>NC_084484.1:2568810-3168810 GCF_030035675.1 Rhineura floridana
TTTGGTTAATGACTGTGGCAAGGTATTGATAATCCTTGACAAGTTCAATGTCCTCATTGTCAACTTTAAAGTTACATAAATCTTCTGTTGTGGTTACTTTAGTCTTTTTGATGTTCAGCTGTAGTCCTGCTTTTGTTCTTTCCTCTTTAACTTTCATCAGCATTCATTTCAAATCATTACTGGTTTCTGCCAGTAGTATAGTATTGTCTGCATATCTTAAATAATTGATATTTCTCCCTCCCATTTTCACACCTCCTTCATCTTGGTCCAATCCCACTTTCCATATGATATTTCTGCGTATAGTTTAAACAAATAGGGTGATAAAATCAGAGCTTGGAAAAGTTACTTTTTTGAACTACAACTCCCATCAGCCCAATACAATGGCCATGCTGGCTGGGGCTGATGGCAGTTGTAGTTTTAAAAAAGTAACTTTTCCAAGCTCTGGATAAAATACACCCCTGTCTCACATCCTTTCTGATTGGGAACCAATCGGTTTCTCCATATTCTGTCCTTACAGTAGCCTCCTCTCCAGAGTATAGGTTGCACATCAGAACAATCAGATGCTGTGGCACCCCCATTTCTTTTAAAGCTTTCCATAGGACATGCACAGAACTGATAAAACAGTTTGGTTTTATATAGTGGAATGGGGATTGAAACCATGGGAGATCTGTTCCAACATTGGATCACATGGACAGCACTCCTAGAATGAAAACCAAATAAGATTATATGGGATAATGTAACATCATGCTGGATTACTTACATTGCCACTTTTAGAATAGACAGTTCAATATCTGTGCATGGGCACATATGGGAGACCTTGCTATACAAGTTAAAGCATGCTGAAACATGTCTACTGCTACTTTTTACTATACTCTCATAACCTTTCTTGAAAGTCAATGAAAGTTTCCTTTTCTTTGGATTTCAGGCTACATATCTGCCATCACACCACCCATGAATTAAATAATGGTAATGAAGGGTTTGTAACCCTGCAATAGGATTGTGCCATGTCTGACCAGATTTGTACGAGTGCAAATTTTATTTTTATTTATTTATTTAGTTGCATTTATATACCACCCATAGCAAGTAGCTCTCAGGGCGGTAAACAGAATAGGATAAAATACATACATCATAATAATAAAATCACAAAACATATAAGACACAATGAAAACAAAATGCAATTAAACAAAATATAAGATGATAAAAGGATTAGTATTACAAGATTAAAAAGATAAAATGATTAAAATGCCTGGGAGCATAAGAAGGTCTTTACCTGGCACCGGAAAGATAATAATGTAGGTGCCAGGTGTACCTCTTCGGGGAGGCTATTCCACAACTCGGGGGCCACCACAGAAAAGGCCCTAGATCTAGTAACCACCCTCCGGGCTTCATGATGGGTTGGTACCCGGAGAGGCGTTCCACCAGGTATTGCAGTCCCACGCCATGTAAGGCTTTATAGGTCATAACCAGCACCTTGAATCTCGCCCAGAAGCAAATAGGTAGCCAGTGCAGGCGAGCCAGAACAGGAGTTATGTGCGAAGACCGACTGGTCCTCGTCAATAGTCTAGCTGCCGCATTCTGCACTAGCTGAAGCTTCCGAACTGTCTTCAAGGGCAGCCCTATGTAGAGCACATTACAGTAATCCAATCTCGAAGGCGACTGAGGCGAGGTCGTCACCATCCAGATAGGGGCATAGTTGGGCTACCAAACGGAGATGGTAAAATGCAATCCATGCCACCGAGGCCACTTGAGCCTCAAGAGACAAGGAAGGGTCAAAAAGGACCCCCAAACTACAGACCTGTTCTTTCAGGGGGAGTGTAACCCCATCCAGAACAGGATGCACATCCACCATCTGAGCAGGGAAGGCGTTCACCAACAGTGTTTCAGTCTTGTCTGGATTGAGTCTCAGTTTATTAGTTCTCATCCAGTCCATTATCGCGGTCAGGCAACGGTTCAGCACATCAGACTCACCTGTTAAAAAGCATGGGGGACAAAACCGACCCCTGAGGGACTCCACAATGGAGAGTCCAGGGTGTCGAGTAATGTTCCCCAAGCACTACCTTCTGGCGACGATCCGCCAAGTAGGAGCGGAACCACTGCCAAGCAGTACCCCCAACTCCCAACTCCGCGAGTCTCCCCAGAAGGATACCATGGTCGATGGTATCAAACGCCGCTGAGAGATCAAGGAGAATCAACAAAGTCACACTCCCCCTGTCCCTCTCCCGGCAAAGGTAATCATACAGGGTGACCAAGGCTGTTTCAGTGCCGAAACCGGGCCTAAAACCGGATTGAAACGGATCCAGATAATCGGTTTCATCCAAGAGCACCTGGAGCTGGTTAGTAACCACCCGCTCCAAAACCTTGCCCAAAAAGGGGACATTCGCCACCGGTCTGTACTTGTTCAAATTATCTGGGTCCAGGGAAGGTTTCTTTAAAAGAGGTCTCACTATTGCCTCCTTGAGGCTACTAGGGACTACTCCTTCTCTCAAGGAGGCATTAACCACTTCCTTGGCCCAGCCGGTGGTTCCAGCCCTGCTAGCTTTCACTAGCCAAGATGGGCAAGGATCCAGAACAGACGTGGTTGCCCGGACCATTCCAAGCACCTTGTCCACTTCCTCGAGCTGCACCAACTGAAACTCATCCAATAATAAAGGACAAGGCCGGGCTTCGGACACTTCACTGGATTCATCTGTCACAACGTCGGAGTCTAAGTCCCTATGGATGCAAGCAATCTTATTTTGAAAGTGTCCAGCAATTTCGTTGCAGCGGGCTTCAGATGTTTCTATAATATCGTGAGGGCCAGAGTGTAAAAGCTCCCACAAAACTTTAAAAAGCTCCGCTGGGCGGCATAAGGATGACCTAATAGAGGCAGCGAAATAAAGTTTTTTCGCTGTCCTTACCGCTTTCATATACAACTTATGGCGGCACTTACAAAAGCATGGTTACATTCGTTGGGAGTTCGCCTCCATCTGCACTCCAGCCTCCTCCTCTCTTGTTTCATCACTCTCAGCTCCGGGGTATACCATGGAGCTGTATGAGCTCTACAGCGGAGGGGACGCGCGGGAGCGAGCGTGTCAATAGCCCGAGTCATCTCCATATTCCACAGTGCGACCAGGGCCTCAACAGGAGCACCAGTCTTATCAGCTGGAAAATCTCCACGGTGGAGTCGGAACCCTGCTGGCTCAGCCAGGGGTCCACTGGTGAAGCCCAGCCTGGCAGAAGGGGAGCCAGTGGAAGCTGGTGTAAGGCCTGAAAAAGGGGTGTTCTGGGGGCATGTTGGAGGGGCAAGGGGGGAGACTTAGGCCATACCCAGCTTGTGTTCGGAGTGCTTCTGCAGGTCCAGATCCAGGCAAAAGTTACACCCGGAAAAAGGTCAATCTTAAGAAAACAATTGCAATGAAAGTCAATGGAGAACACTTTCTCACTGGTAAGGGTATTTGTGAGAGCTGGATTTACTTTCCAGTCCCTGCACACAGCTCCCCGCTGAGCTGTTGTTCAGCCGGTCTTGAGGCTTCCAAATGGCAATTGAATGCTGCAGACCTTCCCATTGGCTCCTCTTGTGCCGGCTCCCCTTCTGCCAGCTTCCCCTGAGTTGGATTGCTCTGCCCATGATAATTGATGCTGTAAATGTTGCCAGAATCTTGCCTATATTGACTTGCTTTGCAAATCATAACATAATAATCAAACATAATAATAAAAAGGAATCTTCTTATTCTGATGAAAATGGGTAATGCAAAAAGAAATCCTTATATTGTTAGCCAACTGCATTTTTCTAAAATATATAGAGAACTTTCATGTTAATGCCAAAAATGAAATACTTAATATTACGAGAAATTAAATTACTTTCAACATTTTTTTTGCCACTGCAGTCTCTGTCTCTCCCTCTCTCCTCTCTCTTTGCACACATTCTTTTCCTGAATATATATACATGGAACTATTGTTAATTAAGACTGTCTCCATTATAGAGCTAATTAACAATTAGCATAAACATAATTAGCTAACGCTGACATTTAGCTCATTACATTGTTTAAATAATTTTCAGAAATTGCCCTTCGTGGCGTTCTGTCATACTGAAATAATGGCAGCACTTTGTCATGTAAATTAAATTACATTTGTGTTGTTTCCTCTCCAACTCATGCACGGATGGTGTTGGGTTATTTTTTTTTAAGCTACATGGAATCCAGAATTTAGGGTTATTTTTAAAAATTGCAACATAACACACCTTTTTTTAGGAACAGCCAGATAAGGTCAAGGGCACCAGTCACAACAGAAAAAAAATGCCTGTCATATATATTAATTCAGGGATTTTTTTGTTTTCCCAAGTCCTGTCCCCTACTCTTTGATATGGTCTCTCGCCATTTTGAAATAGTATCTGATCAGTTAATATGATGATCTTATGATCCTTGAAATCAACATACGTGTGTGTTTTGTCTTGCCAAACATCCTGTAATCTGTTCTGAGTTTACATCTACGTAACAATGTTTTTGTCCTTTCGTTAAGCATTAATGAGAATAACATTGCTAATGATTATTGTGCTCGATGAGCATCTTGAAAAAATTTCTCCAGAGAAAAATAAATTGCAGCACAATTCTATGCATGTCTACTCAGGAGTAAGTCCCACACCAGGTAAGTGTGGATTGGATTGCAGCACAGAATGTAACATTGCCACCTCTCTTCATGTTCCACTACTCAGTTCTCATGAGACCTCTAGGTCACCAATGGCAGGCTTCTCAGTGTTTTGCACTGTTGGATGCATGTACAATGGTCTGCCTGTTGGACAGGAATCATGGGTGTGCCCTTGGTGCAGCAAGTTCCTGGCTCTCTGGGAATATGTTTGTTCCCTTGAAGCCAAAGTGGCTGATGCGGCGGCGGCGGCGGCTGGCTGGCTGGGGTGGCCTGGGAGACCCAGTGCCTGCAGGAGGAAGAGACCATCGCCCCAAGGGAAGGAGAGGCTGCTGCTGCTGCTGCTGCTGCTGCTGCTGCTGCTGTGGGACCACCACCTCCACCACCCTTCCCTGTGGGACTTCTGCCTGGCAGGACCAGGCCCCAGGTACCCAGCCAGCTAGGACTGATTCTCACCACCTGTCCCTCTCGGGAGGGATACATAAGCCGGCTGGTTGGGGTGGCCCGGGAGACCCAGGGCCTGCAGGAAGAAGAGACCATCACCCAAGGGAAGGAGAGGCTGCTGCTCTTGGTGCTGCTGTGGGACCACCACCTCCACCACTCTTCCCTGTGGGACTTCTGCCTGGCAGGACCAGGCCCCAGGTACCCAGCCAGCTAGGACTGATTCTCACCACCTGTCCCTCTTGGGAGGGATACATAAGCTGGCTGGCTGGGGTGGCCCGGGAGACCTAGTGCCTGCAGGAGGAAGAGACCATCGCCCCAAGGGAAGGAGAGGCTGCTGCTGCTGCTGCTGCTGCTGCTGTGGGACCACCACCTCCACCACCCTTCCCTGTGGGACTTCTGCCTGGCAGGACCAGGCCCCAGGTACCCAGCCAGCTAGGACTGATTCTCACCACCTGTCCCTCTTGGGAGGGATACATAAGCCGGCTGGCTGAGGTGGCCTGGGAGACCCAGTGCCTGCAGGAGGAAGAGACCATCGCCCCAAGGAAAGGAGAGGCAGCTGCTGCTGCTGCTGTGGGACCACCACCTCCACCACCCTTCCCTGTGGGACTTCTGCCTGGCAGGACCAGGCCCCAGGTACCCAGCCAGCTAGGACTGATTCTCACCACCTGTCCCTCTTGGGAGGGATACATAAGCCGGGAGGCTGAGGTGGCCTGGGAGACCCAGTGCCTGCAGGAAGAAGAGACCATCGCCCAAGGGAAGGAGAGGCTGCTGCTGTGGGACCACCACCTCCACCACTCTTCCCTGTGGGACTTCTGCCTGGCAGGACCAGGCCCCAGGTACCCAGCCAGCTAGGACTGATTCTCACCACCTGTCCCTCTTGGGAGGGATACATAAGCCGGCTGGCTGAGGTGGCCTGGGAGACCCAGTGCCTGCAGGAGGAAGAGACCATCGCCCCAAGGAAAGGAGCGGCAGCTGCTGCTGCTGCTGTGGGACCACCACCTCCACCACCCTTCCCTGTGGGACTTCTGCCTGGCAGGACCAGGCCCCAGGTACCCAGCCAGCTAGGACTGATTCTCACCACCTGTCCCTCTCGGGAGGGATACATAAGCCGGCTGGTTGGGGTGGCCCGGGAGACCCAGGGCCTGCAGGAAGAAGAGACCATCACCCAAGGGAAGGAGAGGCTGCTGCTCTTGGTGCTGCTGTGGGACCACCACCTCCACCACTCTTCCCTGTGGGACTTCTGCCTGGCAGGACCAGGCCCCAGGTACCCAGCCTGAGGGTCATCTGCTGGCATAGCATGGCAGAACCCAGCTGAGCTGGGACCCTGTCGGCCCAGATGTGGGTCCGCCATATCCAACTCCTCTCAGTCTGGGCATAAATAACAGTTGGATTGTGCTCTAATTCACCAGATAAGAGAACATTGCATTGCTGTTGCCTAACTGTATTATTTTAAACTGAGTTTGAATTATTTTAACTGTATGTATGAATGGTTTTAATACTGTAAATTGTTTAATTTGATTTTAATCTAGACTTTTGTATGTTTTTAATTATATGTGTGCTTTTATCTGGAAGCCGCCGTGAGTTCCAGTTTTGGAAAAAGGGCGGGGTAAAAATAATGATAATAAATAAATAAATAAATAAATAAATAAACATGGTTACTACATATGACAGAAAAGGAAAGATTATCCATCACCTAGCCCAGTTGTGGAAATCAATTTCTGCAAGCTAATTTTATTTCTGAAATCAGTTCTGGTCTTGGAGAACTTCAGCATCCATGCTCAGGATCCACAAACGTGGACAGCTCTGGAATTCACAGCCAACATGACAGCCATGGGGTGTTCCAAGTTATCTTGACCTCAACACATGTAGCAAGGCATTTAATCAAATTGGTATTTAGGGTTGGAATGGTGTGGGGATATTTTTAACAACTGCCTTGTGATGGTCAGATCATTAAAAATAGTTTAGACTATTGGCACTTCCATCTCTGCTTGGGTGGAGGACCAGTTTGTATAGTCTACCCCCGTTCCTGATGGATCCAATTGGTTTTCAGATTGTTCTGGTGTATGTTCCAACTGACATGGCTGATGATCCCACTGACACCCTGACTGATTAACCCTAAGTTTCCTTTCCCATTAGTAAGAACAAAATCAGCTCCCTAATTTTTCCAGAGATATTTGTTGATGGAATGGTTCTGATAATGATTGGACTGAAAGGAGAAAACTTGTAATAAATCCAGCCAAACACTAGCTAGAGTCATGATACTTCACCACCATTGTACCATCACAGTGGGTTTAGCAGATTTCTGATTCATTAAGAGCATTATCCAGCTTCCCCAACAGGAGTATTTTGTTTAGTTCTCAGAAACCCTCTGTACTTCTTGTGCTGGGCATTTTGCATCTGTTCTCACTTAGACCAGTTTGGATACAGTGGAACTCTTTGGGGGCCAATCAACATGCTATGTGATTACACTTTTTTAAAAGCATGCTTAATATAGCCACTTTTATTTTGAAGAAAAGCAGCTATGGGGCCCTGATATGGCTGTCAACTCATAATTCAGCTTGAAGCCCCGCACTACCTTCCTATTGAAAAGCTCACCCCCTAATGCTATTTGACCCTGAAGGGTTCACCGTAAGCAGCACTTTGAGTGGCAAATAGCTGTTTGGGAGTGAGTTTTGGTGGGGAACTGGTATGGGATCTGTATTGGGAATATGGTGATGAACTGGGGCCTCATGGCTGCTTTTCCTTCAAAATAAGAGTGGCAACATTAAAAAAAACTTTAAAAGCATGATTGTAGCTTATAGCTTGGCCCTTAAGCACCAGTCTGTTGTGTTCTCTCAGGCTTTTAATAGAATCTGATTAGCCTTTTCTCATGTTTTAAATTTGATTTTAAAAAATTAACAGCTTAGTTTGTTAGTTTGTTGTAAATTTTCTAGTGTTTTAAATTTGATTTAATAAAATTAACAGCTAGTTTGATTATTTTTATTGTATTTTTTTGTCCAGATTTCCTGCTTGTTGCTTATTTTCTACCTTGTTTTCTACCATGCTTTCTTGTTTTGTTGCTTGGCCACCTTCAGACATTAGTAGAATGGTGGAAACTAAATAGTAAAATAAAATAAAAGTGGGGGCAGGGGGGATGTGCAGTGTGACTCAGCTCAGAGCCACCAACCCCCTCAGTAGCATATTTTTTTCTGTGAGAGATCTTCTGAGGGAAGTCTTACAGCAGCCATCAGTTGTAAAGGAAGGGAAGGAGCATAAGAATGAGGATGCCCAGATTCACCGGGGGTAGGATTACCAACCATACTCTTTTAAGAGTATATGTATTCTTTTTGAGATGGTGCAACAGCATACTCTTACTTTTCACTTATCGAAGCCAAATGTACTCTTTTTGAAATGACAAAATGATGGTAACCCTAACTGGGTGTGTGTGTGTGCAAGTAGAGTCTCCTAATCTTTAAACCTCTATGAAGTTTTCCAGAGATTTAGCTGAATGTGGGTATCATGGCATTCCTATCACAATGTTCTTGTAACCTCCCATTCCCACTGAAGCTGCTCATGTTCTGCTAGATGTGCCTGCCCACCAGTTCTAGCCCGGTGATTGGATCCTGGCTTGTGAATTTCAGAGTAAGAATTGTCTTCAATCCCAATGGAATGGTCCTTTCCAGATTCTCCTGACCACCTTTACTGCAGTGCGCATAGCTGAGAGGACAGCCTGGATACACATGTCTCACTGTTGGAAAACACAGCCACCTCAGGAGAGCACAAGGGGCCAGCCAGATCCTGACCAAGCATCAGAAGGAAAGGGTGAGGAAAAGGAGTCACTCCCTAAGGACCACCATCACTAAGGAAGGACCCCCGCTCTGCTAGGGGACCATGAGTGAGATCCTATCCTCTTGGGAGAAGTTAAGACTACAAATCCGAAAGGTGCCCGAGAAGGCAAGACAAAGAATATCTATCCCAGAGCCAATGAGGTGCTACCCCTTTGGCAGACCAGCTCCTCAGGTTGATTTTGAGGTTGTCAAGGTAGCGCATGGCCCATTGGACTCTTTTGGACCCCACACACACACACTGAGGTGGTGGGGCCAGTGACTTGTTTAGGTAGCGAAAAATGGAACTTCATTGTTGTTTGCTTGTTATTCCTCATTATTACTGCCATAATATGGGTCCTGTGGGACTTAGGTTTGTGCCCTTAGTACTGTGTAGCCTTTTGGTATAGTACATCCAGACTGGAGCCAGAACACATTCTTAAACTTAATGGTTGATCTTGCTAGGGGAATGAATAAGAGTACTTTCTAGGTGTGTATGCACACTCCAACTTACAAGAAAGGAAGTATCCCACTAGTAGGGGTCCCTTTGAATTCAACTGGTCTTATCCCAGATGCTTGGCTTAGACGTGATGACTCCCTGAAAAGTCTTAACACTACTCAGCATGTGGCCCTGTCTGGACAGACAAAAGGGAAACTCTGTTTAAAATTTATGGGAACCATGTTTGTTGGAAGTAGTCAATGTGATTGGGTCCTTCAATGAGCCAAGGGTAAATGGAGCCTCAGCAATTCCACAGGGCAAATCATGAAAGACAGACCAAGAGTATGGGAGCCATGGTGTGCTCTTGGGCCCCAATGGCATTCATATTATAATGAAACCTGTACCAAAGATGAATCTACTTTAGCCATGGTTATGTACGGCATGGAAGAGGCATCGCAGGATGGGCTTACCCTGTCTACCCTACCAGGAACTGCCCATAGGTACTGGTGGATCTGTGGACAGAAAGCTTGGAAGAGCTCACCTGTTAATGCAAGGGAAATTTGTTATATTGGACTTTTGGCTCCTGGAATCAGAATCACTGAAACTTTCCTAAGGGACTTGTAAGAAATTATTGAAGGGTAGCCCCTAGCCATAAGATCCTGGAAGCTTCTGAGGACCTTAAAGCTCCAGATAATTCTTGGCTGCGAGGTTTCATACCTTTTTATGGGGCAGGAGCAAACCATATGGACATTTTAAGACTTTGTGCCTTAGTTGAAAACTTTATGAATGAAACTGCGGATGCCCTAGCTATGGTTAACACTGAACTCCAACAGATTCAACCATTTGCCTTACAAAACTGCATAACTTTAGACTACCTTTGAACATCACAGGGGGAAGGAGTCTGCAGCCTTATTGGCCCTGAATGCTGCACCCAAATTGTTGATGGTTCTGTGAACATCACAGGATCAATTGAGAATATCCAAGGTGCATGAAGTTAAGACATCTGGGTGGCAGTGGATTCCTGGTAACTGGTTCAGTGGGTTATGAGGTTGGATTAAATCAGTCCTTTTAGGACTAATGTTAGGTATATTGTTCCTCTTCACCTAATATCCCATGATAAATTGTGTGTTGTTTTGCCTGAAGAGCACTATGCAAAAGACAACCCAAATGTTAACACCTGCCAGGGTAAAGCAAATGTACTTGGAATTTGATAAACAATGGATGGAGGAGAAAGAGGAGGCGTTATCTATAATGCAAATTGCGATGGGACTTGAGAATAGTCCCAAAGGGGAGAATGATGAGGATTCTGGCTGCCATTCCTTCTAAGCAGGGGGGACATGTAGGCAATAGTGAATAGAGCTGCTGTACATGTACATGCTGAACATGTGCAAAAGATCCAGATCTTGTGAGAATGCATATGGGGTGTAGCTATGTGGGCAGAGCCTCACAGTGGCATAGAATAATCGAATGAGACTGTTGCTATGGCTATAACGAATGTAGGGGTATATATGTCTGTACCCAACCGCCATTTTTTAGTCAAGTTGTATACTTTGCTCCAGTAAAGCACTTTGCTGAATAAATAACCTTAAAACAGGTTTTGGCTTCATTATTGAGTCTCCTCCAAAAAGAACCTAGTTGTAAATTCCACTACAGGAGGAAAGATTTGGGACTTTCCCCTAGCTGTTGTGGGGACTGACACAGCCACTTACATCAGCAACACGACACTGTTGGGTGAGAAAGGTGAAGAGGAGGTGGGTGGGTGAGCAGAGAGATGGAAAGGGAGAGACATGGAGTAATAAGGTTAAGGTCATTGTCAAGAATGCCTGGTATGAAAGGTTAAAAACTAAAATGGTTCAGAGGCAAGAAATTGTGGGGGAAACATCTTGTCTGAAATGGGGCCTCTGAGAAGGCCATGAGTTTGCAGTTCTCACAGCTGAAGCTAATTAATTATGCTACAAGCAAGAACACCTGCTTATCAGCTAAGACTGGTACTTCAAGGCCAATCAGCCTAGAAAGATTGGCTAGTGCGTGACCGTTAGGCACAAAAGCTCCAGAAGATTTCATCAGCAGAAAGCCCCCTGATTGGCTAATTAATTCCTGGCTGTTGCTGGGCATTTTCCTATAAGAATTGGATTCAGACCTTAGCCTTTGTTCCCCAATGTTCTCCTATGGTTGCTGATGCTACCTAGGTGGGGGGGGGGGTCTATCTTCCATTTGCTATCCAGGCTATACATCTTTGGGGAGATGTGGAACCATGAGCTGGTTTGCTGTTTACCTCTATTGTAAGTATAGATTAGACTACACAGTTTTGTTATTTTTGTCTGTGACTGTAACTCTCTGTATTTTACCTGACCCCCAGGGGTGTGGGTTTTAAGGAACTATTTTGCTGCTATACTTGTGCACTTATATTTTATTTAATAAAGTTACTTCTTATTTACCAGTGTGTGTTTATTACAGGGGAGATTTGGCTCTAAATCCAGTACCTTGGCCAATTAGCCACGGACTACTGTATATTTGGATATTTTGCCTAAGGCTCCAGGATAAGGCTTTGACTCTTGTCTTTGGAATCTTTAGCAGGTCTATTTCTAGCACTTTGGGTTTCCCCTTGGCCCAGAGTGATGAACAGGATTAAGGGTTGGTGGCAGTCTACCTACCTTGCAGGGTTGTTGTTAGTTTACTCAGCCCTTGTAAGGTAGGCATGAGTTGTGCTTTGCCATGATCATTTGCCTTGGGTTCGGGAATTGAGTCCTGGAACTGAACTGGTGGCAGTGGTTCTGCTTGCAAGGGGAAGCTGAGAAAAGGAGGGAGTAGGAGACATGAAAAAGGGGTGAAGGTAAAAATAGGGTCAAAGGACGGTGCAGAATACAAGCAACTTTAGAAATGGAGTGGTGAAAAGGGGGCTAAAAAGTTGCAATGAGGAGGAAGATCCAGGAGGATACCATGTGTGTGGTCTGTGTGCAAGGGGGGGGCAGGTGACATAAAAGGATAGGAGAGGAAGAGGCATAGAAATGGGGGGAAGATGAAAACAGGGGTGCAAATCAGGGATGCAGAACAGAAAAGAGAAATGGATTCAGAAATGAGGTTGGGAAGGTGAAAAGGGGGTTTAAAAGCTGCAGAAGTTGGGAAGGGGGAAGTCTAGGGGGCTACCATAGAGGGAGGGTGGGTTGATGAGCAGAGTAAGTAAGGGTGCAGAGCCCTCGAGTATATAATTTTTTTAAAAAAGCATGCAGAGAAGCAGTATATGATGTTCACCAGTTGGTCTTTTCTTTGCCCTTCTTTCATTCCCTCCACAGTTTAGACATATATGTGTTTTTTGATAAGAACTTGAAAAGATCAACGGCAGAGGGTGCCTTGTGTTTTATGACTAGAGTTGTAATACTGTGAACATTTAATGGGAAATAAGCCACATTTAACACAGTGAAAATGTATTCTGAGTAATATAGTTGAGTCAACTAACTGCTGTGAGTCCTGCTGCCTTTTCTTCCATTTTCATTATTTTTGTTCATAGAGATGCTGCTTTTTTTCCATGATTGCCAATATCCTTTTTTAGAAAAAAAATCAAACTAGAAATTAAATTAAAGAACTCTTCTCCCCCCCCCCCATATTTTACTGCACCTGTCACATGGTTACAACACATACTCACGCCAAGGAGATTTGGCAAGTTTCTTCTCCATTCTAGCAAGCATTGCATATATCAAACTGCCATGAGTTACTCTCCCTCTTCAAAAGCATTAAAGCTCAGTCCATGTGAAGGAAGGATGCCCTACTTGTTCAGCTAGGTGCTTTACTCAAAACATTTTGAATACTGAATTATCAAAAGACCTGGTAAAACTGGCTCTGGGCAAATAAGGTGTTAGTAGTAGCTTATGATAACTGCCTTGCTCATTTTGCTCTAGGTGTAATTTCTTGCTTCAGGGAGGCTGAAATGCAATGAAGGAGGCAGTTGTGTGTCCCCTCCTTAAGAAGACCTCCCTGGACCTAGAAGTGTTAATGATCACCCAGTGGTGAATATCCCCTTTTGGGGTAACCTGCGTGAGGTGGTGCTCCAGCTTCAGGCATTGCTTGGAGGAAACTGATTAGTTGGATTCATTCCAATTGGGCTTTTGCCCACTCATGGTGCTGAAAGTGCCTTGGTCACTTTGGTTGATGGCATTTATCAGGAGAGAGGTGGGGGGAGTGCAATTCTTCTAGTTCTTCTTGATCTTTCAGCAGCTTTCGATACTGTTGACCATGGTATCCTCCTGGAGCATCTTGGGGAGTTGGGGGCTGGAGGCACTTTACTTCAGTGGATCTGCTTCTATCTCCAGGGCTTTTTCCAGAACGTAGTTATGTGAGGCTACTGTTCAATGCCACGAGACCTGCCCTGTATCACCAACGTGAGAATGACATCCAGCTCTATCCCTCTGTTCCATCTGAATCAAGAGAGGCAGTTGAGGTTCTAGACTGGTGCTTGGAGGTGTTGATGGGCTGGATGTGGACCAATAAACTGAAGCTGAACCCTTGAAAAGACAGAAGTGTTACGTATCACATATTATTGAGTCTGGGAGGTGGGAAGAGGGCCTTTGTGGCCAGGGTTGCACACCCCTAAAAAGGGCAGGTTCATAGCTTGGGAGCGCTCCTGGATCCAGCCTTGTCACTGGAGGCTTAGATAGCCTTGATGGCTAGGAGTGCCTATTTCCGGCTCCTGATGGTTTGCCAGCTATGGCCCCTTTTGGACAGAGATGACTTGGCCATGGAACTCCATTCTCTGGTAATTTCTAGGCTGGATTATGCACTCTACATGGGCTGCTCTTGAAGACAACTTGGAAATCTCAGCTGGGCTAAAATGCAGTGGCTAGGTTACTGGCTGGAGTTTCGTTTATAACTCATATAATCCCTGTTTTAAAACAGCTGACTTGGTTGTCAGTTTATTTCTGGGCGCTCATAGTAGTGTTTCAGGTCCTAAATGACTTAGGTCCCAAATATCTGAAATACAATTTCCTTCCCTGCAGACCCTCTCAGGTGTTGAGATCAACAGAGGACCCCCTCTTGGTAGTGCCACTGGCCTCAGAAGTTTAGGGGGAGGGTGGCATTGGAGAGGGTATTCTCTGTGGCAACCCCTAAGTTGTCAAATTTCAGAGAGAGAGAGAGGTGTCAGCACATATACACATGTGATTATAATTAGTTTTAATTTGTTTTAAACTATTTTTAATGTTGTATTTTACATTGTTGCGATCCATACTGAGACGAAGGGTGTGTGGTAATAACAGTAACACCATCATCATCATCATCAACAACAACAACAATGGTACTAGAATTCCTACCTGGGCTGAAAGCACCTTTTTTCCTTCTGGTTTGTTCTTTCTTCTGGCCCCAGCAATCTGTGAATGAGAGAATATTCTTCTGGAGTTGCACATTTGCCTCTCCTTTGGGCTTCTATCCTCTTTTTAAAAAACCCCACCCCTCTTGTCAGTTTCACCAGCTTTCTGTCCATCCCTGCCCTGTTGCTGTTGGGAGAGCTGCCTCATTCTCCCTTTGGGGTCTTGCCAAGGTTTCTTTCTTCTCTTGATGAGGCCATGATAGACTTACTGCTAACTGAGAGGGCAGCACCTCTGAGGTAATCACGTCAATGGAATATTTCCAATTTTTAATATTTCCCACTTTTCACTTGGAACTAAAGGAACGGAAGAAGCAGTGCAGGACAAAAAGCAAAACCACACACACGCACATATATCGCCTGTATATATAACTGTAGGGAAGGGGGAAAGTAGGAGACAGCATGTTTTGTGAAAAAAAGAAGCACAAAATCACTATGGTTAGCATACCCTTGACTCTCACCACAACCAACATGGCGTCTGGATTGACATGGTCGCCTTTGACCGGATTTGCACAAAGCAGCATAAACTAAAACAACAATAAAATGTGTGTGGCTCCAAGCCAGACAAAGATTTTGAGTTGCTTGCATGAAAGGCTTCCGCTTCCTTTCCTCCCTTTTTCCTTTCCTGCCTCTTGTGACTGCTAGGGCAGTTTTTAAAAAACAGCTGTTTTGTGCAAAAGAAGTTCTGTGCGCAAGAGCTATTTTGAAAATAAAAATACTGTAAACATGCTTCCAGCAAGAACCAGTGGGAAAAGGTAGACTGTGTCCTTTCCTTTGGGCTGATAGAAACAAAATGGAAGTAGGGGGTGTGGGGATAAGATGACTCCCAGTCATTTTTAAAAAGAACACCCACAAGCCAATGAACTTCAGTTGGGTAACATGCAATTGTATATTCAATTTTCTTCTCTTATTGGATTATCCATGGATCAGAAAAATCCAAATTTAGCGGGGGGGGGGGAGCGCAGGCTGCCACTTGCATTAGTGGGGACAGTGTGTAGATGCCAAGAGAGAAGAGAGAGAAAAGATTAAACCCCAGTGCGGATGAGCCCTATGTCCTATGGCCTGCAGGATGCCCTCTCTGGGACTATAGGGCTGCGACCTTAGGCTGCAATCTGTGTGTGTGTGTGAAAAAGAGAGAGATCCAAATACAGTTCAACTGCAATATCTAGTGTCCTACTGATGGATGTGGAAGTCATAGCAGAAAAGTGCTCTTAAGCTGTTCCATCCTTTTCCAGGCACACACCTATTCACTCTCACTCTCACTCTCACTCTCACTCTCACTCTCACTCTCTCTCTCACTCTCTCTCACACTCTCTCTCACACTCTCTCTCACACTCTCACTCACTCTCACTCACTCTCACTCACTCTCACTCACTCTCACTCACTCTCACTCACTCACTCACTCACTCACTCACTCACTCACTCACTCACTCACACACACACACACACACACACACACACACACACACACACACACACACACACACCCCTACCCCTCCCATTCGGAGCAACGGCACAGAACTAAAAGGGATAGATTTATGTCTTCTTCTGAGCTGGCATAAACTTATCCTGGGTTTGGGGGTGTTGAGGGTTTGGGAAGGCCTTCCCCACTCCACCCCCAAACCAAGCCCATCACTCCCTGCTTGGGGGCTGATGTTGGTAGGGCCAGGGCTGCAGACGTTGCCACAATGGTGAGGGGGCGGATTCAACAGTGGATCTCCCGTTCCAAGACTGGAGCTCTTGCACAACATGGGTGTACTTCACACTCCGCTTCTGTGTCCTATATGTATATTCTACTCATGAAAATGTCCCACTGAGCTTTACATAAGAAAATCAAATTAAGCAGGAAGGTCCCCTGTGCAAGCCCCTGTAATGCATGGCAGCTCTGCAAGAACGTAATAGCACTCTTGTGCAGCTCCCATTTGTTTCAATGGGAATTTCTTGCTGGATTATACCCACTATGAGAATCTGTGACAACTGAAGACCTGCAGTAATAACTACTGAATGGACATACTGCATTCAGGAAGTCATAATGCTTTGGCAGCCCAGCACTGCACAATATTGATATTCTATACTTCTTACACTTAAATGTTTAAACCTTAACAGATATATTCTCAGCTGAAACAACAGCCTGATATAATAGCAAGCAATCTGTACTGAACCCAAGCATCAACAGATTACTAGGGTTGCCTGAATTACTGTATGCTATTACAGTATTTTAGGAACCTGTAATATCCACCATTACTTTCCCATGCGAGAGTCCTTAGACTGACTTGCAGTTGCCATTTCCTGTTCTTTGGCAAATAAATATTGTAGTGTATCCAATACAATCAGCAGAGTGTAACCAGAGCATATGAGTTTTAGCACAGCTAATTAAAGCCCAGCGTTTTCCACTGTAACAATTACAAGTACTTGCGAAAAACAATGACAAGGTCAACTTGTGAATGAAGGCATCAATCAGGGATTGTGGTACCTTAATAAAACAATAACTGAACCCTTTGAAAGAAGCTGACAGCAGACAACAAATTGT
Source organism: Rhineura floridana (assembly GCF_030035675.1). Classification (NCBI taxonomy): domain Eukaryota; kingdom Metazoa; phylum Chordata; class Lepidosauria; order Squamata; family Rhineuridae; genus Rhineura; species Rhineura floridana. The sequence continues at coordinate 2,586,003 of NC_084484.1, forward strand.
TTCCTGAGACACATGTTTTCTTAACAACATAAATGTGAAACAGTAGGACATTTAGTATGCTTACCTAATTAAGGCCAATTTTTTCAGTTTGGCCTACTTCTTGGGACTTGTAGCTGATGCTTTACACTGAGAGTGATCAGGACCACAGGGTTTTTCCAAGTGGAATCTTATTTTTCTATCTACACTTCAGCAACAGCTCTGTTTCTAGGATCTTTGTGTTTAGGGGAGCATAAAGGCATTTTGGGTGGGCATCATAAGACAATTTCAAACAGTAGAAAGCTAAATGCAAGTAGTCTAATGCCTCTAAATGCAAGTTTTTTAGTGCTAAGTAACACAGTATAATCCTGTACTCAGAAGTAAGTCCCACTGAGTTTAATGGCTCTTTCTCCCAGGTAGGGATGGACAAATCTGTCAGTTTTTTATTTATTTATTTATTTATTTATTGCACTTGTATACCGCCCCATAGCCGAAGCTCTCTGGGCAGTTTACAGCAATCAAAAACATTAAAACAAATATACAATTTTTAAAAAATATGCTTATTTTTGCAAGAATTTTTCTTCTGCAATTATTTTTGTACTTTATTTTCACTTATATGCATTTTATACACTTTCCCCTAATATATACATTTTGCACATTTTTTGACGTGAAGAGTGTGAGGCGTCCTTCCCTGGTTCTCCCTGTCAGGTTCCTACCTGCTTGTGGTTACTGCCTGTCACTAGGCACCACCAGGGACTCCACCAGTCCGGACCGCTCTCTCTTATGGTTTCTCTCCCCGCTCTAGCACAGATCTCAACAGATCCCCCTGCTAGGCAACCACCAGTAACGTCCCAATACTAGTATTCCCAGACACTCTGAATACTGGTATTGTTATTCTCTTCACCGCTGCCACCATTTGTTACAGTTCCCCTTCAGCCTTGGTCATTACCTTACCCTCCCTTCTGGTCTGTGAAACCCCAGCCAAGGATCAGGCCTTTGGTAAACCAAATTAAGTATTTATTACAGATAACAAAGCTAACAAGATCAACAAGATTTCTTCTTAAGGCACATAAGCATATGGTTTTACTCAATACTAATCCGAACTCCACCTCCCTCCTTCTCCACTCTCTCCTGTCAAACAACTCTCTAAACCCCACCAAGCAACCCACTCAGTTCTCTTCTCCCCCCCTGATTCCACTCTCACTCTTCCTTTTATACATTCAGCCATTTTAAACACTCAGCCAATCATCTCGCATTCTACTGCCCATTCACTCCCCCTCCTCTTTCACTCCACTTACCATGTATCTTCTAAAACAACAACACTTACCATATATACATTAATATAGGAACATCACAAAGAGTTACATTACAAAATTCAGAGAAGTGCAAATTTCAAAGGATAATTTGTGCATTTCAGTTTGCACATTAGGAAGTGCAAATTAGATAGATTGACATCGAAATGCAAACCAAAATGAATTTATCTCCCATCCCTGCTCCCAACAAAGTGCGCACAGGATTGCAGCCTTTATCTATGATCCTCTGCACACATACAATGAGTCTTATTGCTAAGTATACATGCACAGGATTACTTTGTTAATTCAGTCCTATTCATTGGTCCTCCATTGTTGACATCTATTCCATTGTTAAAATTTATTCTTGGAATCTGGGTCCATTTTAAAGCTACTAGTTATGGAATTCTGAATTATGGAATTATTTTTAAGGAATTATTTTTCCTAGCTGCTTTGAGAGGCAGAATATAAATGTTTTAAATAAAAAAAACCCAGATATGTAAAGCACAACCAATCATCATGGCTTGGGTAGATGGTTCTCAACCTTTGTTTACAGTGAAACATGCAGTACTTTGTGCATAACTGAGGCAATCAGAGGCTGAGATATGCCCCCAATAGGAGGAGGTGTTTTTGCATAACTTATTAGAAACAACACACAGCAGATCAGATGCCTCACATCACATAAGAGGTCGAACACACTACAACTCCAGCTATGTACACATGGCAGTTTAAAGCTGATTCACTGCTCCCCATTTGTACATTGCTTTTTGCATCACCCACATGATATTCTCATCCAAATGGCAACCTGCACTGTCTCCCCATTGGATTTTCCCAATTCATGGTTAATGTGGTAAAGGAAAAAATCCAGCATAAATTACACATTACCCAACTGTGGGCATACTGAAGTGCATTGCTTTTTAACGTGTGGTGGCATTTTTGCTGAATGCCATCTATTAACACAACCCCTGCTTCCATTGTTGAGGCACTCCTCAGTGGTATTATTATTATTATTATTATTATTATTATTATTATTATTATTATTATTTTATTCCCGGGTCTGTGAAATTTATTTATTTATTTATTTATTTACTTATTGCACTTGTATACAACCCCATAGCCGAAGCTCTCTGGGTGGTTTACAGCAATCAAAAACATTAAAACAAATATACAATTTAAAAACATATTTTAAAAACAATTTAAAACACAATTTTAAAATTCAAAACAATATAAAAACAATTTTAAAAACACATGCTAAAATATCTGGGAGAAGAGGAAAGTCTTGACCTGGCGCCAAAAAGATAACAGTGTTGGCACCAGGCACACCTCGTCAAAAAAAATCATTCCATAATTTGGGGGCCACCACTGAGAAGGCCCTCTCCCTTGTTGCCACCCTCCGAGCTTCCCTTGGAGTAGGCACCCGGAGGAGGGCCATTGATCTTGAACATAGTGTACGGGTGGGTTTGTATCGGGAGAGGCGTTCCATCAGGTATTGTGGTCCCAAACCGTGTAAGGCTTTATAGGTCAAAACCAGCACCTTGAATCGAGCTCAGAAACATACAGGCAGCCAATGCAAGCGGGCCAGAATCGGTTTTATATCTTCGGCCCATCTGGTCCCTGTTACCAATCTGGCTGCCGCATTTTGCACAAGCTGCAGTTTCCAAACCGTCTTCAAAGGCAGCCCTACGTAGAGTGCATTGCAGTAATCTAATTTGGAGGTTACCAGAGCATGGACAACTGAAGCCAAGTTATCCCTGTCCAGATAGGTACGTAGCTGGGCCACCAACTGAAGTTGGTAGAAGGCACTCCGTGCCACCGAGGCTACCTGAGCCTCAAGTGACAGAAATGGTGCAAGGAGAACCCCCAAGCTACGAACCTGCTCCTTCAGGGTGCTTGCAGAGGGAGATGGAGTTCCTATAGACCACAGCAATCCCCCTCCCTGACCCTCAGGTCTACCCTGATGCTGGACCAGGTACCCTGATGGACATAGCTGGGAGACACTGACTCCCCCCTGCTCACCCACCCAGGTCTCGGTTATACATGCCAGATCGGCTGCCTCATCCACAATTAAATCGTGAATGAGGGAGATCTTATTATGCACCGATCTGGCATTTAGCAGCAGCATCCAGAGGCCTGAGAGCTGGCTGATAGGGCAACCAACAAACCTGCAGGTGTGGGGAGGACTGGAACAAGGCGCAGTCATTAACTGCCTGGGCCACATTCCACTTACCTGGCAAGTCCTCCTCACAATGCCATATCTCCCTCGACCCATCACTACACTAATTGGGGGCCCCTCAAATCTCCCTGCTTGGCTCTGAGTCCTCTCTCCCAAGCTGAAGAGCCAGAAGAAAAAGAAAGAAGAAAAGAAAAGGCAGACAAAGCAGGAGCCACCTCAGCCAGCCGGCTTATGTATCCCCTCCAGAGAAGGGACAGGTGGAAAAAAATCAGCCACAGCTGGCTGAGTACCTGGGGCCTGGTCCTGCAAGGTATGACCCCCGCAGAGCAGAAGTCCAACGGGGAAAGGGTGGTGGTGGTGGTAGCCGAGCAGCAGCAGCAGCAAACGGCTCTCTTTCCCTGGAAGGGATGGTGGTGTTCCCCTTCCTCCTGCAGGCACTGGGTCTGGTATATCAGAAGTTTTGTATCTTAAAATTAAAAAATGAAAATTAGCTGTGCACAAAGATAAATAAATACCTATGTGCGCACCCACAATGGATCTCAGGTTTCCAGAACTCATGGAGGTAAGAAAGTACAAACTGAGGGGAGGGGACAACAACACAGAGTGCTAATATGCCACAGGCCTCTGACAAATACATCCCATCAAGCATCACCCACTAGTGTGGACGGGAATATTGAGACAAACTGAAAGCACTCATGTGTGTGGACAAACCTGCACAGAAGTGCACACAAAATCAGATCTGTGTGACCCATGTGAGTATTAACAATCTGCTGTATACGCAGCCTCTATTTTGACATATCAGTTGTAAGGAAATGCCACAAAATAATATTTCTTCATTACTAGAAACTCACATAAACATCTCAGCTTTAAGACCCCCATGACAAAAAATGTATGTAAGGAATACATGATTAATGACATACATTTCTGACTTGGTTTTTGAGTGAGGGTCTTCTTTCCCTCACTTTGAATATTTACATCTCGGATATTTCTGGATTTCTAAATTCCACATCTATGTGAAAAGGAGGTAATGGAAAGAAACACTGTCAAGGAATGATATTGGGGTGGGGGTGCTCACTCACTCCATTTAATTAGGTGATGTAACTAAGTAAAAAGCACAATATTGATCTTTGGGGGACCTCCACTTTCTATACCCGTCCACTGGGAGAACAGTCCATTTATTCCTACTCTCTGTTTCCTGCTGCCTAACCAGTTACATAGCGGTACCTGGTGAGGCTGCACAGATGGGACCCCATTGCTCTTCTGGCTTCCAAACACTGTGGATTGCTGCCACTGATCAAGAGGGAAAGGGGGAAGGAGGAAAGTCCCTGCTGGCTCTTCTGCTGCTGTGTGCCGCCACGTGCAAAGCTTCCCATGCCTCACACCTTTCTCTCCCCCTGTCAGTCAGTGACAGCAACTTCCCATGTTGAGAAGTCAGGAGAGCAACGGTGCCCCACCCATGCTGCCTCACCAGCTGCTACTTCAGCTATGAATCCACAAGAGGGCATCCACTTTTATTCTGTGAGTGCTAAACTTATTTGGGAGTCTTTGGTGAGGTACTTTGTCAAAATCTTATGAGCAGTCTCACCGCCACATTTTGCACCAGCTGCAACTTCTGGACCAACCTCAAGGGCAGCCTGTGATGTTCCTGTATTAGTGTATATATGGTAAGTGCTGTTTGTATAGGAGATACATGGTAAGTGGAATGAAAGAGGAGGGGGGAGTGAATGGGCAGTAGAATGCTGGATGATTGGCTGAGTGTTTAGAATGGCTGAGGGTATAAATGGAAGGATAACAGTTAAATCTGGGTGGACGGTGAACGTGAGTGGGTTGTTTTGGTGGGTTTTTGAGAGGAGATTGGGTGGAGAGTTGGTGGATGTGAGGAGAGTGTGGAGTTCGGATTAATACTAAGACCAGTACCTCAGGAATAGATGAAACCATATGCTTAAGTGCCTTTATAAAGTAATCTTGTTATCTCTGTTATTTAATAAATATATTTGGTTTACCAAAGGCCTGATCCTTGGCTGGGGCTCCACAGACCAGAAGGGAGGGTAAGGTAAATACCAAGGCTGAAGGGTAACAAATGGTGGCAGCGGTGAAGAGAATAACACCACAAGTATTCAGAGCAAACCAGGATTATCTGCATTGATAGAAAGGGATTGGGACAGCTTAAGCACGCAGTCACAGAGGTAACCTGATAGAGAGTCTCAGGCAGAGTCTCTGGGAATACGGGTTATAGGACGTGACTGGTGGCGCTGCCTAGCAGGGGGATCTGGTGAGGTCTATGCTAGAGCGGGGAGAGAAACCATAAAAAAGGACAGTCCGGACTGGTGGAGTCCCTGGTGGTGCCTAGTGACAGGCAGTAACCACGAGCAGGTAGGAACCTGACAGGGAGAGCCAGGGAAGGGCGTCACACAGCCCCACATAGAAAGCATTACAGTAATCCAGCCTGGAGGTTACCAGTGCATGGACAACAGTGGTCAGGCTATCCTGGTCCAGAAACGGTCACAGCTGTCTTAGCAGCCGAAGCTGGTAAAAGGCACTTCTAGCCACTGAGGTCATCTGGGCCTCTAGCAACAAAGATGGATCCAGGAGCACCCCAGGAACCTAATGTTTAATTAGGTTTTTTTTAAAAAAAAGCTAATTAAACATATAACTGGGATGGGAATGGAGGAAGGAGATATTGTGCCTCCTTCTCCCACACACACATACAACTGAGAGGTGGGAGGTTCACTTCTGCAGGGTGCTCCTTAATGAACAGCTTCTCTGCAAGGGTAGACCCTTGTGAAGGAGCACCCTGTGCCCCACAGGATTCATGCCTCTGCTCAACAGCTGTTGTGTAGCACCACAATACTGCAGGGTGCTACTTTGCAAGTTGTTTCCCTGCAGAGAAGCTGGTTGTGAAACAACACTCTCAGAGTGCTTTAGAATTTATACATAAAAAGATTGCTCTTTTTAAAAAGAATGAACAACTGTCAGGTGCACGGTAGGCATATTCTCTACATTCCCATGCTTATAAGAGAGCCTAGCTAAGAATGTCATGGTGTTTTCAGAAAACATCCAGGAAGGCTGTAGAGTCCACACTGCCAGAGAGATAATTTGCAAAAGGAAAGAAAGGCCACCTTGCAAGGAAGGTAAATGCAAATAAAAACCCTGCATCCCACCCATACGAATTTCACTGAAATTTTCTATCTCCTTTGACAATTTCAAATTCAATTTCTTTTTGCATTCATTGAAGGAGAATGGTAAAAAGAAAAAGAAAGAAAAATTTGGCATAGCACTGGTTCAACTCGAGGACGTGGACAAGGTGCTTGGACAGGTACGTGCAACCACTTCGGTACTGGATCCTTGCCCCTCCTGGCTGATAAAAACTAGTAGGAATGGAACAGGTAGCTGGGCCAAGGAAGTGATAAATGCCTCTTTACGAGAGGGAGTGGTCCCGGGCTGTCTGAAAGAGGCAGTGGTGAGACCACTCCTGAAAAAGCCTTCCTTGGACCCAGACAATTTTAACAGCTACAGGCCAGTGGCGAATGTTCCATTCCTGGGCAAGGTCTTGGAACGGGTGGTTGCTGGCCAGCTCCAGGCGCTATTGGATGAAACTGATTATCTAGATCCATTTCAATCGGGTTTTAGGCCCGGTTTTGGCACTGAGACAGCCTTGGTCGCCCTGTACGATGACCTATGTCGGGAAAAAGACAGAGGGAGTGTAACTCTGTTGATTCTCCTTGATCTCTCAGCGGCTTTTGATACCATCGACCATGGTATCCTTCTGGAGAGGCTCGCGGAGTTGGGAGTTGGAGGTACTGCTTGGCAGTGGTTCCGCTCCTACTTGGCGGGTCGTCTCCAGAAGGTAGTGCTTGGGGAACATTGCTCGACACCGCGGGCTCTCCAATATGGGGTCCCACAGGGGTCAGTTTTGTCCCCCCTGCTTTTTAATATCTACATGAAGCCGTTGGGAGAGGTCATCAGGAGTTTTGGAGTGCGTTGTCATCAGTATGCTGATGACACGCAGCTCTACTTCTCCTTCTCATCTTCTTCAGGTGAGGCTGTCGATTTGCTGAACCGTTGCCTGGCCTCGACAATGGACTGGATGAGAGTTAACAAACTGAAGCTCAATCCAGACAAGACTGAGATGCTGTTGGTGGACGGGTTCTCTGATCGGATGGTGGATATATACCCTGTCCTGGACGGGGTTACACTCCCCCTAAAGGACCGGGTTCGTAGTCTGGGAGTCTTTTTAGACTCTTCCCTCTCACTTGAGGCTCAAGTAGCCTCGGTGGTTAGGAATGCGTTTTACCAACTTCGGTTGGTAGCCCAGCTACGTCCCTATTTGAGTAAAGAGGACCTTACATCAGTGGTACATGCTCTGGTAACCTCACGTTTGGATTACTGTAATGCGCTTTACGTAGGGCTACCTTTGAAGACAGTTCGGAAGCTACAACTAGTGCAAAATGCGGCGGCCAGATTGCTGACAAGGACCAAGCGGTCCGAGCATATAACACCTGTTCTGGCCAGCTTGCACTGGTTGCCAATATGTTTCCGGGCTAGATTCAAAGTGTTGGTATTAACCTATAAAGCCTTATACGGTGCGGGACCACGATACCTTGCGGAACGCCTCTTCCGATATGAACCGGCCCGTGCACTACGTTCTGCTACGAAGGCCCTCCTCCGGGTTCCAACTCACAGGGAGGCCCGGAGGGTGATGACAAGATCTAGGGCCTTCTCAGTGGTGGCCCCCGAACTATGGAACAGTCTCCCTGAGGAAGTACGCCTGGCGCCGACTCTGCTCTCCTTCCGGCGCCAGGTCAAAACCTTCCTATTCTCTGAAGCATTTTAAGTTACACTGATTTAATTTTAAAAATGTTTATTGTGTTGGATTGTTGCTTGTATTTTAGTATTGTTTTGTTATTTATTGTATTTTTATGCTGTTTTATGTTCACCGCCCAGAGAGCTATTGCTAGTCGGGCCGTATATAAATTTAATAAATAAATAAATAAATAATAAAAATGAAAATTGGGATAATCACTGCAACTTGAACATATTGAACTTGCCTCTGTTTTTCTACAGATGTGGCACATGTGAATAAATAAAATCAATGCTGCAGTAAAAAGTGGCCATGTTTCTCTCATTCTTATTTTATTTCTGATAACAGTAAAATGGCTACTTTTACTTTTACCTCTTTTATTTATTGTTTATTTAAGACATATATATATATATATACCACTTAAATATTCACATTTCTAAGCAGTTTACACAAAAACAAAAAACAGAAAATAAAGCAGTAAAACCACAAAATTTTATCATAAAGCTGAACTTAAAACCAAAAATACCTTAAAATGCTGGAACAAGAAAGTCTTAGTCATCCGCCTGAAGTTTAACAGGAAGAGTCCTGTTTAATCTCAGTTGCAGGGAGTTCCACAGGCTTGGGCCCCCTGCCCTGAATGCATGGCTTCTAGTAGCTAAAACGATACATCTGAGCCGTGGGGAAGCACCAGCAGAGACTCCCCCAAAGATCTCAGCGATTGGGCTGGAATGTAAGGGATCAGGCAGTCCTTAAGATATCCTAGGCCCAAGTTGTTAAGAGCCTTGTAAATTCATACAAGAACCTTGAATCTGGCCCAGTAACATGTGGGCAGCCTGGGCAAGTTTTTAAGCACTGGAGGTGTGTGCTGGTGGTAGTCTGTCCCCATCAATAGTCTAGCCACAGCATTTTGCACCAGCTGGAGCTTCTGAACCAGGTGGAAGGGTAGCCCCACAGAGAGTTCATTGCAATAATCAAGCCCTGAGGTTACCAATGCATGAATCACTATAGCCAGGCTACTCTGTCCAAGAATGGCTGGAGTTGGCACACCAGCCATTCCTGAGAAAAGGAACTCGTAGCCACTGATGCTACCTGAGCCTCAAGCAACAAAGATGGATCCAAGAGTATGCTCAACTACTCACCCGTTCTTTCAGAGGGAGAGTAACCCCATTCAGGAAAAGCAAATAGCCAATATCCTGGACACTGGAACCACCCATCCACATTGCCTCCGTCTTCCCAGGGCTCAAGTTCAGTTTATTAGCCCTCATCCATTCTATACCTACATTGAGGCAATGTTCCAGACCATGCCCAGCCTCTCCTGACTGTTATGGAGAAATAAAGTTGTGTATCATCAGCATATTGATGACACTTTGCTCCCAAACTACTAATGACTGCTCCCAACAGCTTCATAAAGATGTTAAACAACACTGATGACAGAAACATACCCTGTGGCACACCATAGCACAATACCCCAGTGCTATTTTCTGGACGAGGCCTTGGAGATAGGAATGGAACCACCACAAAACAGTGCCCCCAATACCCATCCCACAGAGCCAGTTCAGGAGGATACTGTGGTGAATGGTATCAAAAGTCACAGAGAGATCAAGAAGCAGGAGCAGAGCTGCATTCCTCCTGTCCTGCTCTTAATACAGGTTATCCATCAGGGCAACCAAAGCTGATTCAGTCCCAAAACCATGCCTGAATCCAGACTGAAGTGGATCCAGATAGTTCATATCCTCTGGGAACTCTGGGAACATGCCCCTTCTATGATAAGCTTCCGCCGGGCCTTGAAGACCTGGCTCTTCAGGCAGGCTTTTGGGGTGGGTTAGGTTTCTTACTGTTATGGTTTTAAATTTTAATGTTTTAATGTATTGTTTTATCTTGTACGTCGCCCAGAGTGGCTGGACAACCAGCCAGATGGGCGACTAATAAATTAAATAAATAAATAAATAATAATAATAATAACTCCTGCAATTGCTCCACCACTGCTCTCACCATCACCTTGCCCAAGAAGGTGGCATTCATGACCATGTGGTAGTTATTGTAGACAGCAGGGTCAAGGGTGGACTTCCTCTGGAGTGCACAGACTACTGCTTGTTTAAAGGCAGCAGGCACCGCTCTGTCGTATAAAGACTCATTCACTACATCCTGGACCCACCTGGGCGGTCCTCCCCCCAAAAATCCTCTGGATTTCACTAGCCAGGACAGTAAGGTGTCAACAGAGCAAGAAGCTGGTCACATCATTACAAGTGTCATGTCCACATCCCCAGGGAACATAAACTGAAATTGAACCCATAAAATATGGGAAGGTGCTACATTGGACACCTTGACTGGGCTTTCAAAAACTGCTGCATCTGAGGCACTGCAGAGCTGAACAACTTTATCCTTGAAATACCATGCAAAGTGTTCACAGCATGCTACTGAGTATTCCAGAGGACCATGCACCACTTCTGGTATGGTTAGCCTCCAGAATGTTTACTATTCCCTTCCCTTTTGTTTCATCGAATGAAAATATTGTCTATGTGAGAATAGAAAAAGTTTTAATGAACCCTTGTTCTTACGGTTTAATGGCAAAAGATAGCATGATTTTACATATGAAACCGTAGCAGTGATAAGATTCCTTGAGCTGAAAAATGAGGTTTTCAAAGCTTAATTTTTGTACTCAGCAGGTTTGTTTTGTTTATTTGTTTGTTTTGTGGGAGGAGGTGGTTAATGGTGAACTTCTGTTAATTGTCTAAATTTTCTTATAAATCAGGAGGGGGTGGGATATGTTCTGCAAGTGAGCAAGATGATAGCTTGACTTTTTTGCTCCCATTCCTCAGCAGGCCTTGTTGATGTATCTAGTGGACTTTGAATCTTGAACATGGCTAAAAAAGGTAGAGTATTCAATCAACACCTGGCAGTAGATTGCAGAAAACCACTAAACTCTCCTTGCTTGAGGCAGATCCCTTGAAAGATTCAGAGTTGTCAACTGCTGATGACAATGACATGGCAGGGAGCAGCCTTAAGCAGGGAAAAGTTGGGGAAATGACTAACAAGTCTTTCCAAAAAGACTTACCAGGCAACTGGCAGGAAGCAATTGCTCCTACAGATAGCAAACTAACTTAATTGCAAGCCCAATTAACAGGCATTTATTTATTTTATTTACTTATTATTTGATTTATATCCTGCCCTTCCTCCCAGTAGGAGCCCAAGGCAGCAAACAAAAGCACTAAAAACACTTTAAAACAGACTTTAAAATACATTAAAACAAAACATCTTGAAAACCATTTTTTAAAGCTGTAACAACATTTTTTTTAATAGAAAAGGTTTAAAAACATATTAAAAAGCAATTCCAGCACAAACACAGATTAGGATAAGGTCTCAACTTAAAAGGCTTGTTGAAAGACGAAGATCTTCAGTAGCTGTGGAAAGGTAACAGAGATGGCACTTGCCTAATATTTAAGGGGAGGGAATTCCAAAGGGTAGGTGCCTATGCACTAAAGGTCCATTTCCTATGTTATGCAGAGCAGACCTCCTGATAAGATGGTCTCTGCAGGAGGCCCTCATCTGTAGAGAGCAGTGATGACTGGGTATATAAGGGATAAGATGGTCTTTCAGGTATCCTGGTCCCAAGCTGTATAAGGCTTTGTACTGCAAAACTAGAACCTTGAACTTAGCCCAGCAGCTAATAGGTAGCCAGTAGAATTCTTTCAGCAGTGGGGTGACATACTGGCAATCCCCTGCCTCAGTGAGCAGTCTCGCTGCCGCATTTTGCACCAGCTGCAGCTTCTGGACCAACCTCAAGGATAGCCCCGCATAGAGTACATTACAGTAATCCGGCCTGGAGGCTACCAGTGCGTGGACAACAGTGGTCAGGCTATCCTGGCATTGCCAGGACAGCCAGGGAAGCACCACCAGACCAAACTAGTAAAACTTAAAATGACTGCTGAAGACCTTCAGATCAAATGGGAGGAACAGAAAAACTGTTCTTTGCTAAAGGTCTTATGGAAGACATTCCTATTACTCTGTGCTTTCTATATAGCCCAAATGTAGGTCACACTGCCTTCTTACGTGAAGCTTATGGGGTGCTTATGGGGTGCTGGATTACTTTGGACAGGGCATGTTTATCTTGGACAATGAGCTCAATGAGGTGGTACATTGCAGCTTGGCACAATGAAGGGTGGGAGCCTTGGCTTTTCTGCTTTGGAAGGCATCTTTGCTGATTTTGGCCTCACATTTGCAGGTATAAATACCCACACTTAAGAGATTATACCTTCTATTCTCTGTACTATAAATCATATTCAAGATTAAACTATCTCTTGCTCTCCACAAGTGAAATGAACAGAATATTATCTCAGCCAAAGATAATTCTCCAGTCACCATGCTTCTGCACATAGGTGAGTCAAATAGGGATTACACTGATTGGAAGCTTCTTTTAAATTTACTTTTATGAAAGGAGATTAAAGACAGATTGGGCAAAGTGATCAATCATATTTTACAGAAAATGTATTCCCAGAGGTTTGTCAAGCAGTGGTTTGGGATGCTTTAAAATCTGTCATTAGGGTGCACTGTATTCAAGAAGCTGAAGCTGAAACAGTCTAAGGAGGTGGCCAGAAAACAATTGGCACAAGAAATTAAGAAATTGGAATCTGAACATAAGCATAGAGGGGGATCTAAAGTCCTCCAACTTTTAGAACAAAAGCACTATGAATTGGCTTCTTAAATCTAATTAATATAGTGTAAACTCTAATATGGTGTGTCTGAACAGATCTTTCTAAGAGTTTGGCAATAAAGCATCTCACTTATTAGGTTATTATTAGAGAGCAAATTGCAACAGAGTTTCCATGTCTTAAATTCTATGGGTATTTTTTGTTTCAGCATTCTTTGATTTTTACTCTTTACAAATTATATTCCCCAGAACCACAGAATATGTCTACATCAGGCTGTATAGACCCTTAAAAAAACCCTTAGAAAAAGGCCATGCAAAGGCCCTTGATAAACCTATAACCAGAGAAGAGGTCCAAGAGGCCATTAAAAAGCTTGAAAGGGGTTAAAGTCCCTGGTTTAGACAGTTTGCAGAGTGATTTGTATACATATTTTATTGATATTCTTGCACAGCAGTTAGCTGCACTGTTTAAATTTATGAGGGTGAATATCAATTGGATTCTTGGAAAGAATCAAAGTTAGTAGTTATTGTGAAACTTGGTAAAGAACCCTTCACAATTGGGGTCATATTGTCCCATCGCCCTAATAAATCAAGACATTAAATTGTTGTCAGCTATATTAATGGCCAGACTGAATAGGGTGGTGGGACGATACGTCCATTCCAATCAAAGAAGTCTTGTTCCTTGTAGGCAAATTGCTGATGCAGTACACAGAGCTTTATGTTATCAACTATAGTAAGTCTCAAAAGCTCCACATATTTTTGGTCTCCTTGAACATTCTTAAATCATTCAATCATGTTGAATGGTTGTTTATTGAAATTATGAAATATGGCAACTGTACTCAGAAGCAACAGCCATAGCAGAAATTAATGGTATGGACACAGCCCTCTTTGCTATCCATAGAGGGTTGCTCCTTATTGCCTTTGCTGTTTATTTTAGCAATGGAAGCACTAGCCAATATGATTCGGGAAAATGCAGAAAATCATGGAGTAGCTCTCCCTTTCTGCAATATTTCCTCAGGCTCCTTCCATAATATACCTATCCCATTTACTGTACAAAGACTACTATGAGAATTTGGAAGCACTGGGATAAGTGCCCTGCACACTCATTGTTTCCTCTGCTCCCTTTTTTGGAGAGCCCCTGACAAGCATGCCCAATTCTGCAACTGGAGATCCAAATGTCTCCACAGGATATGTCATCTATTTGAAAAGGGACAACCTTTTTCCAGGGACCAAACATTAATAAGTTGGGTAATGTCAGAACTAATTGGTTGCAAACTCTGCAAGTTCGAATTAAGGTTTATTCTAATATGCAGCTACACATTTTGTGCAGTGTCAAAAAATGTGTGCAGTGTGAAGTAAGTTTTTGTGCAGCAGAGCATATGGAATTTAATAAGGAGCTAAGTAGTTTCAAAAAATGAAATAGATGAGAAAAGATAAAAAGATGAAGTTAAATACTGGTTCCTTTCAAATCTTACTGTAACGCGCTCTACGTGGGGCTGCCCTTGAAGACTGCTTGGAAACTTAAATTGGTACAAAGAGCTGCTGCCAGAATGTTAACTGGAGCTGGACCCCGAGAACATACAACTCCTCTGTTATACTAGCTCCACTGGCTGCCAATTTGTTTCCGGGCACAATTCAAAGTGCTGGTTTTGACCTATAAAGCCCTATACGGCTTAGGTCCAGGTTATCTGTTAGATCGTGTCTCCCTCTATGAACCTATCCGGACTTTAAGATCATCTGGTGAGACTTTACTCACTATTCCATCTTTTCCGCAAGTTCTTCGTGCGAAAACACAGAATAGGGCCTTTTCGTTGGCTTCCCCCAGATTGTGGAACTCCCTCCCCAGTGAGGTTCGACTGGCCTCTTCACTTTGTCTTTTCGTGCCCAGGTGAAGACTGTTTTATTTAGACGAGCTTTTAATTGAAATTGACAAATATTTTATTTTTTCTTGATTCTTAATCATTTTAAACGTCTTAATCTGTATGATTACTGTTTTATTGTTTATGGTTCTTAACTGTAAGCCGCCCTGAGTTCTCTGGAAGTAGGGCAGGGTATAAATATCAGTATAAATAAATAAAATAAAACAAATAAATCTTCATACTACTAGTCAGTGCTTTTTCAGTAAAAAACAAGATGCCGATACTCATATCTTTATAAAGTACTGTGAGTGCCAGTGTAAAATGTCTAGCATGGGCAGCAAAAAAGAGGTGCAGGTACTCTGTACTGATGAGTACTGTCACAAAAAAAGCCCTGCTAAGAGTATATTATAGGACAAATTACTTGACTAATTTGGGGGCAGAGAGTGTGCTGGCTGCTTGTACAGTAGGAAAAAACGCTTAGAATAAACCTTGGTTAGAACATTATTACAATCAATAGATCAATAACCAATAGGGTTTGATTGCACATTCTAATATTTTATGAGGCATTTTGTACGAGTTCTTTGAGCAATTTTAAAGGGGGAGTTTCTATAGAGATATTTTGCAGAATTGATGGGCTCTACCCCAAGTCTGAAAGAGATGTGGGAAACTGATACAGGTGCCTCTGTTGAGGAATCTGTTTGATGCAGCTATGGCACACGCCCCCAATTTGCTCTAGATCAGGCAAAGTCAAACAGTCTATGTTAAAGATTGCTCTGCAGTGGCATTTCACCCCAACGAAACTGGGGAGAATGAATGCTACTGATTTGTCAAAGTGCTGGAAAGCAGGGGCGTCACTCGGGCGGTGCGGCGGGTGCACGAGACAGGGGCGACACCCAGGGCCGCCCCCCACCCTGGGCACCGCTGCCAGGAGGCGGCCAAAGAGGAGAGAGAGGGAGGGAGATCAGGAGTGAGCGCAGCGCCCGCCCTCTTCCCTCGGCGCCCGCCCTGCCGCCTCACAGGCTGGCTCCGCCGCCCTCCCTCGCAGCTCGCTCCGCACGCTCTTGCTCTCCCACCTCCCTCCATCGCAGCGCGCGCTTCCTAACAAGCGTGGGGGGGCGAGGGGGACACGCGCCAAAGCAGGGAGTGGGCGGGGTTGGATGAGGCGGGTGTTGCCGTAGCTGCGCAGCCGCCGCCTCCTTTCCCTGAGGGAACGCTGGCGCGCGTGCCCGAGCGAAAACGCGGGAGCGGCACTCTGAGGGAGACCAACTGTCTCTTTCCGCGAGTCGCCTCAGGGAAGGGGAGAAATGGGGGCGGTGGCCGGGACAGCCCACCAAAACTCCCATACACGCGCCATCCTTGATTTACTTATTAAATGTATTTATTTGATTAAATTTGTTAGACGCCCGTCTGGCAGGGGTTATCCTGCCACTCTGGGCGATGTACAATAAAATACAAATACATTCCATAAAAAACAAAGCAGAAATATCAAATAATGCAACGGGTTAATGGAAGGGTTGGATCCAAATCATAGTTGCTTTTGCTTCATTCTTCATCGTGGGAAAGCTTGTTTATTTATGTAAAATATTTCTATCCTGCCCTTTTACCCCACAATGGGGCGGCGCTCAGGGCGGCTCACAAGGCAATCGTGCACAGTACCTAAAAACACCATAAAATATTAAACTAGGTAAAAATACATTAGCTACAGTTAACAGATCCATCAGTTAAAATATATTCTCTCTCACACACATTTACTATGTAGTATTATGAACATGGGCTCCTACTGGGAGGAAGGGCGGGATCTAAATCTATGGTGGAGAGCTGCCCTGCCCGCGCTAACAACATGTGGAAGGCGGCGGTGCGCCACGCGGGGGAAGAGCAGGAAGCCCGCGCAGCTGTGGAAGGCGTGGGGGAAGAGCAGGAAGGAAGCTAACAGGTGGAGAGCTGCCCAGAGGATCACAAGGCACAAGTGGACTGTGTCTCATATTCTTAGTGTATTAAGTAGTACAGGGATGGGAAGCTCTGGCCCGTGGGCCAGACTTGGCCCACCAGGTCTCCCCATTTGTCCCACGAAGCCGTTTTGGGGAAGCCCCATCCACCCATTCTACCTCTGATGTCATACATAGCACCAGGTCTGAGGCAGGTAAGGGCAGAGCTTCAAAGGAACAATAGGAAGCTTAAAGTGGGCACCTGATCGTTCCTTTGCTGGACCAAGGTGCACTCCCAAACACCCATCAGCATGCCTTCCATTCAATGAAAACTGCTTTTCCCTCCCAGCGCTGCTCTTTGAAGTTGCCCTGTGCAGCTCCTTTCCACCGCTGACATTGGGAATAGAAAGAAAAAACACAGGGAGACTCCCAAAGGGCAAGAGATTTTGACAGAACAACCCACCTGTAAATAGTGTGATGTCATAATGGAGCCATGTGATTGACTGGTGGGTTGCCCCGTCCACCTGTCAAAGTGTGCCCACAGAGCCAAAAAGTTTCCCTACCCCTGGTGTTGTGCATACAGGTACCCAATTATACCTGTATTGGATCTGAGTTGATTCTATGTACGTGCTATTATAGTTTAAATCTCATAGTTTAAATCTCTTAAAGTCATAGCAGAAAAGTGCTCTTACGCTGTTCCATCCTTTTCCAGGCACACACCTATTCACTCTCTCTCTCTCTCTCTGTGTGTGTGTGTGTGTGTGTGTGTGTATTTTAACTGTCTTTGTATATGTAACTGTTTTATATATGTTTTATTATATTGTAAATCATTTTCGGATCTCTCATAGGAAGCAATTCATAAATGGGATGGATGGATGGATGGATGGATGGATGGATGGATGGATGGATGGATGGATGGATGGATGGATGGATGGATGGATGGATGGATAAATAAATAAATAAATAAAGCAGCAATTGGATGATTACTTCACTGTAGTAGTTTGAATGAGGGGGTGAATTTGAATCAATGTAAGATGTGAGCAGGGAATTGACACAGAATACATACACACACAAACAGCAAATTTTTGCAGCTCTCCACTTGCGTATAAATTTATTCAAATCATCATTTTCCTTGTCCAGTGGTTCCAGAGCATATCCAGGGACCCTGATGCAATACACAGGGATGACTGTCTGGCACTGATGAGAATTTTTTTAAAAAAAAAGTATAGCCTACCCTTCATTGCAGGACCCCAGGCGAGGTTACAGCAAGTATGTACATAAAACAAAATATTAACGTATCAGATCACATCAGTAATCTGTCAGTGTCCCAAACTACAGGCCAAGATTGCAATTGTTAAAAGCCTGAAATGAAGAGGCACATCTTCACCTGGTGCCTAAAGCTATACAATGTTGCCACCAGCCTAACTTCCAGATGGAGTGCTATTGCTAACAAGACCCTCGCCCAGGTAACTGACCCTTGGATTTCACTTAAACCTGGAACTACCAGCAGAGCCCCTCCAGCAGATCGCAAGCAGAATGTGAGTGAACATTTAAAACATGTAGAGCTTTCAGTCACAGCCTAGATGTACATTTGTACATGTGAGCTTGCTTTCATGTGTTTTTCTAAAACCTGCACATATAGAACCTTGCTAACTCTTTATCAGGTACAAGCCCTAGGCGCAGTCACCCAAGGAACATTTGTACATCAGTGCTAGTTCTGTGGTATGTTTGGGGAACGTGTGACCCTCTGTTTGTTGCTGGATGACAACTCTCATCCTTCTGTCCTGACCATTGGCCATGCTGGATGGTTCTGTTGGGAGCTGGCATCCAACAACATCTGGAAAGTCACTGCTTAGCCACTCCTGTTGTATGAGATCATATTCTATCATGATGCTAAAGCCTGCTAGTGTCATCTTGGGTAGGCAGATTTGGGAAGAATCACTTCAACAAGAGGTCAAAGGATGCATAGTGATGCTTCTAATTAACCCACACACCACCACCAGTGCCGACTTATCCAGGCAGTAAGAATTTCAGGATTGCCACTTCAAAATCAGATTCCTTTGGAGGACAGAATACTGGAAATATAAGTCTAATTATGAAGTGTAGGTTGAACAGAAACCAACAGTGGAGGCTGGTGGCTCTGATGTCAATGGGGCAGTGAATCCTCCCCAGGTTTTAGTCTGAACTATCAAGGAGCTGTTCAAGCTTAAAGCACCTTGGATGGGTTGTTGAAAAGATTCACTGCCTCACTGATAATGGAGCCACCAGCCTTCATCAGGAACCAGTGTACTCCAGTCCTTGCATATTAATAGTAATTAAAACCACAATAATTTTAAGATAGAAATGAGACTTGAAATAAAGACATGAGAATACAAGAAGAGCCATGCTGGATCAGACTAAAGGGCTTTGTAGTCCAGTCTTCTATATCCCACAGTAATCAGCCAGAAACCAATAAAAGGCCCACAACATAAGAAGCTGCCTTATACTGAGGCAGACTATTGGTCCATCCACCACAGCATTGTCTACAGTGACTAGCAGCAGCTCTCCAGTGTTTCAGGCAGGCTTCTTTTCCCCAGACCTCCTTGGAGATGCCTGGGAACTTCTGCATAAGTAGGACATAAAGGTAAGAGCCCTCCCCCCAGCAACATGTATTCTGACACATGCCACCTCTGATCCTGGAGGTAATATACAAGCAACATGGCTAGTAGCCATTGACAGCCTTATCCTTCATGAATTTGTCTATAGCATTAAAAATGGTGGTCATCACATCTTGTGGTAGTAAAATTGTGGGTAGTGTGAATAAGTACTCCTTGTGTGTCCTGAATCTTCTACCATTCAGCTTCGCTCGACGACCCCAGTTTCTAGAGTTAAGAGGAAGAAAAACTCTCTCTATTTATTTATTTATTATTTATTTTATTTGTTTCATTTATAGACCGCCCATAGCGAGTGGCTCTCTGGGCGGTGTACAAAAAAGTTAAAATACAAAATATCAACAATAAAATCAGACAACAAACAATAAACACAAGCAGCAACAAAAGAAAAAAGAAAAAAGAAAAATATAAAATTATAACATAAATGCTTAAAATGCCTGGGAGCATAGCCAGGTCTTAACCTGGCGCCGAAAAGATAGAAGCGTAGGTGCCAGGCGTACTTCTTCGGGGAGGCTGTTCCACAGTTCGGGGGCCACTACAGAAAAGGCCCTAGATCGAGTAACTGTCCTCCGGGCTTCTCGATGGGTTGGTACCCGGAGGAGGGCCTTAGATGCTGAGCGAAGTGACCGGGTAGGTTCATAGCGGGAGAGGCCTTCCACAAGATATTGCGGTCCCACGCCGTGTAAGGCTTTATAGGTCAAAACCAGCACCTTGAATCTGGCTCGGAAACAAATAGGTAGCCAGTGCAAACGGGCCAGAACAGGTGTTATATGTGCTGACCGGCTGGTCCTCGTCAGCAGTCTGGCTGCTGCGTTTTGCACTAGCTGAAGCTTCCGAACTGTCTTCAAGGGCAGCCCTACGTAGAGCGCATTACAGTAATCCAGCCTAGAAGTTACCAGAGCATGAACAACTGAGGCGAGGTCATCCCTGTCCAGATAGGGGCGTAGCTGGGCTACCAACCGAAGGTGGTAGAACGCATTCCTTGCCACCGAGGCCACTTGCGCCTCAAGAGACAAGGAAGGATCGAAAAGAACTCCCAGACTACGAACCTGTTCCTTCTCTGCACCGTGCGTAATGTAATGCATTTCAGTCATGACCCCCCTTAGCTTACTTGCCCTTTTTCTAAACCAAAAAGCCCCAGACATTGTAAGCTTTCTTCATATGGGAGTTGATCCAGCTGCCTGCTAAATTTTGGTTGCCCTTTCTTGCACCTGTCCATCTCTACAGCCAGACCATCTCCAACTTAATATGACAGCACTCTTACAAGAAAGTTAGAGAAAATGTAACCCACTATAAGCATATGCCAGTCTGCTGTGGCCCGGGGAACTGGCCAGAGAAGTCTCGATAAGACCGGCACATGAAATTTGGATAAACTGGTATTCATCCAAAAAACTATACTGAAATGGTTGATTGATGGATATATTTTCATGTATAAATGCACACACTAATATTTGCACACGGAGAGTCAGTGGGATGAAGATTCCACACTTTCTTTGTGACATCAGGAATATAAGAGGATCACTCATGTTGTTGATAATTGTTCTAATATATAACACACTAGATTACAGTAAAACAAAATCCCCTGCTATTTGGGGGGAAGTGAGATGCATATAGTGGGTTCCATTTTCTCTACATCCAACCCCGCCCACTCCCCGCTTTGGCACGTGTCCCCCTCATCCCCCCACGCTCGTTAGGGAGCGCACATGTGAGATGGAGGGAGGCGAGAGAGAAAGAGTGTGCTGCGAGGGAGTGCGAAGGAGCCAGCCTATGAGGTGGCAGGGCAGGCATTGAGGGAAGAGGGCAGTCGCTGTGCTCACTCCTGATATCTCTCTCTCTCTCTCTTCTCCTTGGCCGCGCCTGCCGCTTCCCAGCAGCGGTGCCTAGGGTGGGGGGCGGCTCTGGGTGTCACCCCTGTGTCGTGGTGTCACCCAGTGCGGCCCGCACCCACCACACCGCCCTAGTGATGCCCTGGGTGCCAGTAAGCATGAAAGGGGGGAGTGTTGGCTGCTGAGAAGAGTCTTCTCAGTGGCTGACTCATCTCATTTCACTCTGCTTGGCTCCAATCAGCAGGAAAGGACAAGGAAGCATGTTAGGAGACTCTTCTCAGTAATTTATACTCCTTTCAGGCTGATTGGCTTGTAGGGTGCTGGAGACATAGGGACCCTGTGGGGACCCTGCTTCCAAAAATCAATGGGTCTAACCCCCCCCAGACCAATGGATTACATCCCTTGGTTTAGGGGTACAGAGCTAGCAAGCACCCGTGAGCTTTGGCACTTTTTTTTTTAGAAATTTACCATTGCTGTTAGACTTGGTGCAATATGATCCCCAGTGCTTAATTTTTCAGAAAAAGATAGGTTTCAGTTCAATTCTGTGTGGAAATGACATTGCCTCTTCTGTCCCTGTAATCCTTGATTTGGAGATCCTCTGAAGCCAAAACAAAACTGTGCAGACTTGGGAAGGGGACCTATTGAATCAGGATTTCTGCACCCCCTGCCCTGCTTCACTTGTGGCTGCTCATTAGAATGTGGGGGGGAAGATAGCTCAGGCCCAGAGACCAAATGTGGCCCTCCAAGCCTCTCTAACTGGCCCTCAGACTTATCCCCAGGCCAGCAGAACAGTGAGTGCTTTTCTACCCTATATCTTAGTGGTAGGCTGAGCATGTGCTTTGCATGCAGAAGGTCCTGGGTTCAATCTTTTGCATGTCCTTGTGAAAGGGAAAAAAGTTCTAGGTTGTTTGTGTGACGATCCCATAGCTCTGTGTGTGTGTGTGTGTGTGTGTGTGTGTGTGTGTGTGCTATTACATTCAGTGATATACAGGAATTACCATATATGAGTAACATTAGTACAAAAAGCATTACTAAGTTTTCTGTATGGTCTGGTACGGGAGGAGGTCCATGGGGGTGACACCATGAGTTACCGCACCATGAGTTACACCAACCCTAGCGACGCCACTGCTGGAAAGGATATTGCCAGATAGGCACCTTTTTCCACATGTGTATATGTCTGTTAGTGTTGGTTTTCTGGACTAAAATATTTCAAGAAAATTCTTCTATCATGCTCCAGATCTTTCCATTGAACCCTCAGCTGGCTTTACTTTGCATCTTCCCTGATGAAATTTTTGGAAGTGGGGCAAGAGCAACTCCTGTTTTGTTCTTTTGTTTACGTTCCAGAAGGGAGATAGAGCTAGGGTCCTCCTCCAGATGGACAGGCTTGACTACCTTTACCTGTGATGCTCTGACTGACTTCCTTCTGTCGTTAGACTGATACGCTTAGGGAAGCTTATCTGCCCCTCTTCCTTCCGCCCTTTCCTTCCTTCTCTTCTTCGACTATCCAAGCGAGAGGAGGCATCTTTGTCTCTGCTCTCTCTCTCCTGAGCCATGAGGGCAACTCCCAAACCTGGGTGATGCACCTCCAACTTAGTTACTTAGAACTAGGTATGCCTTTCTATCTACTAGGTATTTCTATAAATAAAGCAGCTTTTCTTATTTTACTAAGTCTTAAGTCTCAGTGATCTCAATGCAGGGTAAAAGCCTGCCACTTAGGTAAACACACACACTGGCACACACACATCTCAGACCATTGATGATCTCTGCTAATATCTACACAAATATACATAACAGAAATGAGTCAACCTACCCTATTTCTTTTAGAGGCTGCTAAAATGGAGATAGTTCATCACTGGAATCACAGCTCCTCCTTCTCCTTAGAAGGATAGTGGAATAAAACATGAAACCTTGCAAGAGAAGCTAGCTCAACAAAGCAGTGTTAGAAGAGAGATAATTAAATCAGACAAGTTTTCTGCCACTTAGTCATGTTTCTTGACTTTCCTTATCCATCCTGGTTATACTAGATGACTCCATATGTTCAGTTAACTTTTTGGTCCTATCATATCCCCAAACACTGATTTTTACTGCCCTGAACCAATGTGTACTTTTAGAATTATGCTCATTCACCGAGGGTCTTCTGAGTTTCTCTTTTCTCTGTGTGGATCACCGCTTTATACTTACTTCTCATCCTGTAATGTATATAAAATCCCCATCCTCCAGTATTTGGCATTTCAACTTACGCCCTCCTTGTTGTGGTTATCTTGAAAATAAATCCAAAATCTATTATTAAAAAAATAAAACAAAGGTAGGAAACCTTTGGCTCCCCAGATGTTGCTGAACTACATCAGCCCTAGTAAGCCTGGGATGATGGGAAATGTAGTACACCAACATCTGGTGCCCACTCCTGTTATAAAGCCTAAAAGAGTAACGGACAGATTCTTCTACAGAACAATATCGGTTCTCATCCTGGTTGTGGATTTTGCAACAATTCTCCCAAAACTACTGTTGTCGTACACAAATAACAGAGATCCCCAAAGCTTTTGTGGGCATCCACTGAAAAGCCTGATCCAACAAATGACCCAACCAGAACTTCTGAACAACTTTCTGCCAAGGCAGAATTGGCAGTTTGAGAGCAGCAGGTGGAAAATATGAACAAGGCTTCCAGCTGTTTGTTTCAAATCCCAGTCTGCGTCTGTGTTGGAATTGCTTAATATGTTTTTAATGATGTTTTTAACCCTTTTTTAAAGTTGTTTTTTTAAATATTTTTTAAGGCTGTTTTGTTTTAATGTATTTTAAGATCTGTTTTTATGATGTTTTAAAGTGTTCTTAACGCTTTGTTTGCCGCCCTGGGCTCACAGAGAGGAAGGATGGGATACAAATTAAATAAAAAATAAATAAATAAATAAATAATGTTTTTCCTTATTTCATTTTAGTATTTCAACTATATCCTCTGAATTAGTGTAGTAAAAAGATCTTATTTTCTCTGGGTTTCTGTTGCTGGTGCACCATTTGCTCAGCCACTTCAGTTGTGAGGAAGTTGCCTGATATGACCGATCAGCCTGAGATTTAGTGATATAGCTGGTGGGGAAAGAGACTGATTGAGAAACTGTTCGGCAGCTGAAGTAACCCTTGTTATGATTTCGGTGCACGATGGTTTGGAGTTCCTTTAGTTTGGAAGTAAAAAAAAATCTTTGTCTGTGTTTCTTTGCTGAAGCAGTCAGCAGCTGGTGAAACTGCTAGGTCAGAGAGCCTGAGAACCAAGGGAACAGAGCCCAGGCACAAAGTGGAGCACGGCAGTGGAGAGAATAGGCTGAGGAAGTGCTTCTGTTTGCTTGTCTGTGAACTTAGGAGAAGCAGACATAGAAACTGAGGACTGTTTGTGCCTGAGCATGGACAGCCCTGAGTTTTGATCAGCTATAGCCTGGGTTTAAATTGGGAATAAGTATTCCTCATCTATCCCAAGCACAACAATGACAAGGAGGTGGTGCAGCTGTAGCAACCCACAGTCATAGCAGCTAGTGATGATATCACAGCAACATAATCAGAATAAAGAATGGCGGTGAGATATATTAACAAGCTTTGAGAAGGTTATAAGAAGAGGGCGTTGCCCAAAGAATGGGGTGCTTGCAGGCACTTTGCTGCTGTGAATGTTTGTTTTCACTTCCTATAAGAATTTGTTTTGTTATGAGAGAATTTGTTTCTGGTGGCGCTTGTTAAAGTGTCGTGTTTCATTCTCTCTGCCATTTCGTAAAAAGAAGTGTGGTGCACTGTTGCGAGTGTGTCTGAGGGAATTCTGTCTGCTCTGCTGCTGCTGCCACTCCCACCACCACCACCACCACCACCGCAGGTATTTGTAGCAAGAAAAGTCAAGAGTTCTACAAGTATTTGTAACTAAAATCTCTCAGGATACCTAATTATGAAGCAAAAAAAGGGCCCAGTTCCTTAGTTGACTTGATTTTGAGCCACGTTCCAAGCAGTGTAAATTGATGATTATTAGGGCTCTATAGCAGCTCAGCAGGATGAATCAGCTTTCTCTATTTCAGTGACAAATAGATTTTCTGTACTTACTGTTCATAATGAACCACCACCTAGAGCTGAAAGTACCTTTCCTCTACCTCCCAAAAATAATATCACTTCATTTGACACATGTTTTGTAGGACTTCTGGCAAGACAATGCTTCCTGGTGGCTTCAATTAAAACCAGCATTTATTCATAATATACCAATTATTACTAGGAGATATGGTCATTATGTTAAACCATCTAGTCTCCCTTATTGCTAATAAAAAATTAACTCCTGGGAATCACACCGTCCATGATCAGCCCTCTGTCCCAATAACAGAGAAAGCAATTTCCTCAGCAGATTCTCCTTAAATTAAAACTTATACCAGCAAGGCACGCCCCCTTCTCATGAATGCACAGGGTCAAGGGTTCTTGCTTCTTTCCTTCCTCCATTATCTCCTTAGAGTTCTTGTATGTCAAACATCAGTTCACCTAAGCTCACAGGTTGTCAACAGCAGTCTCAAAGATTTCTTGAGTCTGGGGAGGTACCAGAAATTTTCCGTTTGGGAGTCAGAGTTCAGACAGCAGAATAATCTTTATAATATAAGCTATTTATTCATATCTTGCACACTTCAACTAATAAAATGTATTATTGGTGCCATCATTGCAAAAGCAGAAAAATAGGAATACATATGAGCAATAAAGTTGCTGGATTTAACATCAAAGTATAAGACTCCAAACGTAAAAATAAAATTGATAAAAGACTGAGTTAAACTCTAAAGGCTCATCCAGACGACTGCAAAATGTGTGACACGCGCGCTATGTGTGCTTATTATTTTTCGGTCGTCCAAATGACGTCTCGCGGTGTCACGCATTTTCGCGGGTTAAATCCACTCCTTCCAATACCAGCAAAAATGCGATTTGTGATTTGAAATCGGGAATTTCATTGGGACATTTTTTTCATTGGGAAACAGCCAACAAAAAAGCGAAAATTGAGGACTATCAGCTGACAAACGGGATATGGAAACGGTGGATTATCCCGCTCCATTTGGATAAGCCCTAAGTCATATTGCAGACATACATATATACATATTACAGAGCCAAAGTTACAAAGTACATGGAAATACATGTCATGATACATCACCCATCAGATGTCATGGATGGATTAGATGGATTGTTCTCCTGCTTTCTTCGACCCTCACTCCAATCAGAGTGGAGGGTAACGTGTGCTATAAAATCTGGCCTTTTATACACTTTCTCATCAAAGATAAGGGCTTATTATTCTCATGGCCTTATTTGCTACTGCCTGTTCCCTTGTCTCTTTATGCAACTTCTTCAGGCCGTTCTTCAGGTTGTCAACCCAATGCTCATAGTGGGACTTCTATCCTCAACTAGTTTGCTTAACGTCATCATATAAGGAAATTCCTTGTTTTAACAGCTGGAGTTGACTGACTGCCTAGACTTTCTTATCACTTTGTACTCTGCTTCATAGTAAAACACTGCTTTGTTCAGAAGGGAAGTCTGGAAGAAGCCCATTTTTAAAAAGAGAACATTTTTCCTCTGTGCAACTTATACATTAAAAAGCTATAAGTTAAGCAATATAAGCAAATGTAAATGATTTGGGCACATTTTATGCATATTTTAAGCCAATAGCTGGGCTGACCCATTATAAACCTCAGTTTAATCCTTAAGCGATGTCATTAAAGATTGCAGGAAGCAACCTAAATATTGACCATCACTTGGTGCTACAGGCATACCAGGTGGTATACCTTTCAAGAGTGAAATATCATTCAAGACAGCTTTTGGGGATTAGATTTGTTAATGTAACAGCAATTGAATTAATATTCTCATTATGTCAAGTTAGAATTCTGTTTAGCTTCAACAAGTGAGATATCCCCATTTTTTTAATTAAGAAAAGAGCACTTCTTAATTTGTTTGGTACTTTTCCTGCAAGAGTTTTTAAGAATTTTTCTCTGAGGCCATTTTTTCTGTCAGGAGACATCCTGGTACCATAAAAGATGCCCCTGAAGGATGCTAGCTAGAAGAAGGCTAGAAGTGTATAATTTAGGGAACTCCCCAATTCAGATATTATACCAGGAAATAGAGGTTTTAAACATCTTAAACAGTTCAGGTCGAATTCCTCCTCTTGCCAACAATTAACATCCAATTTACAGCATGTTATGCCCCAATCCCAAGAATTAACAGGCCTAATTAAACGGGATGACTCAACACCTTTACCTTCAAAAACACTAGAGTTAAAATCCTAGTACTTCTTTCATTGGACGTCCTTAAGGCATTTGATAGTTTGGAGTGGCCTTTCATTCACCCAGTCACATAAGGGTGGGACAACAGTTCCTAAAGCATAAAGGTGGGACAACAGCTCTAAAGCAATAAATTGATGAAATGCCATAGGATCCCCCCTTGCACTAGGTAGGGGAACAAAGCAAGGATCTCCCCTTTCCCCTTTACTCTTTGCACTTGAGATTGAAGTACTAGCAATTAAAATCTGAAGCAACACAAAGATTAAAGGGGTGCACATGGGAAACTCTGATCATGTGATTGGTTAGCCTTTCTGCTGATCATACTCTTTTGATGCTCTCTGACTGAAAGGAAGGAATTTGTGAGGCAAAATCTGTGTTGACAGCTTTAGATTGGTGGCAGACCTTACTCTTAATTACTCTAAATCACAGGTGATGTGCATAAATTTGCCCTGGCAGAATCAATTAAATATGTCCCAAATCACTGGGCTCTCCCTTCAGGGAACTGCTTCAGATACTTGGGAATTTCTATCACCAAAGATCTGGCTCAGTTTAAGAGGCGAGATTATGGGCTCCTGATCAAGCAGCTTAAGAGGGACTGTGATGTTCCTATATATTAGTGTATATATGGTAAGTGCTGGTTGTTTAGAGTATACATGGTAAGTAGTGAAAGAGGAGGGGGAGTGAATGGGCAATAGAATGCTTGATGATTGGCTGAATGTTTAAAATGGCTGACAGTATAAATGAAAGGATGACAGGTAAATCTGGGTGAATGTGAGGTGGTGAATTGTGGAATCTGGGGGAAGAAGAGAAAGAGTGGATTGCTTGGTGGGGTTTAGAGAGTTGTTTACCAGGAGAGAGTGGAGAAGGAGGGAGGTGGAGTTCGGATTAGTATTGAGTAAAACCATATGCTTATGTGCCTTAAGAAGAAATCTTGTTAATCTTGTTAGCTTTGTTATCTGTAATAAATACTTAATTTGGTTTACCAAAGGCCTGATCCTTGGCTGAGGTTTCACAGACCAGAAGGGAGGGTAAGGTAATGACCAAGGCTGAAGGGGAACTGTAACAAATGGTGGCAGCGGTGAAGAGAATAACAATACCAGTATTCAGAGTCTCTGGGAATACTAGTATTGGGATGTTACTGGTGGTTGCCTAGCAGGGGGATCTGTTGAGATCTGTGCTAGAGCGGGGAGAGAAATCATAAGAGAGAGCGGTCCGGACTGGTGGAGTCCCTGGTGGTGCCTAGAGACAGGCAGTAACCACGAGCAGGTAGGAACCTGACAGGGAGAGCCAGGGAAGGACGCATCACATGTGGTGTCAGTAGCGGTGGGATACGAACAACAGAGAATCCAGATACGAACCAAAGAGAGTCCCAAAGACACGTGGTGACAAAGGAGACTACGTCACAGGTGTTGTCTGTAGCAGTGAGATACGAATACTAGACAATCCCTAATAGTTGTGTGGCAAACAGAAATAACAAAACAAGATTTCTTGTGAGAGTGACTGGCAAAGAGTGTGTGGCAAAGAGTGAGTGAACTCAAACACCATGGCTGAATACATAAAAATGAAAAGAGAGGGTAAAGGGGTAGATGAATTGAGGGTAGCACTTATAGGATTTGCAACTGCTCAGCAAAAACAACCTGTCAGAGAAGAGACCCCAGAAGGATATTTAAGCAATCCCGCTTATATAGAGTACTTGAGAGAGAAGTTGAGGATGGAAGGTGCAGAGAAGGAAAAACAGAGAGAGTTGGAAGCTGAGAGATTGAGGGTGGAGGCTGAGGAAAAAGACAAGCAGAGAGAGTTGGAAGCTGAGAGATTGAGGATGGAGTCTGAGGAAAAAGATAAACAGCGGGAGTTGGAAGCTGAGAGATTGAGGATGGAAGGTGCAGAGAAGGAAAAACAGAGGGAGTTGGAAATTGAGAGAATGAGATTGGGGTTTGAGGAGAGGGAGAAGCAACGAGCATTGGATGCTGAATTACAAGTAGAAAAGTTAAAATTTGATAGAGAGAAATTTCACTCTGAGGAGACAAGGAAAGAGAGAGATGGAGCAAAAATAAAAATTACTCCAAAGGACTTTGCTGTCTATGAGCCTGGTCAAGATCCTCAAATTTACCTCAGCACCTTTGAAAAAGCAGCTCAGTTGTGGGGGCTACCTGAAGATAAATACATGCAGTATTTATCAAACCTGATTAAAGGGGAATTGGCTGAGGTATACCAATATTTCCCCTCAGACAAGCCCGTCACCTGTGCTGAATTCAAAGAAGCAGTGTTTAAAAGATTCAGACTGGGGCCTGATTATTTTAGAAAGCTTTTCAGAAATTGCCAGATACAGACAGGGAGGTCTTTTGGGGAACTGGGAGCAAAGTTGATGGATATATTTGGAAAGTGGATGAGTAGTGCCAAAGCTCAGTCAGTGGAAGAGGTGAAAAGCCTCATGATACTGGATCAATTATACCATCAGTTACCACCAGAAATAAGGCTCCTGGTCAAAGACCGTTCCCCTACATCTGTGCAGGAGGCCGCAGAGATGGCGGATCACTTCGCCTCCAATAGAACTGGCTGGGTGGGGAAAACATCAAGAGAGTTTAAACCCAGACCATATAGTACTGGCAGAAGGGATGTGGTACCACAGCGAGTGAGTCCTCCATTAAAATCTGAAGGGCACAGGACACCCCAGAGTGGATCTGTGTACCCTAAAAGTGAGGAGAAATTATGCTACAAATGTGGTAGACCGGGGCACCTACGTTTTCAATGTGAGGTTGCCAACCCCATTAGTAATCCTGCTCAGACAAGGGCAGTGAAAAGAGAGCCCAAGGCTTTAGAAACAGCAAAAAAGGTTCACTTTTGCCAGATAAACTGGACAGAAGTAACAGACCTTGATTCAAGTCTGAGAGAGGAAGTGAGAGCACAAGGGGCAAATTATTGGGCATTGCTTGATACTGGTGCCGCTCAGACATTACTGAGGCCAGATTTAATAAAATCTGAGGTAATATTACCTCAGGAAACTGTGACTATCCAAGGAGTGAGGGGTCAACCAGAAAGTTTGCCTGTGGCCCTGGTGGAAATGACTTGGAGAGGCTGAGAGGGCCGATATAAAGTAGGCATTAATGCCCAGCAACAAGAACCAGTAATACTGGGAAGGGATGTAATGGGCGCCCAAGGAAAGATCTATGTAGTGACTGTCATGAACCTGTAATGGTCATGAGTTATTAAAAATCTAATAGCAATACTTTGGCTCCAGTAAGGGACTCTGGGAGACGGTTACAGTTGGAAAAGACAAGCCTTTGCCAGTTTGCAAATCTGAGTTTCACTTCCCAGTTGAAGATGGTTAGAGAAGCCTTAACAAGCTGCACCTGTTTATCTTTGCTGATTAGCAAGTGCCTGGTACCCAAGGTCATCCTTGGCCTGTACAGTTGGAAAACACAGTTGGGAGGGGGGCCTGAAGGCGCGAAAATGTGAGAAACATCGAGAAGAAAGTTACATCAGCCAATTCCTGATTGGTCAATTAATCTTGGACCGTTAGGATCCTTTTCCCTTAAGTATAGGGCTAGAGACCCATAGCCTTTGTTCTCTGTTCTCTGCCTATGCTGACTGGCACCAGAGTTCCAAACCTTTCTGCCTTGTGGTTCCAGGGGTTGCTGATGGGAAGGCAACCTATGTCTGGTTCCATTGCTTTATGTTGAACATCCATCTCTCTTAGGAGAGGTGCCACACAACCAACTACCTCGTGTGTAAGGAGTTAGGTGAGTTAGTTTGTTATTTTCTTGTTGTGTGTATGAATTCTCTTGTAAGAACCTAAACCCCTGTTGGGTGAATGGTCTTAAGGGATTACTTGCTGCTATATATGTTATGTGCACTTATATATCTTAATAAAGCTACTTCTATTTAACCTGGTGTGTTCAATTGAGAGAAGGGGTGGTTCTGGATTCAATACCTTGACCAATCTCAGTCACTAACTACCAAAGAAGGTTAAGAAGTTAAAGGCTTGGATTTTAAGTGTTAAACCAGAGGTGCCTGGCAAGGAGTGTAACTGTGACTCTTGCCTTTTAGGACCTTGGTTTTGTATATCTTCTGGGCTCAGAGATCCCCTGGCTCTGAGTGGACCAGTATACAGGGGTGGTGGCAGCCTACCTTCTACCTTGCAGGGTTGTTGTGAGCATACACAGCCTTGGCAAGGGTGAAGTAATAGCTTTTTGGTTCCAGTCTCATTTCCCTAAGGGTGGGGGTCTGAGTCTGATGCATGAACCCAGTACCTTGAGGGTCTGGGGGTCATGACATGGCTGGCAGCAGTGAGGATCGAAGCCATTCCTGCTCTTAAGTGAACACGCTGTGTGAGATAAGTGCATTGCAGCAAATTGTAAATTTGAAAGAGACTTCTGACACAACCGTTTGTTACTTTGGGTAGTAAGGTCAGTGCAGAATGTCACAAAAGATAAAAACCAGATCTCAAAAGAACGGAGCCGAGGATGTGCACCTGGCAGACAATGCGTTGCCTAGTCAGCTTGTTCAGCTGGAGGAAGGCGCTGCTGCTCTGTCGTTTATACCTCAGCCTTCTGCGGATGACAAGGAGATCGTGTTTAAGCAAACTGAGGAAAGTGAGGAGGACAGTGAAGATGAGGAGGAAGAAGATTCTGATGGGGAAGAGCTGCCTAGAAGTATGCAGCGTTACCTAGCCAAGCAAATGAAGCTGTTGTCCCTACAGTTCAAGGCTATGAAGGAGGATCGCCGGAATAGGGAAAGTTTTGCTCGTGAGCTGCAACAACCGCGAGGAGGAAGACCAGACCTCCATAAAAAATCTTTTCCGACCTTTCGTGAGACAGATGACATCTTTACCTTTTTTCAAGTTTTTGCTCACTCTTGTAGAGACCAAGGTGTGCTTAAAAAGTACTGGATGAGTGCTTTACGCATTAACGCTGAAGGCGAATTGAGAGAATTGTTGAACTCTCTGCCAGTGGAGTATGCAGATAATTTTGATTACTTCTATGCTCTGGCCAGATCCCACTTTGCTTTAACAGCAGAGGACTGTTTTCGACGTTTAGAGGCAGATCAAAAAAAGCCTCGGGAAAGCTTCTCAGCTTTTTCTGCACGGATGGGCAGGAATGTGGAGCGCTGGGCAGACACGGCTGAAGCTGCAACTCGAGGGGAGGTTTTAGATCTGTTTGCTAAAGAACTGTTTTACAGACGTCTCCCTCGAGACCTGATGGCTCTGGTTAGAGACCAGCAGCCCCGTTCGCTGGCTGAAGCAGGCGTGCTAGCAGATCGTATGTTTAAAAACAGAGCTGGAGAAAAGTTTACTCTGTTTCGGAAACCTGAGAACGTTCCTGCGAAACCGCCGGGGCGAGAGATTTCAGGTATGCAGAAACCATGGCAACAGCCGAGGGAAGTGAAGGGAGGGCATGGCTACTCCAAAGTACCTTCCGCCCTGACAGAGGCTGCAATACAAAAGAAGCCCCTTGTAGAAATAACTTGCTTTAAATGTGGAAAAATTGGCCATAAGGCTAATTCCTGTTCTGAAATCTTGCCCAAGCCCAGTCCTGTTGGGAGGAAGAATCCAAGGGTTGCCCCAGTTGTGCGTGTAAGAGACTTAGAGTCACCTGGAGCGGAACCCTCTGAACTTTCTCCTTGGTCGTCAGTAGAGGGGAATGACGAAGCAGAATCGGATTTTGTACTCTCTGCCCCAGACTCCCAAGACTGCCCTGCAACTCCTTGTGGATCTGCAGTCAGAGCCCTGCCGGTGAGTGTTGTACAAACTGTGTCAGGGGACAGAGAGGGAGGAGTAAGGAACAGCTTGTTTCCAGAGAAAGACTCCCCAGGACCCCTTTCATCGGAATGTAAAGAATGGGTCCAAACGCAGTTTTCCGAACCCATATATGTTAACTGTATTAAGGTCATGGGGAGAGTAGATTCGGGCTCAGAAATTACCAGTATTGCGGAGCGGCTGGTCAAGCCGGAGCAATATGTTCCAGAGTTACAAGTGGCTGTCACAGCGTATGGACAGCAGACAATGCAAGTGCCCGTAGCCGATGTGGTGCTTTCATACCGAGGCTGGACCAGACGCCATAGAGTTATAGTTCATTCGGATGACCATTTATGGGATGTTTTAATAGGAGTTGACCTGTTGTTCCTAAGTCATCAAGAGACTGTACGTGGAGCTGAGATAAACATTCTTACCAGGTCTCAAACTTTGTTACAACCTATAGAAGACTGTGTGGAGAAATGGCCTCTGGATGGCGAGGAAGAGAGGGCTGCAGAGGGGAGAGCTGTGAGCCTGCCCGAACAACAGGGAAAAAACTCCTTGCAACCCAGTGTGGGGGAGACAGAGGAATGTAAATTACTGGCAGCCAGCTCTCAAGCCTTTAAGGCAGCTTTATTGAAGGATGAGAGTTTGCAAAACTGCAGGGAAGAGGCTGGGAGAAGCCCTCCTGCCTTATCAGAGACTGTGAAAGTGAGATTTTATTGGGACAAAGGCTTGCTTTATCGAGAACATGTTCCTGGGGGGAATTTCACGGACTGGCAGCCAGTCAGGCAACTAGTCGTGCCAAAACCTTTTCACCTGGATGTATTGCGGCTGGCCCATGATGTTGTGACTGCAGGGCACCTAGGTGTGAAACGGACTTTGTTTTCTGTTACCCAACATTTTTATTGGCCCTCAGTGGCTAAGACTGTTAAAGAATATGTAAAATCCTGTGATATTTGTCAACAACTTGGGTATGCGCGTGATCACCCCAAGGCACCCTTACAAGTGTCCCAGATTGTGGCAGAACCCTTTGCTCAAGTGGCTGTGGATGTGATTGGCCCTTTCAATCCGACTAAGACTGGGAGAAGATTTATTTTGACCGTAATTGACTTTGCCACGAGATTTGCTGAAGCTATTCCTTTGAGTTCCATCACTGCCCCAGTCATTGCTAAAACTTTGTTAGGGTTATTTTCGCGTTGGGGGTTCCCCAAGACTATTTTGTCAGACCGAGGGCCGAGGTTTGTGGCCAAGTTAACTAAAAAACTTTGGGAACTTGCTAGTATGGAACACCACATTATGACTGCTGGGCACCATTCCTCGAATGGGTTATGTGAGAGAATGAACGCCACCATTAATCGAATGTTAAGGGCGTATGTGTTAGAACATCCTAAAGATTGGGATGTAGCTTTACCTTTCCTGATGTTCGCCTATAGGGCTACTCCCTCTGCCAGCTTGGGCTATAGCCCCAACCAGCTAGTTTTTGGAAGGGATCTGGTGGGGCCTTTGTCATTGCTCAAGAATGAGTGGGAAGGAAGGCTGGAAGCTATGCCTGTGTCGGTAGTAACTTACCTCCACAATTTACAGAATATTCTAAGAGATGTTTTGGCTGTCGCTCATGAGAATTTGGGGGAGGCTCAACAACAGCAGAAGGCCCATTATGATGCTCAAGCTAAAGAAAGACAATTTGTTGAGGGGTCAGAAGTTTTGGTACTAAAGGCCCAAGTGGACAATAAGTTATCGGTGGCCTGGGAAGGCCCTTTGATTGTCAAGGCCCAGTTGAGTGCCACCAATTATTTGCTAACTGACCCTAAATCCCATAAGAAACCTAAAGTATACCATGTGAATATGATGAAGCAATATTTTTCTAGGAAATACCTGGTTTTGACTTGCACTCCTGCTTTTGAGGTTGCTGAAGACGCTTTATCTCGTTTACCTGTTCCAGTTGACTGATATTTGACTTCTGCCTATTCCACTGACTGATTTCCCGGCTCTGATGACCTCTGGACTGTTTTTAGACCTTGTTTTATTCTTTTACGCTTTTAACATGTTTTATGGACTTTTATAAGATTTTATGGCTTATGACCTTTTTTGAACTTGGACCAGCTTTTGGATTACCCCATTTTTTATTCTATTTCTTTATTTTTTAATAAAGTCTTCTTTTCTTGGGTGTTTTAGGGGTCCCTTAATTTTCTTGCTGTTATTTTGTAACTTTGTTGGATTTTTTGAATATATTTAGAAGGCATAAGTCAAGAAGTAGCTCACCTGCTTAAAATGTATTAATCCTTTTTTTTTATTGCTGTATATAGTGCAATGTCGATATATTGATGGAATTTTTGATTGTTCCCTTATCCCTGGTTGCTGTGGTGATGACGCAGAACTATCCAGAGTTCTGACATCATCTTCCCAAAAAGGGGCGTGTCATGAACCTGTAATGGTCATGAGTTATTAAAAATCTAATAGCAATACTTTGGCTCCAGTAAGGGACTCTGGGAGATGGTTACAGTTGGAAAAGACAAGCCTTTGCCAATTTGCAAATCTGAGTTTCACTTCCCAGTTGAAGATGGTTAGAGAAGCCTTAACAAGCTGCACCTGTTTATCTTTGCTGATTAGCAAGTGCCTGGTACCCAAGTTCATCCTTGGCCTGTACAGTTGGAAAACACAGTTGGGAGGGGGGCCTGAAGGCGCGAAAATGTGAGAAACATCGAGAAGAAAGTTACATCAGCCAATTCCTGATTGGTCAATTAATCTTGGACCGTTAGGATCCTTTTCCCTTAAGTATAGGGCTAGAGACCCATAGCCTTTGTTCTCTGTTCTCTGCCTATGCTGACTGGCACCAGAGTTCCAAACCTTTCTGCCTTATGGTTCCAGGGGTTGCTGATGGGAAGGCAACCTATGTCTGGTTCCATTGCTTTATGTTGAACATCCATCTCTCTTAGGAGAGGTGCCACACAACCAACTACCTCGTGTGTAAGGAGTTAGGTGAGTTAGTTTGTTATTTTCTTGTTGTGTGTATGAATTCTCTTGTAAGAACCTAAACCCCTGTTGGGTGAATGGTCTTAAAGGATTACTTGCTGCTATATATGTTATGTGCACTTATATATCTTAATAAAGCTACTTCTATTTAACCTGGTGTGTTCAATTGAGAGAAGGGGTGGTTCTGGATTCAATACCTTGACCAATCTCAGTCACTAACTACCAAAGAAGGTTAAGAAGTTAAAGGCTTGGATTTTAAGTGATAAACCAGAGGTGCCTGGCAAGGAGTGTAACTGTGACTCTTGCCTTTTAGGACCTTGGTTTTGTATATCTTCTGGGCTCAGAGATCCCCTGGCTCTGAGTGGACCAGTATACAGGGGTGGTGGCAGCCTACCTTCTACCTTGCAGGGTTGTTGTGAGCGTACACAGCCTTGGCAAGGGTGAAGTAATAGCTTTTTGGTTCCAGTCTCATTTCCCTAAGGGTGGGGGTCTGAGTCTGATGCATGAACCCAGTACCTTGAGGGTCTGGGGGTCATGACAGTGACCAGACAGCAAATTGGCAGAGAAAAAGAAGCCATATTAAGGGGGGCTGAAACAAACAGGGTGGAATCTGTTAACCAGCCTCAGGTCACCATAGCAACCACTAGCAGGCCTGCTGAAGAAGACAAACTGTATCAAGTGGTCTCTGGGGAAGAAGCAGAGCAATTCACGGAAGAGCTGCATAAAGATATCAGTTTGAAGCAGGTAAAGGAACAAGCCTTGACCCAACAGATTCCTTTCACTGACAAACTGAGGAATCAAGTTTTGTGTGAGAATGGGATTTTATATAGACTGTGGATGCCTGCTGAGAGAAAGGATGAATGTGAACCAGTGAAACAAATGATGGAACTAGTGAAAGAGAATTTGAGTCATGCACAGGAGAAGCAAAGTTACTGGTATGACAGAACAGCCAGAGAACGTGTGTATGATGTGGGAGATATGGTTATGGCGTTCATACCCAGGAAACATGACAAATTACAGGCTAACTGGGAAGGACCATATACCATCAGAGAAAGGCTTGACACAGTGACATATGTAATCACCACAGACCAATTAAACAAAAGCAAAGTGGTTCATGTAAATATGTTAAAGCCTTACCATATCAGGGATGCAAAGGTGTTGCAAGTTACCTTATTCCCTGAGGGAAGTGGGCCTGAACTTCCAGATTTGGTACAGGAAAGCAAAGACAAAGGAGGGGTAGATCAAGTGGAATGGTCAGAGGAGGTAGAGGAGGAAGTAAAAGAAGAGATTCTGAGAGTTTTGAAAACCTATAGGAATCTCTTTAGCAACAAACCTGGCCGAACCAGTATAGTTATACATTCCATTGATACTGGAGATCATGCCCCAATCAGATCTGTTCCGTACCGTGCGAATGGGAAAGTTTTGAAGGAGATCAAAAAGGAGGTGGAAGAGATGCTGGAATTAGGAGTGATCAGGGAATCCATCAGTCCCTGGGCCTCAAGTATTGTCCTGGTTCCGAAAAAAGATGGAACGACAAGGTTTTGCATTGATTATTGGCTAATCAATAAAATTACTGTCCCAGATGCGTATCCTATGCCTAGGGTAGACGCTATGTTAGAGTTATTGGGGGCAGCAACCATTATCTCTACACTAGATCTCTGTAAAGGATTTTGGCAAATGGAACTAGACGAGCAATCCAGAGCCAAAACTGCCTTCAGTACACCAGATGGGTTATATGAGTTTGTGACCTTACCCATGGGACTAAGGAACTCACCAAGTTCATTTCAGAGGCTAATCAATACTGTGTTGCGAGGCATGTCAGATTTTGCAGTGGCCTATATCGATGACGTGGCCATTTTTAGCAAGTCGGTGCCTGAGCATGTCCAACACCTGACAACAGTATTGGAGGCCTTAAGAAAAGCAGGCCTCACAATAAAAGCTAAGAAATGCCAGTTTGGACTAAAGGAAGTAATCTATTTAGGACATAAGGTGGGGAGTGGGAAAATCACCCCCTTATGGAGCAAAGTGGAGGCAATACAAGCGTGGCCGATCCCCTTAACCAAAAAGCAAGTAAGGGCATTTCTGGGTGTGGCTGGATTTTATAGGAAGTTTGTGAGAAATTTTGGGGAAATAGCAACCCCCTTGCATGAATTAACAAAGAAGAAGTGTTCTGAGCGTGTGGTATGGACGGATGAATGTCAGAAGGCTTTTGATCTGCTTAAGCAAGCCTTGTGCCAAGGACCCATATTAATAGCACCAGACTATGAGCAACCATTCATCGTGGCTACAGATGCCTCGGATGTCGCGCTGGGAGTCGTCTTGCTGCAGGAGAGAGAAGGCACAAGACATCCAGTGGCGTATCTGAGTCACAAGCTGACGCCGAGGGAGAAAAACTATTCGTCGGTCCAGAAGGAGTGCCTAGCGGTCGTGTGGGGACTGAACAAGTTGCGCCCATACGTGTGGGGACGAAGATTTACAGTGACTACGGATCATCGGGCCTTGTTATGGTTGCAGACTATGAAAAACCATAACACTATGCTGCAGAGGTGGTCCTGGGCCCTACAGGACTATCAAGTGGACTTCCAGTTCATCAAAGGCAAGGACAATGTACTGGCCGATGGACTTTCCAGGCAAGTGGCTGGGACTGCAGTGACGTGACCAGACAGAGGAACAAAGAAAGACATTTTCCCCATAGAGACTTTTATTTGTTAACGCGACGTATAAATCCTGGAACAGGAATAATACTCTGCCGTTGTTTAAGGGGGGGGAAATGTGATGTTCCTATATATTAGTGTATATATGGTAAGTGTTGTTGTTTAGAGTATACATGGTAAGTAGTGAAAGAGGAGGGGGAGTGAATGGGCAATAGAATGCTTGATGATTGGCTGAATGTTTAAAATGGCTGACAGTATAAATGAAAGGATGACAGGTAAATCTGGGTGAATGTGAGGTGGTGAATTGTGGAATCTGGGGGAAGAAGAGAAAGAGTGGATTGCTTGGTGGGGTTTAGAGAGTTGTTTACCAGGAGAGAGTGGAGAAGGAGGGAGGTGGAGTTCGGATTAGTATTGAGTAAAACCATATGCTTATGTGCCTTAAGAAGAAATCTTGTTAATCTTGTTAGCTTTGTTATCTGTAATAAATACTTAATTTGGTTTACCAAAGGCCTGATCCTTGGCTGGGGTTTCACAGACCAGAAGGGAGGGTAAGGTAATGACCAAGGCTGAAGGGGAACTGTAACAAATGGTGGCAGCGGTGAAGAGAATAACAATACCAGTATTCAGAGTCTCTGGGAATACTAGTATTGGGACGTTACTGGTGGTTGCCTAGCAGGGGGATCTGTTGAGATCTGTGCTAGAGCGGGGAGAGAAACCATAAGAGAGAGCGGTCCGGACTGGTGGAGTCCCTGGTGGTGCCTAGTGACAGGCAGTAACCACAAGCAGGTAGGAACCTGACAGGGAGAGCCAGGGAAGGACGCCTCACAGGGACATTGTCTCTTGGCAAAACCTGAATTTTCCTAGTTGAAATGTATTGCTGCTCTCAACATGACATTCCTCCCAAAACTCTTATATTTGTTCCAGGCTCTTCCAATTGACTTCCCTCTTTCACTTAAGGAAACCTGGCAAAGATTTATCGAAGGCTGTTGTCACCGAGGTAAAAATGCCAGATTGACTAAAGCTGCATTGAAAGTCCAAAGAGGGGGGTTGGGAGTCCCTAATTTGAAGCTATATTGGAAGGCATGTCAGCTCAGACAATTTATACCTGTGATCAGGAATGACCAGAATGTCCTCTGGGTATCTGTGGAGTATAGCAATCTCTCTCCTAGATTACAGGCTGGGCTCTTTGGTTTGCTCTCTCCATTTCAGTTGTGGAAAACTGGCAATCCCTTCTTGAAAACTGGCAGCAATGGCACAAGCACTAGGTTCCCCAATGCTCCCCACTTTGTCCGATCCTACACCATCTGAGCTTCTCTAGGCAGAAATGCTAGGAGCATTTATGACACTGGGAGGAAAATGGAATAGTCAGCATAAGACATTTGTTTGAAAATGGCATGCCTTTGCCTCATATAATATGATGGAATGCCTCTCCTGATACGAACCCACCCGTACACTACATTCAAGATCAAAGGGTCTCCTCCGGGTGCCTACTCCAAGGGAAGCTCGGAGAATGGCAACAAGGGAGAGGGCCTTCTCAGTGGCGGCCCCCAAATTATGGAATGATCTTTCTGATGAGGTGCACCTGGCGCCAACACTGTTATCTCTTCAGCGCCAGGTCAAGACTTTCCTCTTCTCCCAGGCATTTTAGCATGTGTTCTATATTGTTTTAAATTTTTAAATTGTGTTTTAAATTGTTTTTTAAAAGATGTATTTTAAATTGTATTTGTTTTTAGTTATTGTAAACCGCCCAGAGAGCTTCGGCTATGGGGCAGTATACAAGTTTAATAAATAAATAAATAAATAAATAAATAAATAAATAATAGACTGCTGACTATTGCTAGGGATTCAGGGTGAGATTTGCTCCAGCTGATGCAAATAGTAGCTTTGCTAGGGTACTCACAGATCCCTAACCATTTTTGAAAACAAATGCCTACAAAACACTGGCCGCAGAAAGGGCTTGAGCCACAGCATAGCAGAAGTGTGAGCAAGTGTGTAACTTTACCTGTAGTAGCACCCTTTTACTCTGCTTACAATTCCTGAGGCTTTAAGCTCTAGTAAAGTAAGAGAAGGAAGAGCATACTTGACAGTAGAAAGAGCTTCTAGTTCTGTCTGACTAGCTACAT
Source organism: Rhineura floridana (assembly GCF_030035675.1). Taxonomy (NCBI): domain Eukaryota; kingdom Metazoa; phylum Chordata; class Lepidosauria; order Squamata; family Rhineuridae; genus Rhineura; species Rhineura floridana. Next base: position 2,626,892 of record NC_084484.1, read on the forward strand.
TGGAGGTGCAAAGAGGAGGCCTTTGACCTCGTGATGCAGAAGAGAGAGACCGCGCAAACATGTCCTCTCTCCTTGAGAGATTAAGGAGGAGGAGGAAGTAGCCAGAAAATGTTGCCAGCATCCCTAAAAGTATATTTTACAGGAAGGGAGAATCAGCAGAAGAACAAAAGCCAGGTACAGCCCAGGAACCTGGAGGTCTCATCTCTGTCGCCCTTCAAACATGCGAACTCAATCCAGTTTGAGTTCCATTCCCATATCTCCCACAGATATCAACGCTATATGATATGCTGCCAGATGCTTTGTGGGCCTGAAGCTTGTGGGCTTGGAAGGAAAATCTGGGCATAGAAATCTCCAGTTCTTCTTGGGATGCACTTTGGGGGAAGCCACCATTTAAATCAATCTCAGTAGTGGTTTGAGGATCCTCTCATGTTGATTCACAGATGGCACCTCGCACCAATAAAATTGGGTTGTAAGAACAATCACTTACCTCTCCACTGTTGGAGAGGACATCCAGTGAAGGGTTCCTTAATGCACATGTGGTGCCCTTTTGTGTCTGTCTTTTGAGATGTCGTTTTTCAGCATATGGCCAAAATCACCAATCAACAGTGGTGTAGTGGCAAATTTAGAAGTGCAGGGTTCCTTCATGTTGTAGCCCCTCAGGCAGCCATGCCCCTCACTGCCCCCCACACACAAACATTGCAGATTCACCACCACCACCAATCCACAACCCCCTGCCACCCTGCTACCATGGAAAAGGAGGCAGATGAGGATTGGGGGGGGCTGAATGACAGAGAGGAGCCCATGGCAACAGCCTCCCCCGCAGTGCCAGGCCACAGGAGAGGAAGAAAAAATGAAGAGGAGGTACCACACTGCAGAGCAAGAGACAGGCTATAGGCTAGGGTGGGTGAATATCTACTTAATTCCAGCCCCCCCCCATGGTCAGAATTAAGCAGATTTTTTTACCTGCCCCAGTCTGCAGCCTGTCTATTACCCCATGTGGTGCCTCCTCTTCTTGTTCCTCCTCTGTGGCCTGGCCCTGCTCAGAGAGGGTGGTGCAGAGGCCATGGCTGTATTGCTCAGCCCAGCGGGGTCCTCCTCTCCTGCTCCTTCTCTGTGGTGGTGGAGGGTGGCAATTTGGAGGGGGCAGGAGAGGGCTGCTGGTAGACAATGTAACAGGAAAGCATCCTGACGCATCCTGCCAGGAAAACACAACTGCCGATCAAGCAATTTCTCCAAAAACAGTGTTAAGCCCCCTTTGGATTTAATCTGTTTCTACCGCCAGAGTGACAGTGTTGGGGGGATGGAAACTTTGTCTGACTTTACCCTAGCAGCCTATTACAACTGTATATGGCAAATCACCCTGTGTGAGAAACTGACCTATGTAGATCAGTGCTCAAGAAGTCCAAAACTGTCAAAGAGCTTTGAATTCATTGGTTTGTTCTTTCATTTAATGCAGCAGAAGGGGGACTAGCCCCTTCCCCATGATCTCAAAACTCCTTTTGGAGGACTTGGTTATGATAACGCAATCTTCTATTCCTCTCTCCTCCACCCTACTCATTATTTATTTGGATTGATGAACTAGTTATGTTGTCTCATTATTTTGTTTTTTGTTACATTTTTGTTTGTCTGAAGTGCTATATTGTACTACACTCTGAAACTATTTTTTTTAAAGACTGACTGTTGAGCAGCAAACAGTGGTGGTGGGGGGGGAAAGTATGATTGCAGAAGGAAGCCATGGAAGAAAGTGGAGGAGAAGCGGCTCAGCTAGGGATATTGGAAAGGAGGAACCACAGTTTTGTATCTTGGCTTAGCAATAGAGAGATAAACTGCCAAAACAGATTGGCTAGCAAATATTTATGCCCTTCTTTTCTCCAGCTGTAATAACACCTGATACTGTTGGAATTGCTCTCTATTGAGATGCGTAGCAAAGTTGCGTAGCGCTGCCGAACGGAGAGTATTGAGCGAGCTGTGTGTGTGTTTGAATCTTTGCTAAGATTCTACCTTCCCTGCAAATTAGTCAGACAGAGACTTTAAGCTTTAAAATAAGAAATAACTACTTTATTCTGGAAGTACATGCTTGACAGGAAAGAGTTCTATAACTAGCTACCTAGCTATGATAGAGCAACAAGCACTGGTCCCAGTACTCGCCCTCATCCTGGTTGAGAGGAGAGACAAAGAGAAGATGTCTGCTCCCCTCTCGAGAGAAAGAGAACACTGAGAGAGGCGGGAAGGAACTGGGATCAAACATCCTGTTGCTTATCAGTCTAGCAGGAAGGGAAGAGATGGCAGGATCAAAGGGACAGGTATAGCCTCAACCAGCAAGAGGTCTAGCTCTCTAGCTACCCTTATTAACCCCATGCAGCCTCAACCCACCAAGTTGGAGTTGAACCTCATACATTCCAACAGATACTTTGTTTTCCCAAATAAATATTCTTCAAACATTTAGATCCATGAGAATTTTCTAAATGTGGCTTTTTAAATAGGTTAGTCTCAGTATGCTCACTATGTCCTCTAGTCTCAGCTTTATAGTTTTAGTCAGGATACATAAGAATGTATTGAACCTAGATTAGCCAAATGACATTTTAGTCCCATAACATTTGAGAAATAAGGACACTCCTTGAAGAGGATTAACCTCCACTGGATCACAGCTGGATCCTTGCTGCACTTGGATTTTTTGAATGACTGGGGATGACCTTTGGATAACTGATGGGAACAAGGCAACTTGCTACAACAGATCCTAATCCATGCTGCCCTAACACAAAAACTTTTTTGTGTGAGAGCCTGTAATGATCATACAGATTCCTATCTCCTGAAGTAGGGTAGCCTGGGTTTTTCCACAAAAAGTGTCACCACAGATATTTTGTTATTGATTTCATATCATTATCACTTTTGCTTTAGGATTTTTAGATTACAAGATGTGACCCTGCCGCATCTAACAGGTGGCCAGCCAACGCTTTAAACAGCATAAGTACTGCCTACCAGCTGGAAGATCTTGCACAGAAAATGAGCATTTGTCTTTGTTATGGAAATATATATGCAGAAATCCTTAGTGGTCTGAGCTCCATGTGTGCCACTGTGTGCGTTTACCCAAGTGGCAGGCTTTTACCCTGCATTGAGATCACTGAGAGTTAAGACTTAGTAAAATAAGAAAAGCTACCTTATTTATAGAAATACATAGTAGATAGGAAAGGCATACCTAGTTCTAACTAACTAACTATGTTAAAGGTGCAATGCCCAGGGTTGGGTATTGCTCTCATTGTTCAGGAGAGAGAGCAAAGACAGAGATATCTCCTCTCTGCTTGGACAGTCAAAGAAGACAAAAGAAGTAGGGTCAGGTCAGCTTCCCTGAGCATATCAGTTTACAATGGAAAGAGGTAGAGAAGAGCACAGGTAAAGGTAGGCAAGCCTAGCCAGCTGGACAACCTTAACTCTGTCATGCACCTGTGCCACCATCCTGGCATGTCATGCAGTCCCAAGACCCAACTTCCCACCCAGGGCAATTGATCCTGGCAAAATATCTCCTCTTGTCGGGGCTGAGTAATCCAACAACATCCCTGCAAGGTAGGTAGACTGCCACCATCTCTTAAACTAGTTATCCACTCTGAGTCAAGAGGAAACCCAGAGCACCAGAAAGAAAGCTGCCAGGGATTCCAAAAGACAAGAGCCAGATGGGCACTTCTTGTCTTGGAGCCTTAGGCAAAACCAAATACATGGTAGTCTGTGTTCAGTGGTTAAGGTACCAGATTCAGAGCCAATTTTCCCCTGCAGTGAACCCACAGAAGTAGCTTTATTGAATAAAATATAAGTGCACAATTAATAGCAGCAAAATGGTTCCTTAAAACCCACACCCAAAAAGAGACCAGGTAAAACACAGAGAGCTCAATCACAAAACAAAACAATAAATCTATCTAACCTGTTCTATACTTACAAAGGGGTATTTGTTGTATAGTCCCACATCTCCTGCATAGTTTGGGTAGTAGATGGAAACGGAACACACACAGGTACTCACCTATAGGCAAGATGGAACCCAGGGAAACAAAGGCTAAAAATTTCACTCCTGTACTTATGGAAAAGTCCCTAGTAACAGTCCAAAACTAATTAGCCAATCCAGGGGGCTTTCTCATGATGTAATACTTCTTCAAGTCTTCGCTCCTAACTGGCACATACTCCCCACCATTGCTAGGCCAGGCTGACCTTGGGTACCAGGCCCTTAACAGATAAGCAGGTGTTCTCACTCAGGCCTTCTAATTAGCTGCAGTTGGGAAATGAAACTGCAAAAATATTTGCTCTCACATAGAGCCCCCATTTTTGGACAAGGTGAAATCCCACAATTCTTTGCACTAGAGCCATGTTACCTTCAAGCTTTCTTGACAAACTCTATCTTCCTTCTGGAATACAAACAAAAGAACCCAAACAGGAGTTGCTCTTCCCCCACTTCCAACACAGACCACCCTCTCATCTTGATACAAGTTACTCATTCTCCAGAGCATGCATCATTTGCACTGAGTGGAGGAGGGCTAGATGGGGACACAGGCCTCATTCAGCCTAATGCCCCTCAATGACATACCTGGGGAAAAACAGAGATCAATGGAGCCTATGAGAATGCTCTTTGTGTGTATGCTACTTCTGAGATGCACTGGATAATCTCTTTATAAATGTAAGTGCCAGAAGACCATAAAATGCCAGGAGCAGTCAAAAACCCATTGCATACCTATGCAGAACATATGTGTATGCCAGAGCAGAGTGAGCTCTTTGTAATAGCCATCATTAGCAATAATGCTGTTTTCATCCTATGCTATTTTAAGCTAAAGATAAAGAATTATTTTCTGTAGTGAGAAAGAGATTCACAATTTTGATTAAGTCAAAAATGAACAAACAAAATTTCCCTGATAACTTCTAGTTCAACAATTTCATGCTAGAGTCTCTTCTTCAAGCATTTTTATTGGTTTGATGACTTTGAGGTGAGCAGCAGAAGAATTGATAGTACAGCCATAATAGTTAAAACCCTTGACAGCAAAATCTCTTAACTCCCGTGTTTCTAAGGAGATTACAAAAATGCTAAAAATAGTGTTGAAAACTGAGATGGAATAAAACTTTTAAAACAAACTGGTTGGTCAGAGGAGACTGCCTTCAGTGTCACCATCTTTATTCCTCCTGCCTTTTTGCAAGTCGGTCAGTGGCAGAATGTCCTGGGAGATATACTGTAAATGGTCTCACATTGGTTTCTATGCATTGCCAATTTTAAACAAGTTTGTACCATGGATTTCTTAGCTTGGAAATGTTTTTTAAAAATGCATGTTTTGCAAAGAGAATAGTGTCAGAGAGTTGCGATGCTGGGAACGGAGAGTTCTGAGCGAGCTTGTGTGTGTGTTTGAATCGTTGCTAAAGATTATACCTTCCCTGCAAATTAGTCAGATAGAGACTTTAAGCTTTAGAATAAGAAATAACTACTTTATTCTGGAAGTACATGCTTGATAGGAAAGCGTCCTAGCTAAGTTGGAGCTGCAAACACTGAGCCCAGTGCTTGCCCTCATGCTTGGAGGAGAGGGAGAGACAAAGGAATATGTCTGCTCTCCCTCACGAGAGAAAGAAGAAGTAAGGAGGAGGGAAGGAACTGGGATCAACATCCTTTGCATATCAGTCTAGCAGGAAGGAAGAGACAGCAGGAGATCAAAGGACAGGTATAGCCTAGCAACCAAGAAGGTCTCCTCTCTAGCTACCCTTTTTAACCCCATGGAGCCTCAACCCAGAAGTTGGAGTTGAACCATATATTCCAACAAATAGATTACATGGGTTGCACATTTAAATACAAAAATTCAGGAAATTGTGTTTCTCCATTAACCACCACCTCCGCAAGTAGGAGACCCTATCCAGAAGAATAGCATGGCTGATGGTATCAAAAGGTCTTTTCCCAACATGTCATTTATCAAGAATGCATGGTGTTGCACAGCCACTACCACCTTGAGACGTTGCCCAAGAAAGATTGGCCGAACAATGGCCTAGATAAAAGTAGGCACAGAAATAGCCATATAAATATGACAAAGTGAGGCATGTATGTGAGAGAGCAAGACAGACAGAGGTTAGATGGAATCCAGAATATCTTTATGGAGTGTCTCAACTGTCTTTATATCTGTGTGGAATGTGTATTGGAAAGAATGCATCAATTGGCTAGGTAGGTATAGGTTTTATGCCACCAATATCACCACCAATTTTGGGGAGTGCTACCTTTGAAATGATCTGCACTTCCTTTTCCTTCACATATATCTAAGCTGAAGAAAATGGGTGATAATAACTAGCAGTGTAAGCCGAACTCACTCAAGAATCAGGACAAATTCACATGAAAGTCAACATGAATGTACTTTTTCCATGAATCCATGTGTGGTGTTAATTTAGTCCTGCAAATATTGCAGTACACGTGCAGGTTACAATTTATCATGGCCTGAAAAACTTTTAAAAGTGGGTGACGTAAATATACTGGGTCACAAACTTGGCTTACAAAGCCAGCTCAACATATGCTAATCCAATGGGGCAAAGATAAACTCATGCTAACTTCAGTGCATAAATATTTTTGTGTGATTTAGGTCTTTCTGCAAGTACCTTTTGTATATGTCACAGAAATGCAGCATCCCTGAGATTTCTTCTGGTTCTTCAATTTCTGATGCAAATTAGCTCTTTCCCAGAAACCACACACACACTTGTCCATGTTCCTTCCCTATAAATGGCTAGCCATGCATTTAAGAAAGATCTGCCGCAAAATGTTGTTCAGATTGCAGTTTGGAGAAAAAGAAATTTTGGACAGGGAAAGCTTTACCCAACTGAAACTGGTTTGGTACCAGTTTCCAGTTCTTACCATCTGCCACCAAGCCCCCCCCCCCAAGGAAGCCTACCGTCTCAAACCATCTTCCACCCGTTCTCCTTTTTCTCTCATCCTTTTGCTCATGACATTCCCCTGTGAGACTCAAGGCATGTTGACCTTCTGGTGTGTACAGTACACTTCTGCAACAGCTATCAACTCCGTTACTGTTACAGCCGCCACCACAGTTTCTTCTTCCATTAACCCCATCAGATGAGCTCCTATGCAGTGCATATTATGTCATGTGTGATCTACAGCTAAACGTAATGTGAGATTTACAACATTTAATGGTGGTGCTTCCCTCAAAATCCACTGAAATGTCAACAGCAATAATTCAGTTTAGGAAAATGTTTCTGTATTTATCATTTAAGAGTTTAGGGAAATATTTCTATTTTTGTATTGATGATCTTATTTTGTATATCGTCTTCTTTTTAATGGAAAGGTGAGATAGAAATACTTTTAATAAACAATAATCACTAAAATGATGGGAGAGTAGAAACTGAGCAGCTGACAGCTAATAACTTTCAGCAAATACTTGCATATCATGCCCTCTGCCCTTTGTGCCATGTGCATTAAGTGATGCAAGGACTGAATTGTCCTTTTACTCAGATCTGGATCTCAAGATACTTAGATTTACATGGGGAAAATAGTCAAGTGTACTGTAGATTTTTTAAAAGGAAAAGGGCAAATATATGCTATTTATTTTTATTTCAATTATTAGATTTATATCCCACCCTTCCTCCCGGTAGAAGCCCAGGGTGGCACTATTTATCTATGGTTTTGTTTGTTTTTTCAAAAATACCAAAAACAAAACTAGTTGACCTAACTGAAAATGTTGGTATCTTTATTGTCTTTTTTGACAGTGATGCTGATCAACACACTCATAATCTTCCATCTGGAGTTAATAATGGTATAATCAATCATTTTTACACATTTGCTTTTCAGAATCCATGTGAAATAGTGCCAATGAAGTTAGCAAATGTAGAATAGTGAATAAACAGGTTTAAATCATATTCCATACGGTTGAGGTTTTAATTGCACATTAAAGAATTTGCTCAACAATTGTATTGTTACATCAGTAGAAAAGGCATAGATGTATAAGAAATCTTTTTTTCATATTTGTGAGGTGGTGGTGGTTTTTTATAAAAAAATACCCAAAAATCTTGAATCCAAAAAGGGAACAAGTGATATTTAGTCCAATCTTTATTAATATATATAAATAATATGTATAGTAAATAAATTTGCTATATAAAGGTTGGATCAATGATACAGAAAATTTGTTAGAAGGGTAGATCAACAACTGGTCAACAGGGTCCCTGTTCAGAGGTGGTCACCTGTCTTACAGGAAAAACATGCATAGACAAGCACACACATACATTTTTTAAACAACGTCCTGGAAGTTCACCCTATTCGTTTGTTCTTTGATGGGCGTGTAAAATATTCATCTCCTTTGCAATGCCAGGACATTTATGCATCTATCGGTAATGTTCGGAAGAGGAAATGCAGGCAAGTAGGCTGTGGGTGGCCACGTGGGTGGCCACGTCCCGACAGCCAACAATGGTCCCATCTGTCCCTGCCTCGACTTTATCTTGTTTTAGTGGGACACCTGCTAATGCTTCGGTTTTGAAAACCGTTTTGCTCGTTTATTTAAGCAGAGCGTTCGCAGGAGGATCATCTAATACTTTTCATACAAAAGCAACCGGAGCTCAGACGTCCGAGGGGGGAACGGCAGTAAAATCCTCTTGCCCGGACAACCGGCCAAGGCGTGGGGAGGAGGGCAACCGTGAGCTCTTCGGGTCTGCTCCAACCCGTCTTCCCGGCTCTGACTGAAGTCGCTTGTCTGTTTGTTCCTTCACGGCTCCCCGTCCTTAGATGAGATTTCTCCTTTCTCATTACCAACCTTAATAGACCTTTCAGACCTAATTCCAGCCCCAGATATTATCTGACCCGTATAATTAATTAATTATAGCCCAAATATTATAGATTATTAAAAATAGCATAACTAATAGTGTAATATCTCAAGCTGTCGACTTTAATAGTCAACATTGTCTTGCTCTCTCTTATCAGGCTGGGACACCCGGTGAGAATATTGATTCCTGGTAATTTTCACCATCATCTGCCATCCTGACGGGTAATTGTCAGATTTTCACCCGAGTCAGAGCTCATTTGAAATCGTTAAACCGTCGGCAAAGCTCCCGGTTGATCTTAATGTTTCCTTTTTCTCTCCCTGCAATATGTTCCAGAAGCCGAGAGGGAAATAAATAGAGAGAGAAGGAGTAAAAAAAGATAGTTGGGGCACGGGAGAAAAAAACGAAATAAAACAAAACGCCGGCCAATTCTCTGCCCCTCTGGCAAAGAGGAGGTTGAAGATTTGTCCCAGTCGCTAGTTTGGGGCACTGTGGTTGCATTTAGGGATTTCGCCGCTTTTATGAAAAGCGGGGGGGGGAGCTTTTTCCCTCCGTCCCTCCCTGGTTCATCTGCGGCAGGAGCACCTCTCTCTGGCCTGTCCCAGCTGCTGCTCCTCGCTGCCTTGCCGACGCCCGAGGGAGCCCGGCGGCTGAGTGTTCCGCTGCGCCTCCCCGGGGAATCCGAGGCTGCCCGGCCTGGCCTGCGATCGCCGGGATTGGGGCCTGTCTTCGTCTAGAGTCTGGCCCTTTGAGAAGCAATTCCAGCAGCGAAGAGAGAGCTTTGGACGGGAGGGGAGCGCTGATTTATGGTGCGGGAGAGAAAAGCTGCCCTTTCACCAGCGAGGCCCGAGGGAGACGGAAAAGGAGAGGCCGGGTCTAGACGGGGCGGGTTTGAGCCGGAAGCGAGTCTCCTGCCTGTACGGGGGGGGAGGTGAGATGTCGCTTTTTTCGAGGTCCCCCCAGTTGCTCTGGCTGCATGCCAGAGCAGCAGCCTGGGACCCTTCAGAGAGATCCCCTTCGGTCGGGATGAGTTCTGAACGGATCCACCAGAAGCAGGGCGCCGTGGATGAAATCATCCCGGCGGCATCAGTGACAAGGACGAGCCGGTTTATTCATAGTCTGTTTCAACTCCAGGGACCGGAGAGATCAGATGTGCGTTCAGATAAACAGAGCCAGACCGGCGTTGAATTGTGGTTCCCTATGCCGGTAAAGGGTGGCCAACACGGGACGCCGCGAAGCTGAGCTTACACGTCGTGTGAAAAGCAGCAGGAGCCAGGGGCGGGGTGGTTGGCGGGCAAGCGCTTATTCCGCGCCCAGTCAGGAGCCTCGCCGCCCGCGATCGAGGCTTCTGGCGCAGCCTCAGTGGCCGCAGCACACCTCGAGGATTGCGCAGGCCCCAGACCTCGCCGAGCCCTCTTTCCGCCGGAAAGGGGGAAGCACCCCTGTTTTAATAGGTCCACCGAGGATTCCCCGAGCATTATTTAAACTTCTAATTATGATTCATGTGTGTGATAATATTAATTTAATAATCAAGGAGCTGTGCAGAAGGCATTAACCTCAATTAAGCTCATTACCAGCCTACCCTGGAAATCCCCTGGGCTTTTAAATCTTCCGCGATGAGGAGCTGACAATGTATTGAGAGAGGGCAAGATCAGCTCCGCAACCTCCTTGCCTCCCACCCCCATTCAGCTTCTCGGGGAGAATTAATGCCGTTGACTTGAGCTCGGTGAACGTTTTAAATAATTCTTGACCTTTATCAAGAGTATGGTCGTTGCCCCTGACATCTCGGGAAACGGGAGAAGCCCAAGAGGCGGCGACGTTGCGCTCCTCACAAGTCGTGCCTGAGCCTGGACTGGCGGCGCCCGTCGAGAGGAGCCCCAGCGAAGCGGGGCGGAAAGCGCAAATCGCCGGATTTTGTCGCCGCTGGTAGAAAAGAGCATTGTCGGAACCTGGAAGCCAGTTGAACGTGTGAAATCACAAACCCTCTCCCCGAGAAAAAGGGGCACTCGGAAACTTGGGCGGGCCCGGTCATTGCAGAGCGAGTCGGGCCTCCCATTTCCACGCGGGAAAGGCCAAGAAGGACGAGAGCCAGCTGTTCCGCCCCGTGCCACTCAGATCCATCCTGGCGGCGTATTTGGGGAGGGCGAGCAGAGGTAGAAAGCGGGAGTCCAACTGGGGCAGATCATTTTCTACTGCCGAGCAAAACTCCCGAGGCCTTTCCAGCGTGAAATTCCTTCCCGGGAAGAGGGGGAATGGATCTGCAGCGAAGCAAACGAAAAAAAAACGTTCTGTTTAGGTTTGCGATTGGGGCAGATGCTAACCGTGGACAGCAAACCCGGCAGAACGCCGCTCTTTCATATGCTCCCTGACAGAGTCGTTTTCCCAAGGAAAGGCGATCGGGGTGGAGACACATCGGCAATATTGTTTGGCAATATCTGCATTGCCTCTTGGACTTCCGCCTGTTGTCCGGTCTGTTGGATTTGGCCCGAGGAATCGTCATCATACATCACTGCGCATGACGATTTTCAGAGTATAAAAGGGAAGTCCCTGCCCCCAGGAGCTTCCAATCTATAATTCAACACACCGGAAACAGCAAAGGGAGGGAAGGGAAATGGAGGTCAGGAATAAACAAGGCAAGAATATGCCCTCACGTCAGTGCCGGCTCCTTCGACTTAATTACAGGACAGTACCGGGGTTGTCCCCAGGGCCGACCAGAGGGGGAGAAGCCGGTACAAATTACCGGGCGCCGGTTGGGAAGGGGGCCTACTATGTTGCATATGTTTTTGTCTTTCTCGGTAGTACCATTATTTGTGGATTGTTTTTGACATCCATTGTAAATTTCAGAGAAAATAAAAGATTAAAGTGTAAAGATTTTTAGCCTGTTCGCCCTCGCTGGGGGCTCCCAAAAATGTTTTTCACCGACCGAACCCGCTCTCGGCGGCCCTGGATGGCCCAAAGGCTTTACCAGCTAAGACGTTCAAATCCCTGTGGCCAAGCCCGCCGTTCAGCCTGGGCCATCCCGTTTTTCTCCGTTTACCCTCTGGCGAGGGAGCGATGAGGATAACAATAGCTTGCACCCCGTGCCCTTTGGGCTTGCCCTACGGTCTCTGCCGATCATCCTTCCCTGGTCGTCTTTCTCCTTTTGCCTCCGGTGCTTTCACCAGGGGCGGCGTCTCGGGGACCGGAGAGGCGGACTATAGGGAAAGTCGGAGACTTCTTAGGGCCCTTCTGGGGCAAAACGGCCAACCCGGATGCGACCTTTGCAGCCCGCTTAATATTGACCGTCGCTCACCTCGCCGAAGAGAGGAGCGGCGGCTGTCTGGAAGATAATTGTTTCTTGATAAGCCGCCCCGAAGAGCGCAGGACAGAACAAAGGGCAATAAGGTGGGGGGGAGACTTTTCTCCTCGGAACTATTACAGACGCTGAAGGTGCTCTTTCCATTCATTGATAAAGATGTCTGGGGGGAACAACGTCCCTTCTCGGGCGCCCGCAATTCCTCCCCCCACCCGTGAATCCCGCCCTCCCTAAGACCACCCTGGGGGGGGGCGCGCGGAGACGCACGAGGCCCGGGCTTTCTGTCCACCAGCAAAGGTGCCCGGGAGAGTTTCTCCTTCTCCCGCGATGACCTTTCCGTGCTCTCGGCAGGCATTTCTGATCAATGCTCACGGCGCGGAGGATGAGAATCCCCCCGTCCCCCTTCCCCCCGTCCCCGCCCCACGTAAATCCATCAAAGTGACCTTCCCAATATAACAAGGGCTGCTAAACTGTTTTACCACCACGATAAATGTCCTTAATTTCCCTGAGATCTGCCTGCGCTGCCGCAAGGCGATGATGAATGGAGGAAAAGAAAAGGTTCATTTGTTGAGTGGACTTGGGAAGATGGAATGAAACATGAAGTTTGGGGCCGAAACTCTGGGCCGGGCCGGGGAACCTCTGGGAGCGGAGGAGGGGAGGAGAGCGGGCGGCGGGCAGAAAACCTTCATTTTTGAAGCAGGCCTGCCGCCCGCTTCCTTCTTCCAGTCTAGCGCGGGTCCGCAGGCGGTCCCCGACCAAAGGGCTGCCCAGGCCTCCTCGGGGCCACCCCTACGCCAAGAGCAAGAGCGGGTGTCAACGACCGGAGAGGCCGCCCCTTCGCTGGACGGCAGAAAAGGAGGCCCGGTGACTGGGCGGCGCCCTTCAACAGCCTCCAAAGGGGGGGGGGAGCCAAGGGAACGCTAGGCTTCCTCGCTAGCTTCAAGAGGCCGAGAGGTGGTGGTGGCCCTCCACGCCTTCCTTTGCACGCTGAGGGTCCTCCTTCGAAGCCTGCCCTTCCTTCTACCGATGTGAGGGGCCCTTCCCGACAGCGTCGCTCCTAAACTCAGAGGTGCGCTGCCGGCCTGGGTGGAGCTGGGGTGCCCAGAGGGGACAGCGGAGACCAGCAGGGTCTGGGGGCAGCCAAACCTGAGCAGCTGGGAGGGGAGGGGAGCCTCCCCTCTCCTCTCACCTGGAGCCGTCGCGCTCCTGACCGAGGTGGCAGCCCTGCCGTCGGAAAACGCCCCAGAAAGCTGCTGGGCGGCGGGGGAGGGGAGAGAGAGCTGTAGCCTTGCATATATTGGGGGGATTTCCCCGACCACCCCGCCTTCCCTTCTGCCTCTGAAAGACGGACAGCAGAAGAGAGCGGCCTGCGGCCAGGGAAGAGGCTGTGTGACCCGAGCCGGCCAGGAGCGGAGAGAGCTGGGCCCGCCACAACTCGCAGAGGCCCCCAGAATCAGCGCCCACTTTCCCGAGAACAGATAACTGGAGACGGCAGATGGATGGAGATGGCGCAAATGAGCCTCTAATTGACAATCAATTGTGATTAGGAGCAATAGAAGGCCTTCCTCCTGAGCCTGCCGGGGGGGGGAGCCCAAGCCTGGGAGGCGCCGCAGACGCTCCCCCTTCTCCGCCCCGCCCCCGTTAATAACGCCCCGGAGGGACACCAGCCAGCCTCTGGCCTACAAGCAAAAACAAAACCGGCGCAGGAGCGTGGCTCCTTTCTGCTCGAGGGCACCTGCTTCCCCGGTTCAGTTTCCTCCCTGGGGACCGTTCACGGCCTTACTTCGCTATTAATGGCTCGCCACAGCTAGAAGGCCTCAGTGAGAGAAGTGCTGGGCGGCGGCGGCCGGGGGGGGGGAGGTCTTGCGGGATGAGAGTTTTCCCCACCCAGAGAGAGGGGGGGGAGACGGGTTCCTGAGAGTAAGGACCAGGGGACATCTGATCAAGGACCGCGCGTCGGCATCTCCCTGAAGCACCGTCTACTTTTCACAAAGAGCAACGGGCTTTTCTACCAACGTCGAACGGGAGTGCGTGGTGCTTTGGGAAACCAACAGAATCTTCCCTCTCCTCGGGACGGACGGCCGCTCGGGAGAGGCCGCCGGGTTCCTGCATAGGATCAGAGATTTCGCTAGTTCCACCCCGGAGATCATTGATCATCTCTAGAGAAAGCATTAGTAAACGCCCTGAAGTGTTAGTAAGTCCTAAAACACCCTACTTGTGAGGGGGGGGAGTCCTGCTTAAAAAACAAAGCCGGGCCTATGATGTGTGGGAGGAGCAGTGCTGGGCTCAATTCTCTCGTGCCTTCAGGGACTCCCCTGGGTCCAGCCCGCTGATGGGCTAATCATGCCCGAGCCCTACCAAAATTACAGCTGATTGCTTTAGCCATTATTACTTCCAAGTTTTAATTTCTGCTTTCCAAAGGATCATTGCTCGCGGTAATTGCAAAAGACCTGCCCTTGTATGTGTCACTAGCCTCGAAGACAAAAGGAACAGAAGGGGGGAAAGACCTAATTCCCCCTATATCCCTTCTCTGTTCCCGGCCTTTCTTTTGGCAGGTAATTCAAACCAAGCCGTGAGGTAGACATCCAAAGCGAGAACGTCATGAAAGCAGCAAATTAGAGAAAATTCTAGATGACAAAAGAAATGGGATTCCCCGCCACCTTCGGTGATTCAGAAGTCTTGTTTTTTTATTGTGTATTTTAGATGAAATGAAAGTTCTTGGATGGGGAGGTTTTATTCCCTCCCGCCCCCTCGTGCTGCTTTTCAGAACGACTTGGCCGTCCCGCTTTTATCCGGCGGGGCTATATGTCTCTTGCTAGTTCCTTCTCCCACTAATTCCAGAGCATTGTCCAGAGACCCTGAATGCCGAACAGGTTGTTCGAGGTAAGGAAAACAACTGGACAGGATTTCCCTTAATAACTATGGGCCAGATGAGCCGCGAGGGCGCGTTAGACGTCTCGCGCCTCCAGCGAAACGACCCAAACCTTCTCCTGGGTCCTTGCGACTACCTCTCTGCGAATGTGGAGAGCGACGATTTCAAAGGCCGGCCAAGCGACGGGCGCGGGTGAGTTGTGCGCGCCACTAAAGCCCCTGGGCGGAATCGAGTTCTCCAGTTGCGAGGAAGCGGGCTGCTGCGCCCCGACTGACGGCAAAGCGCCGAATCGCAGCATTTCTGCGGGTCCCGCAATCATTTCAAAGAGAGCGCCTCCTTCTCCTCCCACCTCTCCAAATAAGGCTATTTAGATGCTTTCCAGATGAGTGGAGGGGCGCTGAAACAGAGCTGACAGCTGAGTATATCTCCCGCAACGCTGCTATCCTTCACTCTCACCGCCCCGCCCCGCCGCAGCCGCCTCTGCCTCTGCCCGCGCGCACACGAGCTTCTGGGGGGCTCCTCCGGGACCGTTATGGGCAAGGGATTAATTTGCAGCCAATTACCACCGGGTGCTCAATATGAATGCATAAATAAGCCACAGTGCGGCGAGAAGGCGGGTGGGATCGATGTTTAGGCTGCCCCGCAAGGAGGCGAGGTGAGAGGGGGCAGCAGGGGGTGTCTTTGGAGCGGGGCATTCCCCCCCCCCGCGCGTGCGTGACGTGCTTTCTCCGCCAAGCTCCTGCTCCTCACCCTCACCGGAGCGGAGGGGGTGTTTCCAGGCGAAGTTTGCCCGAGGAAGTCATCTGGAGAAGGGGAGAGGGCCGAGGAGGGTGGGGTGCTCTGCGAGGAGTCATGAACGTGAGCCGAGACAAGGCTCAGGTGGGTGACGTCTCTATTCCGGCTGCAGCAGTGGCGGCGGCGGCGGCGAGCCCTCCGGAGTGCCTCTCGGGGGAGCCTGGGTCCTGCAGCTGGCGGAGGGGCAGTATGGACGGGCATGCGGAGCAGCGCCTGGCGCCCAGCAACGACCTACCTCCGGTTTATTCCTGCCCGGTGAGCAGGGACCGGCCGGGAAGCGAGAACGCCAACAATACTCCGGGGATGGAGGGGGCGGGCGCAGCCTTGCCCGTCGTGCACAGAACGACGTCTTTCTCGGTGCTAGACATCTTGGACCCCAACAAATTCAACAGCAAAAGCCGGAGGCACTGCGCCGTGCTCTACAAAGCCGCGGCGGGGGGAGAATACACACTGGTGACCGAGGAGAAGCTCGAGGAGGCAGGAGCGGATGCCAAGGCTCTGGCCGAGGATTTCCAGGCAGGCAGGAGGAAATCCACCCCCGACTTGCGCAGTAAGTACCGCTGACAGCTCCCCACTCCCCACCCCCAGCCAGCAGCAAAAGCGCTCAGGGAATCTGCTTCCCAGGACGGACCTTCGTGGGTCCCGTCGAATCGCACACATCGGTCCTCTGCTTCTTTCTTGCTTCAGAAGAGGCTTCTCTTGCTGTCGCCCTGGGGCCACAAAGGGGACGCTGGAGGCACACACCAGGCCCCTTCAGAGGTGAGGGGGGAAAGCGCTTGGCGAAACTCTCCCCAGTCAGCCGCCCAACGTTTTCTGCTGGGCAATGGCATCGACCGGGAGGGTCGCCCGCAGAGTCCCAGGCAAGGCAGGACGAGGGAGCAGCAAGCCAGCTGCGAGGAGACCGAGCCGAGCCTCTCCTTCCTCCCGGCCTTGGGAATCTGCTGAGCTGGGCCAGGCTCTTGCCGGAGAGAAAGGGGTCCGGGCCGCGCTCCAGCGTCGGAAGGGTTCGCTTGGGGTGCCCTGGAGGCCCGGCCGGACTCTGCGCTGTTTCCCAGGGCTCAGAAGGAAGGGGATGCCCGAGGCCAAGCAACTCCCCCCTCCCCAATGCGCGTTTCCGGGAAGGGTTCGCAAGGGCTTGCACCCACGTCCAGCGCGCCGGCGACTGGCAGTTGCGAGGTCCCACCGCGTGGTGCAGCCCAAGACCAGGTTTCCAGGGCTGATCCTGGCCGTCCCAAGTGAGGTCCTTCAGTCAAAGATGTCTCCGGAGGGCTTTGGGGTGTTTTCTTCCTCTCCCTTGTACAGCCACCCGCACAACCTGCTTCACTCTTGCTCAGGGGGACAAATTCAATCCCCCCACCTCGCCTTTCCCCCCCAGGACAAATCAGACTAATTGTGACAAAATGCTGGTTATCTCTGGAAAAACAATTAAATTCCTTCGATTACATTTAAAGTAAAATGTGCTTAGCAGCGTAAAGAGGCTGCGTAATAGGGGGAAATCGGCCCAGAGTGGCGCGTAGGACTGAGCGGGTCGATATCCTATTATCGAATTGTGCATATCTCTTTCAAGCACCTTGCAAACTCTGGCCTAACATCTAAATTATAGGGTCAAAATTCGGATAATTACTCGATTAAAACCCATTACACTTATTAGGGCTGGCTATCGACCGGGCAGGGCGTTCGACCCGGGCGCCAGATTGCTTTTTCTTCCCTGCCCTCCCTCCAAGCCGTCTTCCCATGGCCTGGTCCCAGCCGCCCCCCTCTCCAGTTCCCAGGGCCGGACCACTGGGGGGGGGGATGAAGGGTGAGAGGAGGGGACGGGCGGGCGGGCGCTTTCTCTGCCTCTGGAGGAGGAGGCCGCTTTCGTCCGCCCCAGGAAAGCAGCAGAGCTGCGCGGCCTGTTCCTGTCCCCGACCCCGACCCCGGGAGCAGGCCAAGGGCGGAGGCACAACCTGCCCTGGCAGGCCTTCGCGGCTGCCCCGGCACACCGGTTCTCTTTTCCCGATCTTCTCTCGGGGCCTCGGCGGAGCCCGCGCCTCCTTCACCGCCTCTTTTGGCTCCGGGGTTGGTCCCGAGTGCCCCTGGTCAGCGACCCCGGCCACTGAGGAAGAACGGCCTTCAAGCAGCGCTCCGTTGCCATCGCGGTCGCGAAGAGGAGAACCAAGGGCTGCGGCAGCCCGGCGCCTTGCTGCTTTGTGGCCCGACGCCAGGTCCCCGCGCTCCTCTGCCGGTCCTTCTAACCGGGGTGATGGGTGGAGGAGGTGAGGTGAGTTGGTGGCCTGTCACACGTTTTCTGGGGCCTCCCCTTGATCGGCAGGCGTGCGGCATTTCCACCTTACTTTGAGCGCCATCGAGTGGGAAATCACCCTACCAAATCTCTACCGAAATGTATTCCTTTTAATTGCGGTAGCTACAGGGGAAGTCCCCGCTTTTCCGGCATTTCGCGAGACATGTCACGCCTCTCTCTATGCTTTTAAAAATCAAACCGTTTAGCAGCTTGCCCAGCCTTTAATTTAAATGTTCCGGCCGCGCTCTGGCATTTCTACACATTCACCCCTGAGGGTGAACGCCCGGTTTTGGAAAGTATGGAAAGAGGGTGATTGTCCGACAATCTCCCACTTGAAAGATTCGGTTTGGGGTTCTTTCGCCGAGTAGGGACCAAGGAAAAGCAGCCCACATTAAAACAATTTCGCAATGAATTCTTTTTCACGGAGCTCGATTTGAGATTAGTTGTACAATTAGTTACGCTTTAGAGGAGGTCGATATCGCATGCGGGGTGGGAATCTGTCTCTTTTACGCCCTTGTGTTGTATCCTGGATTTCGGGTTTCCTCCGATAATTTAACTGCATGAACTTCACTGAGAGGTTTGGGGAGTGTAACGATTTAAGGCAAACAAACAATTGCCGCCCCCGCCCCCCACGTCTTGCCTCCCGAGAGCTGCTTGCCTTCCAAAAGGGGATTATCGCTTCCCGTTTTGGGTCGTTGGCAAAAGCAAAACACCGGGGAGATCTTGGGGCACTGACAAGAGCCCGACTCTCGCCGGAGCCCCATTAACTGGTGATTAATATATAACCTCAAATAAATTAAGGGATCGCTAACTGCTTTGTACATTATACAAAATGGGTTTAATTAAGTTTGGATCTGCTCTGGCAATCGATACAAGTATTTGGTCCACTTAAATCCTCCTTCCCGGGGGTAACGAAATAACAAATAAGGGACAGAGACATTTCTGAAGTGCCTGTTCTTGTTCGGCTCCGGGCAAGTGAGTTTCCTTCAGATCAAGGGGACTTTCTTCGATGTTTCCCCCCGTTTTAATTTTTTAAAGATCAGGCTGCAAACGTCATTTCGCCTGCCTGCCTTAATTTCTCCTTCAACGCGTCTTCTGCGGTGGGGAGTGATTGCGCCATCTTTCAACCACTTTGCGGTGCAGGACGAAAAGTGTTGGGGGGGTGTAACTCCCCCCCCTTTGCACACTCATCGGGCTGAACGGCGTTTTTAATCTGGGCTGCTCCCGCGACTTCGCCAAAGATCTGGCCAAGCGACGAGGCGAGCGCCGTCCGCTTTCGCGAGCTTCTCCTTCTGCACCTTGCACAGACTCGGAGACAGCCAGCGAAAGGCACCCGTTGCTGTGCGAACGACATCGTGCATCAGGTTTTGAGATCTTTTGGCTCAGGCTTCCTTTTTTCTTTTTTAAGTTGGGCCTTTGTCCTCCTCCTCGTCTCTCGCCCCCCTCCAAGTCCTTTCGGCAAGCCAAAATAACGTGCCCTTTCTGATTTGGGCGTGACTTCCGACGAAGGCCGGAGGCCAGAATGCGAGGCGCCTCGGGAGTGATTCCAGGAGCCCAAGGGGGCTTCGAGGGCCATCTCTCCCCCAGCCGCCCCACCCATACCTTATAAGAAAAGACTTTGGCAACTCGGGGGTTCGGCTGAGTTTGTGGCGCGGCCCGGAAAGCGACACGTTCCGCAAGGCTGGCGGAAGCCCTTCTGGGTATCCCCACCTGTGGGCGCTTTCAAACAGAGGCCGCGCGCAGGCAGCTCAGCCCTTGCCGTTGTTTGCGTTCCTGACTTCGCCACGAAACAACAAACAGAGCGGGACCCCTGCAAAGCAGCGAGAGGGCAGGGTTTTCCCCCCTCCCCCCTTTCGACCCCCCTCCCTCTCCCCAACGTCACCCCCAAATTATCCCCGCGGGTCCCTCAGTAAATAGACCCGGCGGCTTAAAAAGCGAAGCCCCCACCTCCAGCCCTCGCCGTCCCTCCAGGTCTCTCCACTCCGGTTCCTCCCGCCTGGCCTCCCCCGTTCCCTTTCCTATGGCGTGCACACCGCAGGGCCCCTGTCCCCAAATTGTCAGTCCCCGCCTCAAGGGAGGCAGACTGAGGAAGGCCCCGCCACAGAGCCTCCACCCTCCAGACGGCCACGCGCTTTTCTTTCTCGAGCGGGAATGTCCGGGGGTGGGGGTGGGAGCCGTCCCTTGCTTGGAGGACAGCCGAAATGCCCTGGCCTCGGAGAAACTTGAACGGCGGATCTACCCCTCTAGTGGGTCTCAATGGGCAGACCTGCTGTCTGTCTACAGATGGACGTGGCGGGAAGGCCTTTCCGTTCACTGCCTCCAGCCCGGGATTCATTAATCGCACTGCTTCCACGGTCAACTTCACAACTCACTTCATTTCTCTTTCAAAACAAAACAAAACACAAAATCCTCAAACTCCAGGTGAACAACAGTGGAGTACACTGCAGGATTGTCCTACACTACCTCCCCGGCCCTTCAGCAAAAAGTCCCGGGCGATCATCTGAAGGTACGTAAGGCCACCATCTTGCTGAAGCTAAGCAGGTCTGAGTCTGGTCAGTGTCCGCCTGGGAACCACATGTGTACCGCCTTGGGTTCTGGGCAGGGTACAAATGTACTAAATGAATGAACAAATAAAACGAGTGGAACATCACCGAATTACTTTGCAGAGCGGGCTTAACTCACGCGCTCGCAGCCAGCGTTCTATTCCCGGCTGGCCATGGCGGTATATTGATGGGCGTTAGGTGCATTTGTTTACAAATTCAGAAGAATTTTTTATGTGTGAAATAAGACCCCAGTTGGAAGTCTTCTCTTTGCTGTGACCTTTTGTTTTTGAGTTGACATCCTATGCTCCAGTTACAGCTACGCTAAAGTCCTAGACACCTGAAGTGTTTTGTGCGATGCAACAATCACTTCTCCCCCGGGCAAGACCAGCGGAAAAGATTTAACCACAAACCAAGAGTCTAGATAATGGGTGTTTCACTGTAGACTTCTCTTTGTCTAATTGGCTAGATCTGCTTTCCGAAATATTGGGAGGTTTACCACAAAACAAACGAGGAGAATGCTGCCTGCATACTTTGCCTTATTTCAGGTTCTACAAATGCTGGAAACTCTCTCTGCACACACGTATATATATGAAAGCTGGGAATCTAGGAATTAAGGTTGGAGGATTTGCCCGCTTTCTTCTGACCACCTAGCCGCCATTATGAATAACAATTCAAAGTGGCCGAGCCATTTGTGGGGTGACACGAGAGACTGTGACCCCAACTAGTCAGTTATCTGAATAACTGCAGATCCATACATGTCTGCAGGGCTGTAGTTTGAGGAGCAACTCACTTCTTTTGGGGAGGGGTAGTTTACAGGATGGGAAAACGCCTTTCACGTCTTGATTTTCCAGCGGGGAGAAAAATTCCTTTGCCTGCCGCCCGGCAGGGTCTGGAGCCACCGGAGTACACTGGGAACTGGAACTGAGGGACTCAGGTTGTGGGCTGGGAGAGTTCAGCAAAACGGGGAGCTCAAACATGGGGATGAGGAATCTGCATCCCCGCGTGCCTGGTCAAGACTGAACGACGGGCAGCATCCAGTATTGGACTGCTCCTTCGAGCAGGCAAGCCAACCCTCCGGGCTGCAGTCCTTGTCGGAATTTCTCTATTGAGATGTGTAGCAGAGTTGCATAGCGCTGTGGAATGGAGAGTATTGAGCGAGCTTAGTGTGTGTGTTTGAATCTTTGCTAAGATTCTACCTTCCCTGCAAATTAGTCAGACAGAGACTTTAAGCTTTAAAATAAGAAACAACTACTTTATTCCGGAAGTACATGCTTGATAGGAAAGAGTTCTATATCTAGCTAACTGACTATGTTGGAGCAGCGAGCACTGGTCCCAGTACTCGCCCTCATCCTGGATGAGAAGAGAGACAAAGAGAAGATGTCTTCTCTCTGGAGAGAAAGAGAACACTGGCTTGGGAAGGCCGGAAGGAACTGGGATCAAACATCCTGTTGCTTATCAGTCTAGCAGGAAGGGAAGAGATGGCAGGATCAAAGGGACAGGTATAGCCTCAACCAGCAAGAGGTCTAGCTCTCTAGCTACCCTTATTAACCCCACGCAGCCTCAACCCACCAAGTTGGAGTTGAACCTCATACATGCCAACAGTCCTGGCGCCAGCGTACCACCAGGCCTCCCAGGGCCTAGCCGCCTGCTTGGAGCTTGGGAGACGGGGTGGTGAGGAGGGCCATGGCAGCCCGCCAGGGTAACCCCTTTCGCTTGTGTGCGCAGAGACCGGGGAGCTGTACCTGAGCGAGGAGGAGTCGGAATTGGACTCGAGCAACCGGAGGAGCCCCTACGCGGAGAGCGAAGCACCGGAGGACGAGGAGGACGACGAGGAGGAGCTGTGCAGCGAGGAGAGCAGCAACAGCGAGGGAGGCAGGAGCGGTCACCTCGGGGGCGCCGTCGAGGCGGGCTGCGGCCTCCACACGGAGGAAGCGGGGACTCAGCCGCCGCCGCCGCCAGCGGGGGTCCAGCAGCAGCAGCAGCCGCAGCAGCCGCAGCCACCTGAGTCGCAGCAGCAGCAGCAGCAGCAGGCGGCGGTGGCAACGCCGCCGCCTTCCAGCAAAGCCAAGCGGAAGCGCCCCGGCTCGGACTCCAAGTCCGGCAAGCCCCGGCGGGCGCGGACAGCCTTCACGTACGAGCAGCTGGTGGCGCTGGAGAACAAGTTCAAGGCCACACGGTACCTGTCGGTGTGCGAGCGCCTCAACCTGGCGCTGTCGCTTAGCCTCACCGAGACGCAAGTCAAGATCTGGTTCCAAAACCGGCGGACCAAGTGGAAGAAGCAGAACCCGGGCGCCGACACCAGTGCCCCGACGGGCGGCGGTGGCGGCGGCGCTGGGGGTCTGCCGGGGGCACTCAGCCCACTCAGCCACTCGCCGCCCATGGCCAACCACGGCCTGGCCATGCACGGCCCACCGGGCGCCTACGCCAGCCACCCAGCCAGCGGGCTGGTGTGCGCAGCCCAGCTGCCTTTTCTGCCCAGCCCTGCCGCCGTCCTCTCGCCCTTTGTCCTGGGCTCGCAGACCTACGGCGCGCCCGCCTTCTACACGCCGCACCTCTGAAGGCGGCCCGGGACTTGGAGCCCCGAAGGCATGGCGCGCCAGCCCTGGGCCGACACCGGCAGGAGGGCAGCCCCCTGGCTCCTTGGCGCGCCGGCTGACTAAGCGCAGCGGGCAAGGGCAGGCGGGCATCTCCACCCGCAGGCCACCCTTCCTTCACAGAGCGTGTAGAAGGGCGCCCCCTCCGCCTAGCTGCTAAAGCAGCAGCTGCTGCTGCGCTTCCCTCGGGAGCTGGAGACTGGGTTGCCAACAGCGCTGGCCTGGCCTGTTTTTGCAGCTTGGAACTAACTGGAAAGAGACTGAGTGAAATCCTCGCCTACAGGTCAGCCTTTCCCAGTGTTTGTCCACCAGGAGTGATCAGACTGACTGGCCTCGGCTACGTCGGGGAGCAACGGGGATATCTGCCCTTGCCTGTGAGCCTCGAGGACTTGCCAAGGTCGGGCCCGCAATCCCTCCTCCCCCTCCAGCCGGCGGAGAACCGGTGGCAAGTCTTGGAGAGACGGCGGAGGTTTGGGACAAACTGAGCTGGAGGCAGAGGAAGGAAACCTGGGCCTCTCCTGGTACAGGGAGCGCGCGGCGGTGCCCCTTGTCCTAGGCTGCTCTCCCGGGGTCTGTAGCGGACCTCTTGCCTGGCCGACTCTCAGGGTAGACCAGCAAACGCGTCTCTTCCGGCATTGTCGAGAAAACAATGAGCTCTTTGCTTTCGTGAGTCCACGATTTTTACACACTTCAGTCTCTCTGTTTTTAAAAGGGGCAAAGTGCTGGGGTGGGTGGGATAAAAATGAAATCTGAAGTGGGCTGTCTTATCTGAAACTCGTTGTAACAAGAGAGAGAAAGAGACTAACTTTTGTAACATCAATCATCTGTGTATATTTCTGGATGTTATAAAATTTTTAACTTTATCATTTGTGTATAAAGTGCGAAGGAAACGTTGATCCAAAAGATACAGAAAGCACTTTGCTGGAAATCTAAATCAATAAAGAAACCAGTCGACATTGTTTTGCCTGAGCGACTTTTATCCTTTTTTTTAAGAAAGAAAAAGAAACACGCTGCAATGATCGCCAGCAATAGTTTGTGTTGACAGAAGGAACAAATAATCTAGACCACGATCCAGTCAAAGTTAAGCACTTCCGAGTCCCCTTGGTTTCGAAGCGATTCGAAGGCGCGCGCCCAAGTTTTGCATGGAAGCTGAGCAGGCTTCACTGTAGATGGCTCCTGCGGCCGCCCTTTAATTTATCTAGATTTCAATAAACCCAAAGCCCGCCAAGGCGGCGGCGTTTTCGAGGAGGCCTTTAGCACTGCTGGTTTGGAGAGAAACGCCTCTTCCGCATGTCAACTTTATTCTGTGTGGACCTTTTTCCCCATCGCTTACTCACCGGCCCTTCGCCAGTCATTCGTGTGTGCGTAAAGGTCCTCCTGTTGGTAGTTTCCAAAGACAGCGAAGATGATGTGTTGGGCTTAAATAAGTGTAATAAACCGATCGTGGTTTATTAATGTGGTTGTACTTTTTTAAAAAAATGTACTGATATTACCATTATTTATGTACATAATGTAATCAGTTTCTTAACCAATATTTGTTTTTCCTCGCCTAAAAAGTATACTGCGTTTCGTAAAAGAAAAAAAAATCCCCAGTCCCTCCAAAAAACCTATTTCCGCTCAGTAGTCCGTGTAATTTCAAAGTAAACGAGTTGATGAATATTACCGATAATAGTGACTTGTCGTGTAAGCTAATTATTAAAAGTCAGAGATATTTTCCTCTTCCCGCCGCGATAGCCGTTCATTTCTCCGTTTTGACGGCCACAGCAGCCTTTGAAGAAGCAGGCAGAAGGTTTGGCGGCCCTTGCCTAACGGCGCACAGCCTAGCGGGAAGTTCTCGTGCGCAACGGCCCACGGACTTTCCCTCCTTCCTTCCTTCCTCGAGGCTTGAGCAGGAGAACCTCCCGCTGGACTGAGATCTCACGTTGCTTTCTGTAGCCCAGGGACAGCTGCGCAGGGACAGGAAACCGGACGGCTCCATCAGGGCCACTCGGACGGAAGTGCCGTAGCCTCCAACGGTGCTTGCGCCCAGGTAAGTCAGCGGGTTAAGAACTGCAGCCGTAAGAGCCCTTGCGGCCCGGCGGCGGATGCTTTGTCTTTCCCACCCACTCCCCGCACCCAGTGGGACAGTTAGGCCATTTTAGACTCTGGAGTTATGGGGGGACTCCTTACGATGGCCATCATGAGTCACGCTTCTCTTGCTGCAAAATGCTGTCAGCCAGGCCTGCTGTGTTGGGGACCCTTTTGCTCATCCCGCTGGGGGGGACGACTAGACTTCTGCCCGGAAGTCCGGCCCTGAGGGCACCCCGGCTCCCACCCGTTACATTCCTGTTCAAATGGGAGCGATCGCTACTTGCGAGGCAAAAAGAGTACGGTGGAGATTCGTTCACACGCGGGCAGGCGAGGGCAAAGGGGCCCCAAGCCCGGCTGACAGAATTAAACGACATCCTATTAGCTCTTTCCTCTCGTTTGCTTCGTCCGCGGAACGTTTTTGACAACCTTTTACTGCCACCGCTGACACTTGAAGAGCGAGGGAGTTATAATTTCTGACAGAGAAATTACATCTTCCCGCAGACGTCGTCGACGGCTGGAAATGTAAATAGAGTAAGGAGGAGAAGTCAGCCGGCTGCAGGCGATGCAGAGAGCAGCAGAGGAAAGGCACGCCAGAAAGAGGGCTTACGGGGCAATGAGCGCATTCGGTCGCTAGAGGGAGCACAAGGCGACAGGGACCACAGCTGCTCCAAGCCCAGATTCTCGAGCAAAGCCGGGAAGACCGGCGGCGCAGGGTAGTAAGCAATGCCTCTGAGGAAATGGAAGTGGACTGCCTTCCAGTCAATTCCGACTTATGGCAACCCTATGAATCGGGTTTTCATGGTAAGAGGTATTCAGAGGGGGTTTACCATTGCCTTCCTCTGAGGCTGAGAGGCAGTGACTGGCCCAAGGTCACCCAGTGAGCTTCATGGCTGTGTGGGGATTTGAACCCTGGTCTCCCAGGTCGTAGTCCAACACCTTAACCACTACACCACACTGTCCAAAGTTGCTCTAAACCATGGATAGGGAACCTGTGGCCCGCGTCAACATCAGCCAATAGCCAATGGTCAGGAAGGATTGGAGTGGGAGGATTCATGTGTCTTCACAGGAGTAAGGACCACTGAATTCAAGTGTGTATAGGCCTGCAGCCTCAGCAGTTCCTAGGCCCCAAATGACCACCATCCATCCTCTCTTTTCCTTTTTCTCTCTGAGCACAAAAACATGTTTCAATACTTTGGTACTTTCCCTTGCAACAGCTCTGAGAGACAAGGCTGAGAAGGGCCAAATGCTCTTCATTTATCCATAATAGCACCCAACTGGTCTCACAGAAGAAGGAGCTTTGGAATAATAGCAGTGGATTGCGCTCAGGTTTTCACTTGCTGCATCCCCTACCCCCAATTTGTTGCTTTTTCTGTGAAAATGTTTGAAAGGCAATAACAATTCGCAGCATGGGAGTTCCTGCAAGATAAGCTCTTTCAGCAGCACACCAGTAACATTTGAAGATCTAGGCCACCGGAGGGCTCCCTTCCATGCCACTACATTTAGTCCCTGATCTGTGTGGCTCCTTTGCTGCTAAGGCTCAGATCCAGTCCACGTTAGGGTTTTTTGTTTCTTTGTTTTGCAGAACCACTGCTTATTGCTTGCTCATGAGTCACACAATGTACACTTCTGGTCCTTCATTTCAGGGTTTTTCATATTTTGTTCTCTGTCTCTCTCCCCCCCCAATTCCATGTGAATCAACCGCTGTTACTTTTGTCAGGGTGGAGTGGCTTTCCATGGCAGTCAGCAAAACGCAAGCCAAAGAACACTATAGTACACCATGGTTCACCACCACCACCCCAATGCCAAATCATATTCTTATAACTAAACCCAAGACAGAAGTTTCCATTAAAGAATGATAAGCTTATTTAATATTACATAGGTACAGTATGTGCAGGCACTATAATGTATAGGTGTGCAGGCATTCACCTTTAAGAAAAAATGGGACACTAAATTCTATGTGCAAATGACAATCTGTGGAGGTGCACATGCATTTACTAGAATTAAAAAGTGACCTTCCAAATACTATCCAACAGCGGAGGCTGATTCACTAGGGCTACTGGGGAACATCCCTCTCAAGGAGAATGTCAAGCAATTTTTACCCCTCCCATCTCAAAGCCACACACTCTTTCCTGTCCCACACACATTTTATACTTCTATAACCTTCAAGAGACTTGCTGAGGCATTTCTGTGAATCTCTTGTACTCTGGCCAACAGGTCTCTGCACCACTTAGCCAATTCAAATCCAAAAGTATAGCTACAGCAAATAAGTCCTTCCCATGCGTATGTCAGCTGAAAAGCCATGTGAATGTCTGTGTGGGGAGTCTGCCTGTGTTTCAGCTCCAGCTGAAAAGGCTCCCACTTCATCTGTTGTTATGATTGCTATACAGAAGCTTCAGTGTTGACCTTAGTAACGCTGCCTTGGTCCAGTCAGAGCATGCTTATAGCTGTTTCCTTATAGGCCACACCAGAACTGTGTTTATCCTTACTGATAATGTTTGCTTATTTTTACTTTATTTTCTTAATCTTTATTTCACTGAAGACCCTGTTTGCACGAGTGAGCATCGTTGCACACGCTGTAGTACAATAAATGTAGTGTGTACATTTTTTTTTTATTTATAGCATTTTTGGTTTTTGGATGGGAAGTAAGGACTTAAAATTATTATTTTTAAAATGTGTTTTCTAATCCTGCAGTAGTTCACCCTGATTAAAAGTTGATGGAATAAATAGGATAATTAATTATTCTGTGAGAGAACGGGAAGTGGAGTTATTCAAAGGCATTATGGGATATGTATTTCTGTTTGGATCCCTTGAGTCTGGCAACTTGTTGATCATGGAACTGGTGCTTGAAGCTGCCCTTTGGGTCCTTGGGAACAGCTGCAGCACTAGGGGGACTGAATACCTGCCTGGGGAGTGAGTCTCTGAGCATCTCCTCCTTGCTCCTCTGGGTTGCTGTCTTTTGAGACAGCTGATGTCTCTGGTAAGTGCTGCAAGGACTGGCACCCCCTGCCTGACCCTAGCTCCAGAGAGAGGCTGCAGTCAATCTTGCAGCCTCTTGTATCAGCTCCCGGCTGGGTCAGGGGGCATAAAAACCTGGCTGCCCTTGGGGAGCCCTGTGACGCCCTTCCCTGGCTCTCCCTGTCAGGTTCCTACCTGCTTGTGGCTACTGCCTTTCACTAGGCACCACCAGGGACGCCACCAGTCCGGACTGTCCTTTTTCTTGTTTCTCTCTCCGCTCTAGCACAGATCTCACTAGATCCCTCTGTAGGCAGCACCACCAGTCACGTCCTGTAACCAATATTCCCAGAGACTTTGCCTGAGTCTCTCTCTATCTGGTTACTTTTGTGACTGCGTGCGTAAGCTGTCCCCAACCCCTTTTATATCTATAGATTACACGTATAACTCTGGGTTGCCCTAGATACTTGTAATGTTATTATTCTCGTCTTCACCGCTGCCACCATTCACTACTGTTTCCCTTCAGCCTTGGTCATTACCTTGCCCTCCCTTCTGGTCTGTGAAAACCTCAGCCAAGGATCAGGCCTTCAGTAAACCAAAATAGTATTTATTAAATATCAGAAATAACAAGATTACTTTTCTAATGGTACATAAGCATATGGTTGCATCTATTCCTGTGATACTTGTCTTATTATTAACTAGAACTCCCACTCCCTCTTTCTCCACACTCTCCTGACATCCACCACCTAACACCCACCTCCAAACACCACCAAAACAACCCACCCAGATTCAACTGTCATTCTTCCATTTATACTCTCAGCCATTCAATCGCTCAGCCAATCATCCAGCGTTCTACTGCTCATCTACTCCCCCCTCCTCTTTCACTCCACTTACCATATATCTTCTATACAAACAGCACTTACCATATTTACATTAATACAGGAACATCACAAGCCCCTTAGGGAGTCGCAAGGGCGAGGGCGCTACCCCTTCTATTTCTTTTTTTAACCAATCTAAAGGAGATTGGTAGTGGGGAGGGCATATGGCGCATGCGTAGTTCCTGTGCAGGGTGAGAGCCTGTGCAGTAAACTGAATGATAGGAGAAAGTTGCCAGATGCCTTCAGAGTGAGAGTCTGTAATTGGCAGAAGGCTGGCCCTCCCTGGGTGTGAGACAGGGTGGGAGTAGATGGGCCCTGTATGAAAGATATTGAGTAGGTCTGACTGTTTCCAGTTTTCTCAGAAGCCTACTGGGATAACTGGTTCAGGTAGGTTTTTTTGGTGGGCTCTTGTTGGGTCCATATTAGGTGTTTGGGAGGAGTCTTAGTAAGGAGGAACATGCGTGATGCCACCCTAGTTTCAGTGATCATGGATAGAGGGAAGTATAGTCATTGGCAGGTGGTGAACTACCATAGAAGATGAGGGCAAGGCTATCTACACCTTGTTCCTTCCTCCCACTCCTCTCATAGATGGGTTCCTCATTGCCCATCTGCTGTGCCTGTGTGTGTTGTTGTTTAACACCAGATCGATACACAATAAGACCACACTCATCCATGGATGAAGGTGCCAATTTGGTGTGCATTACCGAGACCTGGGTGAGCTGGGAGGAGTTGATCTTACCCAACTTTGCCCACCTGGATTCTCGGTGTAACACCAGCAAAGGCTGCAGGGACAGGAGGAAGGAGTTGCTGTGGCCTACAGAATTTCCATCTCTGTCACCAGGAAACTACTCTGTCTTAGAGCTGGCTTATGAGGGCCTGCACCTGGTGTTGGGCCAAGGAGACAGTAAACTTAGGGTTGCTGCTGGTGTACCGTCCACCTTGCTGTCCGGCAGCTTCTCTGACTGAGCTGGCCGAGGCCATCTCCGGTGTGGTATTGGAGGAGCCCAGAATAATAGTCCTGGGTGATTTCAGTGTCCATGCGGAGGCTGCCTGTAGTGTTCCGGCTCAAGACTTCATGCCCTACATGGTGACCATAGGGCTGTCTCAAGTTGTCACCGGCCCGACGCATAGGGCAGGGCACACCCTCGACTTGGTTTTTGCTCCAGATGGAGGAAGGGGTGGTCTGGAGATGGGGGGGTGGATGTCACCCCATTGTCATGGTCAGACCACTTCCTGGTGAAGTTTAGACTTATGGCTCTGATCCTCTCCTGCAGGGGTGGTGGACAGATTAAGATGGTCCACCCCAGGTGACTAATGGAATCCACAGGATTCCTGAATGCCCTGGGGGAGTTCCCAGTAGATAGAGCAGATGACCCTGTTGAAGCCCTTGTCATGCTGTGGAACAGCAACACACGTTGGGCTTTTGACATGGTTGCCTCCGAACTCCCCTGTCTGGCATTGTGGAGCCCGGTTTGCACGTTGGTACACCAGTGAGCTAAAGGCAGTGAAACAGGCTGGACAAAGGCTAGAGTGCAAGTAGCAAAAGATGTGCTGTGAGGCTGATTGGGCATGAGTAAAACATCATAACCATGCCTACTGTGTCGGGATGAGGGTGGCGAAGAAGGCCCTCTTCTCTGCCACCATTGCATCCTCAAGTTGCCGTCCGGTTGAACTTTTCCATATTGTCAGGGGTCTGTTGACATCATCTCCAGGAAATGGAGTTTTAGAGCCTTTGGAGGTCCACTGTGAGTTGTTTGCAAGGCACTTTGAGTGTAAAGTTGCTCGCCTGCATAGCAATCTTGGTGTTCCATCCACATCTACTGTAGTCCCCAGTGAGGTGTCCAGTGCAACATCTGCTGCAACTTCTTGGGAATGGTTTCAGTTGATGCAGCCTGATGACGTGGACAAGGTGCTTGCGATGATATGGCCAGCAATGTGTCCTCTCAATCCTTGCCCTTCTTGGCTTATTAAAGCTTGCCGAGGGGATTTGACCGAGTGGATCCAGGGTGTGGTCAATGCATCGTTGTGGAAGGGAGTGGTTCCAGCTGCCCTTAAAGAGCTGGTGATCTGACCACTCCTGAAAAAGCCCACCCTGGACCCATTGGTTTGTGACTGGTCGCAAATACCCCCTTCTTAGGGAAGGTGATTGAGAGGGTTGTGGTGCAGCAATTGCAAGTACTTTTGGATGAAACAGATTATCTTGACCCATTCCAGATGGGTTCAGGCCTGGTTATGGGATTGAATCTGCCTTGGTCGCCCTGATGGATGACGTTTATCGGGAGAAGGATGGGGAGTCTAACCCTGTTACTCTTATTTAATCTCTCAGTGCCTTTTGATACCATTAACCATGGTATCCTTCTGGGCCAACTTGGTGAGATGGGTATTGGAGGCACTGTTTTACAGTGGTTCCAATCTATCTCCAAGGCCGTTTTCAGAGAATAGCATTGGGTGACTGTCTTTCAGCCCCCTGGCAGTTGTACTGTGGGGTGCCACAGGGTACCATCTCGTCCCCCATGCTGTTTAACATCTATATGAAGCCCTTGGGAGCAGTCATCAGGAGCTTTGGGGCAAAGTGTCAGCAGTATGCTGATGATACCCAGCTCTATTTCGCTGTAACATCTGAATTGGAAGAGGCTGTATGAGCCCTGGACCGCTGCCTGAACTTGGTGGTGGGCTGGATGAGGGCCAATAAACTAAATCTGAATCCTAGCAAGACAGAGGTGCTGTGGGTTGGTGGATCCTGAGTTCAGATAATTGGTCAGTTGCCTGCTTTAGATGGGGTCGTACTCCTTCTGAAAGAGCAGATCTGTAGTCTGGGGTGCTCCTGGATCCATCTTTCTTACTAGAGGCCCAGGTGACCTCAGTGGCTAGGAGTGCCTTTGACCAGCTTTGGCTGGTAAGACAGCTGTAGCCGTTTCTGGACCTGGATAGCCTGACCACTGTTGTCCCTGCACTGGTAACCTCTAGGCTGCATTACTGTAATGCGCTGTATGTGGGGCTGCCCTTGAGGCTGGTCCAGGAGCTGTAGCTGGTGCAAAATGTGCTGGCAAGACTGCTAACTGGGGCAGGGTATTGCCAACATGTCACCCCACAACTGAAAGAATTGCACAGGCTGACTATTAGCTACTGGGCTAAGTTCAAGGTGTTAGTTTTGATGTACAAAGCCCTGTACAGCTTGGGGCCAGGATACCTGAAATATCATTTTATCCCTTCTATACCCAGTTGATCACTGTGCTGTGCAGGTGAGGGCCTCCTGCATATACCATCTTAGCAGGAGGTGTGCTCTGTACAACATAGGAAACTTTAGTGTAGTGGCCCCTACCCTGTGGAATTCCCTCTCCTTAAAATATTAGACAGGCACCATCTCTGTTATTTTTTTGGTGTCTACTGAAGACCTTCCTCTTTCAACAAGCCTTTTAAGCAGAGACCTTATCCCAGTCTTCGTCTGTGTTGGAATTGCTTTTTAATATGTTTTTAAGCCTTCTTTTTTAAAAAAATAGATGTTTTTAAAGCTTTTAAAAATGTTTTTAAACATGTTTTGTTTTAATATATTTTAAAAACTATTTTTATGATGTTTTAAAGGGTTTTTAGTGCTTTGGGTTGCCGCCCTTGGAAGAAGGGAGGGATATAAATCTAATAAATAAACAAATAAGTTTGATTTAACCTGGGATTATTTATTGTGTAAGTGTACTGATTGCTGTTTATTTATTTATTTATTAGATATATATCCTGCCCTTGGGTGGTTGGTTTTTTATTAGGACTGTCAGCAATTTTAGTTCATTAATCATCTGCCTTTTAACTGCTAAATGAAGAGATTTAAATGTAGTTAGTTCGTTTATTTACGGTCATAGACCCACAAGAGAAACAAAGAAATGCAATATACAATAAAAAACCAAGGGTACAATATACAATATGGTTTAGTACAAAAGTGCGGCATAAGCACAGGTCTGGCTATGTGGTTATGAATGAGTATTAATAGAAATACGCTTCTGCTGGGCCACCTGTACAAATTTGGCTATTTGGATGGTAGTTTCTTTATCCAAACCAGAAAGCAAGTGAGCAACAATAGCTTCGGGCATATTATGGCTCAGTTTCTCCAATATTGGATCAAGAAACTTCATGCGGATCTGAGAGTACAAGGGACAATAAAGAAAAGTATGATTTAAATGTAAATAAATTTGAATATTATTAAAACCTCCATTTGGCTGCTTTTTTACCACCGTGTTTTTTATTAAATAGGAAATTTTTACATAGTAGCAAAAAAGGCACCCTAACTGAGCTTTTACTAATATGTTAAATTGTACAAAATTGTGGAAAACTAGGAGGAATTGTAAAACCTTCAGAAGTTAAACAATTCAAAATCATCTTAGTGAAATGGAAGGCTGGGCAGGCAGTAACAGAATTAAATTTAATAAGGACATTGGTCAAGTTATGAATAGGAAACCAACTGTAGAAACAGAAGATGGGGGACAGGCTAGCAAACAATATTTCAAGGAAGGATTATATAAGTGAGTGGATATTTTGTTAAATATGAGTTACAGGGTGGTACTTTGGCATGGGTGAAGCCTCACTTGAAAGAGTGTTCTCAATTCTGAGCCCCACAAGTAATCAAGAATGACAGTGCACAGATCGCTCCAGTTGCTAAACAAGCAAAGAGAGTGCTACGAGACTTATTCCCCTACTGGTGCAACTCTGCCTGCAGCAGGAGCGATGGTTCATGTGCCCTCTTATGCAGACATGTTTTCCTCAGCATGCCTACTATTATTCCTAACTGGAAGCCATGTAGTAGATATGATTGATAGGGTGCTGTTCAATATTAGTCATACTCAGAGTGGATCCACTGAAATCACTTAGTTGGAAATCACCCATAGTGCTGAACAGTGTCAAAAATCTGTCCTCTTAAATTCTCAAAAGGTCTTATGCCTCTGTTAAAAAAAAGGCATTATTTTTTCTGCCTCATTCCCAGGGTACTTGAGAATTTCTACCTGGCTGCCTGATCTGAAAAAGCCCCATGGGAGGAGTTACCTCATGATGTCTTTCCTGTTATGCCTATGCAGAGTAACTCAGAGATCTGAGCTGCATGTGCCGGTGTGTGTATTTACCTAAGTGGCAGGCTTTTACCCTGCATTGAGATCACTGAGACTTAAGACTTAGTAAAACAAGAGAAAGCTACTTAAGTTATAGAAATACATAGAAAAGGCATACCTAGTTCTAACTAAGTTGGAGGCATAATGCCCAGACTTGGGTCTTGCCCTCATGGCTCAGGAGAGAGAACAAAGACAGAGATGTCTCCTCTCTCCTGGGACAGCCAAAGAAGTAGAAGACGAAGGAAGGAGGGGCAGGTCAGCTTCCCTGAGCATATCAGTTTACAACGGAAGAAAGTCTGGTAGAGAAGAGCACAGGAGAAGGTAGGCAAGCCTAGCCAGCTGGAAGACCCTCACTCTATCTTCCTTCTGGAATACAAACAAAAGAACCCAAACAGGAGTTGCTCTTGCCCCACTTCCAACATTTCCCTCAGCTTTAATTGAAGTGCAGGCACCTGGGAAGACTGCAGAGCGCAGACTACTGGTGATATGATTTGTAGAATGAAAGGACCCTCACAAACATCCCTTGGTCACAAGGTAAGCAAGCACATAAAAAACTCTGCACCCCACGTAGGAGAATTTCAGTCCTCCCTTTGATTATTTTCAAATACATTTTGCTAAAAAAAAAAGTGGGAGAAAATTTTGCTACAGCGCTAATATAGCAACAAATTTGTATTAAGCATCTCTCTCTTTCCCAGGGGCATACAAGTTTTTACTTGTCCCCAGGGAGAAAGAAAAGTGGTCCTATATCAATTTCTCCCACATTTAAAGGTGGAGGTTGATTGTATTCCTAATTACATCCCTTTTAAGCAAGATAGCATAGCAACTCTCCTTGTGAGCCCAGTTTGAAGTATCAGACCTTATAACAACTGGGAGTTTAGAAGCTGATGGAAGCTTAACTTCCTTCTTTCAAATATATCCTACTACAGAATATTGCAGCTGGAGCATTTTGCAGCAACTCACATTTTCCAGTTAAGCATCCCCCCCCCCCCCGGGAAAAGTTTTAAGAAGGAGTTCTCTTTTTGGAAGAATCTGAGTTTAAAGTTTTAACCAAGCACAGCAATACTGTTCTCGGGTCTTTTGTATATTAATCCTAGTCCTCCTCAGAGTAGACTCATTGAAATTAATGAACCTGTTATGTCCATTAATTTCAATGGATCTACTCTGATTGGGTTCTAGCATTGGATACAGCCTTTTAAAAGGACAATGAGGACATCTTCTTAAGACACTGAGCCAGTTATTCTCAGGTGTAGTAGGCAGGATGTCAACAGGTGCTTAATGCTACTTAACCAAGTGCCCATTTTGAGACTGACCTTTCCAATGCTAAGATTTTTTTTAACTGCCCTTCCAAAAGGAGTATACATCTCCACCAAAAGACACAAGAACGTAGGATGCTCATTTCTGAAATGTCAACAATTTACAGCAGAGAAAGTAAGAACACAGCAGCATTTGCAGCACAGAAGAGATAAGACTCAGATACAGTATTTGGAAATTAAATGGCTCACAATGTTATTGACTGAAACCAAAGCAGAATCCACAGCGTGTTGACTTGGATTGACTCCTATTTACTCAGTCAACCTCATACTATGAGTAACTGGTTCTAATGGGATGAAGTGAGGTAAGCAAGCCACCCGTCCTCTTCATCTCGTCAGGCAAAATCATCTTGGTTCAGAGTCAGAGTTTTGCACATTTCTGCAGCTCCTGCCTTGCCCCAGACTGTGCATCGAAGTTGTGCTGAGTCTCAGGGATGCCTACCCGAAACACAGCCCCAAACTCTTTGGCTCTAAGTGGATGAGTCAGACAAGCTCCAAGATGGTTCACATCCCTGACTATACCTCCCCCAAGGTGAATATCTCTGAGAAGCTAATCTAGCAAAATCAACCACAACAAAACCCTTTGACAGTGCCTTGGGGTGTTCCCTAAAGTGATCTCAACTCAATCCTACCCCGTCGACCAGTTCTGACTTTGCCAACTATGACCTAATTAAAATTTGAACAAGTCTTAATAATAAATTCAGCAAATAAAGCCCTTCATGCAGTACAGAGTAGGCAAAACATTAGAAAGAAATAAAGCCAATAGGGTCAAAAGGGATAACATTTCTACTTGGTTCCAAAACAATAACTTATTGTAG
Organism: Rhineura floridana; assembly: GCF_030035675.1. Classification (NCBI taxonomy): domain Eukaryota; kingdom Metazoa; phylum Chordata; class Lepidosauria; order Squamata; family Rhineuridae; genus Rhineura; species Rhineura floridana. The sequence continues at coordinate 2,663,150 of NC_084484.1, forward strand.
CTTATACACTGCACAGTGGGGGTGGGTAGTAGATGTGAAGCCAGGCACAGAGCTGTGCTGCAATAATATAGATACGCACACAAATCCCTGCAAGCACCAGTCCTTCCTTGGCCAATTCAAGAGAGGTAGCATCTGGAAGAACAATTGCCACCTCATTGCCTGTTGACACCCCTCCCTCAAAAAATCACATTGCAGAAAGGAAGTGAGATTATTAGTGTCTTCTGCAGTCTAATATGTTAGACTGAGATGCTGTTAGTTGGGGGGCCCTCTGCTCAGATGGTTGATGTCAGACCTGCCCTAGATGGGGTTACACTCCCCCTAAAGGAACAGGTCCGTAGTTTGGGGATCTTATTAGATCCGCTCCTGTCACTTGAGGCTCAGGTAGCCTCGGTGGCACGGAATGCGTTCTACCAGCTTTGGCTGGTAGCCCAACTACGACCCTATCTGGACAGGGAGAACCTCGCCTCAGTTATTCACGCTCTGGTAACCTCTAGATTGGATTACTGTAATGCTCTCTACGTAGGGTTACCTTTGAAAACGATTCGGAAACTTCAGCTAGTGCAGAATGCTGCGGCCAGAGTTCTTACTGGGACGAAGAAATTCGACCACATAACACCTATTCTGGCCCAACTGCACTGGCTTCCAATACGTTTCCGGGCCAGATTCAAAGTGTTGGTCCTTACCTATAAAGCCCTTAACGGCACTGGACCGCAATATCTGATGGAACACCTCTCCCGCTATGTTCCTACCCGTTCACTCCGCTCGACGTCTAAGGCCCTTCTCCGGGTCCCAACCCATACAGAGGCCCGGAGAACAGTAACAAGATCTAGGGCCTTTTTGGTGGTGGCCCCCAAATTATGGAATGCCCTCCCAGATGAGATACGCCTGGCGCCTTCCCTGTCATCTTTCCGGCGCCAGGTAAAAACCCACCTCTTCACCCAGGCATTTTAATGTATTTTATGCTTTTAATCTTACTTATTTTATTTCTAGTTTTCTTTTACTTTGTTTATATAATGTTTTATATTGTTTGCGCAATACACACTTGCTGTATTTTAAATATTGTGGTTTTATCATGTTGTACACCACCCTGGGAGCTGCTAGCTATAGGGCGGTTTAGAAATGCAACTAAATAAATAAAATAAATAAATAAATACTTTACAAATGCATACAAACCTCATAAGTTATGAGGGCACAAGACAACAGAGTGATGTTATTCTTTCAAGGCATCCCTGTGTGTCACAGTGGTCTTTTAAGCGATAAATGGTGTCAGCCTCCTTCCTGAATATGTTTTACTTTAACAAAGTTAGCAAAATTTTCTCCCTATTTTGTGTATGCATTTTGTTAATGTCAAATATATGAAATAGCAATTTACTGGGCAAGTGTATTAGACAGCTTTAGGAATCTGATCAGTTCCTTTGGTTGGCATGTTTTACAAACATACAGAGTTGGAGAATACACCTTTCTGCCCTCAATCATGCTAATGACGGGGAATTTTGTGGTTTGCTGGACCTTGCGGAAATTGAAGACACAAGCTTGCAGCAAAGTTAGGCCTTTATTGGTCACATGCGCACGGTCAGTCTCCCATGATGTTGGTGGAGCGCTGCAACATGGCACTGTTTGCCTGGGGCTTTTATACATTTCAGGACAAGGACTTTAGCATATACCAATCAGGATGTTACACATCAGCATTACATAGGCATTGCATGAGCAATACACTGTCTACATTATGTTCTGGTCAATTTGGCAATGTTCAACACTTCACATACATTTTCTCTATGAGCTAAGCATTTTAGTTAATGCAATCCTTTCTACATCTTGGAGAGTACAGGGATGTTCAGTGTTTGTTCAGTGTTATAGAGTTCAAGCTATACCAAACATACCAGCACAGTCAGGGAAGACGGCTCCAAAGAGAAAAAGGTTCTGGCTGGCTACTAAACTATTAAATATTATAAACCTTTATAGCTTTATAAAAGAATATATTTTGCTTATTGCTTGTATATAAAGAATTCCCCATCAGTAATGTATCTTACCATGCCTCCGGTATGTTCCTGTTGTTGGGTAAAGCACCAACACTTGTAACAAGGAACCTGAACTGGGGGGAGGGATAGACAGAAGGGCAATCTATTTTTCCTTATTTTTTTTTTGTAACTACTTGTTTGTTTCTCCTCAGGCTTTGCTTCCTTTCTTTTCCTTTTTAGTCAATCAGAGATAGTGACTGTGAAGAACTGCCAGAATCAACCCTCAACTCCAGAACAATTGATCCTGGCCCGGCACAACCCGTGCCTCCCTTATTATGGCTGAGTTAAGCCAACACTAACCCTGTAAGGTAGGTAGACTGCCATCACCCCTTTAACCTGGTCATCCACTTTGGGCCAAAGGGAAACCCACAGTGCCAGAAAGCAGACCAGCCAAGGATTCCAAAAGACAAGAGCCAAACTGCACTGCTTGTCTTGGATCCTAAGGTAAACATACCAATTGTACAGTAGCTTGTGGCTAATTGGCCAAGTTGCTGGATTCAGAGCCAAAAATCCCCTGCAATGAACACACACTGGCAAAGAAGAGGTAGTCTTTTTCTGCACTCTGCGGCAATATATACCAGACTCCAATCCTTATGACCATTTGGTTTGCACCTCATTACCAGAGCTCCCAACTTAATTATTTTTAAAAAATCTCACTCCTTTAGCTGAGTGTCTTGGAGCACCCCCAAGTACTTTAAGGGTACATCTCCCTTAAAATGAAGAAAATAATATTTGAAAGGACCTAAGGGCACAATGCCTTGGATCATGTGCAGAATTCCTGTCCTTTATGAAGGATTACATATTTCAGAAGAGGAGATCAAGACAGAATGCTTTTGACCAGGTGCAGAGTGTCACCTGAAGCACAGCCTTTTGGGACTGCATTGCTGGATATACCTGTATGTGTTCATGACAAAAACATCACACACACCTTTTTCTAGCTTTACATTTCCCTATTCTGGTAATGTGATGTACTACCAATATGCATGCTTAGGAATGCCCCCTTACAGCTGTGTGTGTTGGCTTGAAACCCTTACTGTCTTCAGGGGAACTTGTGCATGCCTGAGATTGGACCCATGGGGTTCCCTTAGTTAGCTGAACCTAAACATATGTATAGTAGTGATAAATGGGTAACAACATTTAGCAAAAGGGATTACTTATCATGGTTATTTCCATTGATTTTCTTCTTTCAGGGTGACCAAAGGGCAGTAGACTTCTATAGTGTTATTAGTTGTGCAAATATGACATTTTAGCAGGTACAGCTTTTTTTTACCCCAGTATGGAAAATTGCACTGGCCCACAGTTTCTTCATCATCTACAGGAGTCCTGTCTTTTTAGATTTAGATATACAAGCAATTGATCCTGGTTATGGAGAATTTTATTGGCGTGTTCTGTATTGACTTCTGTTTACTGCCAAATTCCCTTCCCTAAAGATGGCCACTATTGCCTTATCCAATTCCAAGTGACAGAACATGGTACTCACCACAATTGATTTGTAGCCTGTAGTCTGAACTATTAAGAGAGTTGCAACATTCATAATGTGCAGTTAGAGTAGTTTAACACATAAGGTCTCCAATGAATGCTTCAATTCAGTAATTGAAACAAGGAAACTCCCCTAGCTTTTTTTGTTTAAACCTAGGCTCCGGGTGAATTAAAATAAAATACCTATAAAAATCAGGCAAGAGCCCATACTTTATTTATTATTTTATTTATTATTTCAATTTATATACCGCCCTTAGCGAAATAGCTCTCAGGGCGGTGAACAAACAAAATGCTTATATGCTTAAAATCCAAGGTTCTTAAATCCCAGGCATCTTGAAGACAGAAGAGACCTGTTTTCTTACTAAGAGAGCAATCCAACTGCCAGGCAGACAGTGGAGGGGGGGCTAGTAGAGGAGGAGCCAGCAGAAAGCTCTGCAGCATCTTCCTCCCATTTGGGAGCCACCAGCCCAACTGAATGCTGGCCCCATTGGGAGCTGCACGCTCGAGCCAGCCGGAAAGTGCCGGCTCTGGCCAACAGGCCTCCCGGGGAGTAAGCGCTCCCTGCAGGCCTGAATGGGATTTAAAAACTTCTTTTTTACTCCACCAACCTTTTGGCCGGTAGAGTTCAAAGGGGGATTAGGACCGGGGGGGGGGGGACCTGAAAGTGAGAAGGATCTTGCATAAGTCCTCCCCTGCAGCTCTTCCCCAGTCATTCCTCTGGAACACCCTGTTTTTGGGCCTACTGCCGGCTTCTGCCAGGCCTCTGTGCACTGGGCTGGTTGTCCCTGGCAGACTTTGGCAGAGCCACATCTCTGCTACAGCAGAGCCTAGCACACCAAGGTGCCTCCCAGCGCTACTGGGGATCTGTGGCATCCAACTCACTCCAGCCCGGTGGAAGGGTGAGTTGGATTGCTCCCTAAAATATTACTATGGGGAAGTAGTGCTTGGATGGCTTCTGCCCTGAGGGACTGCAAAAAGGTGAACACTATTGAGTGTTGAGTATTGAACACTATCATTAAAATGTCTTCAGCTGAGAAGCTGCCACCTATTGTATGCTACCAGAATTTTTAAAAAATCCATTGTGAATGCTGATGACCCATCAAAGGTTCAAGGAAATACTCTTACATCGGGAGATGAAAGGTTTAGAGGTTTGCCCAGAAACAGGCCTTTCAAAAAATTTTACAACTAAATGTGAACAATGTAACTTTTCACTCATGTAAAGAGAGATTTTACATCTGTGTATAAAATAAAAAATGAAAATGAAGAAAGATTTGTACCTCTGATTTGCTCTCTTCCAGCTAAGATTTCTGCATGCAACAAACTGCTTTCTCACAGGAAATGGGCAAGGAGGAGATGCTTGTTTTTAAAAACAGACAGTAAGGCAATATGACATGTACACCAAAAAAATTACATTTTTTGTTCTCTGTTCAAATCTTCAGGAGCTTTTGAAGACGTACATTCTCAAGGCAAGTACATGAGGAAAAGGGAAGGACGAGTCAGACCCAGAACTAAAAAAAACAGGATTAATAATTGTCTTTTTGTACTTAGTATGCAAGTATTAATTTATTTTCAGACCTCCGTAGCCACTTTACCAGGTGACATTTTTCTTTCTCCAGGTTGGAGTGGCTATATTATTTTCCAATGTGTTACGCTGTATCCTCAACAGTGTTCACCTTTTTGTAGTTCCTCAAGGTAGGAGCTCCCCTAGCTCTACTTCCCCATCATAATCTTTTAGTCAGAAGACAGGTCTCTTCTCTCTTGTGAGGACCTTATTGCCTATGAAAATTTCACATGAAACCTTCCCTGCATACTTTTCCCCCCAAACTCATTCACTTTTTAACACTCTTCACATGATCACCCTTTTTGAACGTCTCTCTCTCCTCTTTTGTTTGAAAATAGGACCCATACACTGTTCTCCAGATCTGCAGGGCACTGGAAGAATTAACACCCACAGGCCTTGGCATATATACTTCTATGAAAACTGTGGCTGTAACATTTAATGAGCTCAGCCTCAGGCTGCACATCAATACGCCTGTAAATATTGTTGGCTGAGAAATATCTCCATATCTGTGACATTAAAGTTCTGTTAAACCTCTCTACGACTACTGTCTTGACTTCATTAAGGGTCGCAAAATGACGGAATTCTATACTGTTTTAATAATTGGCTCACTATCTTGGTCTACAAGTCACACTTTAATGTGCTTTCTGGTTCGAGTTTTGTGGTGGCGAGAAGCTTCTCTAAAGAGAGGTTCTACTCCAAAACTCTCTGCAGCCATGGGGTTATAATATACTTTTTCCAATAAGGCCTTATGAGAAGCCATCCCACAAGTAAAGATGGTTACCTTTCAATATATATATTTTTATTGAACATCCTCCCTCTCTTCAGGCTTGATGACACTGACACAGGTGCATGTAAGGCAGCATTAACTGTGTCTCCAGCGTTTATCTGCTAAACAAAAAGAGATAGAGAAACAATAAAGTTGTAGTGACATATAAGCACGTCCTTCCTCCCTAGAGCAGTAAAAATAAAACACACTCGTGTCAGGGATGCCTAGTGATGCCATTTCTTCATAGATAGGGTCCACTTCCTTGTTGCTTGGTAATTCTACATCTAGGCCACTGTCTGAGGAGCTTGGGGTGCTGGGGCTAGACCCTTGGAAAATAGATGGTCAAGCTCTGGATTGTGTTGTTCAGGTTTCCTAAATTGTTCAGGAGCCATATAATTTGAAACAGAGTCTAAGCCTGTCAGGCGTGCATTTTAGTATCACAAGAAATGTCAAAACTGTCTCCCTATAAATGGCATGGGCAGTTTTATTGTTAATCCTATTTTCTGCAGCATGATCTGCCGGGGGGAAGTCCACAGACTCTTCTGCAGATGGACCAGAATGCTGCACACACCCACACTCAAGGTAGATGATGGATTTCACAGCTTCACAAGTTGGGCATTTTTTTCTATCTGTTATATCAGGAGGCGGGTTCAACGATGCTGTGGGTAGGGTGGTGATGTCAGGGAACATGTCCCTCCCCCCTTATTTAAGTACTGGACATTGCAGAGGGAGCTCAGAACAGCTTGTGGCTCTTGTTGAACACAAGCACTACATGGCCTGCTCCAGGGTGGGTGGGCAACGGGGTCTCACTGAAAAGAGGGAGGTGAAATCAAAAGGGAGATCAAAAATGAGGGAGAATAAAAATAGGGATTGTAATAAAAATGGGGATAAAATCAAAAGGGGGGTAACAATAAAAAGGGGAGGGAGCAATTCCAATAGTGGGGGAGAGGCAGGACTAAGGGCTACACTCTCTCACCCATTAGATGCCTGGCACCTGTCAAAAGTTTGATGAAAGCTAACTCCTGTTCTGCCATGGTTCATTTGGACTCGCTTTGACTTATGTGGGAATCTTTCATCTCAATGAAGCAAATAATTTTATCCCTCAGAAGAGGAAGAGGTGCGGAACTGGAGTGTAATTGGTTCCTCTGGTTGTATCACTCTTTAGATGGGCACAAGCTGTGTGTGAGCATGTGTCATTACTCATTTCTGAGAGAGGCAGAAAACTTTTATCTAAAGCATTATCTGATATTATATAATATTGTGCAACTTACATGATCATCTTGGACTGTCAAATGTACTACTTAAAATATTATTTTGTTTTAAATTTTCTAACATCAATTTTTTTCCTAATTCTTTTTTGGTTTGTAATTTAAATGATGTTGTTGTGCGCCACCCCAATCTCCAAGCAGTGTGAGACTTCCAGGGTTTCCTGCCCTTACCCAGGATTTAGTTTCCTTGGAAAGAAGATCAACGGAGACTGTGGTGCCTTACAGGAAATGTGTTTTTTATTTATACACCTTCCAACCTGAATTTACAGTGGAGGGGTTCACAACATTATGAGTCCATCAGATCTTGCTCCCCACTGCTTTGGAGGTCCAGAAAGCAAGCAACCCTCTCCAGTTCCCAGCCTTTCCTCAGCCTAGACTAAAAACACAAGCCTCTCCTTGGCTCCAGGATGGGGGCAGGAGGGCCCCTCACCTGAAAGAATTCCAGTAGCTCCCTTTGGATATGCAGATTGACCTTTCAATAAGTCCATTAAGTCACAGACTAGCTTAACAAAGGAAACTAGTCTGACCAGTACAGCAGGTTTCTTGCTTGCATATCCCAATTTTGGATACAAGATTACAGGCTTGAAGGGGAAACAACAAAATCATCTACCTCATTCCTCAATCCCATGATTGGGATCCCATGATTTCCATGATTTACTCAGAAGACCCACAAAAGCTTCCTGCCTCTTTGAAGCGTTCTACTCTTAAAAACATAGAGGATTTTCTTTTTTTAGTAACTAAGACTGTAAGCCTAACCAATCTACTCAAAACTTAGTCCTACTGAATAACGATTAAGATGTTTTTAAAAGCAGCAGGTAAGCTGGTTGTGCTCTCTCAAACATCTCTGAAGAAATATGCTCAAAACAATAAATACTTCTGTGGTTGCTGAGGAATTTTTGTCCTGATGTTTTCCCTGAATTTTTTTGTTCCTCCCAGATCAAGATCAAATTGCTGCTTTGAAACTCCTCAGCCATTGTGGCTGCTTGCAGAAGTATTTTCACTGGCCATTGGTTCAAAGGAAAAGGAAAAGATATTTTGATGTGGCTGCTTCCACAAATAAAATGACCTATGTGGGCTGGGATGTATTAAAAAGCAACAGAGGATGCATGATGGTATACCCCACATAATATAATATACAATTACTATTCTAAGACATCAGAAAAGCACCACCTCCAAACGTTCCAAATAGTTTTGCTTTGAATCAGCTTTGAAATAGTTTTTGCAACTATAGCAGACTTTACTTGAATTATCCATTTTTTTCTGTTCAGGGAAAACCCACATAATGCGGGGTGGAGTTGGTGCAGGAATCAAGACATGTTCAACTCTACCACGACATCAGTGTGGACATGAGTGCCTGGGCACTAAAAATACAGTGAAAATGGTGTGGAAGCACTATTTTGCAATTCCATGACAAATTAATCTAATTCATTTTCAGTTTTTCCAGCCACTGAGCCAGAAAACTGTTATTGAAATATGCAGAGATACTCAGCGTCTGAGATGTGTGTGTGCCAGTGTGTGTGTTTACCTAAGTGGCAGGCTTTTACCCTGCATTGAGATCACTGAGACTGGAGACTTAGTAAAACAAGAAAAGCGACTTTATTTATAGAAATACATAGTAGATAGGAAAGGTGTACCTAGTTCTTACTAACTAAGTTGGATGCGCAACTCCCAGACTTTGGTCTTGCCCTCATGGCTCAGGAGAGAGAGCAAAGACAAAGATGTCTCCTCTCTCCTCTGACAATCGAAAAAGAAGAACAAAGGAAGGAGGGGCAGGTCACCTTCCTGAGCATATCAGTTTACAACAGAAGGAAGTTGTTGGAATATGTGGTTCAACTCCAACTTGTGGGTTGAGGCTGCATGGGGTTAAAAATGGTAGATACAGAGACCTCCTGATTGCTAGGCTAATACCTATCCTTGATCTCCTGCTGTCTCTCCCTTCCTGCTAGACTGATATGCATAGGATGTTGACCACATCTCCTTCCTCCTTTCTCTTGAGAGTGAGAACAGACATCTTCTCTTTGTCTCTCCCTCTCCTCCCAGCATGAGGGCAAACACTAGGCTTGGTGTTTGCATCTCCAACTTAGCTAGTTAGCTAGATGTAGAACTCTTTCCCATCAAGTATGTGCTTCCAGAATAAAGTAGTTCTTTCTTACTTTAAAGCTTAAAGTCTGTCTGACTAATCCCAGGGAAGGTGTAATCTTTAGCAAAGATTCAAACACACAAAGGCTCACTCAGATGCTGCATTCCAATTTCACCACTCTGCAACAGAAGTTAGGTAGAGAAGAGCACAGGTAAAGGTAGGCAAGCCTAGCCAGCTGGAAGACCCTCACTCTATCTTCCTTCTGGAATACAAACAAAAGAACCCAAACAGGAGTTGCTCTTGCCCCACTTCCAACAAAAATAAACTAAACTCTGGTGACTATGGACTCAAATCAAGCTGTTCCTAAGAAATGGACTTGTTAATTTATTACATTTTAATCTTGCCCTTCCTCCTTTAATCCTCACAACAGCCCCTGTGAGATATATTAGTCTGAGAGAGTGCAAGCTGGCCCAAGGTCACCCACCTGATGAATAGTGTGATTGTTGAGCAATGCAGCGAATGGAATAATCTGAGGCTGTGCAATATGCAAAAGACCACTGAGTTGTCTTGTCTTTCTCAGGCTGGGGAGCAGACAGTGCACTCAAGGTGAAAAGGGCAGTTTTGCACACAACAATCTGTTGCCATATACCAGGGTGTGTAACTTACTGTGCTGCCTCTACTTATTGTGCATCTGAAACAATGAACGCTTCTTTTTTAAAAAAACAGTGAATCATTCACGATTTCTATACAACATTTAGAGTTTTCGAGGATATGTGAACTCTCCAGCAGCATTAGGAATAAAACAAATAGCATCATCACATCACTATGCGAACTGGAACAGTAGCAGAAATGGTTATTCAGCAGCAAAGTAACTGAGCACCTAACATTTTTGCTGTCTCCAAACTCTCTAACACCACATTTAAACCATCTTAAGAATCCTGTAATACTTTGATGCTTCAAGTCTAGACTAGGAATGCATTGGGGAGAGTATATTAGTCCTGGAAAGTGATTGGTGGTCTTTTAATAAAGCAGACATTTATCAGCTCTGAAGTAGCTGCTTCCAGATGGAAGCAGATCCACTGTGTTGGAAAGGTGGTCCTGCATGAAGCTCCAATAGCTAGAGGCAGAGCTGCCTCTTTGAATGGCTTCTCCTCCTGCTGAAGTGCAGCAAGGCGGTCATTCCACAGCCAAGTCCCCACTTTCATCCTCAGCAGTAGCATAATTACGGTGGTGCAAAACTGGTGTCCCAACCCCAGGGGCAAGATTGGGAGGGGCAGATGGAGTGTAGCTTCAAATTGTTATAATAGCATGAATTTCACACATTCAAAGATAACGTTCTTATTTATTTCATTATCAAAAAATCAAAATTACCTATGCCATTTGTGATTAGATTAATAAAACCATTATAAACAGTAGATAATAACTGCATTCATATCACATAGGTAATTTTGATTTTTTTATTTAAAAATTATGAAAATCATCTTTAAACATACATTTGTTCAATTATGATTTTAGCTCAAATGTACTATCGTGTTTTTTTTGGCAAATAATTGGGTAATACAAATGTGCAACTGGAAAAATGTGTGCAACTGGAAAACTGATAATGTGCAGTTGGAAAAATAGGGGGCAAACTTAAACACATTGTATTTGTTAAGCACATAAATAACTGGCACTGTCAGGGACCATATATAAACAAATTATATGATAGAATGTGCTCAGTTTTCATATTTAAACTGCCCAAACCATATTAAACACCTTCTTCTTTTTGGCCAGAACTTACTCTTCTTCATCTTTGGGAAGGTACAGAAAGTTTGTAGTGCAGGTCCTATTGACTGCAATGTAAATAGACTAGTTTAAGCTGAATTGTGTTCAGCTGGCAATCTTGGTGAAAACTGGAGAAGCCCAGTGTTTGAGAGATACCAATTTTGGCAGCACAAATTTGATGAGCCAATCTACATTGCAGTCCCTTGCATTTGTGAGGCAGTGCTGTCCTGGATTTGTTTTACAAATGCAGTTGCTGGTCATAGAGCATATTGCATGGAATACCACACTATAAGTCCCTTGTTTACAACATATAATGCGACTCCGTGCTACATGATGGTCCAAGCACAAAAACTGACAGGATTTTGTTGGTGATGTATTTTTTTAAGCCAAGTCTCTGTATGCACATGTGCACTTGCGCAGACAGCAATGCACATACTCCCCCCCATGTCATTGTCTCTCACCTGTTTCAAAAACATATTTGTGGTCCCTTTCACTGAATTTGGTCTTGTGTGTCACTTAATGGCCAGCAGGGCTGCCTTTACCTTGTACAAACCACCACTCATCCTCAGTCGGTGAGCAGCGGCACCCGGTCTGCATCCAAGAATGTGCCCCAATGATCCCTGAGGGACCGCAGTCAAGATGCACAGTGTACCCTCCCAACAGAACGTATTTCCCATAATGGAACTAAAATGGCCATGACGAGTTAGGGGAATGGTGTGCATATGTAACGGTGGCAAAGGCCGAAGAAGCCAGCTTTTGGCTCTTGCACAAGCATTCTTCCACATATGCCCTGTCATCATGGATTCTTCACCTCCCTCTGTATAGTGTGCTGCCAGTTGCCCCCCTCCCTGCATGGTTATGCATGCATTTTCCTGACCCTTGCATGCCATCCATCTGAGGAAGGAAGCAGCACAGATAGCAGCATTAGTTACTGAAAAATATCTACTTAGAGCTGTGCAGATAGATGTGCAGATGCATACCGAGAAGCAGCATCCAAAAAAGATGACTGCTTTAATATGACCTTAAAGTGGAGGATAAAATGTTCTTCCCAAGGATTCAGTATAAGGCCAAAGATGAGGTGGGAGAGGAAAATGAAGAAAAGGATGCCAAATGGTTCTGCATAATCAAAGCCAGTCCCACCAAAATAATCATAATAATACCACCACACCTGTGATTCACATGCCATGAACAGCAGAAGCAAAAGACAGTCACTTGGAAAAGTTGGCATAAATCTCTTCGGAGAATCCCAGAAAAAAGGGTCAGATACAACAGTATCAACACAAGTGGGGGTAAATGTGTGCATCGCAAGGAGGCAAGAAGTGATAATACTAGCTTTTTAAAAACAACCACCACCCCCCTAATATGGACCAGTCCTTAGAGATTGGTGATTTGATTCCATGGCTAGTTAGCGATTAGTGGGCAAGTGAGTGAGGCTAGAACTCCTCCCTCAAGTTCTTTTGTTCAAGCAGAGGAGAGTCCTTGCAGTTGCTAAGCAGCCATACAGCACTCCCCACTCTTTCAGTCTTGGAACACAGCAGTTGTTGCTGTTATGACATTGTTTTGTTGATGTGTTTGTTGCTCTGGGTTCTCTTGGGAGGAAGGGTGGGACAATAATGATAATGATAATAATAATGATAATAATAATGGGAGGATAACATGATAATGAATGTTATGAGTGGGTAACCTGCAGCCTCAACCTGCAGCCTTAATTTCATGCTTGCAGTAAGGAAGAGGAAAATTAAGATGATCATTACCTGCGCTGTTCTCTTCAATTCTCAAAGTAAATATTGAGAGATGGCGATCATCTTAAGGGAAAAACAGAGACAGTGTGATACTGCTCTGGCCCTTTCCGCACAGGCAAGTGGGCCCAAAGAGATTACCTAAAAGAAAATGCAGGTCTCTGTGAGAAAAAGGTTGTCTACTCCTGATAAATTTGCCCCCCCTGGGCTCCTGCTAGGAGGATGGGCGGGATCTAACTAACTAACTAACTAACTAACTAAATGTGCTTTGTACTTTAAAAAAATTGCCAAGATAACCCAAATTTCAGCTGTCCTTTCAGTATCATGAGTCAGCAGTGCACTTTCGCAGGCTGACATTCATGGGATGCTGAATTGTGCACCAAATATCATATTATGTGCCTGTCCCCAACATACACAGCATAGGCAGGCAGCCACCCCATGCTTAATAGCTGGTCTTCACCTTCTGCATTGAAGTACCTCTGGAAATGGGCTCCTGAACTCAGAGGCTGGCTGGCTAGCTACATACAGTGCCACCTTTCCTGCTGATTAAACCAGCCTTGCCTAGAAAAGTGGAAAGAAAAAAAAGGGGGGGGCTTGCCCACACTGGCAAGTAGGAAAGCAATAAGGGTTACCAGAAAAGATGAGAAGAAAGTTCTTAGAACAAAATTAATGCTCTATTTCAAGGTGCAGATTGTGATGTCCTTATATGTTAAAACCTGTAAATATGGTAAGTGCGGGTTTATTAAGGGATATATGGTAAGTGAATTGAATGAGAGGGGGGATAGCATGGGTTGGAAGGCTGGAGAATGCTGGATGATGATTGGTTGAGTGTTTGAATGGCTGAAGGTATAAATGGGAGGATGACAGTTGAGAGGGGGTCAGTTGGTGAGAGTTGTTGGAGAGTCGTTAGTGGGGAGTTATTTGGATGGGTTGGTTGGCAGAGTTCTGAGGGAGGGCTGGATTATATTTGGCTGATATTTAGACAGTATATATGACCAGAAACATAAAGTATGAAACTGTTGTGTTCAAATTGAAACCCCTGTGTTAATAAAACTATAATTCACTGGTCTTACCTAAACCAGCTTAGGCTTCATGAGAAATAGAACCAGAGTGGCATTTATCTGACTTTCGGTATAAAATGTAGATTTATTTCCTTGTGACCTGACCCTTACCAACATTCCAGTGGCTCACATAATAAAAGCCGGATTACGCTGGAGACTCCCCTACTATGCATTTCATACCGTATATATGCTTATGGCTTTGCTTATTACTGTCAAAATGTTTCACTCAGAAATGTCAAAGGCTGCTTTATTGTCCCTCATAGCTCTCGAGTTGTATCCCTCCCTTTTGATATGCAAGACGAAATGATACCATGTCTGTGTTTAAGTTAGAGGGCGCCCGGTTGCAATTGAACCTCCTCTTCCCATGCGCCTTTGTCCGTTCCTGCATAGTGCTTATCTCAAGGACATGTGAAATATGTAGACAAGTTGACAGTGCAATGTTTCCACTTTTGTTCTTCTCCTGTACCCCTTTTTGTTTGTCACATACGTCCTAAAGCTAGGGCAGTTAGCAATTGTTTCTTTATGTTTTATGACGTGAACATGATACTGTAAACTTCGGGGTAAACCTATATAAACCCCCATCTATCAATAAACGCGGTTCCCATGCTCACCTGCTTTGGCTTGTAAGTATTGGGTCCCCTTTGCAAAGGCTTTGTTTTGTGTTGTTTGATCTCTGATAGTGGGTTCATTTTTACTCAGCTCCGCACTCTCCCGGGGTGTAATAAGTGAGCTGGGGTAACAGGACAGCTTGCGTGTTGGGTTTGGATCTAACAATTGGGGGTTCGTCCGGGATCCCTTGTGCGGACCCCCTTTTTGCCATTGCACGCCTTAAATTGATAACAGGCGCCACGAGGATTTCCTCGGTTATCAACGCGAGCGGGCGGCTTTGACAGTTCGGGGATAAAGCACAGTTGAGGAAAAACCCGCTATCAGACGTCATGGGAAATACAGAGGGTGTGCCGGTCAAGGACAGCCCTTTGGGAATTATGTGCATGCTGTGGCAAGAGGAAGAGTTGCCAGTGAGGAGGAGAGGTTTAAAAAAGAACCGCGGATGACTGCAGTATCGGTGCCGGGTGAACGGTGGCCGAGGGATGGGTCCTTTGAAACCGTTCCGTTGTTGGGATTGCGGAGACGGATTGGGGATACCCACCCAGACCAATTGGAATTCTGGCTCCTATGGAAAATAGGGTCACAAAAATGGGACAGTCTTACTTTGATGGCAATAAGAACTCTGTCCATTGAGGAACCCCCTCCTTCTTATTTTAATGACAATACGTCAAGTAAAAGAACGGTCCTGAGCCGATCTATAATACCTTCTGCTCCGGATCCGCTCCCAGCTCCCGGGAGCAGAAATCCCACTCCGGAGAAGAGGTTTCTTTCATGTGTGTCGGATGATGACACAGATGAAAGGGAAGAGGAGAAGGGTGCCTCAGGGGGTATGGACACGCGCCAGCGAACAAAAGAAAAGAAAAGGCAGGAGGCAGAAGCGTTAGAGATGCCATTACTTGTACATGATCAGCCGTACGTAGATGCCCGAGGGGGCATCCAGCGTACCGAAGTAGTTGAGCTAAAGAGCTGGTTGGAATGGGATTTAAAGGAATGGAGTAGGATGGCTGGAACTTTTGGTGAGCAGCCAAGGAGAATTAGAGAGTTGTTGGGCAGGTTGTTCGAAAGCCACAATCCGACATACTCGGATGTGGAACATTTGCTGAGAAGGGTTCTGACAGGTGAAGAACGTAGCAGGTTGTGGACGTTGGAGACTGCATGGGCTGCGGAGGCAGTGGGAAATAGAGCTTGGTCGGACCAAGCACGGGTGGCTGCAGCGTGGGTAGCGGGAGACTGGACGCAGCCTCGCCGCGCCCAGCTGCAGACCGACAGGGATAGGCTGTTGACACACTTGGAGCGGATGTCACAGAAACCCCCCAACCAAGCTAAATTCATGGCAATAAAACAAGAAGCCAGTGAACCTCCCAGAAAATTCTGGTCGCGCTTGTTAGAGGGAGCACGTAGCTATACAAATCTGAACCCAGAAAACGTGTTGGATCACCCAACCCTCATTGCCAATTTCGTTCATCAAGCGCAGCCAGCGGTGAGGGATTATTTTCTGAATTTCAGACCCGGATGGGGGGGGGGAAGCTGTGACAGTGATATTGGAAGTAGCGGATTTTGTGTGGGATAAGGACAAGGAGAAAAGTAGGAAGGAGAAAAAAGAGGACTTTGAAATGCTGGCTCTTGCTATAAGAGGCCAGCCACCAAATAGAGGATTTCGAGGTAGAGGCAGAGGTTTTCCGAGGGGGCCGAGAGCCGGAAATCAGAGAGGAAGAGGACAAACGAGGAGTCCATGGCAAGGAGATAGGGCTTGTTTTCAGTGCGGAGAGTACACACATTTCAAGAAGGACTGTCCGTGGAGGACAGGGAACGTGCAACACATTTCTAACAACCCTTCTTACCCAGATTTCACAGGTGCGCAAGCGGATTACCCACCTCCACCCCCTCCCGTTGTCCAACAGACGCCGGCTTCATGGGATCAGTACGGAGGGCGCCCAGCACACCAACAATGACTAACTGTGGAAAGGGAGGGGGCAGGATCCGGTCTGATGAATCTGATGTCTTTAGCAGGGATGTTTCTTTCTCTCTCTCTCCCAACTCAAGAACCCAGACTGTCCCTAAACGTGCAAGGACAAGCGGTGACCTTTCTGGTAGATACGGGAGCTACATACTCCCTGATTAATGTAGCGCCAGGAAACTGGTTGAGTAAAGAAGTAAAAATGACAATGGGGGTAGATGGAAACCCCACGCCCATGTGCACAACACTACCGTTGCAAGTTAAATACAATGATAAAATGTTTAACCACGTTTTTCTCTACTCTGTTTCTTGTCCCATTTCCTTAATGGGACGTGACATGTTGTGTAAACTGGAGGCTACCTTAACCTGCACCCCTGAAGGGGTGGGCTTGCTGATGAGTGTATTAGGGGTGCCTGCGGGTAATACACTTAGACACAAACATGCATGAGACGGTTTACCGGGAGACCTTGCTGACCTGCCATCTGACTTGTGGGGCACGGAAGATACAGACGTGGGGCTATTGCGATCAGTAAGCCCCGTTCGAATTCAGGTAAAGCCATCCCTCCCGCCACCAAACGTTGCCCAGTACCCTCTGTCATTAGAAGCAAGAGAAGGCATACGCCCCATAATAGAAGGCTTCATTGCAAAAGGAGTTATCCGGCCGCAGCGGACCCCCTGCAACACACCAATACTACCAATAAAGAAACCTCCAAAGAAACCCGGAGATCCAGTCCGGTGGAGGTTTTGCCAAGACTTGAGGGCGGTAAACAGGTATGTGATCCCTTTGCACACTGTTGTTCCAGATCCAGTAACGATTATCAGTCAGATTCCATGGGACGCGAAGTGGTTTACCGTGATTGATCTCAAAATGCCTTTTTTTTTAGCATTGAAAGGGTACCACACAGGTGTTTTCAGCACAAAGACAGCAACAGCTGGAAGCAGAGCTGCTAGAGGATCCAAATGTCAGTTTTGAACGCTGTGGACCATTAAATCCAGCCACACTCTTACCCGATTTACCCCTGCCCCTCCCGGAGCATGACTGTGTGCAAGTCTTACAATCTACCTTACAGATCAGACCAGACTTGTCTGATGAGCCATTGCCAGAATCGGATACAAATGGCAGCTCCTATTACAAAAATGGGGTAAGATATACAGGATTTGCGATAACAACATAGTGGGAGGTGGTGGAGGCGACAGCCCTCCCAGGACGATGGGGAGCGCAAGCAGCAGAGATTTATGCGCTGGCCAGAGCATGTCAATTGTCAGCAGGTAAGAAAGTGACTATTTTTACCGACAGCAGGTATGCTTTTGGAGTTATACACTGTCACATTCATCTGTGGAAATACAGGGGGTTTACAACTGCAGGGGGCAAGCCTATCCAACACTTGGAGCTTGTGCAAAAACTGTTACAAACTATTCTTGATCCCTTACAGCTAGCAGTGGTGCATTGCAAGGCACATACTAAGGAACAGGACCCAGTGACTTTGGGAAATGCCCTGGCTGACCAGACTGCACGCCACGCAGCATTATTACCTATGAGTATGCCAACTCTGGCACTAGTGACCACTGCTTTTGTCCCGCCTGTATCTGTTTCAATACCCCCACAGGAAGTGAAGCAATGGACTGAACTAGGAGCGATCCTGAAACAACAACTATGGACCATGCCGGACGGCCGAGCGTGTCTACCCAGAGCGTTGTATCACGCAGCAGCAAAATGGTTCCATGACCATGGAGGCCATTACGGCATACTTGCCTTATCAGATTCGATCACACGTTTCTGGTATGCCCCTGGAATCCAACCCGTATGCGGCGCAATAGTGAAAGCATGCCACATTTGCCAAGCCAACGGACCAGCTTTACCAAACAGGGCCCCACAAGGGGGTAGACCCGTGCCGGCTGCACCTTTTACTCAGCTCCAAATCGACTTCGTTGATCTCCCTAAGGCGGAAGGAAAGAAACATCTTCTAGTCATGGTATGCCCTCTAACAGCATGGGTAGAGGCATTCCCAACCACAAACGCTACGGCAACAACGGTGGCCAAAATATTACTGAAAGAAGTAATACCGCGGTTCGGAATTCCAGAGGTAATAGACTCAGACCGAGGAACACACTTTACAGGACAGATTTTGACAAAAATTGAAGAAGGTCTGGGAATTAAACATGTGTTCCATACCGCTTACCATCCACAATCATCCGGAGCGACGGAAAAACAGAACCGGGAAATTAAGACAGCGTTGGCTAAGTATACTCAGGAAACAGGCTTAAGGTGGCCTCAGGTACTCCCTCTCGTTCTTTTCCATTTGCGTACCCACCCTACCCGGGCGTTAGGGCTTTCACCGTTCGAATTAGTGTATGGCAGGCCTCCCACAAAAGGGGGGTGCTTGCCAAATGTGGAGGTTTCACTATTGGGGGGGGGATCACATAACTGTATCCCAGTATCTTTCTTTGCAGACCAGGCTCCGGGAACTGTGGAAAGCTGCCGGATCCACTAAGACGGTACCCCTTGAGGACCAGGTGCATCCATACAACCCCGGGGACTTTGTTTGGGCAAAGAAATTCGTGAGGGGCGATTCCTTGCAGCCAAGATACACGGGACCACATCAAGTCCTGTTGACTACACAAGCTGCTGTTTTCCTAGAAGGACGAAAGTCGTGGATACACCATTCCCACGTAAAGCCAGCTGTAGTAGCGGCACCGCCACCACCCCAGGTCCCCAAGATACGGTTGCAGAGGAACGAAGAAACCGGCCAGTGGCAGGCGGCACAATTCCCTTTCCAGAACGCGGACATTGAATAAGACATCAACACAGAAATGCTCCAACAAACAGAAAGGATGTCTATTTACTTATGGGGGATGACTGTGTTAGCTCGATATGCCTTACCCCTTTGCTGCCCCCCAAACGTGAAGATATGCAATGATAATGATTATTACTACCTGAAAGACTTTGGATGAACAATCCCAAAAACACGGGATTGCCCAGACCCTTTTCTTTACGATGAAAATCAGATAAAGGAAGGGATAGTGAAGGCTGACATAGCGGGACGGTTGTGTCATAAAACAGCCGTTATCTTGCAACATAATTATACTGGCCGCTGGGTAACGCATTGCACCCAGGCTGAAATCGAATGGCCTATTAGACTTGCACTTCGATGCTGGCAATATCGACATATGCCTAATTACGGCTGCCCTCCAGAGGTAGACATAACATCTATAAGTTCAGAATATAACATGCTTACTTTCCAGGTTAAATATGGAACAACCCAGCCCAAGATGGCAGAAAGACCAAAGTTTTGTGTAGGTATTGGAGAACCATCATGTTATGCATGGCTAAAAGATAAACTGGGCGCTCAGAAACCCATACAAGACAAGGTGACACAAGCTACACAAACCAGGAAAACATGGGGCGGGTTCAAACATAGAAACACTAAAAGAGGCGATGGGTGGGACGGAAATACTTTTGTTGCCTTAATGGAAGAAACAGCTCCGGAAAAGGGCACCTGTTATGTTTGTGCACACACCCCACCGCACGGACAGGCGGGAGTCCCCTTGACGGGGGCCCCATTGCCGTTAAATGACTATCTCTCCTTCGCCTCACATTCCAGCTCACAGGAACTAGAAGGGGGGTTGGTTCTTAGTGGGCCCATCGCTAGATCAGTATGCGTAGGCAGCGGGAGCCAGCCAGCGGGAGGGATGTTATGCGATGGCTTAATTTACTCTACAAAACCAGGTAATTGGTCTTTTATAAATGAAACACGAAAAGCAGCGGGTTTAACGTGGCTTTCTATTTGGCAGCATTTGCTACACCTGACTTTTGCGGACCACCATTTAGTACCTTTCCTTACAGATCTAGTGGATCATCAAACCCCAGCTGGACTCTGGTGGCTTTGTGGGCACTCAGCGGTAAGGAAATTACCAGTAACGGGCTCCTGGACCTGTACTTTGGGAAGGGTAGTTCCAAAACTCCGGGTTTCCTCCACGTTGCCTACTCTGCGTCGCCGTAACAAAAGAAGCGCAGGGGAGGCAGTGCTGAGAGGTTTCTTTCCACAGTATGGCGCAGCCAAAACATACCAGGAGCTCATAGAATTGTCTCAAGCTTTTGAGCGTTTTATGAATGATTCGGCCATTGCCTTTTCGGATCTCACCAACGAACAAGGGCATAACAGACAGTAAGGCTGATGTCACAAAACACATTAACGACATCGGAAATATATATCACGAAGTAGAGCACATAGGGAATTTTTCCTTGTTCTCGAGCTTCTCCAATTGGTTTTCAGCCTGGCCCAGTTGGCATAAGATCTTATTTTATATTGTTGTAATAGGTGCCTTGTTAATTTCAGTTTGTTGCTGTGTACAATGTATTCCCAATTTAATGCAACTGGCCTCTGCCTGCCTGAACCGACTCACAGTGTCCCTTTTCAAAAAACCACAGCCAACTTACATGGAATTGGCTTTGAGACCGGCTTGGCAATCCAAACAAGGTGATGCAGCTACCTGAGAGACTAACTAGTCTCTCAGGGCTGAAAGGGGGGATTGTTGTGTTCAAATTGAAACCCCTGTGTTAATAAAACTATAATTCACTGGTCTTACCTAAACCAGCTTAGGCTTCATGAGAAATAGAACCAGAGTGGCATTTATCTGACTTTCGGTATAAAATGTAGATTTATTTCCTTGTGACCTGACCCTTACCAACATTCCAGTGGCTCACATAATAAAAGCCGGATTACGCTGGAGACTCCCCTACTATGCATTTCATACCGTATATATGCTTATGGCTTTGCTTATTACTGTCAAAATGTTTCACTCAGAAATGTCAAAGGCTGCTTTATTGTCCCTCATAGCTCTCGAGTTGTATCCCTCCCTTTTGATATGCAAGACGAAATGATACCATGTCTGTGTTTAAGTTAGAGGGCGCCCGGTTGCAATTGAACCTCCTCTTCCCATGCGCCTTTGTCCGTTCCTGCATAGTGCTTATCTCAAGGACATGTGAAATATGTAGACAAGTTGACAGTGCAATGTTTCCACTTTTGTTCTTCTCCTGTACCCCTTTTTGTTTGTCACATACGTCCTAAAGCTAGGGCAGTTAGCAATTGTTTCTTTATGTTTTATGACGTGAACATGATACTGTAAACTTCGGGGTAAACCTATATAAACCCCCATCTATCAATAAACGCGGTTCCCATGCTCACCTGCTTTGGCTTGTAAGTATTGGGTCCCCTTTGCAAAGGCTTTGTTTTGTGTTGTTTGATCTCTGATAGTGGGTTCATTTTTACTCAGCTCCGCACTCTCCCGGGGTGTAATAAGTGAGCTGGGGTAACAGGACAGCTTGCGTGTTGGGTTTGGATCTAACAAAACCATACGCTTGTTAAACATTCCTAATCTTGTTATTTCCTGGTGTTATCAAATAAATACTTCTATTGGTTTACCAAAAGCCTGGTCCTTGGCTGGGAATACACAGACCAAAAGGGAGGGCAGGGTAATTACCAAGGCTGGAGGGAAACTGTATCTAATGGTGGCAGCGGTGAAGGAAGAAATTGTAACATTGTCAAGCATCCAGAGCAACCCAGAATTGTATGTTTTATAGACAAAGATACAGGGGGGTTGTGGACAGCAAGGGCACCCAGACGCAAAGTAACAAGCCATAGGGAGACTAAGGCGAAGTCTCTAGCAGTATTGTTTACAGGGAGTGGCTGGTGGTGCTGACTAGCAGTGGGATATTTTGAGATCTGTGCTAGAGTGGAGTGAGAAAAAATAAAAACGACGATCCTGACTGGTGGTGTCCTGAGGTGGTGCCTAGTGACAGGCAGTAGCCACAAGCAGGTGGGAACTTGATAGGGGGAGCCAAAGGTGGGATCGTCACACAGATCCATAAACATTTTCATAATCTCTTGTATTTTGGTCCTATCTTTGTTAATGTATGCATGTATGTATTTTTATATATTCCTCCCTTCCTCCCAGTAGGAGCCCAGGGCAGCAAACAAAAGCACCAAAAACACTCTAGAACATCAGAAAAACAGATTTTAAAATATATTACAACAAAACATCATTAAAAACATATTAAAACAAAACATATTTAAAAACATCTTTTAAAAAAGTTTAAAAACATCTTTTTCAAAAAAGCTTTAAAAACATATCAAAAAGCAATTCCAACAGATGTGGACTGGGATAGGGTCTCTGCTTAAAAGGCTTGACAAGGCTCTCTACTTAAAAAGGTTTTACAAACCACTCCTCCCTTTTCTACCATAA
The DNA here is from genome assembly GCF_030035675.1 of Rhineura floridana. Taxonomy (NCBI): domain Eukaryota; kingdom Metazoa; phylum Chordata; class Lepidosauria; order Squamata; family Rhineuridae; genus Rhineura; species Rhineura floridana. The sequence continues at coordinate 2,685,695 of NC_084484.1, forward strand.
AAATCAGTATCTTTTGATTGTAAATATCGCTTTTCATTTTATATATTGTTTACTTTATATAAACTCATACTGTTGGTCTTTTCCAGTGTTTTTATTTATATTTTCTTTTTAAAACAGAAATTGTACTTGCAAAACATTTTTCCTTGTTCTTTCATTCAGATTTTTCTTGCATTTTAACCTTTCTTTTAAGTTTTTATGTATGTTGAAAACATATTTGAAAACTGCAAGCTTCTAAAACATTAATGCAGCAGAATGTGACTATATAGTAAGTATTTGTCAAGTCATGCAAATGCTACCAATAATTCTCAGGTATTCCCCATCCACCACTTTGAAGGACCTCCTCTGGGTACTAGGGTTACCAGGTGTCTGGTTTTTGCCTAGGAACTCTGGTTTTGGGGGGTCCTCTCTGGGTCTCTGGGTGACACACCTTAATCTCCGGACTCTTAGCTTTCATTTAAAAAAAATAAGTTTCTAGGTGGTCTAGTTCAAAAGATTTAAACCAAAATGTCTGCCAAACCGCCCTCTGCAACTTCTGTTAGTTCTGGCTGCTCTAATCACTGCCCTTTCAGGTTTTTAACCAATAAGTGAAGTCAGGGTTGTGATTGGCAATAGCAATAGCTAAACCTCATTTCAGGTTCTGAGAACAGTTTCCTTTTCCTGCTTGTCTGACATCAGGAATTCAGTAAATATAGAGCTTTCAGCAGCATAAAGGCTACTTTCTCTGTACAGGATTGGGACTTGCGTCTGAGTAAACATGCATAGGATTGCACTACAACAGAAGATCACAGCAGGATTTTGGTAGGCATAAAAGTGTACATGCAGGGTTTTTTTAATTACTTGTAAAAATTGTATATTATACTTTTTACCTTTCAATTAATTTTTGAACAGAAGTTTTAAAAACTGTACATGCTGCAGTGTTATAATTTTCTAATAGGAGTAAAAAAGTTTAAATTTTACTGGACTGTTGAAGAGGGCAGCTCATTTGTCTTATTCATAACCTGTTTTGAAAACCTTCCCAATATGATTTTTTTCTGGGAGTAAATCTGCAATGCTAATTCCACATACCTGGGAGTTAACCCCATTGAATTCAGTAGGACTAACTTTTGAGTAGACATGGTTAGGATTGTGCTGAAAATCAATGGGACTTTTGAGTGAACATAGAAAAGGATTGTGTTGTAAATCTTTCTCTCTCCCTCTGATCCTTTTTAAAAAAGTAGTTAGGCAGGGCTTACTTAGGTGTCAGTGCTTTTATTTGGAAGGAAACTAATACTTTTCATTTTTGTACAGAAAAAGTTCTGCAATGGGCAACTGGTTTTGACAATAAACTATTATATGGGGTGTGTATATTTTTACATCTCCAGTGTGTGTATATATGGAATATTTCCAACAACCCCGTGAGGTAGGGTTGGAAAACCAAGGCAGCTCACAAGAAGAAATAAAGCCATTTAAAATCCAATAACCATAAAACAAATATAAAACAGTTGCAAAACAACTTAAAGTGGCATGATTCTGAAATTTGGATTGGGTGAGTGAAGTTCCTTATAATTGATTTGCAGTCCTGTGCATGCTTCCCTGTCTGAGTAAGTCCCATTGCATACACTGGGACTTGCTTCTGAGTAAACATGCATAGGATTGCACTATAAATATCTTTACAGGTTGTGTATATAATAATCATCTTTGACATTCGTGCTTATATATTTCATCATACTATGTCTTAATATGTATCTGATTTCACACTATGATTGCAAATTATTATTTCCTCTACATTTTAAGTGTGCCCTTCTTCTTGGGGTGGTCATGGTCCCCCTCTGTTGTTTTCATCCTGAGGGGCATATTAGACTGAGAGATGGTGCGTAGCCCATGGTCATCCAGTACACTTTGTAGCTTATTTCCATTTTAAAATTTAATTAAAATGATTTATATGTAGGGAACGTTTATGACATAATCCAGAGCCACATAATACATTTAAAGCACATCTAACTTGCATTTAAAGCACATGACTTCCCCTAAAGAATCCTGGGAAATGTAGTTTCCCCCCTCACAGTTAATAGTTCCCACCACTCTTAACAAACTACAGTTCCCATGATTCTGTGGTGGGATTCATGTGCTTCAAATGTATGTTGAATGTGCTTTAAATGCATGGTGTGGATCTGCCCTAGTATGCTGTGCATTCATTAGCAAATTGAAAAGAACAATTTTAAAAGATAATTTTAAAACGGGAAGGGCTGTACCTCAGTGGTAGGGCACATGTTTTGCATGCCAAGGTCCAATTCAATCTCTGGAAGAGACTATTGCCTGGAATTCTGGAGACCCAATGCTAGTCCATGTCATCAGTATTGATGGTACCATGTGGCCTGACTCGGTACAAAAGGGGAAAGAGAACCAAGGGCCACAGTGACTCCGAAATTTATGTATGTATTTTATTTACAACATTTATATACTGCTTTATTATAAAAAAACCTCAAAACCGATTACAGAAGGAATTGAAACAATAAAATTATTGGCGAAATCAGTTAAAGACAAGTATGTAAAAACATTCAAAATAATAAAACCAACAATGAGTTAAAAACAGATATAAAAAACACTATAGCTTCTACATGCCTGGGTAGGCTTGTGTGAACAAAAATGTTTTTAGCAGGTGCTCAAAAGAGTACAATGTAGGCGCCTGCCGAATGTCAATAGGCAAGGAGTTCCAAAACATAGTTACTGCCACACTAAAAGATTGATTTCTTACAAGAGAAGAACAAGTGCTATGTGGCACTCCTAACATGGAAAGCACACCTTGAACTTGGCCTGATAGCAAATTGGCAACCAGTGCAGATTTCAGAGCAGAGGTATTGTGTGCTCATAGGGTCTCACTCATGTCAGCAATCATGCCGCAGCATTCTGCACTAACTGCAGCCCCCAGGTCAGGTTGGGCCTGCATGGGGATTTCTGTGACCTTGGCTAACAAGCTGCCAGAATTTTTTTAGTTTTGGTTAGAAACCCTGACTGGTTATGGGATGCTGAGTTTTCTGTCTTACTCATAGGAATCTTGTTGTGGTTGGTATGGTATTGCATTTAGGAAATCATCACTGCATTTCAGTTACCTCTGACCTTACTCGTTTACATCCACAGAAGCAACAACAGTGGTTGAATGTGGTCAGCTTAACCACTTTAAACCCACTGATGATGCACTTTGTTATTTGCGTGATGGTTTATTTCTTGCCCAATAGTGGTAAAAGAGAATTCACATACTGGGAAGTGTGGCTTCAATTGCTGTTGTTCCCAATCTACTGCCTGTGAAGGTAGACCAAACCATGTGTGCTGTAGTCAATTATTACTCACTGGAATTGGGTTGGCTGTCGACGTCAGTTTATAGCAGCCCATAGAGTAGGCAGGAAAGAGTAGAGAATCTTCTTAACTCTTACTCATTTCTCAAACCTAACTCTGCAGTGAAGGGTCAAGTCTGTAAAGACGTTTCAAGCAGCCATGTTAAAAGGCAGGCAGGGCATTCCAGGTAGGGGGTTGCCAACCCTGCTTTGATATGGATATTGTTGCAGAGGATCCCTAGTCAACCTTTACCAACAGCACAATCTTAACCACATTTACTCAGAAGTAAGTCCTGTTGAGTTCTATGGGGCTTAGTCCCCCAGTAAGTGTGTTTAGAATTGCAGCCTTCAGGGGCATCCATCTTTACTCCTGAGTGCTTGCATCTAACATCTCCACATTAGACTCACTTCTTCCTACAATAGTTTTCTGGTGACTGCCCTAGCCTGAGGGCACTTAAACCTTCTTGCCAGAAGCAAGTAAGCTAGATTAAATGTTCCTTACCTAGGCTCTCTAAGCAGGCGAGAAGGAATTATTCCGTCACTTCAGCTGGACCTAGAAACACACTTATTTGGCTTTCCATCTTAATTTCCAATCAGAGAAATTTTTTTGAGTGGTATGTTCCAAGCAACTGTGGTTGATGCTTAATGTATTGTGCTTAATAACATCACTTGGGGTCACCCCATATCACATCACTAGGGCTTGCCCCTAAAATCTCAAGGTTTGGGATGCTTCTGACCTGGCAACCCTACTTTGTACCTATCACAGGACAGTCACTAGGTTGACATCTGGGGACAGGACCTTTTCTATGGTGACACCTCATTTATGGAATGCTCTCCCTGGGTAGGGGAGAGAGACACCAGCACTGCCGTCCTCCTCCTGTCTGGTGAAGACACCATTCTTCAAGACCAATTCTTATTTCTACTTATATTGGTTTTAGTCCATGTTTTATTTATTTCATGCTTTATTGCTATCAGTCTGCTTTTATCTTTTTTTCATCTTTATTTTTGCATTTTATTTTTGCAGCAATATTTTAAATCATGCCACAACCCAGACAGACCTAGTCGTTCCTGAGTAGCTCGGTTCAGCTGGAACTCCACATATACCCCCGTGCTGTGTGTGTGACTCAGCTTTGCTCTGAGCAATGAGAGCATCATTGTAGTGATTAGGAAAAGCCTTTTTGGTGGTAGCTAGCACTAGCATCAATACATGCCAGCCATAAGCATGAGGCTGCCCCCTGCCCCAAAATCCAGTGCTACATCTATGCTAGCAGTTCCCCTTGTGAGTGAATGCTTCTCAGCTGAAAAGCTTATCCTGCCTTAATTAAATCCAAATACCCTTTCTTCATTTCCTGAGAGGTCTAAGCCCAATCTTCCTTTCAGTGAGGACAATACCGTGCCAAAAATAGATTTGAGCATCTTGCTTAAAAAAAAAAGTATGGGCAGAGACAGCAGAACTCTAGCCCTGTGGCTTGACACTTCACTTGCATGACTCCGGAGGTTCCAGGAACTTGGCTTTATGTCTTTTGTTAGGTAATGACCATCCAGTCCAAGTCTGGATCCTGTACGAAAAAGCCCTTTCAAATTTGGTGTGGGGCTGCTTGATCAAGTGTTTTCCTGAGACTGGGGATGTTGCATCCTTGGTTTATTCAAATTTTTGGAATCACACCAGGCGGTTGCTCCACACCACTCTTTTTCAGATGCTTTACCACTGCAAACAGTAATGGGACCTGCTTCCTCTCTACCTCTTTTACCTCTCTAGAACCTTTTCCTTACTTTGTTCCCTTGCTTCTGAAGCGTGTTTGTTATTTGTCCTTAAAGTGTTGGACTATGACCCATGCCATGGACTGCGAAAAAGACAAATAATTGGGTGTTAGAACAAATTAAACCAGAACTATCACTAGAAGCTAAAATGATGAAACTGAGGTTAACATATATTGGACACATAATGAGAAGACACAATTCACTAGAAAAGACAATAATGCTGGGAAAAACAAGGGAATAGAAAAAGGGGAAGGCCAAACAAAAGATGGATTGATTCTATAAAGGAAGCCACAGACCTGAACTTGTAAGATCTGAACAGGGTGGTTCATGACAGATTCTGAGGTCACCGATTCATAGGGTCGCCATAGGTTGTAATCAACCTGAAGGCACATAACATTGCCTTTAAATCTTTATTCTTTTATAAACATTACAGTAGCAATAAGTACGTTTACTGATAGTGTTTAGAGCAGGCACACCCATATAGGCTCCTTATTGGTCATGCTAAAATCCCCCAAAGTCAGCAAGGTATTCATAACCAATGCAGTTCTGTGTGCATGGAACTGGCTTCATTAAAAATCCCATCCCAAGGAAAGTATTGCTTAATCCTCAAATTAGGACTTTCTATGAACAAACATGTAAGAGATGTGTTCATGCACATGTGTGTACAAAGTAGACACAACCAGTTCTGGGCAGCTACACCTTTGGAATTGGCCACAAGCAGCACTCTCCATTTAATTGGAGTTAGGAGCACCATGAGTTTGATATCCACAATGGGCAACAGAAGCCGGACCTCTGGTATCAGCTAGGTGAGAAAGTCATTATTTTCTGACCCTTCAGTATCCTTTAGTCTTTCACCTGTGCCCTTAGCTGACATTGCTCTTTCCATGTGGCCATGCACAGGTGGAGATTTTTCCTCTGTTCTGGGAGGGAGGAGACTGGGAGAGGGTTTAACTTCAAAAACTAAGGTTTTCTTGCACGCTTCGGTGATTACCCATGCCTTCTCACTGGGCCCAATTTGTTATCCAGGACATGTACAGCCAGGAACTAACTTTGCCTACAAATGAGGGGACAGATTCTTGTAAAACTGTCTACAAAAAGATGAAGATAGATCTGACAACCATAACAAACACGGTGTCATGAACTTAAAGTCATATATAAATAAGATTTTTCTTGCTCTGGTAATGGGATATTAGTTCCAGAAGACATATCTTTTTCATGAAATGGAAACTGTAAACAAGTTTGATCTCATCCACAAAACCTCGACAATGACTGTATTGCTGATTGCATGATCATGTGCATCCAAGGGTCAAAACATGTTATATATGGAAGCCTTTCCAGTAAAGCCTTATGTCCATAAAGTTACATCTGCAGAGGATGTTTTGCAGAATTCACTGGAAGGTGCTCATATTCTTATGTGCACTGAATATAGAAGAGGATTCCATCAAACCTTGGGAACACCTCACATAAAGACAACTGGCTGACTACTGTGAACAGAACTGAATCACTGGAATGAATTCATATTCGTATTGACATGAACACTATTCAAAGGGAGGTGGTTCTTTCAAGTATTATTCTTTCAGTAAAAGTATGAATGCATGAATTGGAAGAAGTGTGTACCCCCCAAAATGGGGGGGGGGCAGACCATGGACACTAGCATGAGTTGGGGAATTTGTGGCCTTCCATATATTGCTAGACTACAACTGCCATCATCCTTGACCACTTGCCATGCTAGCTGGGACTGATGAGAACTGAAGTCCATCAACAGCTGAAGGGCCTCAGATTCCCTATCTATGCTGTAGCATGTACTACAGAGGAAGTGTATGTCACTGTGCATTCATGCTTTGGGAAGCCACTGTGGATATTGTCTTTGTGACATGTGCTACTCATTCTATTCACAGTTCACACTATAAAATCTTCCCCAACTTGCGAGTATTCTTACATCTGAAAAATATTGTCCCTCAGAGCGCAGTTGTACATTTCTGTTTCCAAAGAGATGGGAACCCCTGTAGTGCAAGAACTGCTCTTCTTCCCACTGTTAAGCATTTCACTGTGTTCATCGTGTGAATTCTGGCCATTACCTGACTACATGATGGCTAGGATTTGAACTGCTCTTAGATATAGTGAAAACAATATATTTCAAACAATTCACTGAAAGAAGTATAAATGGCTAGAGAACTTGTCTACAGAAGCCAGTAGGCTAATAAACCAACTGCTGTCAAAGTTATAGCTTTCTCTAGCATACGCCACCTTACCCATCCACCACTGGTCAAGTGAAGAGCAAGTCTGCACTATACCAAATCTCTAGCATATTTCTGCTTATAAAATGTATTAAAAGCTGAAAATCTACAATTCACCAAAAAGTAAACAATTTTAGAATGGTGTAGGAATATATACAGATTACAAGTATTCAGTCCAAAGTTATCAATTTGTGTATTAAAACACACACGAGTACATGTTCATTATCAAATATATTAATTATACAAGTTTACACTAACTAAACTACTCCAATAAAATGCTTTATCTGCAGAGCTTTAAGAGTTGCAGCATTGCTAAATGTTCTCTGTCTTGCCATTTATGACAGTTCAATGCAATGCGTAGTTAAACTGGTTTGCAAACTTTTCATGTTTCCTTTGGTCCATTCGATTCATTTCTTTCACCACCCGCTTCACTGCTGTTCTGTAAGAAAAAACAGAAGATGAGGGAGGGGAAGAGAGAGAGAGAGCTAAACTGACATTACATGCTAATGAGGGCAGCACTTACGAATATGTGAGCAAAAATAATTAAGTGGGATATGATTAATTGCTAATCAAGCCTGAAACACCACACTGATGATGAAACAGAACAAATTTATAATGTTAATTAAATTAGCTACAGAAATACAGTTTTAATTTAGCAATAGGCTCATTAACAGAAAGAAACAAATAGAAGTCTTTCAACATAACGATCGTGCACTCCTCGCCTTTTGCCAACACAGTCATTTCAGGCAATTACTGAAGTGAAATTTTAAACACTGAAGTGGGATTATATTGAACATGAACTCCAGGGGGCAATGTTTATGATCTTCTGCTCATCAGTAAATGGCTTGAACTTGAGGAACAGAAAACGTTTTGCACATTAAGATACAATGAACTAGAGCAGTGTTTCCCAAACTGTGGGACTCCAGATGTTGTTGGACTCCAGTTCCCATCAGCTCCAGCCAGCATGGCTAATGGCAAGGAATGATGGGAACTGGAGTCCAGCAACATCTGGAGTCCCACCGTTTGGGAAACACTGAACTAGAGTAATATAAACAAACAACTATTTTGAAACTATCAAAATCATTTAATGGGGCCCCTAAAGCACAAAGAAAGGCCTATTGACAGGTGCTGTGACTCTCAGCAGCACATCCATCCTAGCATCCAGTTCCATCCCCCAAACCTGTAACTAGCTCTTTTAAACAATCATAAGACCCCTGTGTAGAACTATTTCCACACACGCTTTTCGGGGGGGGGGCACACACATACACACACACGGCGAAAAAACAAACATTTTTTGGGGGGAGGGAGACCTGAAATGGAAAAGATAGGGAAACCTCTATAACTGCACAATCCAAAGGCGAGGGATGAGAGGTGCAAGAACAAGACATTCTTTTAAAAAATGAAGATGAGGTCTTTGAACAGGAGGTTAAGAATGAGGACTTCAGCTGACCTTCCTACAGAAGTGGCCGGACTTCTGAAAGGTGGTGGTGGGAGACATGAATTGTTATTCCCATAGGGCAGCCTTTCCCAACCTAGTGCCCTACAGATGTTTTGGCCACGGTGACTGTGACTGATGTGAGTTGTAGTAAAAAAAATCTGGTGGGGGGAAGGGAATATTTAGCCCAGCATTAGCTAGAAGATAACTGAATTGAGAGATGCTCACTTCACCCTTTAAAGCGACAATATCTCCCCTTTCAGGGAATTTGAAGTTGTTCTGTACAGATTGCAACAGAGTGACTGCAGAGAGAGCATGAAGAAGAAAATTTTGCTACACAGCCAATTCACATTAGTGTTTTTTGTGGCCAGTATAGGTATTATATTGATATCGGTTTTAGCTTATTTAACTGTATTTTATATTTTTTACTGGTTTTTAAAGTTCTGCATATTACCCAAAGGACTAAGCAGATGGACAGTATAGAAATAGCGGAATACACTGAGTATCTCTTAGGTTCAATAGGTGGTAATATCAGTGATGCTGCTGTATTTTGTAACTTTTTAATTATATTGAAAAAATGTTTATCTTCTCTTTATAAAAATACAATTTTTTTAACTTCTGAGTATGTATACTACTGCTAAGCCTGGACAATAAAATATTTTTGTCTACTACAATGCAGATAAATATGTATTTTCAACTTTTATATTTTCCCTTTCTTTCCAACTTGTAAAAAAAGATACTAAAGATTCTGAGGATGTAGCAGCTTGCAACTCCAGCTCTAATATTTTTGAGAATACTTTCAGTTAATTGAAGGTATTTACTCTTTATTTCAATACAATTGTATGTGTTAAACTACACTTATTATAGAGCCAGAGTGGCGTAGTGGGTAGAATGTTGGACTAGACCAGGGCAACAAAATCCCCACTTAGCCATGAAGTTCACTTGGTGACCTTGGGCTGATCAGCCAAACCTACTTCACAGAGTTCTTGTGAAGGTGAAGGGAAAGGAGAACTGTGTATACTGCCTTGAACTCCAATATTTCACATTTTTGAAATATAGGTTTGATAGAAATATCATATCTATTCCAATCCCTCCCCACACTGGTTTTCTCGCAATTTTACATGTCTAGTTTAGAGACAGGTGTCCAGCTTTGTCCTACTTGCCTGCAACAGGATGTGACTGAAGTTTCACTGATCCAGTCCATAAACGGAATCTTCTATGAACTGCCATTTTAATATTCAAGCAGAGCTATCCCCTCTACTAATACACTGACTGGCAGCGGATGTCCATGTATGCTGCTCACACACATCTTGGTTGCATTCTCATACCCAAAAGATGAAGCGAGTTTATGAATCAGCATACCACATAAGGCACTTACGACAGTCAAATCAGTAGATGTGTCAAAGCTTGTACACTTTGTTGTTGAGGCCACTGTCTACTGAGCTTGTCACCATATTCCCTGAATGCTATGGCCAATGATGGAGGTTATTTTTGTAACTCCAGCAATTTTACTGTATGCTTTTTAAGGCTGTCAGAAGGCAGAGGATTGTAAAAAGTGCCCTTTTAAGCAAAACTCTGCTTGAGGAGTTTACAGGAGCACTGCTATAAAATAACGACAACTATGAGGCCATGGCTTTGGAGCTGGAATGTTATTTAATTGGCAGGAGAAAAGTGAGTCTTTAGCACGGCAGAATGGCCTTGGCACTTTCATGTCATGTAGGTTTTACATTAGCACCACTAGCCTGTGAGATACTGTAAATGAAATGAGATCCCACTCTGATGATCTGTGTGCAATTTCACTTAACTTTATTGGCAGACTAGAGCCCGGGTTTATCACCTGTACATTTCAAGTAATTTGGGGCTGTTATATAAAGCCAAGGTTATCATCTTGTTTAGTGCTGCAAACTATGAAACCTATTAAAATATGACAGATTGAATTCCCACGCCCGGCACTAACACACATTCAAAATCATTAGCACGAAGCACAGTAAACTAAAAACAACTTTAAAATTTTATTTTCTAAAGCTGATGTGAAATTCTGCTTATTAGAACTTTATGGCTTATTGACTCCTCAAAATAAGGCCAGATAATACAAGATTGTCATGGACAATGTGTTGTTCTGTGAGGAGAAGAAAAACAATGTGTTTTCATTACTCACAACAACCATTACATCAAGAAAAGGAGAGGAACACCATTTTTAAATAATGAACATCCCTCAAAATGGCTCATTCAGGCTTCTGAAGTTATAGAATATTGTGAACACTAATATTTTTGTTACAAAGTGTTTTGCTTCTTGATTTAATAGCATTTGCTTTGTTTCACTTGGTTAGATCACACTAGTTATTGGTCTGCCCATTATGGTTGCCTCATGGAGGTTGGCTTCAAACAGCCATTGTGACACAGCTGGAACATGCAGTGGTTGCAACATGCAGAGTGCCTTCTAATGTGAATTTCCACCTCTGTGAGTGGATCATGTTATCAGCACACATTTTGTGGCAGTGGCTGGCAGAGCTGCGGAAGTTCTCCATACAACTAGGATAATCCACTTTATGATGTATGCATACATCAAGGCTGCCAAGCAGATCCACAGCCACAAGCTGCAGACACTGTGTATGTCTCACAGGAAAACAGCTGCTGTTTAAATAATGTTTTGTTTCTCTGTTGTTTGTTGTTCTGGGCTTTAGGAGGAAGGGTGAGATATTAATTTGATAAATAATAATAATAAATCGCTAATGATACATTTTGTGTTTCTGATCATTATTTGCAGAAGATGAAGTGACAGCTTCCATGAACAAGAGTGAGCTGGAGAAGTGCGTATTAAGGCAGAGGACAGGTGCCTGCCTGGAGGAGCTTACCATCTAAAATTGGATATGGGGGTCAATTTGGTGGATTACTTCTGAGCATTAAAAAAATGCATAGGATTGGTTTGCACTACTCAGTGCACAGGCCTAAACACACTCAGGGGACTAAGTTGCATTGATCTCGCTAAACATACATAGGATTGGGCTGCATGGTGACTGGAATCGTAAGTACGCTTGTTTGGAAGCAAGTCTAATTGAACTTAATGCTCTTGTTATAGAACTCTGGACCCCCCTCCCCCCCCAAAAAAACCCTCCTGCTCTTTGGTGAAATAGGTGCTTTCTTCCCCACAAATGGTCAAGGACAGATGGATTGGGAATGAGGCTTGCTTCTGAGTAAACATGAATAGGGTAGACTGTTAGTTCTCCAGGTTCTGAATGAAGGAGGAATTATGGATGTTTTGTTTGGGTCCTAAAAACCCAGGTTCTGTCAGCTATTGAATTCTTCATAGGGGGGAGTGTGTGTATCATGTTTGGAAAGTTCTGTGGATTTGAAAGGAGATGCCTCGAGTTGAACATGTTTTCTGAACATACGAGGCTGCTTTATAATGAACCAGAGTAGTGGCTCATCTAGCCCAGAATTACTGCTTCTGACTGGCAGCCGCTCAGGCGAAGGGCTTTTGCTAGCTTTGTCATCGGAGATCCTCTTAACTGTCAGGGATTGAACTTAGGACCTCAGCGCATGAAACACATACCCTCTGCTACTGAGATATGAGCTCTCTGTCTGGAGGCTCCTAGCTTACTGAAAGTGTTGAGGTAGTAGACGGACTCTGAAAGAGGTGGTTGGGCTTTGTTTCTGGAGTTGCCTTCGCATATGTATGTGTGTGGTGATATTGGGGTATCCAGCAATAATGCTTCATTAATATAGCAGATTTCAAATGACTTATCAAGGACCATGAAGTGAGGCTGGAACTGGGGATCCTGCAGCCAGCTTTTATCTGGATGTTTGGTGCTTTTGTGAACTGACGTTAAATCAAACTGTCAAACTTACAAGTCAAAGCCTCAGATCTAGGAGCCACGGGGGAGTGCTGGCATTCAGACTATTTATTTGAAATAATAGCTCCAGCAAGTCACTTGGTTATAATGGTTGTCTTTTTTGCAGTCCATGGTAAGCGCAAAGCTCTACTCCAACACCACATTTCAAATGAGCTGATTTTTCTCTTATCCGCTTTTTTCATTGTCCAACTTTCACGTCCATACATAGAGATTGGGAATACCATGGTCTGAATGATCCTGACTTTAGTGTTCAGTGATACATCTTTGCATTTGAGGACATCTTCTGGTTCTCTCATAGCTGCCCTCCCCAGTCCTAGCCTTCTTCTCATTTCTTGACTATCGTCTCCATTTTGGTTAATGACTCTGCCAAGGTATTGATAATCCTTGACAAGTTCAATGTCATTGTCGACTTTAAAGTGACATAAATCTTCTGTTGTCATTATTTTAGTCTTCTTGACATTCAGCTGTAGTCCTGCTTGTGTGCTTTCCTCTTTAACTTTCATTACCATCATGGTCTGTGGGTGGGTAGGAGGTGACAAGGAAGGAGGTGGAGAGTGAGACAGGGTGGAGTGGAGAAAACAATTGTTTAAAAAAATGGAGTGGAGGGAAAAAGGAGCTGGAGGGCAAGGACATGGATAAAGGAGGAGAAGGAGGCAGCAGCAGAATGGAGACAAACAACTGTGGAGGTGAAAGATGACAACATGTTTTGGCACACAGTGGCCTCCACCACCCTCTCTGGCTACTGTGCTGCATTTGCAGTATTTTAACTTTTTTGCATCTCAGGGAAAAAATGTTTGCTTGGGTGAGTGTCCCTTAGTTGGTGGCTGGGCAGGGTCCAGGAGGTGGTTAAGTGAGAGAGATTATGCTTGCTGGCTGAGTGGGGACGGAGGTTGCACTTGGTTTGATGTGCAAAGATCTGAGTAGTGGCCTCTGCTTCCCTCCCCACCTCCCTTACCAGCGGAGAGACCACCATTGCTAACTTATGGATAAAAAGAATTACTCTACTACCTCTGTATGTGTGTGTTTATAATGTTGTTTTAGGGTGCTTAGATGTGCAGCAGCCAAGGCCAGCACCTTGTAGGCAGTTTTTTTTAAAAGTAACTGAAATGTAACTGTAGTGATTATTTTTGAGAAAAAGTAATCAGTTACTTTCAGAGCAGTTGTAATTGTAACGGTAATTACTACATTTTTGGGCCATGTAACTGTAACTATAATTTATTACTTTTTCAAAGCAATCTTCCAAGCTCTGGTTTGAAAGTGCTGTTCATGTATAAATCTATAATATGACCGCATTTGCAATACTGTGTACAGTTCTGGTTGCCTCACCTCAAAAAGGATATCATAAAATTGGACAAGGTTCATAAAAAGACAACTAGAATGACCAAGGGGATGGAACGACTCCCCTATGAGGAAAGGTTGCAGCATTTTGGGCTTTTTAGTTTAGAGAAAAGGTGAGTCACAGACAACATGATAGAAGTGTACAAAATTATGCATGCCATGGGAAAAGTGGACAGAGAAAAGTTTTTCTCCCTCTTTCCTAACACTAGAACTCGTGGACATTCAAAGAAGCTGAATGTTGGAAGATTCAGGACAGACCAAAAAAAAAGTACTTCTTCACACAGTGCAGAGTTCAACTATGGAATTCGCTCCCACAAGAGGCAGTGATGGCCACCAACTTGGATGGCTTTAAAGAATATTAGACAAATTCATAGAGAATAACACTATCAATGGCTATTAGCCCTGATGGCTGTGCTCTGCCACCATAGTCAGATGCAGTATGCTTCTAAAAACCAGTAGCTAGTAGCAACAGGAGGGGAGAGTGTTCTTGCACTTAGGTTCTGCTTGTTGGCTTCCCATGGTTGGCCGCTGTGAGAACAGGATGCTGGACTAGATGGGCCACTGGCCTGATTCAGCAGGCTCTTCTTATGTTCCTAAAATGTTGTGTCTTCCCAATATGCAATTTGAAAAAGAAAACTCAGAATGGATATAATCTGATTGGGACTGGGGGAAAAAGGTAAAGTGTGGTGCGCAGAGGTGAAGTTGTGAGAACAGCATGTAAGACTATTCACCAATAGGCAAAAAACCTTGCGGTTTAAGAATGTACCTATAGCCAACAGATATTTCTATCAAACTTTAAAAAGCAGCAAAATTGGGCAGCTATAGTGAATGCACCAGGGGAGCAGGAGACCTGAGCTCCTCTCTGAGATATTGGACTGCCCTACAAATTTGATAAAACAGTGGCAGATGAAATATATTCTAGCAAAATTCTAGTTGTGCTCTATGTTTTTAATTGACAGTGACTACCTTGCCTTAAATGAAGTGGTTTAAACATAGCAGGCTGGAAACATGCATCTTGGGCAGGCTAAGTTTGTTTTTCCAAGAGCTAGAGTCATTGCTGAAGTAGCAACATATTGTGATCAGTCTGATTTTACATCAAACTGCAGTTTCAGATTCAACTGTTAATGCACCCAAAATAGAAATAGAACATAACCTCTAATTTTAAACACAAAAGGCTGTCTTCACTATTGTATGACACTGACCAATAAACAGGTTTCTAGGATGAATAATGAGGGAAATAAAGTTTTCTAGATTAAATTCTCTGTAGAAACAATAGTAACACAGGAATGAAGCATAGTAAGAAGAACACCAACAAACATACAAAAATGTAATTCTCCATCTTTGGAGATGGCAGATGTTGCCAGCACTCACCATATGCTCAGAGGCACACGTTACCAAATTCTTCCAAGCTACACAGCAAGTGTAAGCAGAGAGGAGGTCAGGTCTCCTGCTCCCCTGGTGCATTCATTATAGCTGCCCAATTTCCCTGCTTTTTAAAGTTTGGTAGAAATATCTGTGGGCTATAGGTACATTCTTAAACTGCAAGGTTTTTTGCCCATTAGTGAATTTCTCTGCTTTTTAATACGGGAGGTAAGAAAGGGATCCTGTGCAAGTTTGCTGAGAATAGATTGATCATTTGCATGCTTACTGAGTTCAGTGGGATATACTCCTCTGCAATCATGCTTAGTATAGGTGAAACTGACCACAGGGTATGGGGAGGGCAGAAGAGGGATGGGAGCAGGCAGGAGGGGGAGGGGAGGAGAAAGACAGGTTTGATCATTTGCATGTTTATTGATTTCAGTGGGATTTACTCCCATGCAATCATGCTTAGCATAGGTAAAACTGACCAGGAGGTAGGTAGGTAGGGCTGGAGTGGGCAGGGGAGGAGGAAGAGGGGAGGGGAGGCAGAAGGGAGAGAAGAGGGGAAGGAGGGAAAAGGCAGTTCTGATCATTTGCATGCTTATTGAGTTCAATGGGATTTACTCCTATGCAATTATGGTTAGGATAGGTAAAACTGACCATGGGGGAGGAGGAGAGGGGAGGGGAGGAGAAAGGGAGAGGAGAGGGGAGCAGAAGGAGGGGAGGACAGGTCTGATCATTTGCATGCTTATTGAGTTCAGTGGTATTTACTCCTGTGCAATCATGCTTAAGATAGATAACACTGACCATGGAGGGGTGGAGGCGGGGATTGGATGGGGAGTGAGAAGGGAGGGGCAAAGGAAGGTGGAGGGAAGGGGCAAGAGGGAGGGGATAGGAGGGAGAAGGGAGGGTGGGTTTGGTCATTTGCATACTTTTTGAATTCAGTGGGATTTATTTCTGTGCAAACATGTTTAGGATAGGTGAAACTGACCTAGGGGAGGGGGAGGGAGGAGAT
Organism: Rhineura floridana; assembly: GCF_030035675.1. Taxonomy (NCBI): domain Eukaryota; kingdom Metazoa; phylum Chordata; class Lepidosauria; order Squamata; family Rhineuridae; genus Rhineura; species Rhineura floridana. The sequence continues at coordinate 2,702,005 of NC_084484.1, forward strand.
TGGATGGGTGGGCACTGGGCAGAAGGGAAGCCCCTTTCCTTTCCAAAAGGAAAACACTGTGAACAGTATCATTACTTTTCAGAATTTGCCCCACCTTTTTATTCTACAACAGGCACATTCAGCCTACCACCCAAATTTAAACCAAAGCTGTCCCTGGCCACATCCACACCAGACTTTTATTTCACTTTGGACAGTCACGGCTTCTCCAAAAGAATCCTTGGAAGTGTAGTTAGTGAAGGGTGCTGAGAGTTGCTAGGAGAAGCCCTGTTCCCCTCACAGACCTTCAAGCAGAGTGGCACCCTTCACAAACTACACTTCTCAGGATTCTTGGGGGGAAGCCGTGACTGTCTCATGTGAAATAAAGGTCTGATGGTGGGTGTGGCCCCCTGATTAGGCAAGCCCAGCAGCTGTGAGTCTGGCTTATAGAACACTGACAGTTGGTTCTTACTGACCATGCCCAGCCTTATTATCGAGTTCCATGTAAAATTTATTAAATTAATTAAAAATCAGCCAGGCATTTTTTATCTTTTTAACTGCAGAAGATGAAGGTCAGGGTATGGGGCAAGGTCAGTAATAGGATTCCAGGTACTCTGTCAACATGGCTGATTTTTAATGAATTTCAACAGATTATGAGAACTCTGGCAGAAAAAGTCCAAAAGGGGTCTGGAGTTTTTTCCTGTCTTTCTAGACTTAGAACTCTCGATTCTATCTGATTGTTTTGTGTATCGCTATGAAAATTTAGAGGGTTGTTAAGCAAGTGTTTATGAGTTCAGGACTGTAAGTTTTGTAAGGTTTTGTTTTTGAAATGAGCTTATGGGAAGCCTCAGAATGGCATGGGGGGATATTTTCCATTTAACATTGCGGAATGTGAAAAATCCATGCTGGTTATAGTATATAGCCACTCTTGTGGTTGTAGAATACCGCATGTTTACTGCTTATATGGCACAGATGTTAAGGTAGGTACCTTAAGTGACATGCTTTATACTGCATGTGTGAATTTGTGAGCCGTTTACCTGTGCCAAACAAAAAGGTCACAAGATTTTAACCTGTTCATGTTTCAGGGGAGACTTTTTCCTTAATATACAGACAGGCACACTGAAGAAGCAAGACAATAAATCAAGACTAAGTTAACAAGCAACAAAAAATGTAGGCATTATAAACAAAGTAGGTTCTTACTTATTGAAAACTTTCTTTTCCAGGCGGGAACGACAAGTGTTTGCCTGCTGCTTCAGATCTGTTAGGTTTGCATACTTCTTTTTCTTCCCCCTTTTCTTCCCTCCTTTTCCACTATACTGAGAGGATCCAAGTTCAATCCCAGTGGCTGCTTCAACTTCTCTCATGAACTGTGGATCTTGCCACTCTAACAAAGACAAAAACCGAACAAGTGTTTTATTGCTGAATTTTCAGAATGTCAGAACCAAATAAAAAATTGAAGCAAAATCATTACAAGGATTTTTTTTAAAGGATATTTAAGCTAGGGGTGGTTGGGATTGACCCTCGTATGTTTTCCATCAGAAAAATAGATACTAGTTCACTTAAAAGATGAATTTATGGCCCAGTTACTGCCCAGAGTTTGATGAAAAAAGGCCTCTGTGTGTGCTGTCTAGTACTCCTTTCTCCAGCCTGGTGCCCTCCGGATGTTTGGGAATACAAGTTCCATCAGCACCAGCAAGCATGGTCATTGCAGTCCAGAATATCTGGAGGGCATCAGGTTGGGGATGGTTAGTCTAGTACAACAAGTTAAACACTATTAAAAATATTGGTTGATGCTTTAAGTCACTGTTCCCAGATGTTGTTGGACTACAACTCCCACCATCCTTGGAAATTGACTAAGCTAGCTGGGGTTGATATGAGTTGTAGTCTGACAACATCTGGGGACGCAAGATTGAAGAACACTCCTCTAAGTCACACAATGAAATTTCAGAGTCAAAATATTTTGAATTGTACTAACGCTAAACATCTCAAAAGAGAAAAGATGAGGGTCCTATGAGGTCCCAGGCTGTAATTAATACAATAATACAAAGTGCTGTACATATATTTAAAGGTAAGGCGTTCGTGCCCATAGACTCACAATCTAATAGACATGATACAAAAGGAAAAAGGAGCGGGGAAGGAAGAGGGCAACAAGCACTGTGCTTGCACAGTGGTGTCAAGTGAAGTTCTAATCCTTTTTGACAAATTAAAAACAAACAAATCACCATGTCCAGATAGCATCCACCCAGTAGTTCTTCAGGAATTCAAATGTGAAATTGCTGATCTTCTAAAAAAAAATGTAACTTGTCCTAAGATCACACCAGAGGGCTGGAAAGCTGCCAATATGATATAATTTTTGAAAAACATCCAGAAACTTACAATTCAGTTGATGGAAAGCACTAAAGACAAAATTACCAAGCATATAGAAGAAACAGAAGGGCTTCCACAGAGGAAGTCCTGCCTAACTAACCTTTCAGAGTTCTCTGAGAGTGTCAATACGCATGTGTACTGGGGTTATCCAGTAGACATTATGGACTCCCTCATCAAAAAGTCCTGTGTGCAGTCATAGGACAAGAAGACTGATCCTCTCAAGGAACAGTAGCTGGCTGAAGGAAGCAGGAATAAATTGAGAGTTCTCTCAGTGGAGGGATGTAAGAAGTGGGGTCCCCCGAGAATCAATGTTCTTTCTTTAGATGATGAATCAGAACAAACAAACAAACAGGATTAAGTAAACAAAATGGAAACCATCATGGTGAAGTGGTTAGAGTGTTGGACTAGGACCTGGGAGACCAGAGTCAAATCCCCACTTGGCCATGAAGCTCACCGGTGACCTGGGCCAGTCACGATGTCTCAGTCTAAACTACCTCACAGGGTTGTTGTAAGGATGAAATGGAGAGGGGGGCAAGTATACCATCTTGAGCTGTTTGGATGAAAGATGGGATATAAATGCAAGAATAAATAAATAAAAATAAGCTGATAAAATTCACAGGAAGGCATCTTTTTAAAAAGGGAAACAATGACATCTTATTGTTCAACAGTCTAAGCCTACATTAAAAGCCCATCTCTTCCCCAAAAGAATCCTGGGAATTGTAGCTTGTTAAGGATGCTGTGAATTGTAGCTCTGTGAGGGGTAAATTACAGTTCCCAGGATTCTTTGGGAGAAGTCATGACCTTTATATGTGCTTTAAATGTATGGTTTGTACATAGTCTAAGGAAGTAGTAAAACCGAAGGCATTTAAGGTTTCTGATGGAAAACGTACAAAATGACAGTGTTATGCAGCCTTTTAATACCTATATTTTGCTATCAAATGAAAATAATATCAAATTATAGATGCCATCAGCATTCATTAATATTTGCGTATGTGCTTTTAACATAGATATTTAAGTGCCATGGATTATAAAATAGAAAAATTTCCTTTCAAGGAAGATGGAATCAAGCCATTCCATACTGAAGAGATATGGTGAAGAGCCTTCCCTCCAGATGTTTTGGAGTACAATTCCCATCACTCCCAGTCAGCATAGCTGGCGTGAGATGTAGTCCAAACATCTGGAGGGCACCAGGTTAGGGAAGGTGATGAACCTAGAAAAGGCAAACAGAGCCAGACAATTAGTTCCATTTACAAGAGCAAATGGCGACACGGAGCTCTAAAAGGAATTCAAAGGGGAAAAAGCCTAGAAGGGCGAAATAACACATACACTTGCACTAGATGGATCACACAGTGTTTTGTTCTTTTTTTTAAGTAAAGGAATACAAAGCAGAAGAATTCAGATACAGGAACAATTAATCCAAGATTAACAAAAACTGTCTAAACAGTTTATCTCTTAGTAAATAAGAAGGCGTCACAGACACACAGTTTAGGAATCCAGTGAATGGAGCAATTGTTTAAATAAAACAAAAATGCTGGTGTTCAGTAGAGATGAAATGAGCATTTGAGTAAAATGAAGGAGCAATTTAAAAGCCTTTGAGAAAAATCGATTGCATGCCAGGAAGAGCAGCCTTTTTGAGCACTGATGGGCCCCTAAAGCTCTTCATACATTGTTACTGGTTTAGCAGCAGGGAAAAGAAAATTACACAGTTTGCAAGGAAAGGGTGGAATCAATACTGTAGTTAGTAAAGAGATACTATTTCACATATGACTGGCCAGAGGCTGCCTTCACTACCTTGTCCTGATACCTGTTTGTTAACAAGTCACTAAGGGTTGAAAAACCAGATATTCTTCAGGGCTGACACTAAAATAGGCACTTAATTTGCTCCTCTGTGTGAACTATTGTAAAAGGATGAACACTGCAGATTAGCAGGTCAGGCTAATCCCTCACGATTCGTCACTTCTGAAAAGCCTGAAGCTCTGCTCTGTGGACACTTGGCTGGGATGTAATATTTTAAAACTGTCAAAAAACAAAAATCAAGGTTTCATCATTGTTACACTGTAGCATTATGATTGCACATCTTCTATCACATTCAATTACTTGGACATGAAAACATAAAGGGTACCAGAGGGGACCCACATAGTATCACGGTGGGGGAGGGAGGGCGCAATTACAAGGGTGGCTTGGGTCAATCCAACCCTCCTGCAGACCAGGGTCAGCAAGAGATTCCTTCAGAGCTTGACCTGTAGAAAGCACATATGCTCTTCCTACAGAGTGCATGGATTGTACTCTGCACTGCATTTTGGCAAGACCCTCTCCTACCTTGCCTGACTCCCTCTCCCCATTTCTAGTCCTGCAAACACAGTAGCTAACACCACCTTCAGCGGATCCAGATTCCAAAAAAGGAAACGAACCTGTGGGTGTCCATTTGTACTGGTGAGGTGTTGCCAGAGGTTACAACAGGTGGGGCTAATAGCAGTCAGTCAGCTAATTCTGCTTCTCTTGCCATCCTCCTCCCTTGTAAAGACACTAAAAACTATGCAGCACAATCACTGCCTTATTCTTGCCAGACTACTGGTCCCTTTAAGCCAGCTTTAAACTTGCATTAAACTAGGGAACACAGAAGAACGAGAAATTGTGGGGAGATGGAGCTTAGGAGATAGAAATGAAGCAGGAGAATTCTGTGAAGCCAATCATTTGTTTCTTGCAAACACATTTTTTGAGCAACCAAGTGGTCAATATAGGAATCAAATTGATTATATAATTGGTAGCAGAAGATAGAGAAGTTCCATACTTTCTGTGAAAACAAGACCAGGAGCAGACTGCGGTACAGATCATGAACTCATAATATTGAAAATCAGAGTAAAGCTAAAGAAGAACAAAGATCAAATGAGGAACAGATTTGAGGTTTTAAACTTAGTTGACAGAGAACCAGAACTATGGATTGACATTATCAAGGAAGAATGCAAAAAGGCAATACCTCTAATTAAAAAGAGAGAAAGACCTCAATGGATGACTGACGAAACTCTTAAAATGGTTAAAGAGAAAAGGAAAGCAAAAGCAAAAGGAGATAGAAACACGGTCAGAACCCTAAATGCAATAATACAGCAACTAGTATGTAGGGACAAAGAACGATTACAATACTTATTGTATGGAAATAGGAGAGCACAACAGGAAAGGTAGAACAAGAGCCCTATTCCAAAATATTAGAGAAATTAAAGGGAAATTCATCAACAGTGAAACACACTGATTGATAAAAGGAAGATGGAAGCAATACACTGAAGAAGTATATAAAAGAGAGGCAAGGATGACAAATGGCAAATATTCCATTCCTAGGCAAGATCCTTGAACAAGTGGTGGCAGGCCAGCTCCAGACACTCTTGGATGAGACCCATTATCTGGATCCATTTCAGTCGGGTTTCGGCACAGAAACACCCTTGGTCGCCCTGTATGATGACCTCTGTCGGGAGAGAGACAGGGGGAGTGTGACTCTGTTGATTCTCCTTGATCTCTCAGCGGCTTTCGATACCATCGACCATGGTATCCTTCTGGGACAACTGGCTGAGTTGGGAGTGGGAGGCACTGCCTGGCAGTGGTTCCGCTCCTACTTGACGGGTCAGCTCCAGAAGGTGGTGCTTGGGGAGCATTGCTCGGCACCCTGGACTCTCCAGTATGGGGTTCCGCAGGGGTCACTTCTGTCCCCCATGCTGTTCAACATCTACATGAAACCATTGGGTGCAGTCATCCAGAGCTTTGGAGTGCATTGCCATCAGTATCCTGACGACACGCAGCTCTATTTCTCCTTTTCATCTTCTTCAGGTGAGGCTGTCAATGTGCTGAACCAGGGCCTGGCTGTGACAATGGACTGGATGAGGGCTAATAAACTGAGGCTCAATCCAGACAAGACTAAGATGCTGCTAGTGGGTGGTTCTTCTGACCAGATGGTGTATGTTCAACCGGTCCTGGATGGGGTTACACTTCCCCTGAAAGAGCAGGTTCGTAGCTTGGGGGTTCTCCTAGAACCATCTCTGTCACTTGAGGCTCAGGTAGCCTCGGTGGCAAGGAGTGCCTTCTACCAACTTCGGTTGGTGGCCCAACTACGTCCCTATCTGGACAGAGATAACCTGGCTTCAGTTGTCCATGCTCTGGTAACCTCCACGTTAGATTACTGCAATGCATTCTATGTGGAGCTGCCTTTGAAGACGGTTTGGAAACTGCAGCTTGTGCAAAATAGAGCGGCCAGATTGGTAACAGGGACCAGACGGTTCGAAAATATAAAACCGATTCTGGCCCGCTTGCATTGGCTGCCTGTATGTTTCCAAGCTTGATTCAAGGTGCTGGTTTTAACCTATAAAGCCTTACCTGGCTTGGGACCACAATACCTGATGGAACGCCTCTCCCGATACGAACCCACCCATACACTACGCTCAACATCCAAGGCCCTCCTCTGGGTGCCTACTCCGAGGGAAGCTCAGAGGATGGCAACAACGGAGAGGGCTTTCTCAGTGGTGGCCCCTAAATTATGGAATGATTTATATGACGAGGTGCGCCTGGCGCCAGCACTGATACCTTTTCAGCGCCAGGTCAAGACTTTTCTCTTCTCCCAGGCATTTTAGGAAGTTTTTTTTTTTTAAAAGCATTTTTAAATTTGTATATTTGTTTTTAATGTTTTTAATTGTTGTAAACCGCTCAGAGAGCTTTGGCTATGGGGTGGTATACAAACAAACAAACAAATAAATAAATAAATAAATAAATGATGATGATGACGACGACAACGACGACAGATTCATTCATGGAGGAACCATATGATGAAGAACCAGTAATTGTAGAATGTGAGGTGAAAGCTGCTCTTAAAATACTTGGAAGAAACAAATCACCAGGAACAGATGGAACACCAATAGAGTTGCTACAAGTTACTGAGACAAATTTTTTTGTCAACAAATATGGAAAATTAAACAATGGCCCACAGACTGGAAGCATTCAATATACACCCCAGTTCCAAAGAAAGGGGATCCCAAGGAATGCAGTAATGATCAAACTATTGCCTGCGCTTAACATATCATGCAAGTAAAGTAATGCTCATGATTCTACAAGAAAGGCTCTTACCATATATGGAGCAAGAAATGCCAGATGTCCAAGCTGGATTTAGAAAGGGAAAAGGTACCAGAGATCATACTGCAAGCATACATTTAATAATGGAACGGAGCAAGGAATTTCAGAAGAAATCACCCTGTGCTTTATAGATTCTTCCAAGCTACACAGTAAGTGGATTAGACTGTGAAAGACCAACCCAAATTGTGTTTGCATTTTGACAAATTTGTAGGGCAGTTCAATATCTCAGAGAGGTCAGGTCTCCGGCTCCCCTGGTGCATTCACTATAGCTGCCCAATTTCCCTGCTTTTTAAAGTTTGATAGAAATATCTGTTGGCTTATAGGTACGTTCTTAAATCACAAGATTTTTTGTCTATTAGTGAATTAATCAACATGCAGAACATATCATACAGAAAGAGGGATTGGACCAAGATGAAGGAGATGTGAAAATTGGAGGGAGAAATATCAATAATTTAAGATGTGCAGATGATACCATACTACTAGCAGAAACCAGTAATGATTTGAAATGAATGCTGATGAAAGTTAAAGAGAAAAGCACAAAAGCAGGTCTACAGCTGAACATCAAAAAGACTAAAGTAACCACAACAGAAGATTTATGTAACTTTAAAGGTGACAATGAGGACATTGAACTTGTCAAGGATTATCAATACCTTGGCACAGTCATTAACCAAATAAAGACAATAGTCAAAAAATTAGAAGAAGGCTAGCGACTAGGAAGGACAGCTATGAGAAAACTAGAAAAGGTCCTCAAATGCAAAGATGTATCACTGAACACTAACATTAGGATCATTCAGACCATGGTATTCCTGATCTCTATATATGGATGTGAAAGTTGGACAGTGAAAAAAGTGGATAAGAGAAAAATCAATTCATTTGAAATGTGGTGTTGGAGGAGCGCTTTGCAGATACCATGGACCATGAAAAAGACCAATAATTGGGTGTTAGAACGAATCAGAACCATCATTAGAAGCTAAAATGATAAAACTGAGGTTACCATACTTTGGACACAAAATGAGAAGACATGATTCACTAGAAAAGATAATTATGCTGGGAAAAACATAAGGGAGTAGAAAAAGAGGAAGACCAAACAAGAGATGGATTCCATCAAGGAAGCCACAGACCTGAACTTACAAGATCTGCACAGGGTGGTTCATGACAGATGCTATTGGAGGTTGCTGATTCATAGGGTCACCATAAGTCATAATCGACTTGAAGGCACATAACAACAACAACAAACTAGCGTTGACGCTGAAAGGTCTCAGGCTCAAGGCCCTTTCCAGCCTTGTTACCTGAGGATCTGAGAATTTAGCTACTTTCTTGATCCAACAGTGCCTTTGAATGTAGCCATTCTTAGGCTATGAAGTGCAGGAATTATTAATCTGTAGGATTTGTAATATTTCACCCTAAATGATGCAATAAAAGCAGCAAACTAGTTATTTCCTTTGGTATTTAGGAAATGACTCATGATATCCAAAATATAGTGCTTTAATTTATGGGGGGAAATTGGCACGACCCTTTCAAAGTAATAACTTTAATGCAGTAAAAAAGGTATTAGTTACTTGTCTTTATCACCAGGAATAATATATCTTCTCTCCAAATTCCCAGCAATGACAAATCCATGTTTGAATTTATAAACCAATATTGCTTTATAAATTCAAACATGGATTTGTCATTTTTATTATACCAATTTATTGGCGTCTGCCACCCCCCCCCCAAATCATAGTTACATTCAAAGATTACCTTGCATGTTTTTCAAATGCAATAATCACAGATTTAATTAAATATACAAACCTGGTTGCTTTTCCTTTTTCTCAAACTCCTGCTTGGCTTCTCTCTCTCTGTCCTCTTGATCAACAGGAATCCCAGATTCATCTCTTGGGATTATTTTTCCATGAAAAGGGCACTTCAGGATGAAAAAATAATATTTGCTTTTTAATATGTGTGTGTTCAAACAAATAAGTTAGGCCTGATTAGGAACATCTTTTGTGATATACACACAGACCAGAGAATTCATAAATGGGTTTTTTTTATATGCAGCTGTGCTGATTGATCCATATCATTCTGGAGATGTGAATATCCAAATCTGCTATCGCTGGAACCACAGTTTCTCTCAGAGCTGAAAACCATTATTTTTAGTTCCTTGAAAGATTTGTTTATTTGAGCAAAAAATTTGGTAGGAATTCCCCACACCAAAAATATTATTAATTCACTCTAAGCTTATTCATCCATCTCCAAGTTCCCAATATACACTCTAAGCTTATTCATCCATCTCCAAGTTCCCAATATACAAAAACTTCTGAGAAAGTGATAGTGAAAATAAAAGGATTTCTGGAGAGTCAGCACCTTCAGAAGTCAGAGAGGTGGGCTTGAGTTTTGAATTTAAATCCCTGCATTGTTTTGGACGCACTGGGTGGTTTTACCAGCTACTTTTTGTCATTCTTAGATCTTACTGTGATTGTACATTTTCATTTGGGCTTTGTTTTTGTATGAATAATGTTGCCTCTCTGGACACAAAATACTACTGGATCAGACCAAGATCCAATCCATGATCTATGTATTTGTTTGTTCCTTTTGAAAAGGTGCTGGTCATTCCATCTTGTACATCAAGGCTGAAGCATTTTTCCTACAAAGGCCTTAAGAGGCTTGGACTCTTAGTTTGGAGGGATGTCTAAGAGGAGATACAACAGAGGTTATAAAATGAGCAACAATGTAGAAAACCTGAATATACAGAAACTATTCTCACACTAAATGCGCAATCATGTGCATGCCTACTCAGAAAAAAGTCCTATCACACTCAATGGAATTTACTCTCAGGTAAACATGTATTGGATTGCAGCCTTAGTCTTTTAAGAAGTGCAACAGATCAATATAACTAATCTTCTGGAAATATTTGATTTATTGGAAAAATTATCTTGAATTTCTTTTAAAAGAACATTAAACGGGCTAACAATTTTTTAAAAAATACATAAAAACTACATCAATAAAAATCAACCAAAAATTGCCAACATAAACACAACAGAATTTTCTCACTCTTTCTCAGATCACTAGAACCTGGGGACATCCATTCAAATTCGTTAGCATTAGGTTGAGGAAAACAAGGACATGTTTCATCACACAGCTGATTGTGTATCTGTGGAATTCACCACAAATTCCTATTAAAATAATTAAACATATTCATTGAGAATAGGTCTATGAATAGTTATTTAGCTATTATAAATGTCAGACAAAGATCAAACCTTCATACTTAGAAGCACTATATCTGCAGGTGAAGCAGTCATCCTTAGTTCTTACTCTTAATTGCAAGGAGAAAAACATATTTCATATCCTGCTTTTGTGAGCTTCTCAAGGGCACTGGATTGATCAGTGTGAGAGGACAACTAGATGAGTCTTTGGTCTGACCCACCAAGGCAGTTTTTTAATCTTAAATGTGCTAAAGAGTTCAAACATCATTCTGAACATTTAAAAATTCTCATTTATTCCTCCCATTTGTACTTTTCCTCCAAAGCAGCTTAGGATAGTATATATGGGATTATTCCATTTCATCCCCATAACAGAACTGTGAGGCCACTCTGTGCGTTTCGTGACTGTGTAGATTTGAACATAGGTCCCTCTGGTCCATGTTCAACACTCTGGCCAAGTATTAAGTCAGTTCATTTTTTACTGTTTGTAGCCAATGGCTGTTAGAATATAAATCCCAAAAAATCCCAAACAAGGGAATGCCAGAATAAGGCTGCAATCCAATACATACTTACCTTGGAGTAAGCCCCATTGAAACCAATGAAGCTTGTGTTCTGTTCTTTTGCTACATGTCGGTGTGTCATTAACACAAATCTGGTGAAGAACCTGCAAAGTGTTCTGGTCTGACATGAAGAGGTTCACCTCCATCTTCCTCAACCTACAATGAAGCTTCTTGAACACTTCCCTGTTTAGCTACCATTCCTTGGGCTTTGGCATTATTTCTCTGCCCATTTCAGCAATAGGGTTGCCTCTGTCTGTAGGCATGGGATTTGGTGCCTCTCTTTTGTTTGATTGTGCCTTTGTGGTTTTATTGTCTGTTCCTAGCATTACATCCCACAGCCCCAGCACTGGGACAAAGTGTTGCAAGACTAATCATGCTACTCATAATTCTAGCCAATTTACTGTTTGTATATGTACCCTGAATGTACTTGTCCCCTGCAATAGGCACTCCAGCCCACTAGACTGTTGCCCATAGTGACTGCCTCCCTTGGAGGTTTCTTCGGGAGAACTCTCTTGCACAGATTGGTATTGTTTGTCCATAATTTAAGCGAGACTCAGAGCTGATTGTTTGCATGTGTAATTGTTGGTGCAGAAGTATTGTCCACTGAAGAGGATATGGAAGGAGTGTGGCCCACAGGTTCATTTGTATGGTTGACATTAATATCCCTAAGCCTTTGGCAAGCAGAAAGACATCCTCTGCTGGCTTTGCAATTAGTAAACACTATTAGTCTTTGTTGGTGTCTATTGTCACTCCAAGGTATTGCAGATGTTGGGATGGCTGTAAATGGCTCTTTATAATGTTCACTAAGAATCTGTGATCCTTCAGAATTGCCAAGGTTACATTCAAATCTTCACTGCCTGTATAGACTGTGACTGGATCAGGATGCTTTGCAGGTGTAAGTACAGGTGGATTTCCTCCTGGCAGAGGCAGGCAGCAATAGTTACAAAGATTTTTTGTGGAGATCCTTGGGGCTGATGGCATTGCTCTGTATTGGAAATGCTGACTCATATGGTGAAGCGCAGAAGCCACCTATTCTCCAAGTGTATTGGCGTGTGTAGGTAGGCTTTGCAAAGATCCTCCAGTGCTAGATAGCCTGTGGTTGTAGCACCTCCTGAACGGATTCAGCATTTCCATGCAAAATTTGTGCAGGAATTTAAAGTCCAATACTGTTCTCAAGGTGTCCCCTTTCTTCGGAACAATGAATACCAATTAGACACCTGAGAACTTCTGAAGTCACTGGTTTGATTGCAGCTATCTGAAGGAGGTGTTTTATGGCTGCCTACATTAGTTTTTGCTTCTCTTAGCTTGTCAATACTGGGATGTGATGAAGCAGCCTAGTGGTAGTCTTTGAAATTCTATTCAATATCCATAGCATAGTACATCTTTCACCCAGTGGTCTGAGATATGATAGTTTAGCATCTGCCCCAGAGATTTAGAGTCAGACTATTGTTGATCTTTTGGCTGGAATCTGGTAGAATCTAAGTAGATCAGGTGAGCTGAAAATCTTGGCCTCTGCTTCCAAATATGCATGAGAAAAGGGCTGGTATGGTTGGTATCAACGAAAGAGGTGTCAGTTGGCCTGTTTCTGGATCATATAACACATGGGTTTCTTCTTATCATTGGTTTCTATCAAGATGTCTTTCAGTGCCTCATCACCTTCCAACTTTTTTCTATCATATGGGTCAGTGGCCAGAATTAAGCAGGAATTCACGTCTGTCTCCCAGTGACAGAGCCATAGGATGAGCCTTGCTGCGGTTTCTGTGGCCATGGCATAAGCAGTGAACGGTATTGTATCCATTGTTGCATCTGCTATAAATACTGTGGCTCTTGAAATCTTTATTGCAGCCTTACAAAGACTATCTGGATCCTGTGATTGGTCATCCAGAATACTATCCATCCACAGGAGGGATGCTCTTGCAAAGACTGAGACTGTACAGGAGGCCCTTATCACCAAGGCTGTGGTTTTGTACACCTTCTTTAAGATGATAACTAGTCTGTGCTTCATTAAGATCCCATAGACGACAGTAAATACTTGGAGAAAAATGCCGCTATGGGGGTGTCGATAGCTGGGGGTTTCAGCTGTTCCATTAGCTCCAGAACTAGAAGAGAATATTTATTAGCAAATGAAATTGATTTATTTGACTGCATTGGTAAATTCCATTTGGCTTACATTTTTTCCAGCATATTTGGGACCTGGACTACCTTGTCATTTTGCTTTGGATCTAATAGAACTATTGCACCCCTTTAAATTGAGGGTACAATTTCACCCTTTAGATCAAGTGTTACCATTGCTTTGCATAGCATTGGCACATAGTGAGAGACTTGGAAGAGTCTTGTCAAGGTTTGTTCCTCAGCATCTGAGCCCTCACTCTATTCCGCCTTGTCTAGGTCAAGAGGGTTTAAGAAATTATGCTCATCTGGTTGTTGGATTTCTGTAAAGGACCTCAACACCCTTAAAGTAGTGGGTTCTTTAGTAACTGACACCTGGGGGCAGCATGTGGGTCTGATGACTGGTGTGGGACCACTGGTGTGTTCACTGACACCTGACTGTTTAGTGGTTGCTGGCTCTGGTTACTTAATTCAGTGGACACAGACTGCCTTGAGACTGCCAATTCGGTGCCCATCTCGGTCATTAAAGCCTCTTTTATTTGTTTAAGCAAAATAGGTGTTAAAGACGAATTAATATTTTGCTATTGTTTGGCTTGGTATGCGGGAGTGAGCTGTCAGCTCTACTGCTGCCGCTGTTGTCGCTGCTCCTCATATCCCAGTAGAGGATCCAGGTGAACTTTTCTTTAGGGCCGTGGGCATTTTTAAAAAACGTTGAGGTAGGTGTATATGGAACCTTGGTGGGCAGCAGAAAGAAGATTGGGTGAGGTGCAATTAAAGTAGGTTTTTTGGTGGGGAGAAGGGAAGCAAATCAATCTCAATCAGTTCTTCAGTTAATTAAATGATAATCAATGTGCAATGAATTAGGTTAATCAAGAAGTCTAATTCATGCAGTAAGGGAGAGGAAAGGAACATATACACACACACACACCACACATACACACCAATTGAAACCAGCAGCTTGACACAGAGAAACATTTAAGCACAGACATTCACACAACACATAAGACTCATGACAAATAGTAGAGTGAACCTGATAGTAACAGCCAGGAGAGCGATAAGTGGATGTAGCTCTGCTGAAGCGAGGCAGGAAAAAGCTAGCTGGCATTCCAAGGGAGGGAGATTAGGAGCTTCCTGTGATCATGTTTTTCCTGCCTCAAACAGCTGGACAAGCACAATCCACTCGGTGGAGGAGCATAGGAGAAGGAGACAGCGGAAAGTTCTCTGAAGCAAGCATAAATCCTTGTGCTAACAGAACAAGTTACTTACTGCTGTATTGTGCCCAGTCTTTCTGTTCTGTTCTTTTGCTACATGTTGGTCTGTCATTAACAAGATTTTCCTCCAGTACAGAATCAAGGATTTAAGAATGTATACTTTTAGAGAAGGGAGGCCTACTTCAATTCTGAGCAATATATCAGGTGTACTATGTGGGTCTCGAAGTAGAGCACACAGGAATTGATTGGTTTATTTATTTATTTATTTATTTATTGGATTTCTTTAGTCGTCCATCTGGCTGGCCATCCAGCCACTCTGGGCGACGTACAAAATGAACAAAATAACACAAAATGAGACACCAATACAATAACATTAAAATCTAAAAGCGATAATGATAAAATCTAGCCCACCCCAAAGGCCTGCCTGAAGAGCCGGGTCTTCACAGCCCAGCGGAAACTCATTGTAGAGGGGGCCTGGCGGAGATCATTTTGAAGGGAGTTCCACAGGGTGGGGTCCACAATACAAAAAGCCCTTTCTCTAGTCCTCACCAGTCTAGCTGTTTTGACTGTTAGGATAGAGAGAACGTCGTTTGAGGCCGATCTTGTTAGGCGGCATAGCTGATGATGCTGGAGGCGCTCCTTCAGATAGACTGGGCCAAAACCGTGTAGGGATTTAAAGGTCAAAATCAACACCTTGAATTGGGCACGGCAAGCAACTGGTAGCCAGTGCAACTCTCTGAGCACTGGAGTTATGTGATCTCGCCGGCAGCTGCCTTTGATCAGGCACGCCACCGCATTCTGAACCAGTTGCAGCTTCCGGACCGTTTTCAAGGGTAACCCCACGTAGAGCGCATTACAGTAGTCAAGGTGAGAGGAGACCCAGGGCATGTACCACCGATGGGAGCAGATGATTGGGAAGGTAGGGGAGTAGCCACCGTATCAGATGGCGTTGATACAGTGCTGCCCGGCTCACAGCCAAAACCTGAGCTTCCATGGACAGTTGGGAGTCAAGAATGACCCCGAGGCTGCAGACCTGGTCTTTTAGGGGCAGTTGTACCCCATTGAGCACCAGGTCCAAATCCCATAACCTTCCCTTGTCTCCCACGAACAGTACCTCGGTTTTGTCAGGGTTCAGCTTCAGCTTATTCCTTCCCATCCAGCCACTCACCGACTCCAGGCACTTGGACATGGTTTCTACAGCCAACCTCGGTGAAGATTTAAATGAGAGATAGAGCTGTGTATCATCCGCATATTGGTGACACTGCAGCCCAGATCTCCTGATGATAGTCCCCAGCGGCTTTATATAGATGTTAACTAGCATTGGGGAGAGGATGGAGCCCTGCGGCATCCCAGAAGTGAGAGGCCGAGGATCCAAAACCTCATCCCCCAATGCCACTCTCTGGTACCTATCAGAGAGGAAGGAACGGAACTACTGCAGAACAGTGCCCCCTATGCCTAACCCCTCCAATCGGTACAAAAGGATACCGTGGTCAACAGTGTCAAAAGCCGCTGAGAGATCCAGGAGGACGAGGAAGGTGCCTTCACCCCTATCCAATGCTCAGTTCCTCTCTACCAGATTGCCGCACAAACTCTCTGTACATTACACCAGCCTTTCTCAACCTTCGTGTTCCCAGAAGTTGCTGGACTACAACTCCCATCAATCCCAGCCAGCAAAAGTTGGGAAAGTCTGCCTTACACTATTAACATTTTTAACAAAGGCAAAATGAGATGTAGTGGAACACTCTTAGAGATGTTATTATGTACCCACCTTAAATCTATCCTGCCTTTCACAAAGTCCTCCATTAGGCATTGGAGCCCGACATTTGTGTTTCACTGGTTCAAACGTGCCAGCAAATGTTATGCATCTGCTCTTCAAACTATCTGCCACTACTTGGTTCTCCACTTCTTCTTCCATTTCACTGGGTGCCCAGAAGCGATGTTGAGAAGAAAATCTGGGAAAGAGAACACAATAATAATAATAATAATAATAATAATAAATTTTATTTTTCAGCTGCCTATCTGTCCGGGTTAGGGACACTCTAGGCGACGAACAACAAGAATAAAAACAATCCATATACATCAACATAATCAAATTTTAAGCTAAAGAAACCATCCGTTAATTCAGTTATAACATAAAATTAACCTGTCCCAATCTTGTAGGCCTGCCTGAACAGCCAGGTCTTCAAGGCTCGGCGATAGCTGGACAGGGAGGGAGCATGTCTGAGATCAAAAGGGAGGGAGTTCCAGAGGGTGGGGGCCACAACAGAGAATGCCCTCTCTCTGGTCCGTACCAGCCTAGCTGTTCTCACCGGTGGGACCGAGAGAAGGTCTTGCGAGGCTGATCTCGTCAGGTGGCACAATCGGTGATTTTGGAGGCGTTCCTCAGTGCAGACATAAATTCTATAGAATCATTATAATGCAACCTCCTCCTCCTGATATATGCGGTATTCTTAATGGTGCTTTTAAACATCTGAACAATTTTTGCTTGGGAGAGATTAAATACCTTGCTCTTCTCATCACAATAGAACTTGTATAGCACTTATTTAGGAAAGTGTGCCATTACACATGTGGAGAGTGCCACTGTCTCCTTGCTGAAAAAATATCAATTATTCTTGGCACATCTAAGGACAGAGGAACAGCTCCCACATAAGAAGGTCCAAGTATGATTTTCAGACAAGATTGACTCCATAACTCTTATTTAGAAATTAAGCCATAACCACATGACATAAGTTTTTGAACTCATACATTGATATGGATGGGTGAAAATTCCACTGAATTCAGATTTAGCACCAGATTTTTCAATAGTCTATATATTCTCCATCTTTGCAGAGTGATTCTGTTTGCTCTGAACTTCAGTGGCTTTCCCCACAACACTGGACTTTTCCCTCTTGAATATTCCCTCAAATATATTGTCCTTTTGTTGATTTTATTCACAACAATATAGGTTCTTCTCTCTCTGACACCCCCCTCCAATTGAATAATCCAAGCTCCAAGTGGAAGCAAGCAAGCCAAGTCTCACCCATACTAAGGCTTGCCAAGGAGGAGGTGGGGTGGAGGGCACTGAAAGCTGCTTTCTTCCTTCCCTTTCCAAAACGAAAACAGCCAGTCTCTTTTTGCTAACATCAGAACTGACAGTCTCAGTTACAGCAGAGTAGGAGGCAAAGCCACTTTCCTTTATCAACATTTTATCTCAAAATATCAGTATTTTCTTTCAAAATATTAACATTTTCAAAGAAAACATTGGTATTTTGAAAGAAAATATCAGACTGGTAAAAGCAGCAGATAGACAAAGAATGAATTCAAATCGATACTGCCTGTTAGGTTGACAAAATGCTTTTGAAGCAGCAATGGCCAACGGATCCCATCACTATGCATTGATTACACTTATATAGCATTGCCAAAAATCCCTAAATTCAAACATTTTTGAAACGCAAGGAACACTTGCTCCTGGTTGCATGCAGTTTTCCTCCCCTCCCCCCAAAACTTTTCATTATCCAAATCCTTTTTTCTCTAAATTAAAATAACAAAGTATTCCAGCCAACAGACAAAAATGATTGTTTCCTTTGAGCCAGGACACATTAGAGCACAGAACATATTTGCAATGCATGTTTCAGTCCTGAAAATGTGAAACACCTCTGCTTATGTGCAGAGTACACCACAACAGACAAATCATAATTAGCCTCCTATGTCTGAGACTAGGGAGAGTATCTTCCAGGTTTGGGAAAGGGCATAGAGTCAGTGTAATATCCAGCCAGGCATAGGTCCCAATTTTTTCACTGTAGAAATTGACTGAAAACCTCCAAAGAAACCTAAGCAAGAAATAATAGCAGCAGCATTTTTCTCCATTTCTCTGTATTCAAGATGTTCTGAACTTAAGCTATAGGAGGGACTTGCCGGAAGCAGTTCCACACACCTTTTCTGGTAATACTCTGGGATTGCATGTGGCTTTGATCAACCTGCCCTGCCCTGCCCTGCCCCACCCAGCAGCTACTGCAGCTTTTAATGAGGACTGCAGGAAAATGGTTAATATATAGTTTGTTACAACATCTACAGAAACCATCCACCATTTCTCCTCTAAATCCAATTTACAAAAATAAATGCAACACAATTAAGTAAAACATATAGTATAGAAGAGACTCATACTTTAATCACTGTTGCTTGTTTGTTTACTCTCTTTCTCTCTCCCCGCCAGGTCACAAAACAAAAAGCAAACAAACGCAGCTCCTCAAAGTAGTAAACACCCTCCCTGTTGCTTCTCTCGTTACTACAACACGATAAAACGAGATCTGGACTTCAGGGAATCAGCTGTATGATTGCGGTAAGGTTATCATGGCCTCAGTCCTGTCACATAAATGTAGTCAATATAGATGGGCTCCTGCTGGAAGGGTGGGATATAAATCAAACAATAAATAAATAAATAAGAACAGGTGGGAGGGGGAAGCTCCTCAACAATGGCTATGTTGGAAGTGGGGCAAGAGCAACTCCTGTTTTGTTCTTTTGTTTATGCTCCAGAAGGGAGATAGAGTTGGGGTCCTCCAGATGGATAGGCTTGTGTACCTTTTACCTGTGATGCTCTGACTGACTTCCTTCTGTGGCTAGACTGTGACGCCTTTAGGGAAGCTTACCTGCCCCTCCTCCTTCTGCCCTTTCCGTTCCATTCTTCTCTGGCTGTCCGTGAGAGAGGAGACATCCCTTTGTTTCTCTCTCTCCAAGCATGAGGCTAACCCCCGCACCTGGGCGTTACGCCTCCAACTTAGCTAGTTAGTTAGAACTAGGTTTGCCTTTTCTATCTACTATGTATTTCTCTAAATAAAGTAGCTTTTCTTATTTTGCTAAGTCTCCAGTCTCAGTGATGCTGATGCAGGGTAAAAGCCTGCTTTCTTAGGCAAACGCACGCACACGCTGGCACACTCGCATTTCAGCATCTGCTGTTACTCTCTGCTGCTGTGGTGTTGCTTTTAAACAAAATTAAGCAACACAAATACACACAGAGCAACAGGCTAAAACGCTGACTGTCCTCCTAGAGACACATGGGAGGGACTTCCCTACCTAGCAATTCTTTTGGATTACGATTGACTGAGTGATGCAGAGAGCTGATTGGCCAGAGAACATGAGACTGACGGAAATGCATCCACAAGGCTCCCTAAGTTCTGGAAGTATAAAATGTGTGTGGAACAAGAAAGAGTGTGTGGCTTTTAGATGATTGGGAGGGGGATATTTAAAAATTGCTTGACATTCTCATTAGGAGGAGTGTGCCCCAGTAGCCCTAGTGGAATAGCCTCCATTGCTTGGCTAGATGGACGAATTTCACAACTTTGATTTTTAAAAATAAAAATTATTTATTTTAGCTGCAAGCTGACTTCAAAATACAACTACTGTCTTAAGAAGACTGCGAGTAATTATCTTCTCTGTAAGGAGTCCCAGTATACTTCTTGTAAGGTCAAGTCCGCTCTGTTCCCTCCCTGTTGTTTTCTGGAGACTTCTGAAAACGATCTTGTTCCGGAGAGCCTTAGGGAAGGACTGAAGGTAGAGCCTGACACTGACTTTATGGTTTTATGCCTTCTACGTTAAATCTTACCCTTGTAGTCCCCTTTAGTACAACTCCCTATATATATGTATATATGTGTAAATATGTATATATATATATTGTATTTTATATATTGTATTTTATGTGTTTAAATTTATTTTAATGTTTTGTGATTTTATTGTTTACAATTTTATTATGTACATGTTTGATTTTATTTTTGTAAGCTGCCCTGAGTGCCCTATTACAGGGTAGAAGGGCGGGATAGAAATATTTTAAATAAATAAATACATAAAGTGTTTCTACAAATGGATCTGGTTATGCCAGAAGTGCTAATTGTCATCAGATGGCTTTTAATATTTGAAAATATGCACAAATGTATTGCATTTCAGCCTCTCAGTAAAATGAGCAGATAAGGCTTGATATATCACAATGTACATCATTGTGTTATAGGATGATTTTTGTGCTCCTTCGTGTTTCTTTCTTACTCTTTTTTTCAAGAAGGGGA
Organism: Rhineura floridana; assembly: GCF_030035675.1. Classification (NCBI taxonomy): domain Eukaryota; kingdom Metazoa; phylum Chordata; class Lepidosauria; order Squamata; family Rhineuridae; genus Rhineura; species Rhineura floridana. Next base: position 2,722,548 of record NC_084484.1, read on the forward strand.
AAGAACCAGAACACAACACTCAAGCAGGATTTCCATCCACACTAGTAAGCTTATGCAACTGAATCTAGATAAGACTGCCCGCCTGAAACAGGTGGGAAAAGTAATATGAAACCAACTGTTAATGTCACCCAAATATTTAAGCCATTGATGTAAAGGCTGGGGCACAGGGGTGCAGGATAGAAATCTATAGTTGTAGAAAAACTGAGTTATGGAAAAATCTAAACACGCCACTTATAAAATATTTTCTATTTCCCCCCCCCCACAAAAAAACAATTACGCCCATTCACACTATATACTATGAATATACAGTCCAAAGTTATTAAAAGGTTTTACTAGCCTAGTTCTAAAGCAAGTAGTTACTTATTATGAGAAGTTAATTTTTCAAAGTTACCATGAAAGCAGATCTTTGCTAAAACTGATTAGTAATGGTATGTATACTGAAGCTTCCTTCTTAAAGGGAGAGCACAGCAAAGGGAAGCACATAATTGCTTTTTTTATGTCTGCACCAATGTTGCATAACAGTGCTCTTAACTTCTTATGCCCCCTGGTGGACTGTGGATTTTTTTCCAGTGAAAGTTATCAAATATTTATGTTCTCAGGCTACACCTATGTATTTCAGTGAACACAATTAGCTCCCGTCACATTACTTTTCTAAAATGGTTTATTAGTAGCATAAGCCATGCAACTAATGACAGTTACCCATGTAGACACTTTCCTCTAAATTCCAGAAAATTTTCATGAAGGAAAAGCAAAACAAATAAATCCTAGCAATTAGATGTCCTAAGCAGCACAATGGTTTGATTCCTCTGACGTCAATGGTACTAAAGCCCCTGAAGTGTTGATTTAAGAACCCCACAATGTGGCTTTTTTTTTTTTGCAGCTTACTGGTAATATAGTCTGCTTTGTAGTCTATCGGTTTATTTTTGGTGCAAATGTTTTCACAACAGGAAAACACTGCCTTCCTCACACATACTAGTGGGCAAACATTAACTCTCCCTCTAATTTCACTAGTGTACCATATGGTGTTTGTGGAGGCTAGCGTTTCAGCATCTATTCTTCTAGGTAGCACAGAGTCCACAACCTGACACACAAAACACCAAGTACTGCTAACCACAGTTTTCAATCTTTAAAATACTCTAAAACTCATAACTGTACAGAAGAACTGGAAATAAAGGACACTACTATCACTGCAAACACAGAGAATACTCCCTGTCCCAAATGTGTACTAGAATTTATCCTCTTATAAAACACAATACAATATTAATCATAGTTTGGCAATACAACAACATATTGCTATAGGGTTATATTCAATGTAGCTCTAAGGTGGTAGTTCTGGCAGAACAAGGACTTCTCCTTGTGCAATGGAACATTCTCCTCCTCTCCTCCCCCCATACCCCTCAAAAACTGTTCTCGGTTTCCCTCCAACCGTCTGCAGACTTGGGGACGGCATAGGGTGTATGTGGGGGGAGAAGGGGGAAAGTCCTACTGCACTAGCAGTAATCCTTGCACTTGGGCAACTATTTAGTTGAATACCACACCCCACAGTGTAGAAGATGAAAGCAAGGGCTCCACAAATCGGTTTTCCAGCATGTCATAGCAAGCATCCTTTCCCCAAGCACTCTGTGAACTACAGAGAATGGGGGGAACAAAGGGATCTATTTCCTTTTTTGCTGCCTTTGCAAAAATGGTGCAGGGAACTTAATTCTGCTGCCTTTCTACAAAATCTGAATTGGAATGGAGCAAGACCCAGTGCCTTCTGGCTTACACAGAGGTGCAGAATCTTCTTTCAACTTCTGTGGGGGTTTCAGAGAATGTACGACGCAGCCTGAGTCCCTTTTGCAGCATGTCCCTTCCCCATCACTGCCACAGACACCAGGCAAGGGGAGGAAAAAGTTTTGTACCGCTTCTTGTCTTCCCTGAAGCATCGCAGGAAATGGAGCAAGACCCCACCTCTCCTCTGTGCTACAAAAAGAAGCATCTGGCATTAATAGCAAAAGGCCAATAATTGGATGGAATAATTAATAATTGAAAATATTGATTTCATATATATGTACTGTATAATTTAGAAAGTAATAAAAAAGGTTTTATAAGACAGCTTCACAAGTATAGAATCATTTCAGCAAAAAATTAAAAATACAATAAAAAATAACAAAAGACCAGATATTTCAGGTTGTTCTTACAGAACCATTGTAGAAATTCTTATCAGACATGTTCTCTACATTAAACTATCTCACACAATTAATTCACTAGGAATCATATCTAGCAAAATGATGTTCACATGTACTTTTGAGTTGAACATAAGAATAGCCTTTCTAGATCAGACCAAGAGTCTCATCCAACAGCAGCCAACGGGATGCAGAGTATTATTTATGTATTTATGAAAAATAGACTGCCTTCAAGTTGATTTTGACTTATGGTGACCCTATGAATAGGGTTTTCATGGTAAGAGGTATTCAGAAGTGGTTTACCATTGCCCTCCTGTGATGCTGAGAGGCAGTGATTGGCCCAAGTCACCCAGGGAGCTTCATGGCTGTGTGGGGATTCGAACCCTGGTCTCCCAGGTCATAGTCCGACACTCTTAACAACTACACCACGTAAACAATCATTAAAATGCCTAGCTACTCAAAAAAAAGTTTTTAAACAGCTTCTTCAAGAGATGACTGAAAGTCAAAAGCAAGGATGCCTGCCAAATCTCAGCTGGAAGAGTGTTCCACATCATGGGACTGGTGACATGAAATGACCAATATCTGGTTGAGGCCAGCTGAGCGTCCGTAACATTGGGGGACAACTAACAGCGGTCTTTCGAATAATCCCAGTGATCAGGCTGGGATATTAGCGTTCAGATGGTCCTTAAGGTATCCTGGACCCAAGTTGTTCAGGGCTTTGTATATCAACACATATATAAGGTGATGAAGATGAAGGACAGAAGTTTGTCCCAGGTACTTCTAAATATGTTATAGAATCATAGAACAGTAGAGTTAGAAGGGGCCTATTCGGCTATTGAATCCAACCCCCCTACTCAGTGCAGGAATCCAAATTCCTCCCTAGGTAATTGGTTCCACTGTCACACTGCTCTAGCAGTTAGGAAGTTTTTCCTGATGTTCAGTATAAATCTGGCTTCCTATAATATGAGCCCATTATTCCATGTCGAGAAGAGATCCTGGCCCTCTTCTGTGTGGCAAGCTTTCAAGTATTTGAAGAGTGCTCTCATATCTCCCCTCAGTCTTCTCTTCTCAAGATAAACATGCCCAGTTCTTTCACTCTCTCCTCATAGGGCTTTGTTTCCAGTCCCCTGATCATCCTCACTGCCCTCCTCTGAACCTCTTCCAGTTTGTCTGCATCCTTCTTAAAGTGCGGTGTCTAGAACTGGACGCAGTACTCAAGATGAGGCTGCTTTTAATCTAAGCAAGAGGCTGCGACTTCCAGGCGAGTCTTTTTTGTTCTCCCACCTAGAACAGCCTGACCTTTCCTTAACCTGGGAAACAGAGCTTGTGGTTGTGTTTAAGGAAGGCTAAAGGTGCCCTTTTTAGCAAAGACTGAGCTGACTCTCTCCTGTGTGTATTGGTGGAGTTTCCTTTTTCCCCTTCTCTCCGACTGGAATTTAGCCTTGCTTACAGTGTCCCCTGCAGCTTTCCTGCTAGGGTGGTGCTGACAACTAGCTTTCTATAGGCTTCCTTCTCCTAGGATCTGTCTCCTAAGATATAGGTTCTTTCAGGATTTGGCTCCTAGCTCAGGGTGACCCTAGGCTGCCCTTAGGACTTATTACTCTGAGCTGTTTTAATTCAATTAAATAATGAAATAAATGGATGCTACTTACCCTCTTCTCGCTTTGCTGCTTAACTCGCCTTGACGCTTCGTCAGCTGGGGGCTCCCTCTAGCTCCAGTATAAACAGGAGTAACCAATGTAATGCCATCCAGATGGGAGCTGTAGGTCAACAACATCTGAAGAGCACCATATTAGTTTCCTTTCAGAGCCTAGCTGGTGTGGTCTACCACCATTTTATACAAGTACTCTTTAATTTTGCTACATATGGAAATATTGGAAATTTTAGCCTAATTTTTTCTGCCCTTCTCCTATATGCTTTTGAATCCTACCCTAAGGATCAAAATATTACATTATTTTATTTAAATATTTATATCTAGCCCTCTAGAGAAAGGCAATGGTAAACCCCTCAGAATACCACTTACCATGAAACCCCTATTCGTAGGGTCACCATAAGTCGGAATCGACTTGAAGGCAGTCCACTTCCATTTTCATCTAGCCCTCTGACTCCTCATGGGTCATAAACATCAGTTAAAATAACGTTGTAGCATTTGAACACAGTAACTGAATTGCTTTGAGGAAGACAAACCCTTTTTCTAAGAGGAACGATGTGAGATGCCACCTCCATGCTTCATACAGATTTCTTTGCATCAAAGGATGGAGCTACAAATCGTCCACTTATGTCTATGCACACCAACACCACCCACCAGAAGCTTCTTTGGAATTGATTGCATCAAAATAGGAAATAATTTTAAATATTTTAAAATAAAACTTGGAATATATTTACTTAAGAATTTTCCCAGAAGTTGGTTGATCTTGGCCCCAGTAGAAAAGATCTAACCCAAAAGGTACGAAAGGAGCCTTGGCTTTCTCTTCTTCACGTTTATTGTTCTGTTCCCCCGAAGTTGCTGGTTGAGAATTTCTACATGTGTAGATAAAAGATAATTATGAGACAGTGGTATATGGCAACACCATTATCAAGAATTACAATAAACTTTCAAGAACAATTTGTATCCATCTCATGCTAGACCTACTGTAACTTTTACTACGTTAAAATGCTGCTAAAGACAAATACAACGAATTAAAGATGCCCCAGAAGAAGTACATAACATGATTTTCCTAGGTCCTTGACAATGAGAGGTGGAAAAGCAAAAACAATATAAATACAATCAAGAACCATGATGCAGATTAAATGTTGCCTTTGTCTTTATACATTTATTAGTAACAGCCCACGCTCACTCTGTTCACCATCCCCAACACGCCATCCATATCAATCCCATAGAGCTTCCCATCCCATGAAACTACTTAGCTTCATTTTCACCTCTCCAAACCCCAGTTCTGAAGCCACTTCCATTCTGCAACCCCCTTTGTACCCACCACACATTTCGCCTCTTCCTCCCATATTCCCTCTCATTCCTCCAAGGGCACCTGCTTGCTTCTCCCCAGCACTGCAAATGCCCCCTTTATCCCCTGCCACTTTTACCTGCCCCTCTCTTCAATCCCTCCTCCTCTCCAGCTGTACTCCCCCACCCCGTCACTAGAGGCTTAACATTCTCTCTCTCTCTCTCTCTCTCTCTCTCTCTCTCTCTCTCTCTCTCACACACACACACACACACACACACACACACACACACAACACATGTGCACCCTTCTTCCCTGGCCTTCCCTGAATCCCCCTAAAGTAGACAAATGGAGCCTCCTCCTCTGTGTCAACAGTGTTTTCTCCACAGCTTCATCTGTCTGCTCCTCCTCCACCACCAGGGTGAGCTTGACTTGAGAGGAATAAGGTTTGGCCTGGACCTTTCAGCGGTGGCTGTCACCAGCTCTGCCCACCTTGTCTCGTCCCCCTCCAGGGCAACATGCAGCGAAGGGCTGGCAAAAAAGTCCCCATCCCTGACTGCAGCTGCCTTGCTTGCCCTTCCCTGCTGCTTACCAACAGAACAGACTGCTCAATGGGAGGGTGGAGAAAAGGAGGTGGAGGTGAGAGACCCTCTGCAGGCTGAGGGCATCACTATAGCATGATGACAGTCTAGTAGAAGGAATTGCTAACTATCCCCTAGACTAGCTATTAACTGGAATAGTTCAGAGAGCATGGGCTGCTGGCTTGCCTTGGACTACAAAGCACTACAAAGTACATGAAGACGATTCGGAAACTTCAGCTAGTGCAGAATGCTGCGGCCAGAGTTCTTACTGGGACGAAGAAATTCGACCATATAACACCTGTTCTGGCCCAACTGCACTGGCTACCAATATGTTTCCGGGCCAGATTCAAAGTGTTGGTTCTTACCTATAAAGCCCTTAACGGCATCGGACCGCAATATCTGATGGAACGCCTCTCTCGCTATGTACCTACCCGTTCACTGCGCTCAACGTCTAAGGCCCTTCTCCGGGTCCCAACTCATAGGGAGGCCCGGAGAACAGCAACTAGATCTAGGGCCTTTTCGGTGGTGGCCCCCGAATTATGGAATGCCCTCCCAGATGAGATACGCCTGGCGCCTTCTTTGTTATCTTTTCGGCGCCAGGTAAAAACCTACCTCTTTGCCCAGGCATTTTAAGCTTAAATTTAATTTTAATTTTAAACTTAATTGTAATTGTAATTTTTATTTTAATTTTGTATTCTAATTCTGTTCTTAAATATGTTTTATAATCCACACTTCTTCGTATTTTAATTGTGGTTTTATCTTGTGTACACCGCCCTGAGAGCTTGTTGCTATAGGGCGGTTTAGAAATGCAATTAATAATAATAATAATAAATAATCCTGCAATTAATATTAAACCAGAAATGTGAAAGAAAAAAATTACTGCATTAATTAGGTTTATGTTGTTAACATCATTTATATGCCTCTCCAGTAAGAACAGTGCAAGATTACAAGAGGAGTTTACAAAGGAAATTTTCTGGCAATTGTAGCAATCTCATCAAATTTGGTTTGTAAAAGAGTGGGAAATTCTTACATGCCCACAAAATAAATAATCTCTTATCCTATAATCGAGTTTCTTGTGGGTATGTAAGGACTTTTTTCTGAAGCCATTTATATGATGTTACGTTGCCATTGTGGTAACATCCTACAACCTAAAGACAGTTACCTGCCAAAGACAACATACAGCACTATATTGGCATCTTCTGTCATGGTTACCTTTTTGACATAGTTAAGGAGAAAGAAAAAAAGGATTCATAGATAGGACCATAAAGCTCTAGGAATCTCATTTAAACCTGAATTAACTGATCTGGCAATGTGAAAATTTGAAACGACAGTAATTATGCATTTAAAGCTAAACATGTATTCTTTTCTAAATTGTTAATTTGTTTCCTTCCAATTCTTGCTTAGTTGCTAGAAATTATTATTTGGTGACTGTGGACTGAAGCATAAATCGTTGAGTACAATTGATAAGCTCTTCACTCCTAACTGCTACTGGTAAAAGTAACTTTCAAGAATAAAACTGGACAGTAATTGGAAAGACAAGGGTAGAGTTCCTACAACGGCAAAAATGAATCCTGCACTGTGATTTCTCAAGTATCTTCAGGTTTAAAACAAACAAATCATTCAGAATATAGTAGCAGTGCTATTCTATGGGGTTGACATCTGCTTTCACAGGAAAACAGCCAATTGCTGAAGTTTATGGTGTATTTAACGTATCAGCAATTAAAAAAAGAGAAGCAGAATTACTGCAAAAGCAGACTTGGGTCTCCTGATGTGGTATCACAGTACTGGAATGTATTGGGCCGATAACACCTTTTACTTCCTGACACAGTAATCTTTGAAAATCTGTTTTTACAGGTTTTTTTCTTTAGCTAGTTAGCTATTATTTTTAAAGCGATTCAAAAGTAATCTTGATATTTATACATCTATGCATTTGTAGCATCATTGTGCTTGAATAAGAGACAGCGCACTGGCATATGCATATATATATATTCTAAACTATGCATATGTCACTTAATTTTTTTTAAATTGATGACTGTCTGCTGTGAAAGTTACATTTACAAATAAACCTTACTCTATTATGCTGTCACCATACAGCATATGAACAGCTGCTTCTTACTCAAAGAAAAATATATCTGAATTTAAATAATCTTCAGATAAGAGAGGAAAACAAAACTTAGACTAATAGTTTGTTCAGGAAATAAAAAAACTCAGAATTCAATTATTACAACACTTTTAATTAAATTTTCACCAAATTTCATTTGGGATTTGCAATTTCAAAAAAATATAACCCAAGAGGTAAAGTTTGTACTTCCCATGTCCTACAAAAAGTCTGGAGAAAATTACTTATTTTAATCAAAACACACACAAGTGCTTATTTATAAACATAAAGCTGCATTTTCTCCCCAAAAACTGCAGGCCTGCTTTCCTCCCTTCAAACACCGCAAATATTAAATGAAAATATTTACTTAATTACCTTCATTAATCTTGATTAAAGGTCTGCAATTATTACATCTTACCTTTTGCTGTAGACCTAAAATGCACAAGAATAAGATTTCTAACACAATATATATCTTATTATCACCTCGCATCAGGAAATTGTAATCTAGGCCGTTTCTCTTGGATAATTTTCCATGTTGCAGCTGCACAAGTTGGATCAAGTTCTTCTTCATGTCTTTTAGTTTGGGTCTGGGAGGTCACTGCAGATGCTTTCCCTATTGCTAAGGTTTTTGAAGATGATACAGGTTCCAATCCTGCAAAAAGCAAAGCAAAGTTAATAGCTGGTCAGTTTGCATAGCACATTTCAGGTTTGGGGAAATTGTTGCCTTTTCCCCCGCATGCAAAGTGCTTGGGTGGGGGAGGCGATTTACAGCAGAGAAGCAGCAGGCTTCTATCCCTTTCTGTTCCCAGAGTCCGCCGTCTGATGTGGGAAACATACATTTAGAAAACTCAGCAGGAAAGGGGGAAGCAGCAGCACAGGGGACCGATGGAAGGAGGACCGTATGCATCTCTGCCTCTTCAGTGCTTCTCCATTACAGATGCCCCTTGCTTTACAGTGAAGAAACAATCAGGATTCCAAGACCTGTAGGTGTCACTGTTATTGTGGTTCCTATACTAAGGAAGCCAAAGGAGAAGAGTCCTGAACTTTTTTGCCAGTTATATGGCCACCCCATTATATCTGCTATTCTTACTAGGTTAGGCATTTTGTGATTTTTTTCCCCTATCCACAACATGGTTGCCCCTTATGTTGTTTTGGTAGGAAAGAAAACTGTATACACAACAATGGGCTTTTCTTTGCCACTTTGGTGGCAGCGAGGAAGACACGGCAGCAAGGGAAAGGCACCTGGCGATGGCGGCAGCAACCAAGGCGTGGCAGCGAGTGAGAGACAAGGTGCTCAGCAGCGAGTTGTGTGTGGCAACAAGCAAGAGGTGCCTAACAGTGGCAGCACACAAGTTGCAGCCGCGTACGAGAGGTGCCTGGCGGCAGCAGCAGTCACCCAGGCGTGGCAGTGAGCAAGAGGCCCCTGGCAGTGGCAGTGAGCAAGGCACAGCAAGCGAGAGGCACCCAGAGGCAGTGAGCAAAGTGTGGCAGCGAGCGAAAGGTGCTCAGTGGCTGCAGTGAGTAAAGCATGGCAACGAGTGACCTGTGTGCAGGGGGGAGGGAGGGCAGCACTGGTGACCCACGTGGGGAGGGAGGAGAGTGCTAGTGACCTGTGGGGGGAGAAGGAGGGAGGCATGCTGCTGGCACATGGGGGAAGAGCTGGTAAGCGGGGTTGGCGAGCGAAGTAAGCTGGGGCAGAGCCCCTAGTACTGACAACAAAACAAAACAAATCCTTTCGTTTTTCAGGAGGCTCTGCATTCCCACATAAGGGATCTGCAGATGAGTAGGTCAGGCCTTTGAATCTTGTATAGCTTGGAGCCTAAGCCGCCTCCTTCCCCTCCTCTCGATCAACGGTTTTAATATCCAGGACCTCAGCTGAAGGGCAAGGTCAGAACCTCACCTGCTCAGTTCCGTCCAAACATCACAGAGATTAATTTCAATAAGAGATGCCTCTATGAAGGAGAAGGTAGATAGTCTACAGAGAGCCATTTGAGGTACAGTAAGTTATACTTAAGTACAACTATTTTCTCTTTCATGGATGCCCCACATATGCTGAAGACCAGAGACTTCTTAGCTTGTGGAGGGATAGAGGCTTGATCAGGTGAAAAAAAAATCAGTGTAGTAACTATAAAGTCAGAGAGAAAAAATCTAAACTGGATAATTGCCTTTGTGCAATTCTGAGTGCAAAACCAAGAGTAGCAAATATAGAATGTAAGAAAGATTAAAAAACATGGCAATTGTAACTAGAACTAGTTTACTACTGATAATCTGAAGTAATTACAAATGAAAACAAGTTATCAACTGGTAACCATACTGTTTCCTTTTTAGATATGTTTCTAGTACATTAAACCAAATTTATTCTAATAATTAGGTATAAAACTAAGTTTGATTACACCGAGTACAAGCAGAAATACTAAACGAAATTACAATTCTTGGGCAGAAGTCATGTTTGTACCAGAAACTGAATAAGGTTTAAAGCTAAAACTAAGTATTTTATATATTTTCAGCTATCCTTCATATTATCACTGCTACAATACCTTGGCTCAAATTTATTCCAATGCTTGCTTTTAGGAATATTTTTTAAAAAACCCAAATCTCCTGGTGGTGTTTGTTGTTGTTTAAATTGACCAAATGGCACCTATTTGCCTGAAGCAATAAAGTAGACAGTGTTAAAGAGATAAATCAATAGTAGGAAATAGAGAGGCTGGGATTTCAGCTGAAAGTTAGGCTGCTGAATGCTGACATTATTGATTTTAGCTAGTTCAGCTGGCCTTGTAATTAAAATGTAAATTTGAGAAAGAGATTGTGTCCTGACAGAAATGGTGGGATTAAGGGAAGATAAAAGTGCCTCAATTCAGAGAGAATAAAAGAACAGGTTTCATCAGCCATTTGGACTTAAGAGAATCAAAAGTAGGTAGCAATACATATTTAACTGAAAAGGGGGGGGCAGAACTAGAATATAAATAACATGAACAGAAACATTTGAAGAACATGGTCTTCTCCCCTTCCTCCATTTTGTTCTGCACACGGCACTTGCTCATCCAAAATACATAAATGTCTATTCATATAGGCTGGTATTTATGTAAATGACTACTTTATGCATGACAAAGCGGTAGTGTGTGTCCAATGGAATTTTTTAAAACTTTTTTTCTTTGAACAACATGCATATGAGTACGTACACGCATTCCTTATCACAAATTGATTTTCACACTTCCCATGGAACTAGTTCCAAGTTGTTTTGGAACCTGTGCATCTTTCTACCTTTTATCCGAAAGAATTTGGGTGCCGAGTTATGATGGCTATATAGCCAAAACAGGGCTACTGAGAAAGAGGTACCACCACGCTCAGGGAAGCCCCAAGGTAATCTAAGGGGGGAACCTGCCACCTCCCCTGCCCCCCCCAAAAAAACAGTATAATGATGACAGAACATGTGCTGTGGTGACAAAATGCTGAGGGCAGGAATGCAACAGAGTGGAGTATCCCCAAAAAGGCATGGCTGGCCAGTTGGCACCCTCAACAGAAGCACTCCGAATGAAAGGATGAAAGAAAGTCAAATAACACATTAACCTAGGAATAAGAAGCAAACAAAAAGTCAAGTAGTACATGAGGTGTTGGGAGGAGAGTTTGAATTTGTTAGGTACAGGGGAACATATTGAAACTGGGCCTGTTCTAAAGAGACAGGCTGCACTTGAATCAGAGTGGAACTAGACTGCTGGTGCTTAAAATAATTACGGTGCCATAGCAGCATTTCAACTGATTACTAGGGGAACGCTGACAGGAGTAGAGAAGCATATCATTTGGGATGAATCGTTTCTAAGGGAAAAAGGTGAAATATTTCTGTAAAGTCCAAATAAGGACAGAGTGGATGCAGATAATGAAAGAATAATAGTCATTCAAAGAGGCCAAAGCGCCGTAGGGGGAAATACACATGCCTGAGACATTTGGAGACATATACCATATATATATGTTTATATGCTAATGACAGAAGCCTTGGAGCCAAGATAACAAAGTGGAGTGCTTGGTTTTAAAGAAGAACACAGATATAGTGGGTATAACAGAATACTATTGGAATGGAGAGAGCCAGTGGAACATGGGTATCTCTGGATACAAACTCTATAGGAAGGACAGGGAAGGGAGTACTGCAGGTGGTATAGTTCCATATGTCAGAGGGCATAAGAGTCCAGCAAGCTAGAAATCCCAGAACGGGCAAACTCCTCCAAAGATACTAGGCCCCAAGACTAATTTAGTACTGTAGACATGCTCTCATCCCCCTGACCAAAATGGTCAGGGAGATCTTGCGATGGAGAATGAAATTAAGAAGGCATCCAAAAGAGAAAATGTTATAGTAATCCATTAGCCTCCGTAGATTGGAACATATGTGTTCCAGTCATGACAAGGGGATAAAATTTCTAAGTACTGTACCCTAAATGACTGTGCTCTAGAACGGCTGATCATGGAACCGGCCAGAAGGGCAATGACCTTGGATTTAATCTTAAATGGCATCCAGGACCTGGTGCAACATGTAGTTGAACTGCTTAGAAACAGTGACCATAGTGTTATCATACATGTATCATAGTGTTATTGTACATGTAAATGACAATTCCTAAGAAAAATCCAATAGAATCACATTTGACCTCAAAAGAGGAAACTTCCCAAAAATTAGGGTTGTTTTTATTTATTTGTTAATGTATTTATATCCCGCCCTTCCTCCCAGCAGGATATTGATAAAAAGGAAGGTGAAAGGGAAAGTCAAGAGGGTTAAATCTCCAAAATGCTTGGGATTGGTTTAAAATCACAGTATTAGAAGCTCAGCTAGAGTTTATATCACAGATCAAGAAATAGGTCACCAGAATGAAGAGGTCAACAAGAAGAGTCAAAGAAGCTCTAAGAGGCAAGAGAGCTTCCTTCAAAAACTGGAAATCTTGTCCAAGTAAGAACTAAAACGAACACAAATTTCAGCAGGCTCATCTACACTACAGTTTAATGTGGATTTGAAGCTGCTTGCTTCTCTCTCTCTCTCTCTCTCTCTCTCTCTGTCTCTGTCTCTCTCATGTGTGTGTGTGTGCATGTGTGTGTCCACACAACATCCTCCTCATTCAAGTGGCAGCTCCCCATTAGGATTTTTCTAATCTGTGGATAATCTGAGAACGAGGGGTGTAGTTGTCTGGGGTCTTGGGGGGGTGTCTTAGACCCCTTGCTTTTTGGGGAGCAGGGTCCCAGTCAGATCCCTATATCTCCAGCATCCTACAAGTCAACCAACATGAAAGGTGGCTGAAGCTGATGAGTGCTAGCCACTGAGAAGAATCTTCTAACAAGCTTCCTCGTCCTTTCCTGCTGATTGGAGCCAATCAGAGTGAAAAAAGGTGAGCCAGCTACTGAGAAGACTCTTCTCAGTAGTAAACACACTTCACTTTCATGCTGATTAGCTCTTAGAAACATCTGCTATTGTGGGAGAAGGCACACGCAGGAAGAACTAAGGAGTGTGGAGATGATGGCAGAGGAAAGAAAGCATTATGAAGGGACTCTGCACTTCTGAATTTGCCACTACACTACGGCTGATATGGGAGAAAGGTTCCCTTATGGATCAGCAACCAATTAAAGAGCTGGAAGCTGGAAGCAGAAATAAATGGACAGTTTTAACAATCGAGGGATGTAAGAAGTGAGGTTATTCCAAGGATCAGTATTGGGCCCAGTGCATTTTAACTTGTTCATATAATTTATCTGGACTTAGGTGTTTGTGGTGAGGTGGCCAAGTTTCCTGATGATACTAAACTGTTCATGGTGATTAAAACAAAGATTGTGAAGAGCTCAAAAATGTAAGCAAGTGTAAAGTGATGAATATTGGAGCAAACCATCTTAGCTTCACATATATACACATATGGGGTCGGAACTGGCAATGACTGACCAGGAAAGATATCTTGACTGGATAGCTTGATAAAAATGTTGAAAAGGTGCTGCATGAGAGTGGAGACATGGGACTCCTAGTCAATATAAACAGCTGTTTGCAACTTTAAAAAAAAGATAGTGCCCTTTGGACAAGTAATTTGAATTTAGATCCTACCAAGTGGTCATTATCTTTCAAGTATTTATTTATTACATTTTGTTAGTCACTTTTCTACATAAAAAGGTGCACTCAATGCAACCTACAGTAAATAAAAATTAAAAGTAAAGGTAAAAGATATATACACAGTGCCTTGTTTTACACACACACACACACACACACACACACACACACACACACAGTGCCTTGCAAAAGTAATCAGACCCCTGACCAATGCTCTCATATTACTGAATTAAAAATGGTACATTGTAATTTCAATCTGTATATCTGTATAATATTTTATTTTGAAACACTGAAACTCAAAATCAATTATTGTAAGGTGACATTGGTTTTATGTTGGGAAATGTTTGTAAGAAACATAAAAAGCTGAAACATGTTGCTTGCATAAGTATTCAATCCCTGTGCTGTGGAAGCTCCTAGTTCACACAGATGAAAGAAATTGCCCTACCGAGGACACAATTACCTTACCGTTGGCCTCCACCTGCGAACCATTAAAGTTGCTGTCACATTGTCAGGATAAAAGCCCCACTGTTGAAGGATCATTGGTCAGGCTGTGGATCTGAAGGAAAATGAAGACCAAAGAGCATTCTACAGAAGAGAGAGATAATGTAATACAAATGTATAAATTAAGAAAAGGGACCAAACTGATATCCAAGTGTTTTCATATCCCAGTGAGCACAGTTGGATCAATAATCAGGAAGTGGAAGCTGCATCACACCACCCAGGCACTGCCAAAAAAAAGCCATCCCTCAAAACTGTTTGGTTAAATGAAATAAGAACAATATGTAGTCCTATTTCTTAGCAAAGTATAAATGGAACAGCAGATTTGAGAATAACCAGTCCCACACCTTCTGTTAGACATACTAGTTAATCAAATAACTCCCAGAGACAATCTTCTTAGGTAAAAAGAATAAAAGAATATTTACTCATGACCTTCATATGTTTAAGAAAGCATAGGCTCTAGCTTAGACAGAAATAATCTGTAGTCTCAGTCCATTTTCAGTCATTGGTGAGGATGTTCCTGGAAGGAATGTCTGCCTGCTCCCTCTGCTAGAGGCTAATGCAAAAAGGGATCAATGTTCCCAGGCAAAGGAGGAGGAAGAAGGTAAATAACCCCACATCATGGTGAACAAACATATAGAGATATCCCCAACACTGGTTAGAGGGAACATCTCCCTATCAAAAGGGGCAGCATGCAAGCTTGCTTAAGCCCAACAAAAACTCAGCGCTCAAACAAGGAGACTTGTGAGAGAAGCCACAGAGAGGCCAACAATCATTTTGAAGGAGACACAGAGTTCAGTGGCTGGGAGTGGAGTCATGGTGCACCAGTCAACCATATCAAGAGCTCTGCTTAACACTGGCCTGTATGGGAGGGTGGCAAGAAAGAAGCCATTACTCAAAAAGTACCCTCTGAAAGTCCACCATCTGGAGTTTGCCAGAAAGCATGAGAGTGCCCCAGCTGCGATATGGGAAAAGGTTTTGTGGTCAGAGACCAAGAAAAAATCAGTGGCGCTCTTTGAAAATTGCAGTCCACAAGCCACATCCAACCAACCTGAACAACCTGGAGTGAATCTGCCAAGAAGGATGGGCCAAACTCCCTCTGACACTGCGTGCAAAGCTGGTATATATCTACCCCAAAAGATATATTGCTGTTACTGCAGCGAAAGGTTGCTCTACCAAATCTTAATGTGTGTGGGTTGAATACTTATGCAAGCAACATGTTTCAGTTTTTTATGTTTCTTAAAAACATTTCCCAACATAAAACCAATGTCATTTTACAATAATTGATTTTGAGTTTCGGTGTTTCAAAATAAAATATACAGAACGAAATTACAATGTACCATTTGTAATTCAGTAATGTGAGAGCTTTGGTCAGGGGTCTGTTTACTTTTGCAAGGCATTGTATGTATGCATATATGCATATACGTGTGTGTGTGTGTGTATAAGTGTTTTTTTTTAAAGTATAAAAGGTGGTGGAGCAACCCTTCTTACACAAGGCTACACAACAGAAGCCCTCCAAAAGCCTTCCAAGGTTAAGAACCAAATGCCTGGGAGAAATGTTTTTGCATGGTGCCTAAAGATGGATAAATGTACCTCCCTGGGGAGGATGGTTCACAAATGGGGGCCGCTGCTGAGAAGGCCCATTCTCTTGTTGCCACTTTCCACACCTCCTTCAGAGTGGGCACACAAAGAATGATCTCCGATGCTGACTGCAAGGTCCGGGTTAGTACATATAGGGAGAACGTGTCCTTGAGGTATCCTGAGCTGTATAAGGCTTTATAGGTCAGAACCAGCACTTTGAATTGAGCCCGGAAACTAATTGGTAGCCAGTTGTTGTGACAGAATTTGTGTTATGTCCTCAAACCATCTTCCACCAGCTGCAGTTTCTGAACTGTTTTCAAAGATAGCCCCACGTATAACACATTGCAGTAATCTAACTTAGGTTAGCAGAGCATAGACAACAAAAGTCAGGCTATCCCTGTCCAGATGGGATCGTAGCTGGCCATCAGCTGAAACTGATAGAAGGCACCCCTTGCCACCAAGGCCACTTGAGCCTCAAGTGACAGTAGTGGATCCAGAAGTACTCCCAAACTATCTTTCCGCTCCTTCAGAGGGAGTCTAACTCCTTAAATAGCAGGCCACAACCCCTCCATCCAGTCTAGGGAGCCACTCACTAACAGAGCCACAGTCTTGTCTGGATTCAGCTTCAGTGCACCTAAATGTTTTCCCACACACAGAGACACACGTGGATTGCAATTTTCAGCCTATTTGTTTTCATTTCATTGCAGTGACTATTCTTTATACATTGCCCTTAATCATATGTATTTCTTTGTATATCTATAAATCAATGTTATGTAATGTTTTAACATGTGGGATCTGCAACAAAATGTTGCAGTGTATACTCCCCTGTAATAGGAAAATTCATTTTCAGGTTTTCAGGCAGCTCCTCCCTCCAAGTAGGGCATTCCATTCTTCCTCCCACCCTGATTTTTTGTTTTCCTTTTCTAACTGACATTTAATATTCTGTGTTTGCTGAGCATGCTCAGTCTTCATTCAGCTTTTTGGGGGGGGAGGGGTGGTTGCCCCATTAAGTTTTTTTTAAAAAAAAATCTGGAAACCTAGAGGTTTCCCCAAGCAATCTGACCTCTCAGTCTTGCTTCTATTATTATGCATTAAATGCTGCATTACACAGAGGTCCATTTGTTTGTTTTTACATAATGGTTGCATGCTTCAGAACATCTCACTATTACATTCATAACGCATGTTCATTAAAATCACACTTTCACAAGTTAAATCACTCTTCATACTAATTTACGTAGCCATTCTAGACAGAAGAATAGAGTGTAGTCTTGTATGACTGCAGGGCATACAAAACAGGAAGCATTCAGATTGTGATAATGCAAAATGGCTGCTATCCTAAGAGATCAGGTGTAAGTGTAAATAAGGATTATACAAATGAGAGGTCATTAAAAAGCCTGGTAATGTTAATTTGGCATGACACCTCTTAATGGGTTATGTCTTCACACTTCAGTTGCCTAATCACCTAAATTCTTTTACAAATTTACATTTCATATTACACATGGAACTCAAACTGACTCTCTCTCCTAATATCTATTCTCTCATTTGTTGCCTTAATTTGTAGTTAAAATGTACTTTTGTTATATTAAAAATGATATATGCAACGTTTTACCTTAGCACAGATAACTCTGTGCAAAGCAACAAAATAACTGTAACTCAAAACATACATTTTGTCCATTAAAATAAGACTAAACTCTTACTTGGCAAATCCACTGCATCATCAAGGGAGCATCGTATTGTATCTATGGGCTCACGTGCATGTGTGTGTGACAGTGAGGGATTAGATGATGCAGGGACTGCCAACTGGTGGCTCTACGTCATCAAAGCAATCTCCTTCCCCCCACAGCTCCACCAAATTTTAATCACATTATTGGGGAAAGTTGGTTAAATTTCATTCAAAGAAAAAATGTTTAAGTTGCAAATAAACCTTGTCAAACTGGCGTCTCGTTACTCTTTTCTAATGCTTCGACAACAAGCCACATTTAAAGCAGAGGTGGCTAATTGTGTCCCCTCCAGATATAACAGTCAGATAATCCCCGACTATTGGCCATGCTGGGTGGGGGCTGCCATCCAGTAACATATGGAGATCCACCCCTGATTGAAAGTACTGATTTAAAGACTAATAGAACTTGTTCCCCCATGGCTCATAGAGTCCTACCCAATTAAGGCAGTTTCCATCTTATTTGATTTCCCTTCAAAGAAAATAAAAGAAGCCCTCAAAGCATTTATTTTTTAAGATTTAATGTTCTACTCCAGGGCAGATTTCTGAGAATCCTGGTTCATATAATCTTGGAGTACTTTTATTCTGATTTGAATCATCACCTTCTTCTCCTGGGGCACCCAGATGAGGTCCTGGTTATGCACTGTTTACCATACAAGGTACTATATATTACTGAGCAGGTGGCTAATTTTTTTAATCCCTATGTGTATTGAGCTTGGTTTCTTTAATCAAACTGGATGAACTGCAGGGTCTCCTGGTCTTTTTTTGTTTGTAATGTGTTTCAATCTGAATGGGTCATAAGACCATAATAAAGAGAATTCATTTATTTCCGGGGGGAAAAGTCTGTACTTTAATGACAAATCTCTTTTGTATTTTGTACTCATCATGTAAATGTACATATTTGTATGCAACGCTGTGCCTGAGCACATTTGATCCCTAATTGTGAAATAATTAATGCCTGGTAGCAGCAACTTTACTAAAGGAGTTAATTTGTGCAACATATTTCCAACTCCCTTACCACTGGATGAAGAAAAGAGTAGGTGGTCCTCAAGAATTCTTGTAATATGTAAATGAAAACTCAGTATGATGTTTCTTGATGGAGGGTGTATTGAAAAACAATAAAACCAATTAATAGGAAAAAATAAAGATAATGAATGAACAGATCAGCCATCTAGAGAGGAAGTACAGTACATTGATTTAAAAATTACAAAAAAGAGAGTAACACTGATTTAAATCAAGTTACCCATTTTGAAATTCAGATATTTTCTGAGCAGGCATACATAGTAACATTACTATAACAATTAAAACATTGATTCTCAATTAAATAGAACCTTTAAGCAACCCAGGAGATTAATCCCAAATCTTTGGACACACAGCCTATACACCTTTTGTCTTGTAGAACTCCAGCAGCTTAAGACATATTTCTGTTTTCTTATCTCTGCACACAAACAAGGACACTAAACAAAACCACTTATTTGAAGTCCAAGGCTGCTATCATATTCACACTTATTTGTAAGCAAGTGCACAAAATAGGACATACTTCCAAATATTCACACATAGGATTAGACCTTTAAAAAATCAGGCACTGGGTAATATAGTGTTTCTCCATGAGTTGCAAACCAAATGACCATGTTGTTTGGTGGAGTCATAGCTGAGCTTTTAAGTGGCCCTCTCTGAATTTTGTGGACCCCTGCTACTCTAGGGAGCTGCAAACGATGAAGCAAGGAGGTCAGCTAGAGTACATAAAACACAGGTATGAGCACATCTCATGAGCCTACCATTGCATTGTACTTGTTCTTGCAAGTGAAGCTACATAATACTAATACTAATAATAACACCACCACCATGTAGTGGTTGTGCTGCTGAAAAAGGCTTATTTCTCTACCGCCAAAGTGCTTGTGGGATCTACCCAAGAGGAGTTAATAGTACCCTCAGTAGCCTGCTGTAACAAGCTTGAGGTCGGCCATGCAGCATCTGTGATAAATGCTGAAGGCCCCAGGCTCAATGGTATGAAGGCACATAAGGCCAGCTCCCTGCTGACGCTAGTAGGGTCAGGTCTGGTCAGTGCCTAGACAGGAGACCGCCTAGGAACCACATGGAAGCCGCCTTGGGTTTCTATCATGAAAAGAAAGGCAGGGTATAAATGTAATAAATACATAAAGAAATGCGGGGCTGGTACTGTCCCATCTGAAACCCTGTAGAGCTGCTTCCAATTAATGTAGACAACACCGAGCTTAGATGGTCTAACCCAGTATAAGGCAGTCTCCTATGGTCCTATGAGGGTAAAATTGCTTAAACTGTCTAGAGCACCATCCAATTTACTGTTTTTGGATCACTTTCAACTACTGCAGCCTGATAATGTGCACATGCGTTTTAAAAACATTTTCACTATTTTAAAAACAGTAACTATCACATGCCACTTCACTGCACAAACCACTTCATTATAGAGTAGTCTGAAAGCTGTCAACAGGCATTAGCTAAGAGCAGCTTTGCATGCAATCTCACCACAGAGACAGTGGTGTTTTGTATAATGGGGCTCCCAAAAACATACATAAGTGAGTATAAGTCTTATTTTAGTTAGCAAACCCCTGGAAAATGGCCGTTTCTTCAACTGGGTTAGGGGGCTAGATCTGTCGGGAATGCTTTGATCTGGATTCCTGCATTGAGCAGGCCTTATAGGCCCCTTCCAACTCCACTATTCTATGATCTACAGCACAGCCGACAAGCCAGCCAAAATCTTGACTAACAACTGAAAAGGGCTGATGAATGTGAAAGTAAAGATTCATAGGGTTAGAAAGCGCTAAATGCCACTGTTAAATTAGGGCTGCAGGCTTTAATTGATTAATTGGTGTCATCAATCAATGAAAGCCTTCAGCACACCTTAAAAAGTGTCCTCAGATTAATCAGTGAAGCTGAGAATAATTAAAGATTATGGACTCTTCAAGGGCCTGCCATATTGCCCAGACACGCTTGTTGTTCTCCTCTTACCTTTACCAAATTTGATGAAAAATAAATTTAAAAGCAGTCTTTTCTTCAAGTTTGTATGAAAAGTAATTGGGAATACTCTCCAGTTAAGTGATAATTAGATATGGCCTTTCATCCTAACATGTCTTCACTCAACATACTGCAAGATCTCACAGTTAAGAGTTCTCCCTTTCTTCTGTATCCTCCAAAATAAACCTTAATTGCAACATCTCAATATGCATATCCATTTAAATGTAACTGGTTCATCAATCAACTGGTTGAAAGAAAAACCAAGGAAGAATTTTAAAAGGCTTTATGCAGTTAACATCCACATATTAAATATGAACATTTATTGGTACAAAAATGTTAGAGTTCAGTTTATCCCCAATCCTATGCACACCTACCTAAAAGTAAGATCCACTGAATACTTACTTCAGAGAAAACATGCACAAATTTATGCCATAAAGGTCCTATAGCAGAACAATAAGCAAAGAGCACAAAATTCTCTGGGGAAGAATAATAAACACCCACACAGAGAGACGCTTTGGAACTAGTGGCAAATTTTAACTGTTTATTATTTTAAAATTTCTAAAACTGCAGTCAGGAAAATAAAACTGCATTACTCATCACGAAGAAGCTTTTTGGTACTATATAGTTGGAATGAAGGCAGAAGAGTTAAGGTTATTTGGTTTAGGTATACGGCAGTTAATTTTAGACAAAAAATCAAGTATATAGAATTTTAAGGATCATTAATAAATATGCACATTTTAATGGCAATTCCATTCTGACTAGAATTTGGAGACACACAAGAACCAAATAAGCTATTTTAACTCAAGTTTCACAATGGGGTGGGATAATTAACTCTTTGGTTTTGGGAAACTGTGATATGTAGAGATTTTCCTGAGCCAAATAATCCTGGCAAGTGTGGTGCCAAACACAGGCATTATAAGATTCACAACACACAGCTTGTCTAAGTATGAACAGGGTCAAGGTCAATAGATGCATGTTGACAAATAGTAGAAGATTATGGGTGACAGCAAAGTCTCTTTGAGCAGTATTCAACTAAATAACGATGCTAGTGCAAGGATCAGCACCACCACAACAGACTCCCCCCCTCTTTCCCCCCCGATGAACCCTCTAAATCTGTTTGGGGTTCCCCCAACCCTCCAGAGCAGATCTGGGGCAGAGCAGGAGTAAGAGTGGAAAGTCCAGTCTGTGCATTGGCACTATTATTTAGTTGAATGCACATACATGAAATGTTGCTGTCTGAACATTCTGCAATAACAAGTTACTGGAGCACAAAGTTTCAGTTTATCATAGCATTGTTTCAGTAAGTCCCACGGCGATCTGGAATATGAACCAAGAAACTCTCAACAGTCAGAGCTTTAACTTTTTCTTGATTAAAGCATTTCCCTCTACTGTGATATACTTAAAGCTGATATGCTCTCAAACTCAGAGGGCCACAAAAAAGCTAATTGTCAGACAAATAACTGGGGTATACACAAACATTGGCCTTGCACACCCAAGAATATGCTCTACAGAGCATTTTATATGAAAAAGTAAGACTAACGTTTTAAAATAAAAGCCGTACAAATGTTTTTCTTCTCAAGCAGGCTCTGCTCAACCTTATTTATGATGGCCTTTATGCTGATGTTTTGAATGGAAACCCTGCTTTATCAGTTCTCTGAAAAACTGGCTCTGTAAGTGGCATGATCTGCAGTGAGTAATAACACATTTATCCTGCTCTATCAAATGATTGTAAGTAATACTAAGCCACAAATATTTATCCTGTTCTGTGCACCTGAACAAATAATTGTCCTGTTTTAGTGTGCATGCACACAGGCACATGCACATGCGTGCAGCTAATTCTTTGTTCAAAGCTACAATGAAATATGAGTAAATAAAATAAGCCCCCCTGACCCAAGTTGCCTCCTAAAGAATATTTTTCTAAAGCGAGTCTTGCTCTCCTATCTATGTAATGATTTCCTCCCAGCAGTCAGAAAGATTACCCACATCACTGATCACTTTATTACCTCATAATGACTGTTTATTTGCTTTACTGTAGTAACAACATGAAGGGATTAAGTTTTCACAGCTGGGAAAACTCACCATATTCCTTACGAAGGTGGTCTGGAATGTGGGGCTCATAGCCTTCCTTCTCAGGCACTTCTACAAACTCATCATCATCATCATCATCATCATCATCATCATCATCTTTCATCTATGAAGAAAAGTCAAATGCATCAGACACACACTGAAAATATCCAGCAGTGCATGTGACTACCCCTCACAGATATGCTTCAGTTACAACAGGCACCTCTGCATTTAGCAACTGAAGTTGTACCATCCCATTTCATCTTCAGCTCCAAACCTATACAAGGCACTGTTAAAACATCATTCATGTCTTTATCACCTTCTCCAATATTTGGAAGGGGTGAAATCCTCCCTTCCACTTATGCATCATCTTTACTGCCACCCCCACAAAGCAATCTAATAAATGGGGAGAAAGTTTAGGGGTTTGAGAATATATCATGTTCTGAGAAAGTTTTGTGGTGTTCTGGGTGAACAAAATTAAGAGTTTGGATAAGTATAATCTGAACAGGGTTACACTTTACATGTAACAATTTGTATCTGAATTCCATGCAAAGTGACAATGGCATGTGGGAAAGAGATAGTTCATTTTAAAAAGCTTGAGGTTTTATTATCATTTGTCTACACTTTGGATCAGGATCTAGACCAACAAGGAGTGATACCAAAGGGTAACCAGTCATAGTTGGTTGCCCAAGGGCCCACAAAAATCAGGAGCCAGCATTGACTTTGCTCCTCCTTTCATCCTAGCAACCAGGATGCAACTTTATTAATAACTGAATAATAACAACAACAATTTATTGTGGCAGGTTCACCTGAGATCAGCTAATTCTAACAAATTATTTTCTGCAAAAGCTACTTCACAATAGATGCAAATACAAAACATGAAAACTTTGCAAAGAGGTTTCAGCAGGTCTCCTGCTGTGCAGAAGCTGAAGTGCTGGAACTCCTTAAGAATTCACTGTATAGTTAATTTACAGTACAATTTTATGCATATCTACTCAAAACTAAGTCCCCTTCTGTTGAATGGGGCTTACTTCCAGGAAAGTAGGTACAAGATTGCAGCCTTGGCTTTCTTGTGGGGAAGGGGCAGAATTTAAATATAAACATTCTATCACGTTTCAAGTCATTTTATAAAAGAGGCATGTAAAATCAAAATTTAATGCAATTAAATTATTAATAAAATATATCCTGTTAATTATCTCAGTGATTTTGCTGTTGGGGCAGAAAATGGAAAGTGGCATTATGCTTCTCTTTACTATTTTACCTGTAAAAGTAAAATAGTAAAAAGGACATACATACATACATACATAGCTAGCTAGCCAGATCACTCTGCTTCCCGCAGTCTCCCATCCCCAGTGGCTACAGGCTTAAACTAACTCCTTAGGAATCAATCCACTGTGCACTCTAAACTGAGAACAAGCTCAAATGAACATCTAAAACATACAATAATTAGGCCAGATTAAGATTGCTTGAAGCCTTGGAGTTGTACTAATTTGGACATGGAGGCAGAACAACATAGCCCTTTATAGTACAAAGATGCATCACTCTGGGTTACAACAGTTTTAAAAATCATCATTAAAAGCAGTTTAACCCAGCCTAGAATCACATCACAAAAAAACAGGATGGGTCCTAAAAATATACATCTCAGGTGTCAAAGGCCAGGGTAAAGAGGGGCATTTGTTGAAAATTGTACAGTGATTGCCAGATGTTTTAAAATGGTGGTTATACAAATGTAGCCATTTTAAAATGGGAGTTATACGAATCTAAAGGGAACCCCAGCCAGTAATTTGGCTGCTGCGTTTTGGACAAGTTGAGGTTGCTGAGTCTTGTTCAAAGGCAGCCCACATAGAGCACATTGCAATAAGCCAATCTGGAAGTTACCAGAGCATGAAGTACTATGGCCAAATCATCTCTGTCCAAAAGGGCCTGAAGCTAGCGGACTAGACGGAGCTGGAAAAAGGCACTCCTAGCTGCCAAGGCCACCTGATCCTCCAGAGATAATGTTGAATCCAGGAGTACCCCTAAGCCGTGGCCCTCCTCCTTCCAGGGAAGCGCAACTCCGTCCAGAGTAGGCCATCTCCCCACCTCCTGGACATGAGAACTCTGGTTAAAGGAACCAACATCTGATGCCTATGATACAAGTCCCCTTTTGCAGCCATTTATACTTCCTTTTATGTCTTCACAAAAGCCATGAGGGATAGGTTAAGGTGAGAATTGGTGATTGGCCCAAGGCAGGAAGTGAGCAAAAAAACAATGATGAGTTAAGTGAGTTTAAAAGGTAAAACTGCCCATGCTCAGAGTATTTTATTTTTTGTTTATCAAGGTTGGCAAAATGTTTGTGTGTGTTTTGCGGAGAGTTGTGAAACTCCACAGGCTCAAGATGTAGTTTGTAGTCCACAAAAGATTGTCACAATAAAGATGATAGTTTCTAAGATACCACATGGCTTGTTCTGTGGTACCTTATTTTATGTGTGGTATTTTGGGAATTGCACCAGAACCTTCAAATACTTGAATCTGCCCTTGCATGAAGAATGTGTAGAAGAGACATACTGTAAATAGATAAAGGTGGACTGAAAAAATGCATGTTAAATTTGTTCAATTTTTAGCCCACGCCCTTCTTCCCCAAAGGGCCCAGGATAGCAGCCAATTCATATATTTTATGAATTATATTCATATATTTAGCAATATATTTTATTGCTCTGTGAACTATAAATTCTCTCAGTGTAACCAAGCATTTTTTAAAAAACTCACCCTGTGTCACTACAAAAAATAGCTAGAACTGTAGTGCCCTTTAAGTCCCTAACCCTAGGAATTTCTGGAATATTTATGTCCAGGAATCATGCAGGAAACATCTCACCAGAGTCTCACCACTAGCTAAAGTTTACAGTGCTATATATATATATATATATATATATATATATATATATATATATATATATATGAACATAATTGTGATTAACCAAACAGAGGTTTTTATTATATTAACAGAATGTTTCAGCTTCTGCCTTCATCAGCTGCCAACATATAAAAGCAAGCAACAGGCAAGAAATCGCATCACTTTTAAAATTATTTTATTTTATTCAAACAAAACAAATGCAATTAAGGGATATTCATCAAAGGCTATTTGTTTTCACTATCACATTACAGAGCCATTCCTCTAGTACTAACAGTTAAAGAGGTCAATAGAGCAGCAGATCTTTTATAAATCACAGTTATGAGATCTGAATTCCATGCACTGGTACAGACAAAGAACTTTGCAGATTCTTTGCAGTAGTAATGGCACATTAATGTTCCGGGTCACATTTTTTTTAAGGATTGTCCCATCTCCACTAAATAGTGAGTAGTCTCTCCTCTACAAAACTTGTGGTGCTGAGTTAATTTTTCAGACAGCTATCTGCCACATTCTAGCTGGCCAGCCTTGGATTGTGTCTAATTGTACATATAGAGGCAGCCATATATACACTCACACCCCGCCTCAACTTTCATTTGCTATAGTGGAAACCAAGCCATACATAGCAGCATCAAGCACCCTGAGGCTGCTGAGTTACTCGTGAACCAAAGACCACCCTCACCTTTACATTTCTTCCAACTGTGCTCTTGACAAAAAAAGAAAGCACACTGTTCTTTAGAGAATTGAAGGTTTTGGGATAGAGGGTGCTTAATTTTTATGTAACAGTAATTTAGGGCAAAGGGAAATTTATACTTTAACACTAGTTTCAAAAGGCATTTTTTCATATCCTCTTTTAAACTTTTTTTAAAAAATCCTGATGCTGACAGAAAGGCAATCCACCATCTGTAACAAAGTTATCAGCGTTTTTCCTTGTTTGCCCAGTTATAGGGACTACGCATCTTAAACTCCAGTGCTGAATGCCCTACTCTTTTAAAACAAGCTGTGAAGAATTTATATTGAGAGGTAACAGGTTCTGTAAAATGTTTCAGAAAACAGGACTATAAGGGACACAATTAGTAGGCTATTTCATTCGTAGAAAAAGAAGGAAAGTTTTAACTCACATTGATAAAAACCCTTTCCAAGCCAAAAGCAAAAATGGTCAATTGTCTTTTATTAGGGATCAATGGCAAGCAAAGCATTCATATATGACAAGATGCAAATAATTTGTTATATTTGGATAAAGCTGTATGAGGAATATGGAAAATATATACTACCAAATATAATGACATATTTGAGCCCACTATAAGATTGCAGATCTATCAAGGCCTGGAACATTTGCAATGATGTGCTTTGGTATTTCTGAAACAGACATCAAACAGTTCTTTGGTGTTTTAAGAAGCACAACTGTCAGGATTAGTTTTTGCACTTTAAAAAGCAAAGAGCAGCTGAGGCCTCATTTTTAAGCAATCCCTTGCAAATCTTTAAAAAAAAATTTTTTTTGTCAAATGAAATGGGACCTTAAATGTAATCTGTAATGGTATGTGTGAGATTTATGGTTTGAAGCTTTATTTTAATTACAGGTAAACCTTTGCCCAGGTGAACGCAAGGGTTTATGTAGAAAAACTGGTATAAAGAAAATATCTGTGCCTAAATAAAATATGTTCCAGTTAGCAATGCTGCTGCCACTAAGACAGCTGCTGCTTGCTTGTGTGCTTGGGAGTTTTCCTACTGAGATGTGGAATAGCCCTGCTGCTGGTGAAGGGAAAAGGCACTACTTTTTTTCATAAATACGCTTGAGCCCCAATTTTAGTAAAGCATGATGATGTTAGTAAAACACAGTGAATAATATATTAATCCAGCCCTTCATACTATCTGTCAATTGAAATGTTTAATGCTAGTGTTCGTATTGCTGAAGACTTAGGATATGTCTGCACTGCAGGCATACACCATCCAAATTTTGTACGTCGCCCAGAGTGACTGGTTAGCCAGCCAGATGGGCGACTAAGAAATCCAATAAATAAATAAATAAATAAAATGTGGTTTTTAAAGTCACCTATTCTGTAATCAGGGAAAATCTGAAGAAGTTAAAAACAAAATTTTTAAAGACTTTCCTGGATATTAATTTACATGGAGAAGTAGGGTTTAGAAAGCATTACAGCCAAAGAGGCCTCAAGTCAATGCTAATAGCGCTAGTGCATGAGTCTGATCTGAAACTGGAATGCCAACATTACTGCACACTTGCAGGCTCTCAAACTTTGAGACCATCACCAAGCTTTGCTAAGAAGGGAAAGAATAAGATGCAAAGTCACTTTGTTTAGGCTCAGTCCGTAAGCTGCGCATTTAAGCACTATAGGCAGCATTAATCATAGGAAACTGTAATTTTTGTTATCAGTCCAACACTAATCAAAAGGAAAACCTGTCACTAGCGCTGACCTGTGAAACGTCCCAATTATACTCTTTGGAAATGACAGGAGCACTTAACTTCCTCACTGAGTAAATGACGACAATCAATCACGTTTGAATAACAATGAGCCACGGAGCTGAAAATTATTTTTTGTATAGAATCTACCCAGGAATTTATGAAAGGTGAAAAGCAACCCAAGGTTTTAGGGCCATTATTGCTTTCAGCTAGTGCAGTGCATATCAAACACTAAACAGAATTTATGTGTTTTAATTTTCTAAAAGGTAGATGTGGACTTGGTGCTACAATGCATAACATATAATGCCAGATTTTAAATATGAGGGTCATTTTCATAAAATATTATGCTTATTGTCTGCACCCTTGAATTCACTGAGGAATTTATTAAATTTGTATTTCCTCTAAGAATAATTTAACTGCTTAGCTAACTATGAGAAATTAAGCCTCAGTTCTTAGATATGAAAATATTTGTTTTCATATCATTTTAAAACAAGCCACATTTTTCTTCATTTGTAACCCAAGATAATTGCTTAAAAGAGGCATATAATGGGAAGTAGTACTGAGCAGCTACTTATAAAAACTACTTAATTTTTTCTGATTGCAATATCGGGACCCCTTTCTTTCCCTAAAAATCTGCTCTGACGCAAAATCCAGTATCATACGGCCAGACAAGCCTCATGCCCAGGATTCCACTCTCAAGTAGGCATTTATGCCAACAGACACTCATACATTTCAATTTCACTCTAACTCATTGCACTTTCCAACACTCCAGTTCTGACTCTCTTCACTCAAGGTACACATTTGGCAACAGTCCTTGAATGTAATTAGACCCTTGGCAACAGGCACTTCAACAGACTCCAAAATCAATTAATAAGAAGTAACACCCCCCACCCCCATCAAGCTAAGATGGCGCATGTGCATAAGCAGGCTTCAGCTGGTGTATTGCTGCCTACCCACGTTGCATTCTTTTCAAATGCAGAAGATGCATCCCCACCTTGGTGCAACTAGTCAAGCAAACACATTAAGAGCAACTATTGTGGAACATGCCGATAGTCACTTTAAATGCCCTTTTTGTAAATTTACACTCAAACATAAACCAATATAAATGGTTCAGATAACACTCATTTATTTTTGAGACATGATGCCTTTTGGTATACGGTTTAATTTGGTCACTTGCCTTCCTCAGCTTTGAGAGACAACTCTGAATATACCTGTATGCTATGGGTTTTGCCCTATTTCTGGAAAACACAATAAACATGTCCTCGCTCTCTCTTTTTAATGATTAATGTCGAACAGATTGAAGTAAATTACAGTTAGGCAGTTTCATTTTAGATGCATATCTAAACCATAATTATGGACAGCACTGTATTAATATAGTAGTGTTTAGTTACCCTTGTGGAGAAAAGCTCTGACCTCTGACCCTCCATTTCGTCTAAGCAAGCCAAGCATGTCGTTCCCCAAATACACAAGCAAAGAATAGATTCTGTCTGGCAACAACATTGGGAAATCCTGGTTCCCCACCCTCAAAAGGTGTGAACAGGCTATCTGAGAAACATAACCTACAGCAGGATTGGCTGTCAGGTGCCAGCTGTTGGTCAAATGCAAAGGGTAAGAAACTCTTAAAAATGGGCTGCAGCCATGCAGTCCTTTGTCCCTCACTGACCATCAGAAAACCAGCAACTGACCATCTATCCTGTGTTACTCATAAGGAGACCAGAAGTCACTTGGTTTATGCTACAGAGGTATAGGTTTGGGGTTGACAGAGATCAGTGCAGCCTGCTTTTCTCTGAGCAACAGAGAGATGGGTGCTGGCTTTGTGCCCCTCGCAAACTGAGTGGGACCTTGGCAGAGAAAAGCAATTTTTTTTGCCCCACAAGTAAACTGGATGCTAACCAATTTAAGTGCTTACTGGAGAGCACCAGAATCTCTTCCTGTCTGGGAGCTGCAGGTATAAAAAGGGGGTGCTGGTGGCAGCAATTGCCAGATAGTTTGTGATGTAACTCTCCTACCTTACAAGCCAGTTGTGTAAGGAAAGGCATAAATAGGCTCTCCTGGCCTTTCCTCTTTTGTTACAACCCTAACTGCTGAACACCTATAAACACTGCAGATTTTTAATGATACTCTTAGTTATAACATAAATCCTATATGTGATTACTATGTAAGTTGGTAATCTAAGTACTACCCGCAGTCTTGCAAACAAGTCAACAAGTTACTAGTCTTCCACTTCTTTAAAAAAAGCTTGTCTGCAGGAAATATTCCATCCCCTCTCATTCAGTTTACAAAGGCTCCATTGTCAGGTCACCTGTATTTAATCTTGCTTGCCACAGGCAATAAGGCAAGTGACTATTTATAAGCTTGGCCACCACAGAATTTTAGGCTTGAGTAACAGACACGTTTCAGGAGTTCTTATGCAGTGGACAGTAATCACACTGGGTGGGGCATCAGGACAAGAGCACTAGCTCCACCCTCCCTGCCATTTATCACCCTCCACGAGTTGTAGGGCTACTATGGGAAGTCTCCTATAATCATGGATGCTCCCTGCACATTTTAGACCCTTGGAAAATCAGGGTAAAAATGCATTAAACAACAATTAATCTAGAGTTCTTATTCCTGTTGACAATCTGTTGGGTTGACTATTCTGGTCTGAGTGAGGATGGAAAGCGAATCACGACTAATGCAGGGAATAAATTGATTGTGCTCATCTTATTGTGTGAACAAAACAAGTAGCCATGAAAAGCTTAGCTTAGTTTGGATAGTACCCCAACAAAGTAGCTTTGTTAGGGCAAGAACTTCTGCCTGTACAATGGATCTTCTTCTCCTTCTCCTCTTCCCAAGTGCCCCCTAAATCTGTCCTGAGGGTTCCACCAATACTCCAGAGCAGACTTGGAGAGGGCGTAGGGGACCATGGAGAGAAGGAGGGGGAAGGGGGGGTTGCACAGGCAGAAGTCCTTACCCTAACAGAACTCTCATTGGATACTGCTCTTTATGGTAGATACCTATTTATATTTCCATAATCTAGCTAAAATCCTAATGATTTCTGCTAATTCAACTTCAATTTTTATAGCCCACAAACTTTTTTTCAGAGCTTGGAAAAGTTACTTTTTTGAACTACAACTCTCATCAGCCCAATCCAGTGGCCATGCTGGCTGGGGCTGATGGGAGTTGTAGTTCAAAAAAGTAACTTTTCCAAGCTCTGCTTTTTTATGCCCCTGGTGGAATCCATGTGTTCTTCCCAAGTTACCAAACAGCACACAGAATTATCTCCTATTATCTTGCAATAGTGTGTTTTTCCTTGTAGCACCCTTCCCTCACAATTACAAAATGGTTGCTTCCCTTATATGGAAGCCAATACAAATATGTTGTGTGCAGTTCTAAGAATAATGCCAGTGGAGATACCCCAGGAGGCAACAAACCCTTCGGGGGGGGGGGTCAGTGGCCTTTGTATTTATGTTTAAGCCTTTTAAACCTTGGACTAAGGACACTAGTTACAGGGGAGGAGCTACAGGCTAGCAGCCTGTTTGCAAATCCTGTGTGGGATAAAGTATGGAGAAGATTCCATGACATATTCCATGTACTGATAGGTGCCATGAAAGGGTAACACAAGTACATAGCCAGTGAGCAATCTTGTGATCAATGTGCAATGATAGTATTGCCAGAGCAACTATAGATGTGGTTGCTTCTGTTCTTACATTCACTTTTTTTGTTGCATTTACTGTGCTTTTGAGTTGGCTCTTGAGAAAACTACATTACACAAGCACAAGTACTGGCCTAGCAACCACAGACATAATGTGGTGCATGGTTGCAGTAAAAGGGAATGGAAACCAAGAAGCCATAGCTATTTGCTCACTGAATCCAGGATCATTAAAATGTTTTGCTAGACTCCTTGTTCTGACTTGAACACTTTCCATTCCCTTTCCCCAAGAAATCTTTTTTTCAGGTATGGTTGGCTGGCAGGCTTGCATTCTCTTCCGCTAACTGAGTCTAACATGATGTAAGGCATCCTCAGATAAGTGAACTCTAAACTTCATTTGTCTTTTAGCAGGCTTGATGACTATGCATTTAAAAACCCATTTTATCTTATAAACTAAAAATTAAATGTACTCAGCTGTGATGGTCATCATTGCATCTGCTATTTATATGCTAATACCATCACTGGAAGATCTTGCAAATTATTCCACCTACCAATATTTCATGTGCATCTACTCACAGCCAACTAAATATTTTTTCCTACAGCAGAGAGGATTTTTGGCCAAGGAATTAATCCTTACTGCAGTGGAACCAATTTATATGGGCAACTTTATGTGAATGCACTTTGAATTCATACATGATGTAAAATATAGTCAAATCATTTTAAATGAAGGAAAACTACAATTTGTGTAACCAAATCACGCAGTGGTCATTAACAGATTATAAAAGCCTTTTGAAATGACTGGCAATGTAGAGCAAAACAAGGTACCTTACTGCGAGGGTGATTTTTTTTTTACAACTTTTATACCTTTTAAATCAT
Organism: Rhineura floridana; assembly: GCF_030035675.1. Lineage (NCBI taxonomy): Eukaryota > Metazoa > Chordata > Lepidosauria > Squamata > Rhineuridae > Rhineura > Rhineura floridana. The sequence goes on from NC_084484.1 coordinate 2,755,062, forward strand.
AAATGTAAATGGCACATTAACCAATCTGTAAACAATTTGCTTTTACCTTTCTTAGAACTGCAGTAAAACAGGGGGCTGGGAATTCACAATGAATTCAGATTACTAATTATATTTGTATGCTGCGGTTCCTGTAATGAATCCAGAGACTGCTGGTTCTCAGTAGTGTATGTCAGTAACAAATTTAATAGATAAGAATTAATAAATATCTCCTTTGTCTCCAAACGTGACTGAGGCGTCCCAAGTGGTAACTCCTCCCAGAGCCAAGCGAGATGTGAGGCTCCTCATAAGAACGTAAGAAGAGCCTGCTCGATGAAACCAGTGGCCCATCTAGTCCAGCATCCTGTTCTCACAGTGGACAACCATATGGCCTCCAGTTGTGGAGGCAGAGCATGCCGAATCCTCTTTGAAAGCCGTCCAAGTGGGTGGCCATCACTGCCTCCTCTAGGAGTGAGTTCCATAGATTAACTACATGCCGTATGAAGAAGTACATTCTTTTATCTGTCCTGAAATCTTCCAGCATTCAGCTTTACTGGATGTCCATGACTTATAGCCTTATGAGAGAGGGAGAAAAGCTTCTCTCTATCCACTTTCTCCACGCCATGCATAATTTTATACACTTCTAGCATGTCACCTCTTACTCACCTTTTCTCTAAACTAAAAAGCCTCAAATGCTGCAACCTTTCCTCATAGGAGAGTTGCTTCATCCCCTTGGTCATTCTGGCTACCCTTTTTTCAACATTTTCTAATTCTACAATATTTTTTAGTTGAGGCGACCAAAATTGTACACCATATTCCAAATGTGGTTGCACCACAGATTTGTCCAACAGCATTATGGTATCAGCAGTTTTATTTTCAATACCTTTCCTAATGACCTCTATCACAGAATTTATCTTTTTCACAGCTGCCACACACTAGCTTGTTTTTCTATATGCTTGGCTATTTTATCTTTAACAATACGTTCCATCAGTTTTCCTGGGACAGATATTAAGCTAACTGGCCCCTGAATCCCTTTTTAAATACTAGCATTACATTGGCCACTTTCCAGTCTTCAAGTATGGAAAAAGATCTGAGGGATAAGTTACATCTTTATTGTTAGAAGATCAGCTATCTCACATTTGTATTATTATTGTATTATTGTATTTATACATTGCTTGTTTTTATCTTTTTGTACACCGCCCAGAGAGCCTTCGGGCTTAGGGCGGTATATAAATTAAATAAAATAAATAAATAAAATAAATAAATTTGAGTTCTTTGAGACACAGCAATTTGTCAGCTTTTATTTTGTCTATTAAGCTTATAACTTCATCTCTCATCACTATCCGCCTCAGTTCCTCAGACTCTCTCCCTGCAAATGTTAGGGCAGGCAGAGGGATTTGCCCTATATCCTCAACTGTAAAGACAGATGCAAAGAATACATTTAGCTTCTCGGCAATCTCCTTATTCTGCTTAAAGCACACCTTTGACTCCATCGTCATCCAAGGGTCCAATTGCCTTCCCAGACAGTCTCCTGCTTCCTGATCTGCAGTATACACTTCAGTTGCGCTTCTAATATTTTAAACAACTCCCAAGCATTTCGGAGTGATTTGACCCTCCTGACTTTGCCTTTCACCTTTCCTTTTACCTAATTTTTGGGAATTTTCCTCTTTCAAAGTCAAATGTGACCATGTTGGATTTTCTTGACAACTGGCTATTTACATGCATGTTTAATTTAATAGCACTATGGTCACCACTCCCAATTGGTTCAATAATTATCTTATCTTTATCATTATTTATTTATTATTGGTTCAATAATTATCTTGAACCAGGTCCTGGCACCACTTAAGATTAAAGTCCAGGGTTGCCAAGCATAGTCATTTGGGGTATCTAGGAATTTTACCTCTTCGTTGTGATTGGAACACTTACGTAGCCAGTCTATTTGAGGGTCATCCATTACTACATTTCCTAATTTGGATGCTTCCTTGATTTCATTTTTCATGAAAGGGGAGGAAGAACACAAGGCAAAGGATGTATGGGGGAGGGGAAGATGCTAGCCTAAGAATGAAGAAACTCCTGTTCCTCCCCTCATCCCCAAATTAAAGGCTTTTTCCCCTTGTCTTTGCCTACCCTCTAGTGGACACTGTCACAGTAACTCCAAGCCCTTTGGATTAAACAGCCTTTGCCTGCAACTTTTCCTTGAGCAACTAGCCCCCCCCCCTATTCATCATGCTGCTTTATTAAATGCTATGAAGCTGTGGCTCAAGAGTCCAACAAAGGCTCTCTCTTCTAGCATTAGGAGCCCAGCAGAGCACCAGGCTGCCCTCTATAAGAGCTGTCAGAAACATGTTTCTATGCTCTGACTCTTCCTGTGACCAGAATCTAGAGGGACCATGCTACAAGAGAGAGTAGTGGAGGGCATAAGCAAAGTCACATAACCAGTTCATAGAAACATAGCTGGAAGGGTCATCTAGTACAAACCCTCTGCCACAGATACAGATCCATCAACAAGATCCAAGGATGTGCCACAAACAGAAAGAAAAGGAGCAGACAATTAGATGTAACTGAAATGATGGGACGAAACCACAGGCTTCAAAGGAAAGCAACTACACACGGCCACAGTCTATTCTTACCAAGAGTACATCTTGGCCCATCTTGGGGAGCAGAACTTCAGTATGAATTCATCCTTCTTAGACAAGACGCAGTATTCCAGGTATGGCCTCAAGTTCAACATGGGTTTACATTGAAGTGTCAGTATTCCACCTAATCCTACTCAACAGCAATAGAATTTTCTCTTTGTAACTACATTCCACTGAAACTCATTGCTATCTTGTATTATTTTATTTATTTATTATTTAATTTATATCCCGTCCTTCCTCCCAGCAGGAGCCCAGGGCGGCAAACAAAGGCAGTAAAAACACGTTAAAACATCATAAAGAAGACCTTAAAATACATTAAAACAAAACAACTTTAAAAACATTGTTTAAAAAAGCTTTTAAAACATCTTAAATAAAAAGCTTTAAAAAAACATTGTTTAGGAAAAAAATGTTTAAAAAAACATAAAAAGCAATTCCAACACAAACGCAGACTGGGATAGGTCTTAACTTAAAAGGCTTGTTGAAAGAGGAAAGTCTTCAATAGGCACTGAAAAGATAACAGATATTTAAGGGGAGAGAATTCCACAGGGTAGGTGCCACCACACTAAAGGTCTGTTTCCTATGTTGTGCAGAACGGACCTCCTGATAAGATGGTATCTGCAGGAGGCCCTCACCTGCAGTGATCGACTGGGTATGTAAGGGATAAGACAATCTTTCAGGTATCCTGGTCCCAAGCTGAAAAGGGCTTTGTACTCCAGAACTAGAACCTTGAACTTGGCCCGGTAGCAAATGGGCAGCCAGTGCAATTCTTTCAGCAGCAGGGTGACATGTTGGCGATACCCAGCCCCAGTGAGCAGTCTCGCCACTGCAGTTTGCACCAGCTGCAACTTCCGGAACAACCTCAAGGGCAGCCCCACATAGAGCGCATTACACTTATCCAGCCTGGAGGTTGTAACAACTCATATCTGTCTATCTTGTCTATTTTTCACTAATCATTTCCAGACAAGCCACTGGGTCTAACAAAATACACTTTGTGCCTAAAATAATAAATTCACAATTTGTTCTGCTGAATTATTCCTTTTTTGTTACCCTATTTAAATCTTCAAAATTCATCCTGCAAAACTTCCTATCTTCAAAAGTCTTGTAACCTGTGTGGTATGCATATTTCATCTACTCTATCCAAGGGGTGTAGCCATCCAGGGTCTCATAGGGTCTTAGACGCCTTACTTTTGGGGGAGAAGGATCCCTATGTCTCCAGCATCCTATAAGCCAATCAGCATGAAAGTGCTTGTGTTAGCTACCGATATTCTTCCTTGTCCTTTTCTGCAGTTTGGAGCAAATCAGAATGAAAGGAGGTGAGCTGGCCACTGAGAAGACTCTGCTGAGGAGCTAACAGTCTCCCCTTTTATGCTTATTGGCTTCTAGGGACTTCTATTATTGTTGAAGGTATTAATAACAATCTCATTCTCAACCCAGCAGCAAAAAAGGGGTGTGCATGGCTGTGACTATCATGAAGGGACCCTGCACTTCTGAATTTGCCACCACACTACTGCTCTATCCTTTCTCCCGTCCCATTCCAGGTCATGATTAAAATAATGAATAGACATCCAAGTCTCAATGGTTTGCCATCAGGATACCTGAAGGATACAGTGCCATTTTTTGCGGGAGAAGGTATTTGTCATCAGAGGTCCAATTAGCTGTGATATAATGGCATTCAAATGGTGGAATTCCCTCCCCAAGAGGCCCAATTTGCCATCATTACAGGCATTTAGAGGGCCTGTTATGAACATATTTGTCCCATTGTTCATTTCCCCACCCTGTTCTGTCTCCACTCTGTTTGTGAATGCTTTCACTTTATTTCATACTGTGTTATTATTGAATGTATATTATTTTAAACAAACCACATAAATAAATAGATGACTGATAGAGGGGGCTCCATCACTTATATCTTTCCAATCTGACAGTTCCCCTGGTGTCTTCCCCTGAAGTAGCTTAACATGTTCTAAACTCTTCTAGTTTTTCTACTGTCATACTGTACCAAATGCTTTACTAAAATCCAAATAGATTTGATCTACTTCAGTTTTTTGTGCAGAAAAAAATATTTTGTCAAAGAAAATCAATCTAGCATAATTTTCTGTAGTGACCTTAGGAGGTTCTATATAGAGAAACCAATAGCAAAAATGACATTTAAATGTGTCCTTTCACAAGTGTTCAGATGTACCCATCCCGTTTAGATTAAGAGGTCTAGAGACACCCATTCATTTTTATTTTTTTACCTACTGGTCAGCCTGTTCCACTCACTGATTCATAGTATTCATGTAGATGAATTACAGTCCTTCCACTGCACAATCTGAATGCATCCATACTTTTAAGCTTTTCCTTAAATTCTGAAATGTTTATTACTATAAACTCATCTCTAATAACTCCTGCATAATCCCCCTCCTTGCAATGTCTTCCACAATATATCTTTATTTAGAAATTGAGACAAAAGTGTATTTATGCTATATACACATGCCTTTTAATCTCATTTCTATCCCAGGTTATACTCATTCTTGCACCATCCTATTTATACCCTGAATTGCATTGAGACTGTCAATGTTCCTTACAACCTGTTTGTACATTACACAGGAGTGGAGAGAAGAGAACTCTTAATGGTTCACCCTTTGCCTTGATCTACATCTACTGGAGCTAATGAGGAGGGGCTTAACCAACTGCACCTGTACTGAGAGAATCTAGAGATCTGATTTCACCACAAGGTCAGAGAAAGAGTTGCCCAAGAAGCCTGAAATGCTCACACTATATCTTGTCTATGTTAGTGAGAGAATTCACAGAAAATAGGTGCCATCTTTTGTATTTTGAGGTCAGGTACATCATAAACGAACATTATCCAGATTGCGCAGTTGTTGTTGTTATGTGCCTTCAAGCTGATCACGACTTATGGCGATCCTATGCATCAGCGACTTCCAATAGCATCTGTTTATAAATCACCCTGTTGAGTTGAGGTCTGCGGCTTCCTTTTTGGAATCAATCCATCTCTTGTTTGGCCTTCCTCTTTTTCTACTCCCTTCTGTTTTTACCTGCATTATTGTCTTTTCTAGTGAATCATGTCTTATGTGTCCAAAGTATGATAACCTCAGTTTCATAATTTTAGCTTCTAGTGATAGTTCTGCTTTAATTTGTTCTAACATCCAATTATTTGTCTTTTTCGCCATCCATGATACCTGCAAAACTGTACTCTAACACCACATTTCAAATGAGTTGGTTTTTCTCTTATCCACTTTTTTCACTATCCAGCTTTTATTGATTGATTTCCTGCCCTTCCTTCCAGTAGGAGCCTATGAACTTTCACATCCATACATAGAGATTGGGAATACCATGGTCTGAATGATCCTGACTTTGGTGTTCAGTGATACATCTTTGCATTTGAAGACCTTTTCTAGTTCTCTTACAGCTGCCCTCCCCAGTCCTAGCCTTCTTCCGATTTCTTGACTATTGTCTCCATTTTGGTTAATGACTGTGCCAAGGTATTGATAATCCTTGATGAGTTCAATGTCCTCATTGTCAACTTTAAAGTTACATAAATCTTCTGTTGTCATTACTTTAGACTTCTTGACGTTCAGCTGTAGTCCTGCTTTTGTGCTTTCCTCTTTGACTTTCAACAGCATTCATTTCAAATCATTACTGGTTTCTGCTAGTAGTATGGTATCGTCTGCATATCTTAAATTATTGATATTTCTCCCTCCAATTTTCACATCTTTATCTTTGTTCAATCCCACTTTCCATATGATATGTTCTGCATATAAATTAAACAAATAGGGTGATAAAATACACCCGTCACACCCTTATCAATTGGGAACCAATCAGTTTCTCCATATTCCGTCCTTACAATAGCCTCTTGTCCAGACTAACATCTTGACCAAGCGAACGTTGTTGATTTTCTTAAGTTTATATAGGAGTTTTCTAGTCCATTGAGATTTGGAATTTAAAGCTCTAAGAGGAGCTCAGGGTTTCCCACCAATATCCAAGTATGTTCCATCCTTCTTGGCAATGGCGCAATTGAGTCAAGTTGCTGTTTTACAGCATCACCTGCCTAGCTTATCTAGGGTAGGACACAGATAGATGGACCAATAATTATACCAAGCAAAGAAGTGTCAGTGATGGGCCGTATATGCCTGCAGTGCAGAAGATATTTGTGCTGGGTGAAGGAGATGAAGAACCAACAAGGGTATGGGGCAAGCGGCATCTCCAAGATCTGGGAGATAGACTTTCACAGAGGGGTTATTGTTGTTACGTGCCTTCAAGGCTGACCAGAAAAACTGCATCCCTGGCTACGGAGGTTTGCTAATAAACTTTTCACAATCTACTCAGTTATTCTGGAAGCAAAGAAAAAAGATTAACTATTTAAAAGATTGTTGAGAACTATATACAAGTATATCTACTGTTGTGCCATCAGGTGGATGGGGAGCTGAAAGGATCTGAGGTCTGAGTGTATCCATAAAAGAATCTCCCGTTTCTATGCAACCCAAAGGGCGTGGTTTTTCTCTTCCTCAGCACTACTGTAAAGCGATTTCTGATGTTCCTACTACATGGGTGAGTAGACACAGAGGTAGAATATACCCTATTTATGCATTTGTTTACAGATCTTGCATTACCAAGTGAAATGCTTTAAATATGAATAATAATTGAAATTTGTACTTGATGAAATGTGCTAATGAGTACTCCACTTAATAGAAGTGACTGCATAGTTTATACAGGAAGGGTTGTGAACTGATAAAGTGACACATGTTTTCAGAAAGCATATTATAGTACAGTAAAATGCATGTTAAGTATAACACAGGAAACTGCCTTATACCAGGTCAGACTAAGTATCCATCTAGCTTAGTACTGTCTATCCTAACTAGCAGTGCCTGTCCAGGGTCTCAGGAAGAGGTATTTTACATCACCTGTTACTTGATCCTTTTTAATTAGAGATGCCAGGAATCAACCTCGGACCCTCTGCATGTAAAATATGAGTACTGCCAGTGAACTATGGTCCCTGTTTTTTAATGCCCCACCTTCAGGGAACAAGTTAAAATTCTTGCCTTAATTTTATTGTTCAGATTTACCTGGAGCAAAATCTGAAAGGCAGAGCCTGCCCCAGTTTTGTAAAGCTACAGGGCTAGAGGCTGACAGTTTAGGTTTATCTTTATTTAACAGCTGAATGGAATCTATTTCAAAAATGCAATAGAATATAGCTTAGTTGTGGCTTGTTTAAGTCATAGTTTATTAATAAATCATGTTAACCATTAGCTATCCAATCAACGATCAAACAAAACGTGGCTTGTTTCTCCAACGTTTGTTTTGTTTTCCAGCTGCTCTTTCCTTGGTAATTTAACAAGTGTCCAGATCAAGAGGTCAAGCAGACAACAGTTAAGCAAGGGTGTGGTTTAACACAAAACACCAAGTCATAGTTAAAGCAAACCAAGGTTCATAAACCAACAACCAACCATGGTTTCAGATCACGATTCATTTGAGAGTAAACAATCCATGGTTAAACCAGTTCACAAATAACACCCAGCCATGGTTTAATAAACGACAGTTAATGTTAAAACATGTTTTGTGTGTGAACCAGGTCAACGCCATGTAACAACTTGTTATACTTCCCCGTAGTTGCAAACTATTGTTCAGTTCATAATTACAGAATCAATGGATTATCAGTGCTTCCCAACACAGATTTTGATAACAGGATTACTATTATCATATCCTTCACAACAGTAAAGCAAGGGGAGAAACACTGGTACTTTCAGTCTGAACTGCAAAAGCAAATTTCTTTTGTGTTTTTAGCACTGTAAGTCAATTAGAATACAGGTAAGCATAAATATACAGAAATGTAGAGCCAATTACACTAGGTAGCCATGAGATACTTGTGCTTAACACTTTAGTCTTAGGAAAATCTTTGGAATAGATTTACACCATACAAAGAAAAGCTTTAGTCAAGAGCAACTAATTTAAGGTACCCTCTAGAAATGAGTGCTTTTTCTGTATAAACATTGAAAAAGAGATCTAGAAGGAAACTTCTATGTTCACCTCACAGACGCATTTATTTATTTATTTATTATTTGATTTATATCCCACCTTTCCTTAAATCATGGGGGCAGAAGCGCCCAGGATGCTGGGTGCACTCCCCTACTGGCCACCTGAAATAATTTGTATAGTTTATATCTTTAATCTAAAAATATTCAGATCAGAATTGTACTGATTTTAGCAGGACCTACTACCAAGTTAAGTATGCTTTGAACCAAAGCCCTAGAAGCAAAATAAAAATAAAAATGCCAGTCCCCATTTAAAAAGAGCACAATGTCGTTTCAGAGGAAAAAAGTATTCAAGTCTAATTCAAAATTTCTTTGAAGGTGTAGCTGTCAGTCAGGTTGGCGCTCGAGGGTGGCCAGACTGGATCCTGGCCAAGAACCCCTGCAGTTCAGAGAGGCCTCTGAAGAAACCCTCCTTAGAGTGGGAGAGTGGCGCTCCTGTTCCTTGATCCACAGCAGTGTCGAGTCCTGCAACCTGACCCTGATACAGATCACGAAAAGGGAGCTCCCAGCCCTCCCAATACAGACAGCACAAGTTTCAATAAGCCCACACGCATGCCCCACCTACCTCTCCTGTCAATGTGAATGCCATGTGTGATGTGCAAGCATGCCCACCATCACCCAAGATGGTGGCAGGGGCTTTCCTAAGATGCTGATGCCCCTGCCGCCATCTTGGTTGATGGCAGGCATGTGCACTACATTCGCATGTCATTCACATGACACAAGAGGCAGATGGGGCACACAGGCAGGCTTATTAGCCCCATGCCACCTGTATAGGAAGGGGTGTTGGACTACAGCGCTGCAGGACTGGGCAGGCTTGTGCCCAAGAGCCCAGTCATGCCTGGAGCCAGCTCTGCTCTCAGTATCTGAATTCAAGTACTGTGCCAGTCATATTTACCGATATAAAAGACTGGAACCCTGTGTTGGCCTGCCCTGCATCAGCCTTTGTAGGACCTAAAGTATCACATTTCTTATTATGCTTTAGTCCAAGGACCAGGTAAAGAGCCTAACAACTAAATACTGCCACATGCATTGCCAATTTAAAATGACAGTTAATGCTTAATTCAGACATCTCAACAAATAATGGTTAAGAAAACTTAACCATGGCTCAGCACAGTGTCTGAATTTACAACCTATAATTATGGGCATCACTTCAACTGCCAAGGCCACTGGACCTAGAGAGAGGAGTGCTGAACATATGGAAAAACGAAAGCAGGTGAACAGCCAAAAACTAATTTGCCTGATTATTTAGAAGCTGGTTATTTGGAAGTCTGAGCACTGAGCAATGGTTAGTGCAAGCCATGGGTTTCATCTGAACTAAGCCTGAGGAATCTCAATTAATATGGTACAATCAGTTGCATCTTTCAGAAGGACTTCAAAATACTGGGAAACAAGAACGGAAAGTCTTGTTCAATTTCACTATTGTCAAGTTATGAGAATGTTTGATAACCGTGCTCTTGTCTGACAATCCAAACATATTTCTGTGGTCAATCTGTGGCCTCACTTCTAAGTGGGGCAGCGCACCGTGGGCATGCTCAGGACAATTCTAGAGCAGACTCAACTGGACACTTGCTTGTTAAGGGCTGTGGCTTCCCCAACACTAATGCAAGGCGGGGGGGGGGGGGAGGAAACTGTTACAGAGGAAAAGCCAGGTGCTCAAGAAACAAATCTGTCTCCAAAAAAGGTAACTGGCACAGAATAATTATCAAGAGAAACTCAGGTGGCTGTGGTGAAAAGATGACAGCTACAAGAAAAACAAAACTGTAGACACAACCCACAGCCACCTCCTCGGGATGTATCTACCCCTTTGATTATAAAATAGGAGCAGAGTTGGCACCACCGCCCCAATTAACTAGCAAAACTAGAGTAAGTCTGATTTTTGCATTACTGGGTTTTTTGTTCTTACTTTGCCCATGGGTTTTTCTTATGTTCTACTAACAAAGTTGTAGTATGTTTCTCTCCGAAACTAGTGCCATTCTTCCCAGCATTTCTATCACCGTGGACACAAACTATCAGTTCTAAAATGTACAGCTAGATTAAGTGCAAATCTGAAGCGCGTTAAGAAAATTTAACTGCCAACTAAGGCCTCTGTTAGCAGGACATTTGCCTTAACTATCAGCTGCAGCATGAAATAATCAGAACCTCAACTGAAGTGTGAAATACGGAGGTTTATTTAGTCCATTAAAATTCATCCACCTAATATCCTACAGTGAAAAAGTAGACTTTGAAACAGGGGTGGCTCCAGACAGCATAGTCAATGGTCAGTGAAAATTAACTGCACACCTTCATTCTGTAGTTTGTATCTGCCACTGAACAAGTACCACATTTTTGCTCTATAAGCAAGTAGTATCATCCTGCATGTAAAGAGGTGTTCTTGGATTCCTCAGCCAAATTCCATTGTGCTGGAGACTCAATGTCTGACCATTTTGGGGGTGGGGGTGGGAGGTAGGTTGTAACTTCTTTCTCAATCCAGGGCTATGTCAGTGGGAACTCAGCACTTGGTATGTTCACACAGTAGCTCTCCATACATAACATACAGGTGGACAGGGAAGTGGGACTGCAGTTGCTGGCCTAACCCCCTATATATGTAAATAGACTCTCCTTGTCTATAACCAGCCTAATCTGCTTGTGTCAGAAGTGATTCCACGCCTTTCTCCATAGATATGGTAGACATGGAAGACTAGTGTGCAACAATCTTTCAATTTTAATCGAAGCTCAACTGAATGTACATCTTCATTACAGTATACAACATAGGGGCTTTAGGTGACAGGTAAAGTTACTCACCCGAAAAAAAACCAATCTGATAACAAGATGAGTCCACTCTTGGTTTTCCCACAAGAATCTCTCACCCTATACCAGCCACTATCTTGTTCCATATTTATTGACTTAAAAACTGTATTATAGTATAACTAGTGTGCATAAATGCTTCATCAATGCTAAACCTTATGCAAAATGAGAGGAGGAAATAATAAGTTCTACTATTTTAAAGATATGGCGAACAATGAAGCTCAAACTACAAAGCCGGTTCAAAGGAATCCAGTTTGTTTTGTGAGAAGTTTGAAGAGAATTAGTATGATTTATATGTTAAATTTATATCCCTCCCTTTATTGCACAGTGATTCTGAGTCAAGTTATAAATAGGTCAAGATAAAGCAAGAACCTGATTTCTAGAGGCCTCCATATAACCAAAGTATATATAAATTAAGACTAGTATATGTCATATTGAGAAAATGCTGTGATATTATTTTTTGTATTCACGTCATGTATTCCCCAAATATCCTATATCAGCAATATTGATCTCAACTCACCATTTTCCTTTTCCTGTCTTTAAAGTCAATGTTCATTTCCTTACATTTCTCTGTAGCAGTCTCCAATTTATTTTTAAGATCAATAGCTTGTCTTAGACGATCATCATTTATTCCGGCCCTTGTGAACAACTATAAATTTAAAATTACAAAATTAACTTACTTCATTCACATGCATGTCAAGACATACACATTTGGCACGCCACAGGAAAAATACAAAGTTGTAATACTTAGCAACTACCAGTTCATCTATACTCAAAGCAACCAGCTTTATTTCCAAATAGTAAAAAGCAGCAATAGATGGGTTAATAAGCAGATATATCTCATAAGTAAATGATGCATAAGCTTCCAGCTGCAAATCTTAGTCATGTATTAGGAAATAACTCCACTGAACTCACTTCTGAGTAAATACATATAGGACTGTGCCGTTAGCGCACAAAATTCTCTCCTACCCATTGTCTATGACTTGCAGGTAGAAATTATCAACTGTACAATGGTTTTCCTTCAGTTAAAATTTCTCAGTAAATTTTTATACCTAAGAAGCTTACAGCAGACTCAGTAGATCACTTTTTTTTTCTTTGAACATCAGACACTTGTGTTGTACTATAGCAACCCTGTGAAGGTTTTTTGAAGTGTGGGATATAAATGCCTGAACTAAAAAAATAAAATTACTGTTGAAGCTCCTCCGCTTCAAAAGTAGTTTGCCATAGATGGCACTAACATAGCTGTTCAAGAAAAATAGATCTAAAATCTCCTGCAGCTTCAAGGAACTAGTTTCACGGTTCTTTGAATCCTGGTCCTAGATCTTAAATCCTACTAGAGGCATATATCGCGCACACACTGGAAGATAGCTTGTTTTTTTGAGGAGAGAAGGAGAGAGAGAGAGAGAGAGAGAGAAATATTAGCTATTAAGTTTCTTCTGTGTTCAGCAAGTGGGAATTTTACCCATGGATCAAAATCAGGAGCTACTTTTATAACCAGAAAGATTGTTTCCCAGACAACAGCTACATGGATACCTTTAAAGGAGAGCCCCTAGATAAAGCCAACAAAAAACCTATGCTCAGAATCAGCAGGCTATTTACTCCCATGGGCTCCTCAATGGACACCTGACAGGAGAGCCCAATGCAGTCTATCACCGTAACCAGAATGGTCTTCTTCGCACATGTGCAAACAAAAAAGAGAGAGAGACAGACAGACAGCTGCCTCTGCTGAAGAGCCTGGTTTGTTCTGTGCAGATATTTGATTCTCTTATACCAAAAAGAACTGCATACAGTGCCTTGTAAAAGTAATCAGACCCCTGACCAATGCTTTCATATTACTGAATTACAAATGGTACATTGTAATTTCATTGTGTATGATATTTTATTTTGAAACACTGAAACTCAAAATCAATTATTATAAGGTGACATTGGTTTTATGTTGGGAAATGTTTGTAAAAAACAAAAAAAATCAAAACATTGCTTGCATAAGTATTCAGTCCACACACATTAATATTGGTAGAGCCACCTTTCGCTGAAAAAACAGCTTTAAGTCTTTTGGGGTAGGTATGTACCAGCTTTGCATGCAGTGAGAGGGACTTTGATTGGGCCACTGTAGGACATTCATCATTTTGTTCTTGAGCCACTCCAACGTTGCTTTGGCCTTGTACTTGGAATCACTGACCTTCTGAAAAGTGAATTTCCTCCCAAGCTTCAGTTTTTAGTGGACTGAAGCAGGTTCTCTTATTTATTTATTTATTTTTAAAACTTATATACCGCCCGACTAGCAATAGCTCTCTGGGCGGTGAACATAGATACAATAAAATACAATATGGTACAAAAAAAAAACATCACAGTCTAAAATCAAATATCACAGTCTAAAACAGCAAAGGCTCAGAATCAAGTTTCAGACATTACAGTACATTAACAAAAATTAAAATTAAAATGCCTGGGAATAAAGGAAGGTTTTAACCTGGCACCAAAAGGATGACAGTGTCGGCGCCAGGCGGACCTCCTCAAGGAGACTATTCCACAGTTCGGGGGCCACCACTGAGAAGGCCCTTGATCTTGTCACCACCCTCCGGGCCTCCCTATGAGTCGGAACCCAGAGGAGGGCCTTCGTAGCAGACCGTAGTGTACGAGCCGGTTCATAGCGGGAGAGGCGTTCCAACAGATATCGAGGTCCCGCGCCGTAGTATTTCTCTGTTTTGCTCCATCCATTCCAATTTTAACAAGATGTCCAGTACCTGCTGATGAGAAGCATCCTCGCAGCATGATGCTGCCACCACCATATTTCACTGTAGGGATGGTGTGTCTTGAGGCATGGGCAGTATTAGGTTTGCACCACACATAGCACTTTGAGTTTTGGCTAGAAAGCTCTATCTTGGTCTCATCTGACCACAAAACCTTTTCCCACATCACAGCTGGAGCATTCTCATGCTTTCTGGCAAACTCCAATTTCTTTCATCTGTGTAAACTGGTAGCTTCCACAGCACAGGGGTTGAATATTTATTCAAGCAACATGTCAGTTTTTTATGTTTCTTACAAACATTTCCCAACATAAAACCAATGTCACATTGCAATGATTGATTTTGAGTTTCAGTGTTTCAAAATAAAATATCATACACAACGAAATTACAATGTACCATTTGTAATTCAGTAATATGAGAGCATTGGTCAGGGGTCTGATTACCTTTGCAAGGCACTGTATTGTTTAGAAACAATTGACACCAGTTATCTGTTGCTAATGGAAAAGTGCACCAGGATTCAGAATAAAGGATAGCCAAGGCCCTGTACTGCTGACCTTATAGAACATTGCATGTCAATGGGCAAGGCCGTTACATAGTGAACTCTTGGTCAGAAATGAGAAACAATGATAGTCTGCCTGGAGAAGATTGCATCAAGGAGCTGGCAGTGTCAACTTTGTTACTGGCTGGGACAAAACTAGGAAGATAATCTTGCCATCAGTCAATATTCCCCAAGACCACCATGTACAAATATAATGAGAGTGCAACAACAAAATAATTAGTGAATGTATTTTAAGTGAAACATTTCTAGTAGAATTAATGATATAGTGGTTAAGGTGCTGGACTACGATCTGGGAGACCAGGGTTCGAATCACCACACAGCCATGAAGCTCATTGGGTTAGCTTGGGCCAGTTACTGCCTCTCAGCCTCAGAGGGAGGCAATGGTAAACCCCCTCTGAATACCGCTTACCATGAAAACCCTATTCACAGGGTCGCCATAGGTCAGATCGACTTGAAGGCAGTCCATTTCCATTTACCAATTACCATGCATAAGCACAGATGAGTTCAATTTGAAATACTCAGCCCATGTTTGGTGACATATATTGATAGGGAAATTCAAACTTTGAAGAGTGTTAGAGAACAACTAGAATTATTGCCAAAAAAAATGGAGAACCAATGTATTAAGCAGAGATCAAGTGAGTTTGGCCCACTTAGCTCAGTGTTTAGAAAGCTGAAAGGGTTAGGGTTAGGATTAGACTGTATTCACAAATCCATCAATGGAGCTATGTAAGATTACTACCACTGTAGGTACAAGAGCAAATAGCTACCATGTTGAGTTTAAATTCAGAGTAGAATTTCAAAAGATTAGAATTATTGTATGGATACTATTACTGAAGCAATACCTGTTCCCCCAATAGTTTCAAAACAGACACAGCTGGTTGATAAAAAGTAAAAGGTAGCTGTGTTCATCCATCTGAAAATTTCCAAAACCCTTAGGGAAATGCCTTTATTAGGCCAATCAAAATATCACAAAACAGGGTGAAAGCTTTTGAGTTCTTAAGAACTCTTCATCAGACTAGATGGCAAATGAAGTGGAGGGTGTGGGAGAAGAGATTTGTCTGTTGATAATGAAGACTCATGGTTCAACCACCAGCCAAATCTGCCCCAGTCCATGGTTACTACAGTGATATTTCTGCCCTCCCATGGTGATTTCCATAGCAAAATTATTCTGGAATTAATATTTCTAAGAAAGGGATGAATTACCTAAAACTACCCACGTTACAAGCACTTTGGAAACAACCCACAGTCTATTCTGTTCAATTACAATGCAACAGAGATGGGTGCCAAGTATCTCTGTGTCTCTCTACCACCAGTGCCTATTTTTCCTAATCCAAAAGAATAACTGGCTACAAACTATCCTGTTGGATCAGGTTAGAAACCTAGAATCAAGGATAAAAAGAAAGGCCCATTTTCTACCTCCAACTGTATCACTGTAGTTGTCTATGAAACTGCAGTGCTGATAGCGCCATTAAACAAGCACAAGATCTTCCCTTCACTTTGCTCCCTAGGTAACTTTCTGAATACTAATTTGCAAAGGTTTTTAAAGCATGAGAATACAAAAGATTTGGTTGAAGTCAGAAGAGATATTCCCCTCAAATACCGAACTCAACTCAGTATTAAATCAATAGAAGTTTGCTCCAAGTTCACAAAATATTGTGCCCAAAGTTAGTGCAGCACCCTGAAGTTGGTGCAGAGCCCAGGGAATCTAAAGTACCAAATGAACATATCAACATTTTAGCACACAGACAGCAACCAAAATACAGAATGGATAGAATTTTTTTCTTATCTGAAAAGTTTTCCTCACCTGAATCCAAGATTGTACAGAGGGCATGAATTTATTTCTGATAAGCTTATAGGCATCTGTAACATTATTTATTATAGCTGTATTGTCTTCATTCTCCTGAAGTTTCACATCTATCAGAAAAAAATACACAACAAATATATGTCAGATTTTTGACAAAATGTTTTGGTACAGTATATACCATCCACCTATTAAGTAGGTTGGTCTAAAATGTATTAAGAATTAGGATATTCCTTCATGCAATCTCTGCCCCCCAAATCTGGTTTAGCCATTCAGCAGCTGCAACCACAGGAGTTAAATGAATAACTAGATGGAAGATACTGAACAAAGGTATGAAGTGAGGCCTAAATCTCAATAGCTCTTCATCTTAAATCAGTAATTTCCAGTCTTTTTCCAAGCTACAAATCCCTACCTGAAAAAACACATTTTCCAGCTGAGAACTTGCAACATACTGATGACATAATTCTGAACACCCATTAGTTGGTTAGTGAAAATCATATAACCTGCAACTAAAAGTAATATATCATCAATGATTGCATGAAACGGAATCCAAATACCTGGGAATACTTCAAGACTGAGACTGTATTTATGAGAGCCAAGACCATGACTCCGAACAAAGGATGCATAATCATCATCTCCACTGGCACCAACATGGGTTAATTCAGACTCTAAACAATCTTCTATGCCTATACTCTCCTCCGTTTCCCTATTCAAGTCTCTGCTACCGGCTTTTGGAACCAGAGAGATGGAAGGAAGGTCCTTGCTGCAACAAGGTTGCTCGTTATCATCAAGAAATTGTGGCTGTTGATCTGCCCCCTCCACAGATGAGCAGGAAACAGCTATGTCCACATCAGCTGCATTCCAATTGACTGCTTCAGTGTCATTTGCCATGAAGTTGAAAGGATCTGGCATCAGAAGCCGAAAACAATTCTCCATCGCAGTCAGCGCAGCTTGTATTTCTTGCGACATATCTGTCAAGTGGTAGTAGTTTTAAAATGCTGCCATAAACAATACAGAAATAACATACACACTAAAACAAATTTGCCTCCTACAAAAAAGTTTCCCACCACTACAGAGACTGCCAATTAATTTTTGTATAACATTAGAGTGCAAACCTATCATCTGGTTTCGTGGACACAATGTTCCAAATCATGGAGGAAGCCAGTTTTCGGTGCCTTTTCTTTGTTAAAAAAGTGAAGGGTAGCAGGACTTACTGATGTCCTCAAAGGGCAAAGCCTATTTCAATGTGACCCACCATGAAGTTAACACAACACCTTACCCTGTGAGAGATAACCCTGTCGGGAGCCAAGGAGGCTACCAGGAATAGAGGAGCTGTCTGGTTAAAAGGTACTGCTAGTATGGTTCCCTGATGAGTGGAAGGAATCAAGACCCATTCACACTTGGAAATTTTTGATGCTTTTATTACCAAAGGAAGATGGAATGAGGCTTAACTCTTGGAATTATGCCCAGAAATATTTCTGATATCATGGCATTTGCTTTTGAAGCTTCCAAAACTTCTGTATCTGGTTTTGCCCAGATTCTTCTATCAGCAGCATTGCCTTTCTCTCCCTTCTCTCTTCTCTTCCTCCTTTGCCCATTTTAGATTATAAGCTTCTTTGGAGTAGGAGTCTGCCTACTTTTTGCCTATGAAGCTCTTTTATAATAATAGTACTGTATCTAAATAAAAATGTGTCACGCTGCAGTTCACAGCAGCACAGACAGGTGGCATGGTGAATGGTACAGTGAACACTTCCTCACCTTACAGACCTGCATGCCATTCGCACTGCCCACCTCAGAAAGCAGATAAGGGCATGCGTAGGTGTGGCTGGCCAGCGTGCAGCCTAGGTGCACTGTGGGGTGGCGGTGTTTTTCCAGGGAGACGATGGTGGGGTGCAGCAGTAGCAGCAGCCTGGATGGACAGCAGCATCAACGTTTGTCTGGGGAAGTGGTAGCAGTGGAGAACAGGCGAGGCAAACGTTTTGGCGAGGGGAGTGGAGGTTCCTGGCAAGTGGAGTGAGGGAACAGAGCCCCCCTAGCAGATACATGTTTGTATTAATAAGAATTACTAGTATTGGAGCAGATAGTTCAACTGATATCTTAAAATGAAATTGGGACTAATGCACCACCTATCAAGGCCCTAAACCTCACTCACCTGCCATTTCCCTCTCAGCTGTTTTAGCTTTATCTTTGTAAATATTATCCAATCGTTTTTGTTTTTCTTCATCCCTCTTCCTTTCTGCTAGAGTTCTGGCACTTATATCTTGAAAATCCACCTAAAAAAGAATTGTAGAATATATTTGATTTTGTTGTTCTGGCTCAGAACACATTGTACATATCAGTCAAATTTCCTTTGGTGGTCAACATCTGAAGGTAACAGACTGCACAAAAGAATGCTTCCTGATATTTCTAGAGAGTCTCTTTTTGAAGAGAGCCTAGAGCAGATCTCACAGCAACTGCTTTCTAGAAGTAGCACAAATGGATTCAAGCCGTCAAGGAAAATTAAATATACACAAGGTGCTGCTAATACAAATAGCTGTAAGTGTGCATGGGAAGATATCCAGATTTTCTTAGCCACTCTTGTTCAATAATACTTACCTTTTTTGTTTCAAAGCAATTATTAAAAAAGACACAATCTTTCAGTAAAGATACCATCTGATGCAGAAAATAAATCTCTCAACATTGGCTATATTAAGCTAACCAAGGAGTATTTCAGTACTACCAGTCAGTCTATGCACAACAGTAGCTTAACCCAATATAAAATCGATATTTTTGTCTAGCTATTTACTTATACAGAACTATATTTTTTTTGTTCAAGTTTAATACATTTATGTCTGCTTGCAAGGAAATTTCAGAAGTAATCACCTTTACTTGTATAAAGTCACTTAGCATTAAATCATGAAAGTGAATATTCATGTACCTTCTTATTCTGTTTTAAGAAATGGAATCCTAGTGAAAGTTTCTTGTAGGCCTCTCCATATTTCTCATGCCACTCTTGTACAGATTTAATAGCAGCTTTTTTTAGTTTTTGTGCTACTTCAGTTGGCGGGGGAAGAGGCCGATCATAGTCTGTTTCCACTGTGAGCTCCAATAATTCTTGGAAGTTTGAAATGATTAAAGTCCTAAACTGATGGGACCGGGTGAAGAGTTCATCCACAACTTGAAATGCTGAGAGACGTATCTCAGCATGCTCTTGATTTAGCTGTGCAATCAGCAGGCGATAAACATGACTAATGTGCTCATCTGAAGACCTTTAGAAAAGTAACCAGCATATAAGCAAAAAAATAAATACCATCAACTATGAGGCATTTTAAAAAGACTAATACAATACAGCATGAAAATTAAACTAACTCATCTTAATTGTTACTCCAGCTGCAAAACCTCCCCCAATTAAAAGTCCTTTACTTCTCAGGCTGGAATCCTTACCTGGGAGTAAGCACCAATGAATACAGTGAGATTTCCTCCTGAATAAATAACTCATAGGATTGCACATGATCCCAAATATATATATAAAAATAATCTTTATTGTTACGGTTAATGACCAGCATGACCCTAATATAAAGAAATGTGAACCTTGGAAGCAAACTCAAGTTTGTTTTTCAAAAGCATTTACATTATGTTACTACAATGCGGTTGCTGCTTTATAGTAAGATCATGTGAAAACAGGCAAGCATCATACTTGCAAATCTTCTTTAGCTCTTTAATCTTAATGGGATTCAGCTGTAGTTCTCCTGAAGTTGTAAGATCCTCCACCAGCTGTGCCAGCTTTTGGTCCATTTCTGAAGTGAAAACCAAAACCTGTTAGTACGATTAATTATTAAATAAACTCTAAAATAACAGATTTTGACAAGAAGATCCCAAAGACAGATACAAAGGAAATGAGGGTTTTTCTATTTTCGTTATTATTATTGAAAACCAATTTACATCAATTGGATTTAGAGAGTACAGTGAAATCAAGCTTTCATTTGCATCTGCCAAATGTCTGAAGATAGTCCAACCTGTCTAGGTGGAGGGCAACATAGCCCGTTGTTGCAACCTAAGTCGATTAATGGCCTTCACTGAAGGGTGGTAAAGGCCCCTAGAAAAGACACAGCGAGAGCAGCGGGCTCCTTCATTCTAAAATTACCGGAAACAGGCACTCACCCAACACTTTCTACGTCACAGTATACACAAAAATTCGTCTTCCACCTTAACATACCTGAAAGTAGTAGGAAAGAAGAGGCTGACTGCGATCCTTGGAAGCCGAGCGGAGCCCATGGAGAGCGCCGTCGGGAAGCACGGCGAAGGCAGCAGCCTCACTCCCGGGCACGGAAGGGAGGCGCCAGACACTCCAGGCGCAGGCCTCGACTGCAGGCACGGCGGAGGCTTCAGCCGTGTTCGTCCCGCGCACAGCCTACGACGAGTTACGCGTTTTCCCTTCCTGCAGATATAAGGCTAGAGAGCGCTACGACAGAGGAAAATGAGGGCTCCAGCCTCTGACGGGAGCAAAGGAAGCCGTCACGTCGGAAGGGGAGAGGCGGGGCTTTCCATCCTTCATCGATCTATGGCGACTTTACGGACTGTAGACTTAATAATTAGACCACAGATAAAAGTCTTTTACTGGCTTCTGTAGAATTTTTTTCCTCCACCTTTGAAGCGGAAGTGAAACCTCTCCTGGAAAAGCAGAACTTTGCTATACTTGGCTAGACGTCAGCATGTCCACTTCCAAGACAAACGGTGACAGCAAAGAACGCTTTCCAGCGCGTGCTCCTTCTAGCTCATAGCTGCATAAAAACAGATTTATGAAGATTGTTTGCTGCAACGTGATGGGGTGTTTTCTGTAGGGATTTTTGGCTGGAAAATACATAATGGTCTCATTCCTACACTAGTACAGTAATCTCAGTGCTAGACTACTGTATGTGAGGCTGCCCTTCGAACTCTGCCTGGAAGTGTGATGTGACTATTGGTATATATCCCGCTGTTCCTCCCAGTAGGAGCCCATGGCTTGGGACCTTAACGTCTGCCTTCTCCCCTAAGCGTTTTTTTCTGTACACCGCTTTCAACATCTGGAGTCTTTTTTCAGGTCTCCTCCCTTTTGCTATGTCAGCAGATGGCCAAGAGGAACAGTGCCTTTTTAGTTACCTTCCCTACAGTCGGGGGTTTGGCCACGTAACTACATGCCTTCCAGTTCTTTGAGGGGGCATTTGGGAGAAGGTAAACAGATAATATATTTTATCAAATTATCTGTTTTTTCCTTTTATTATTATTTATTTTAATTATTTTATTTAGTTGTGTCTGCTCTGTCAGATACTGTGCATTGTAGAAGTGGAAGCATGATAGCGACTTTAAATAAAGTTTTAAGTCACTACACGCACGCACCCGACACATACAGACATATACCATAAGGTGGGGATAAGGAACGGTATTGCACTGATGTTTCACTTGACAGGGCTATTTTACAAATGTTTCAACGCTCAGAATATATAAAACCCGAATAGAAAAAGGTCGAACTCCTCTTTTTCCTGCTATGTTTTGTTTCCAAGTCACGACTTCCGCCGGAGGAAAGATTTAGAAACGCCTTTTACTGTGAACCTGGAA
This sequence comes from Rhineura floridana, assembly GCF_030035675.1. Classification (NCBI taxonomy): domain Eukaryota; kingdom Metazoa; phylum Chordata; class Lepidosauria; order Squamata; family Rhineuridae; genus Rhineura; species Rhineura floridana. The sequence goes on from NC_084484.1 coordinate 2,777,165, forward strand.
ATTGTCTACCCAGATAATGAGATGTGTCACTCAACATCTATGTGTACTAGAAAAAAATAATAGTGCGTACACCACTGCGTCATGTCATGGATGAGTTAGCCAGCGAGAGGCTTCGCTCGCTTTATTTGAGATGCCCCTACTTTTGCTTCACCGAAAAGCGAGCCGGGCTAGCAGGAGAGATTACGCAGAAGCAACAACAGCGCCTTCCTCTGACTCTTCCTCGGGCAGTGTGCGAGTCCCATGCACTGACTGATCCTGGAACGAATGGGAATCTGCATTAAATAAGCCCTACTGCCTACACATACCCAGCATGCACACATAGTCGACATTATGAACATGAATATGGCTTTCATGTGTAGATTGGAAGCATGTCTGCGCCCCGTGCGCATAGGTTCTTCTGTGGGTACCCTGAGGAACTAATGGTGGAGGGAGCAAAATTGAAGATGTCATTTAACAATAACTAGAAGAGCAGTCCTCCTCGTGGATCCGACCGAGGGTGCTTCTACTCCAGCGTTCTGTTTTCAGCTGTGGTCAGCTAGTACCCCCAGGAAGCACACATGCAAGAAATGATGTCAATAGCTGCCCCCTTATCTTGATATATATATATATATAGTAATCAGTGGCGTGCTATTTATTTATTTTTCAAGAGTTGTTATTTTGATTTCTAGTAAATGTAACAACGAACAAGTAAAACAACAAAGTGCAATAAGCATGTCACTCTATATAAAACAGAAAAAGAATATATGTATATATAAAATAGAATATTAGAAAGCAGAATAATAGAATTAAAAAGCAGGGTATACATCCCATCAAAAGGACGTTAATGATGAGGGTGGCACATAGGTTGTGTTTAGCTATTGAAAGAAGTAATAGTCATTGACAGATAGTTTAAGAGAGATTAGATACATTTCAGGTGTTTAACCAGGGAGCTTCACTACATTATGGAGCAGTGAATTCCACAAAAATCTGTAATAGTACTTTATCTTCATCTATTGGCAATCACTTTTATGGGGCAAACCCAAGTTCTACAATTAAGAGGAGAAAAAAGTTCTCTCCACCTTTTCCCAGAACTTTTGGATGCAGTTGTAGCATTCTCCTCAACCCCCATCTTTCTCTCTGTAGACAAATCAAGATGCCACAGCAGAAACTTCAAGCATCTGTCTTGAGCCAATAACTGAGCATCTTTTGAGGTCATCTAGTGTTCCACAGTTATTAAAGGGGCACTGGAATGTCCCTTCCATTAAGGTGAGCTTTTTAAAAAAATCTCCACTGTTGTGAGCCTCTAAATTCTATTGCTTATAAAAATGACACTGTTGTGCTAACATGAAACCTGGCAAGAAAAGGCTACTTGATGAGGTCTATGAATATTCCAAATTTTAAACTGATAGAATAAAAAATGAGCTGAAAATTGACACCTACCCTTTTCCCTCAACAAATAACATATTTATTTCAACTTTCAATTAAAACTACTGATATACTTTATTCAGGCTTGCTGAGGAAGGCAATCCTTATCAGTCTGTTGAATTTCTAAGCTGCAGTTCAAAAGTTATAAAGGTTTTCTTGCCCCATTAAAGCCTATAACAGAAAGTCGTGGCAAAGTTGGTGCACGGTCAGGTTCATTCTGAAGCCAGAATAAAGTTAGAATGCTGGCAGTACTCCAGTGTCTGCAGAGGGAGTCACCAAATGGATTCTATATGTGATACCTATTCCTTCAGTTCTAGAATATGACCTTAAAGAGGGGAGGACCATGCATATGGATAGAGAACTAGAAGAGTCTTCTGTACATAGGCGGTTTCATAATCAGCTGGAAAAGAATGAATGTTCCATCTTAAAAAGAGAGCGCCAGTGTAGTGTAGTTACAGTGATAGCAGGGTTCCAGTTCCCGAGAGTGAAAATAACAGGGAGAAAAACCACCTTGAGGACTTTCTGTGAGTAGAAAGGGTGGCATAAATATGTAATAATAAAAGAATTAGGAGTTTAATATGCAGATACTTGACACGTCTGTTTTTGTCCCCTGCTTAGTTCCTATTTGACCTGAATATAGGCCACAGAAAGTGTGGTCTATATTTGGGTCAACATGCTACTTGTCCACAATTACTAGTTTAATTTGATAATTTCCAATAGATTCCCCAGTGTTCTGACAGGGAGCTGGTGAAATCAGAAGGTAACATATATAGCAAGAGAGGCAGCAAACTGCACCTGTTGACTTGCCAGCTTCCTTCTTTGTGTTTTAAATAAACCACCACAATAATTCTACTGGCACAAGAGATTTCCCATTGTAAAAATCAAGACTTTTTTTTGCCAAGGTTGAAGAGAGAGTGAACAAGGAATCCTAGAAAAACTGGGATGTGCAAATAACCAGCGAATAGGCTAAATCTCATTGACATTTGCTCAGTGGTTTGTTTCTCTGCTTGTAATTAGATGTCAGTGGCCCAGTCCATTACAGCAGTGGGATCTTCTTATCACATGTCAAGCAGGCCCAGTGCAGTTCTCCTGTCTATGTTCTAACAGCTGGGGACAGGTAACAGTAAATCAGCTGTGAAGTAATTTTATTGTATTATCGTTTATTTATGTATTTATAATCCACACTTTCATAAGAATATATCAAGGCAGAGTATAACCTATAAAAATAAAATCATAAAAAATAACCATAAAAGCATTATTAAAAGCATCAGTAAATATAGATTGGTTAAAAAGAAGAGAAAAATCAAATGACAAAGGCCTGTCTGTATTTTGAAGGCTGAGGGAATAATTCTGCCTGACAGACAGATCATTGTAGAAGAGAGGGAGGGAGGAAGAAATAAAAAGGTATGCTACAATCCTGTACAGGCTTACACAGATGTAAGTCTTCCTGAACATATGTGTTTATTTGCACACATCTACCCAGCTAATTACTTGTTTGTTTTTGCTTTTGTTTCTTTCCAGAATGATTCCTTAAGCTGGAAATCTGTGAGAATCTGTCCACAGGTGTTCGTATTAGGGTTGTCAGGTCTCCAGTTTTTGCCCAGAGACTCTGTTTTTTTTGGGGGGGGGTCCTCTCCGGGTCTCTGGGTGAGTCACTTTAATCTCCAGATTCCTACCTTTCATTTTAAAAAAATTAAGTTTCTAGGTGGTCTGGTTCAAAAGATATAAACCAAAATGTCAGCTGCCACCACCAGCCCACGACTTCTGTTAGTACCTGCTGCCCTAATCCCTGCTCTTTCAAGCCCAGCCACCTCATCCATGCCCCTAGGAGGGCGCGTGCCAGAGGTCCGCACCCCCCCGCACTCCTGCTAGTGACGCCACTGCCACAACTGCCAGCTGGGGGGCAACTGGGCTCCTTGGGACTATGCAGCTTCCCCACGGCTGCACAGGTGGCAGGGCACATAAACCCTGAGCCACTCACTGTGGGGGTCATCTTTAGCTGGCCCTTGTCACCCAGGAGACACGAGCAGGGGTTTGAACTCAGAGACTCTGGACTACCAGCCAGGTTCTCCTCCCCACTGTGCTATAGTATAGCCTGTTACAATGACTCTACTGTAATGCAGAATATCCTACAAGTGTAAAGTATAAGTTGGTACACTATCTTTTTAGAACCAACATTAAATGTTTTTAAGCTAACTCAGATTTTTTTTTTTTAGCATCTGGAATTTTACTTTGTAAAAATGCCATCACAGCAATAAAGACTGAGAGAAGAGTAAAAAAATACTACCTCAAAAATTGATAGGGGGTGAGGAGTAATAATACAAGAACCACAGCAAAGCTCAGAGAGACTTCAGACAATAAACAATGTTCTTTTTTTTAAAAGTCAGTGTAATATAGATAGAAGAAATAGGACAAGAGTTGTTCTGAGAGAAAACGATCAGACATGGTTTACAAAACAAAAAAGAGACAACACAGAGGGGGAGGGAGGCATAATTGAATTTGTCTTGATGGTGATACTTTTGCTGTTAGTGTGCTGCCAAAGCTTGGGGGATGGGAGTGTTTTGTATATTTTTAATGAAGTGCATGTGTTTTTGTATGAATGTGCCAATATTATAACATATTTATGTTACTGTTTTTAATTATGTTGTAAGTCACTTGTGTAACAAGCAACTAACAAGTCATCGTCGTCATCATCATCATGTCCCAAACCTTTGTTTCCCATAATAGATAATATTTCAAAGAGTCCTTTGAATCTCTGAAATCTCTGGAATCAGTCACAGCAAAATTTTGAATAAGGTTACATCTGAAAGGATTTGTTATCGGTACACAAAATTTGAAAAAAGGTTCGCAGTGCAGATTATATAAGGAACTGAGAAACTTAAGTTTTTCAAAACACTTACCTAACAATAGTTTAATTTAGTTTTGAAAAACTAAACACAATTTACTCACAACAGGAAACTAAAGATGTACTGTAACTGTCAATTACTTTTGTGAATTATTTGGAGATCTTTGGGTTCACCACAAATCTAGAGAATCATACTTTGTCAAAACAGGTACATTGTCTATAGATGGGAAAAAATACTTACAGTAGCAGAAAGAGATGGTGGCTTTACTGAAAAATCAAATCAGATCATGCTCCACCACTCAAAATTACTGAAAATGATCAGTGTACAGAAACTTGGCCATATACTTCATTATGTATAAGGCCACAAAACATTATGGTAATAGGTGACTTCATTACAAAAAAAAGTCCAGACACAATTGTCAACCAGGAAAAAAAAGTGTGCTCGGTTTTATTGATGACTGTAGAAATGAAAAATTCAAAAAATTCAAAATGAAACCAGGACATTCCATTGAGCGTTATCACAACAATCCACTGAGTGTTATCATAGCGGTCAATGTGACAGCATTCTTAGACATTTGAAAGTGGTCAGCATATATCACAATTGGTGCTTTTCTTGGTTGAGGCCGGTATATCAGGTCGAGGCAGGTGTATCAGTTAGTTCCTCTAACTTTTGTTAGAGGAAGATTTTCAAACCGTCATTGGTAGATAAATAAATAGAAGATAGATAAAAGGTAAACTAGTCGTATCTTCCTATACTTATCCATAATTATTTAGACACTGTAAGAACACACACAGATATGAATGAAAATATATTCCTTCTGGTCAATGGGGTAGCTACAAAGAACAAGGTAATTTGGCAGCAGCTGTTGAACATGCAGAAGGTTCACTCTGCTTTGACTTATTTGAAAGCGTTTAAGCCCCTATGGAGATAGATATTCATCGTAATCTACTGTTAGATGTTGAACATAGATAGTGAACATAATAGGGCAATCTTATTCATTTTTAAGTGTCAAATTTAACAAGGAAAAACATTAAAAGGAATGAAAATCCATAATAAGCACTGTCAGCTCACATTGAGAATACAATAGCAATTAGTACTTCCATCTAAAACAAAGCATATAAATTGATATAAGCTCTCCAGATGTCCAAATAGGTGTCCACATGAAATTGGCATTTATATTTTAAAAAGTTCAAATGTAAGAAGGGTGGTAAGGTCCTCAGACCATTGTGTAATGGACGATGGGTGTTTAGCCTTCCAAGAGAGTATACGTCTCTTGATAAATGGGTTTGCAGAATTTTTTTGTTGTCCTGCTGTTAATCTCCATACTATAGTTTAACAGCATATGAATATCTGCAAATATCAGTAACTTTTCCAATGCAAAACTGAAATGGAGAACAACTTCAGACCAAAATGAATACGTCACTGGACACGCCCACACCCTATGTCTCAATGAGGACTTTTCAGCATCTATTAGTGCCTTCCTATACATTGTTCAGTCTAATATACCCGAAACATCCATTTTTGCTGGATCTGTCTCAAATCTAGAGAAATGTTCCATATAGATTCTAAAACAATTTTCCATTGTTTAGGTTGTCTAGCATATTATAATTCCGTATTCCACAACTCTTTAAGTTCCTGAACATTTATTTTACAAAAAGTCAAATAAGCATTTATAAACTGCAGTTGTAGAGTTAGCTTTCTGAGAAAAGCCAATCATTCCATCCATTTAGGAAATGCTGAAGTACTCAAAGCAGATTGTCCCTAAATAGACACCAACAGGTGTTGTAATTGAAGAGATTGCCATTCAATGCTCACTGGTAAATGATATTTAAGCCACAATGAAGAAAATGACAAAAATTCTCCATCTGAGCCTATCAGATGAGCTGATGTATAGATTCCACAATCAACCAATTTCTTCCACAAAAGAGGCTCCCCTCTATCTTCAAATCTGGATTATCCCATAAAGTTACTTTAGCATGAGCTATGGGTCAAATTGTAAGTGATGAGACAATATACAACATTTCTCTAGTTGCTAAAGTGGTAGTTGTAGGTAGTATAGATCCTTTCCTTTACAGATGGGTTAAAACCATTACAGATGAAAGAAATTCTTAATGTCATTCATAAAATGAAGACTTGGAAAGCGCTGGGGTCAATTGGGTTTCCTGTAAAATGGTATAAGGCATATTCAGATTTTCTGACCCCTAAGCTTCTCCGTGTTTACTGAAAGGTTTTTGAATTAGGCGCCTTGTCAACGTCAGTGCATGATACTGCAGAAAAAATGGTAATCTTATCAACTTAAAACACTCTGAAATTCAGGCAAATGTCTATAATGCAGACAAAATGAACTGCAATTTTATACTGAGAAAAGCTAGATCTTCAACTTAGGCTGTGAACACACGAGTCACCTACAGCAAAGTGTTTCCATTGGCCACACCTGGGGGGCAACGGGTTGATCTGCCAATCAGTTGCAAAATTTCTTTGAAGCTGATTTTTTTTTTTAAATGCAGTCAAGCTGATCCCACCAGGTTTTACAGGAAAAGGGGCGGGGTTTGACTAGCTTTGCGTGTCCTCATTTTCAGAAAAGAGGTGGAGACACACTGGAACTAGCAGAATAGTGTCTCTCTACCCTTGATTTATAACAGTTGTGCTGAATACTACTACAGTGAGTTACTAGAATTGCTGGTGCATAGGAATGTCCCTGACTTAAGAAAGAAAGAAAGAAAGAAAGAAAGAAAGAAAGCTATGGATCCTGTTCAGTTTATTGGGCCCAGTACAGGTGTGGTGTTGGGGGTCCTGCTGCTGCACCCTACAAGGACCTATGCATGTGTATTGAAAGGTGGGGGCCACATGTGAGAATTATTGCTTGCATAGACTGTGAGAATTCTCACCTGCAGCAACTCCTTGATCAAGCAGAATGATAGATATGTAGGGTTGTCAGGTCTCTGGTTTTTGCCCCGGGACTCCAGATTATTGGGGTCCTCTCTGGATCTCCTGGTGTTTGCTTCAATCTCTGGACTCTCAGCTTTCATTTAAAAAAATAAATAAGTTTCTAGGTGGTCTGGTTCAAGAGATATCTAGCGTGTAGTCCAATCACTTGTTGTTAACAACTCTGAACAATTTAGTATTAGCAAACATGGACACCTCACTGCTCATTCCTAACTCTAGATCATTTATAAACAAGTTAAAAAGCACAGGTCCCAATACCAATCCTTGGAGGACTTCTCTTTGTATATCCCTCCATTGGGAGAACTGTCCATACAGTCCAACTTTCTGCTTTTTTTCCTAGCCAGTTTTTGATCCACAAGAGGACCTCTTCTTTTATTCCATGACTGCTAAGCTTACTCAGAAGTGTTTGGTGAGGTACCTTATTGAAGCTTTTAAAAGTCGAAGTACACTACATCAACCAGATCACCTCTATCTATATGTTTGTTGACACTCTCAAAGCACTGTACATGCTTGGTTATTTTATGTTTAATAATACTTTCTACCAGTTTTCCTGGGACAGACGTTAAGCTAACAGGCCTGTAATTTCTAGGATCCCCCCAGATCTCTTTTTAATTATTGCAGTTACATTGGCCACTTTCCAGGCTTCAGGTATATAGGCAGATCTGAGGGACAAGTTACATATTTTTGTTAGAAGATCAGCTATCTCACATTTGACTTCTTTGATAATTGTTGGATGGATGCCATCTGGACCCAGCAATTTGTCTGTTTTATTTTGTCTATTAAGCCTAGGACTTCAGCTCTCATCACCACTATCTGCTTCAGTTCCTCAGACTCCCTTTCTGCAAAATTTAGTTCAGGCACAGGGATCTGCCCTGTATCTTCTGTTGTGAAGACAGATGCAAATAATTCATTTAGCTTCTCTGCCACTTTCTTACTTCTGCATCAGCACATCTTTGACTCTCTTGTCATCCATGAGTCCAACTGCTTCTCTAGACAGTCTCCTGCCTTGAATGTATTTAAATAATTTTTTGTTGTTGGTTTTTATGTTCTTAATAATTTGCTCCTCAAATTCTTTTTTAGCGTCCCTTATTGTCTTCCTGCATTTCTTTTGCCAGCGTTTGTGTTCCTTTTTATTTTCCTCATTCAAACTTCCATTTTTTTGGAAAGGTTTCTTGCCTCTTATAGCTTGACTCTGCTCGTTAACCGTGCCAACATCCTCTTAGCCCTGGTGGTACCTTTCATGATCTGCAGTATACATTCCACTTGAGCTTTCACTATTGTATTTTTAAACAGCTCCCTAGCATTTTGTTTTTTTTTTCAATTAATTTTTATTCTAATTTTCAAAACCAAAATAATACAAAAAGAAAACAACACAAATCAATAACTAATACAATACAAAAAAAATACATATATATAAAAATATTGACTTCCGATTTGTCATAGTTCAGCTATAAATCTATAATATATAACAAACCTATCTCTTAATAGATTATAAAATCACCTTCCTCCAGCGGTTATCTTAGTTGGTTTCAAATCTCATTAACATCATATCATTTTAATATTCCACAAAAAGTCAAAGAGAAGTTTCCAATCCTTGAGATATATATCAATCATTTTTTTTCTAAATAAACATGCCAATTAATCCAGGTCATCAAATCTACTAAATCCAGTAATTTCAAAACACCATAATTCAACTATAAATCTATAATATATAACAGACCTATCTCTTAATAGATTATAAAATCACCTTCCTCCAGCAGTTATCTTAGTTGGTTTCAAATCTCATTAACATCATATCATTTTAATCTTCCACAAAAAGTCAAAGAGAAGTTTCCAATCCTTGAGATATATGTCAATCAATTTTTTTTCCTAAATAAACATGTCAATTAATCCAACTCATCAAATCTACTGAGTCCAGTAGTTTCAAATCGCTCTTCTGTCATTATCCATATTGGGTCCATCTTCCATCTTTACGCACCCAAAAATCTTGCTGTCATAGTCATATAATAAAAGCCTGATAGGAATTTCCTCCATCACAGATATTTTCTTACCATCAAATCCAAACGTAACACTGAAGTATTGTTTCAAAGCCGCATCTCTGCTCCTCTTTTCCACATGATACACTAGTACATTTCTTGAAGGTTTTTCCATTGACACAAAACAGGGATTAATTCTATTAACTTTCTCCATTTCAAGTTCCATCAAATCCTTCCAGTCCAGGAATGTTTTTGAACCGATAATATCTTTATCTCCAATCTCTTCAATTCCTTCAGAGACAGCGCTGTATTCCAAACTGTAATATTTATCTCCAGGATCCGTCACAACCAGGAAATCCAAATCTTTTTTCATGTCCATATTTAAGCCAATCTCCATAGATTGAACCTTGCCTTTAATTTCTCTTTCATCCTTTTTTTGTTTTCCAGATCTATCTTTATTCTCCTTTCTCATAGAATCCTGAGTTTCTTTCAGCTCCTGTCTCATTTCATGAAATTCAGTTCTCCACGCTTGTCTATTATTTCTCAGTTCTTGTTTTATTGAGTTAATCCCATCCATTATTTTCTGAAGCATGTCTAGAAATAAAGTCCCTTCTTGTACATCCATGATCTTCTTAATTGCCATTCTTAAAACCAAAAGAACAAAACTCCTTCAATTTTCAATGTCCCAAGCAAAGAGCAGTTTATTTCTTTATCCAGTTACAAAGGAGTTAATCTTTCCAACCAACTAACGTCACACGCTAGACAGTCCTTATCTCTTAAATGTCCAGAAGTGCAAAAACAGCTTTTAGTTCACAGCGTTCAAATAACTAGTAGCAGAGAGAATGAGCAGATTCGTCAACAACAACAAAAAAAGTAGATCAGAAAAAATAGTCCCTTATATATATTACACAAAAGTCTTGTAAATCAAAAAGATTTCTTATCTCTCCCAATCAGAAAGCTCTCATCCATTGTAATCTTTAAAATGCAATTTTCCATGTCAGCTTTTTGCAATAAAAAAAAAAAAAGATAAGCTATTTATATTTTCTTCCCCCTTAGTTCCGTAAATAAAGAAGGAAAGTCTTACCTCATCTAGGTTATCTTAATTGCTGTTACTTTCACAAATCTCTTTAGCTATATAGATAAGAAAATGATAAATGTAGACAGGAGGTTTGCCTGCTAGTCCGTTAAAAAAAAACGGGTCACTTATCCAGCTGAGCTAGCATAAAATCCTCGCTCTGTCTGAACTGCTGGAAGACAGACAATTCTGACGAATTCCAGGCTCCAACAATCAAAACAAAACTATGTGGCAGATCTCACGCTTCTTCCTTATCCGGAAGAAATCATCCCCAGTCAGAAAAAACCCTTCTGACTGAATTTAAAACTGGATAAGTTTCATCCAAGACGGGAGCCCATCTCAGAGGCAGCACAGGCGGAGGGATCCTCCTGGGAAGTCGAACAGCTCCCTAGCATTTTGGAGTGAATTGACCCTCCTGACTTCGCCTTTCAACTTTTTTACCTCATTTATGGGATTTTTTCTCTTTTGAAGTCAAATGTTACCGTGTTGGATTTTCTTGGCAATTGGCCATTTACATGTATGTTTAATAGCACTGTAGTCACTGTTCCCAACTGGTCTGACAATGCCTATCTTGCACCAGGTCCTGTGTGCCACACGTAAGATTAAGTCCAGGGTCACTGTCCCTCTGGTCGGTTCCATGATCAACTGGCACAGTCATTTATGTTATCTAGAAATTTTACTTCTTTGTTGTGACTGCAACACATATGTAGTCAATGTCAGGGTAGTTAAAAATCACCCATTATTATGTTTCCTAGTTTGGATGCTTCCTCGCTTTCACTTTTTAACTCATGATCTCCCTCAGCATTTTGATCAGGGGACAACAGAACCTCCCCAGTACAAAATTACTCTTGGAGTCTGGTGTCACCACCCACAATAATTTTATGAAGTCTGCCTCTTTTGGGGTTTCTAGCTTCCTGGATTCAATGCCCTCTTTCATGTATAGAGTGGCAGCACCTCAGTATATCCTTCCGATATATCCTTGGCTTACTGGTTTTCTCTAACCAGGGTTCTATTATGCTTACTCTATTAATGTTGTCTTCTGTGACAAAGCACTGCAGTTCTCCCATCTTGGCTCACTGGCTTCTAGCATTAGCGTATAAACTTATATACAGTTTGTTTTTAAGCGTCTTTGGCACTTTTGGTTTGGACGATAGTACTTTTGCCTCTCTGGATTGCTACTCTGTGCCCTTGCACTCATAATGCCTAATTCTAGGCCTACCCTATTTTTGTTTTCATCTTATTTGTCTTGAAAATTTTTAATTATGTTTTATTGTGTATTGTATTTACATCCACTTGTATTTTAACCTGTTTTATTATGCTGTACACCGCCCTGGGAGCTTATTGCTATAGGGCGGTCTAAAAATGTAATAAAATAAATAAAATAAATAAATAAATTTATCCTGGGGAGAGATTTGTCCTAAACTGGACCCTGTTTAGCTCCTGTCGGCTCCCCCTCCCATCAGTTTAAAACCAGATGTGCCACCTTTTTGATTTTAAGCACCAGCAGTCTGGTTCCATCCCAGTTCAAGTGGAGCCCAGCCCTTTTGTTGAGGCCAGGCTTCTCCCAAAATGTTCCCCAGTGCCAAAAAATCCAAACCCACCCTCCCTACTTCATTGTCTCATCTGCATCGAGACTACAAAGCTGTGCCTGTCTACTTGGCCTTGCATGTAGAACTGGTAGCATTTCAGAGAAAGCCACATTCTAAGTCTTGGCTTTCAGCATCCTACCTAGCAACCTAAATCTTGCTTCCAGGACGTCACAACTGCATTTCCCTCTCTCATTGATGCCAACGTGCATCACAGCCACTGACTCCTGACTCATCCTCAGCACTACCTACCAAGCAATGTAGATGGGTGACATCTGCAGTCTTTCTGCCAGGCAGGCAAATTACCTTGAAGTCTGCACGCACATCACCCCACCCCCCAGTTATGTAAAAAGGGGTATCATGGAATATATTAAACAGCATGCACATAATTGTTCTTAAATTGTAGAAATTTTAGGAACTAAAGCAAATGAATGTTGCTGGGGTATTATATGAAAATTGTCACTTTTTTCCATTCCACGTGTAGCTGAAGTATATGCACTCTAATAAATTGTTTGCTAAAAATTAAAGTTTCATCAAGTGTGTTCTATTAGTTTCCAATCACTACTAGTCTAGGATGGCTCAAAACATCAGATCAAGTCTCCCTCCATTACTTTGGGATTTAAGTCTTTCTGTTACAAAAAACAAAAGTTCTGTATTGAATTCTGGGGTCACAAGAGTATCTGTAGCCCTCATCCAAATATCACCTATCCAATTCCACACCCTTACCAGAATTTTAAGAACTCTACAGGATCAAATGTTTAGAATAGGTGTCCCTTTGCTGTACACTTCTGGAAAGATTTCACAATTTCAAAAAAGTATCATCCAATAACTTTCCAGAAAATGCTAAAGTGACAACTAAGTAATACCAGTATTAGATAAAATACTTGTAATGTGATTATTTCACAGCCCAACAACAACAACAAAAATTTTAGTTGCCAAGGATGTTTGAATGACTTTAGGGTATTTTGGGGGTGCTAAATCCAAAAATGACATTAGTTTTGCCGAATTGGCTCTAGTTTTTGAAATAATGGATATCCCTCAAATGGCAATTGTACCCCAATACGACCTGTATCTGCTGACATATGCAGCAGGGTTTAGTCTTTTTACTCTTGAACACTGTTTTGCAAGTTTATCCATTGCATATAATATCATATCAATACTTTTTTTTTTTTGAAGAGGAATATGAGTTCGTCACGAAGAGGCGCTTAAACAATCCTAATGCATTCTGCTACATTTGTGGCGAATACACTCTGCAAAAACAAAGAAAAAACATCACTGACTTTGTAAAACAAGCATATCTTGCTTATTTTGGAGTGAAGCTTGGAGATCAAGATAAGTCTTGGGCTCCCCATAAGGTTTGCAAAACCTGTATAGAGTGCCTATGACAGTGGAAAAATGGAGAAAGGAAACGTTTAAACTTTGGTGTGCCTATGGTGTGGAGAGAGCCGCAAAACCATCACAATGATTGTTATTTTTGTGTTGTGAATGTGAAAGGCTTCAATCGCTACAAGAAACATAAGTGGGAGTATCCTGCTTTGGACTCAGCAAGGCAACCTGTGTCACACAGCGAAGATGTTCCCATACCAGTGTTTACCTCACTGCCTGACCTTCCATTGTCAGATGTTGAAGAAATGCTGGACGTGGAGTGTAGCACAGGTGGTAGCCCTGGAAGTGGATATGAAGAAAGCTTTTCAACACCTGAGCAGTTCTCCCAAAAGGAACTCAATGATCTGATACGAGACCTGTCTGTCAAAGCAAGCATCTGAACTTTTAGCATCCAGGCTAATGGAAAAGAACTGTCTACAGCCGGAAGCCAACATAACAGCTTATCGGACAAGAGAGGAGGGACTTCTTCCATACTTCAGCCAAGATGAAGAACTTGTATACTGCAATAACATTCCTGGACTTCTTCTCCAAATGGGACTACCGGAATATCGACCAGAAGATTGGCGGTTTTTTATAGACAGCTCCACCAGAAGCTTGAAATGTGTTTTATTGCACAATGGTAACCGCTATGCATCTCTTCCAATTGCTCACTCAACAAAACTTAAAGAAGAATATGAAAATATCAAAATGGTCTTGCAGAAGCTCTGCTATCATGAGCACCAGTGGTCTATTTGTGTTGATCTAAAGATGGTGAACTTCTTGCTTGGGCAGCAAAGTGGATACATGAAGTACCCTTGTTTCATCTGCTTGTCGGATAGTAGGGCAAAGCGAGATCATTGGAAAAAGTGGCATGGGCTTCAAGGGAACATATGACTGTAGATGCAGCGAACATCATTAACAAGCCATTGGTTGACAGAGAAAAAATCATTCTCCCACCACTCCATATCAAGCTTGGACTGATGAAGCAATTTGTTAAGGCCTTGGACAAAGATGGTGATTGCTTCAAATATATTTGTAGATCGTTCCTTGGACTGACTATGGAAGAACTAAAAGCAGGAATCTTTGATGGTCCTAAAATTCATAAACTCATCAATGATTTGAATTTCACTGACATTGTTTTAATCTTTTTAACATTTTAAATTTTAATGTGTTTTATATTGTTACATGTTTATTGTATTTTTGATGTTTTCTTGTTCTTGTGAACCGCCCAGAGAGCTTCGGCTATGGGGCGGTCTATAAGTTTAATGAAATAAATAAATAAATATGAATGATGTTGAAGCTTCTGCCTGGTGCAGTTAAGAACATTAGAACATAAGAAGAGCCTGCTGGATCAGGCCAGTGGCCCATCTAGTCCAGCATCCTGTTCTCACAGTGGCCAACCAGGTGCCTGGGGGAAGCCCGCAAGCAGGACCCGAGTGCAAGAACACTCTCCCCTCCTGAGGCTTCCGGCAACTGGTTTTCAGAAGCATGCTGCCTCTGACTAGGCTGGCAGAGCACAGCCATCATGGCTCGTAGCCATTGATAGCCCTGTCCTCCATGAATTTGTCTAATCTTCTTTTAAAGCCATCCAAGCTGGTGGCCATTACTGCATCTTGTGGGAGCAAATTCCATAGTTTAACTATGCACTGAGTAAAGAAGTACTTCCTTTTGTCTGTCCTGAATCTTCCAACATTCAGCTTCTTTGAATGTCCACGAGTTCTAGTATTATGAGAGAACTTTTCTCTATCCACTTTCTCAATGCCATGCATAATTTTATACACTTCTATCATGTCTCCTCTGACCCGCCTTTTCTCTAAACTAAAAAGCCCCAAATGCTGCAACCTTTCCTCGTAAGGGAGTCGCTCCATCCCCTTGATCATTCTGGTTGCCCTCTTCTGAACCTTTTCCAACTCTATAATACCCTTTTTGAGATGAGGCGACCAGAACTTTTTGAGATGAGGCGACCAGTTGTCTCAGTTGTCAAGAACTTCTTGGGTAACCACAAAGCAGACAATTATGAAGAATTGGTGCAAAACATGCTCACTAACTTTAAACATTTGGGTACTAATATGAGCATAAAGGTACACTATCTCCATAGCCACTTAGACAGATTTCCGGATAATCTTGGTGATTTTAGTGAGGAACAAGGGGAGAGGTTCCATCAGCATATAAAGGTGATGAAGGAAAGGTATCAAGGCAGATGGGACAGACACATGATGGCAGACTACTGCTGGAGCCTCCAACGTGATTGTCCTGATGCCCCACATGAAAGAAAATTGTACACACAGCGTTTTTCTATGCATTAATTGTGATTATCTGAATCAGCTTACTTTGTTTTAATGTTATTGTACTGAATACAACGCCATTACGTATTTCATGTGTTTACTTTTGTATGATTTGAGACAGTTTCCATGTCATTTGTAGGTAGGCTATGCCTGACCATTAATTTTTTTGAATTTGTTATGTTTTTCAATGGGGGCATCCATTATCTCAAAACTTAGAGCCAATCTAGTAAAACCGATGCCATATTCGGAATCAGCGACACAAAGTTACCCTAAAATCGATCAAACATCATTGGCAATAAAATTAATGTTGACCAGTGTTTTAGTAGTGAAGGTTAACACCTCCTTCAAATCCCCAGTTTTAAGAACAATGTAACATTTGACTGTTAACTAAGAAACAAACAATTATAAATAAGGCTTATGTTTATAGTCTTTATTAGCAAATCAACATCAACATGCAAAAATAAATGCTAAATACAAACTTCTACCATAAGGTTTCAACTACAATGGTTTTTATTTGGAGAGTGATAGGATGCGATTTGTAGCTGTTAAAATTGAACTAATCTCTGGTGAAATGAATACCCTAAATTACATAATTATCCTGCAAGGCATCTTCAACATTTGCCTGACGCTTAAAGTTACCAGCTGATTTTCATGTGAGTACATTCTCAAAGCAAGAAATAAGGCAGTAGCACTAATGGTTTGATACTGAATCCTATGGACATAACTAATAAATGAAGAATTTTAACACTATGGTCAACTGGAAGGACAGACATACAAGCAGTGCATTGTGCCTGTAATGTTCTCAGTTACTTGGTATTTATGTAATCTTCCCAAGGTAGTCAAAGAGTGGAGGGTTTTTGGAAAATAAACCCTTACAGTTCTCTTCATAGGAACTCCTAATTGATCAGAGTGTTGTCAAGCATCTATTGCGGCCCTATTATGATCATTTAAAAGGCAGAGTGTAAGAGGATATCAAACAAAAGGGCTTAGCCAATTGCTAACACAGAAAAAGGAAGCACACAGGTCTATATCACACTTTTGACATTGCAAATGCATTTCCAGTCTATGGGTCTCATGCTGACAACCACATTTGAAAGGGAGATCCACATGTGTGCCCATGCGCACACACTTGAGGCCACAAGGTCAACACATTCAGAGGCTGTGACTGGCCCCAGTTTCCTGGTGCATGAATCACAGATTTGCATATTTGGCCCTTTCAAATAATATGCCCTTCCACATATGAGCACATATTGGTGATGCTGAAAACAGGTATGGAAGTGCAAAATGGCCCTTTGAGATTCATTGTAACTTTTTCCCCCTCAAGTGAAACTGTCCATTTTTGAGTGAGCTTTTGCTGGATGAGTATTTGAGAAACATCCAATTACTGTAACAAAATCCAAACATTCAATATTTGTTCTCTTTAAGTACAACTTTTTAGTCATACATTCCCACTTTCTAAGTGTATATTGTTGTTCATGGATCTTTGGTCGCAATAAAAAATGCCACCAACAAATCTGATCCCCACCCCCTGCTCTTAGCTACACTCAAGATCTCTCTCTACAGGTCATGCCAAAATATATTGTGTCAAATTCCAGCAGCACTTCATTGCATGTACAAGGGGGTTACATAATGTAGACCTTCTCAGCTTGTGAGAAGTTGAAGACTTCTTTGGTTCTTGGGCAAACTACTTTGTCATCTTGACGAACAGAAAGCAAAGACTGGAACAAAAAGAAGATAGATCAATTAAGACAGAACCAAACTGAAATAAAGTATCCATTATTCAGCTTCTGTTATCTTAAAGTTAACTCTAGAGTTTTAAGAGCTGGCAAGGATGGTATGCATCATTAATCCAGGACTCCACAGTGTTCTATGCCAAAAGCACACACTGGCCAATGTCTGTCCAGCCTTTCTGTAATCCTATTATTGTTTTATTTACAATATTTATATTCTGCCCAATAATGAGGATTCTCTAGGTGGTTTACAGTAAAAACTTTAAACCAAGTAAGTGACATATGATTAACAAAATAAAACTTGCAACACAAAACCAAAGTAAAAATCAGCAGCAAATTAAAATTAGCATAAGGATCTAAAAAGCAAAAAACTATTTTAAGATTAAAAAGTATGGGAAAATAAAAAGGCTTCACAATGCAGGCATCAGACAAGCTTCTCTATGGAGGGCATTCCACAACTGTCTGCAGTATAAAATACACGTCTAAGCTAATAAAAGGTACTCCAAGCCACTGAAGCCTCTTACAGCAGTGCAAGAGCAGCCCAAAACTGAACACCTGATCCCTTAAGGCGAGTGCAACCACTTCTAGAACATGAACACCACTCAGTTGGGTAAACAAACCATCCACTAACAGCACCTCCGTCTTAAGTCTTTATTTATTGGTCCTCATTGTCCATTACTGTGCTCAAAACCAAAAACAGAAGGGAAGGCACCTGATGGGGGGGGGGGGAATGCAGAGAACAAGTTCTCAAAGTGCCCAAATGGTTTATGACGTTTTATTCATAATTAAGAAATTCCTTCATCAGGAGCATATTGCACTTCTTACAAGTAGCCTGCAATGATAAACATCTATAGGTTTGTCCTTCGCTGAATTCTATTCAAGGCTTAAATGATTTCTAAAGGTCTTTTGTAGAATTCATCCAGGCCTTTAGCAAAAAGCTAAAGCTTACAGAAGTTTATGGTGGAAGATTCAGTAAATTCGTTTCCAAACCAATTTAGTGCCAATTTAAGAAGTTACACATCACAATACATTGTATTACTCTATAACAAGCACTTACATTGTATCCATAGACATATCCATTTGGAAGCATCATGGGAGGATTATTTTCATTCATCACATCTCCTGAAATCTTGCAGACTAGTCGGGAGTTGGCACAATGTGCCATTGGCAGAGGCTGAGCCAGCTTATTTAGGGATTTGCTACAAACAGGGCAGTCAGGATTTTTTGAACTGCCATCCTCTTTATAACATTGACTATTTAAAAGTGTGTTAAAGGATAATAGTTTGAGAAATTAAACATTTAAATTATAAATATCAGAGAACTCAGTTGTTACATAGACGGCTTTGGGGCTAATATGAAGTTAGAGGATCAGTAAGTTTTTTTCAAGGACAACCAGTTTTATTTTGTGTACTTTTGAGACTCCTAAACAGAACTTCAGATTTACAATACGTTCATTTTCTGCAGGAGATGGAAGGTATCCTTGGATGAGTCCCCCCCACACACACACACTTGCTCTACTGGGCAGGAACATGAGGTAAAGATTACCCTCCAGGTGGCAGGGCAACTTTCCTCAGTTAGCAGATGCCCTAGCCAGAATAACTGGAACCAAAAACAAACAACATGGCAACTCTGGTGATAACTCCTAGCAGTGGCCCCAGATTGGGGCTGAAACAAGAAAGCAGAGATGAGAAGGACAGAAGGACACCCTCCCTCCTGGAGAGAGTTGGAAGCCAAAACCAAATGACTGACAGAGTGGGTAGACCAGAATCCCTCTATCCCCTGCAGAAAATAAATTATCACAGCAAGTCCAATGTTCTATTTTCCTGCAGTCGAGGGGAGAATCCTTGGATGGGATATACCATAGCAATTCCGAGCTGACTGGGACCCCACTGTAGAGAAGGGCAAAAAAGCCCTATGTCCAGGCACCTGCTGCTTTTATGAAGCATAAGTGTCAAGCTTATAATGGAGAAGGTGGAAGCAAATGATCAGATTGCTGCTCTGTATGTCTCCCAACGGGGTTTGGTCCCAGGCAGAAGCACTCCTGGTGGAGTGAGCAATGATCCTCTCTGGGGACAGCAGCCTCCTTGTAACATCTAGCAATGCAGAACTTTATCCAACAAGAGAGTGTTGCCAGAGACCTCCCTCCCCAGCATGCTGGGCTGAAACGAAACTAATAAAAAACCTAGTCTTTTGGAATTCCCTAGTGCAATTGATGTAGGTACACACTGGGTGTCTCACATCCAACAATTTTTTAAAAAGAATTATCCAGAGGTCCCAGCATGGATGGTAACAATTTTAAAACAGATAATTAAAAGAGCTAAAAATAGCCTAAACAACATAACAGAAAATAGGGTGGGTCCTAAAAATAAACACCTCAGGTGTCAAAGGCTAGGGTAAAGAGGTGTATTTCAGTATTCGCCAAAAGTTGTACAATGAAGTTGACAGATGCACCTTGGTGGGGAGGGAGTTCCACAGCTTATGGGCTGCCACACAAATGCCCTTTCCCAGGCCACCATCCCCTGAGCTTCCAAGAGTGGTGGAACCACCAAAAAGGCCCCCTCTGCTGATCTCAACGCTTGAGAGGGTCTAAAGGAAAGGAGGCGATCTTTCAGATATTTAGGACCCAAGTCATTTATGGCTTTAAAACACTAGCATGAGCACCATGAATTGGCCCAGGAATGAACTGGCGACCAATACAGCTGTTTTAAAATTAAGATTATATGAGTTCTGAAGGAACCCCCACCAGTAATCTGGCTGCTGCATTCTGGACCAGTTGAAGTTTCTGAGTTATCTTCAAGGGCAGCTCCACGTAGAGCACATTGGAATAATCCAGTCTGGAAGTTACCAGAACATGGAGTACTATGGCCTTCTCTGTCCAAAAGGGGCCAAAACTGGCAAACCAGTCAGAGATGGGAAAAGGCATTCAGCCACTGAGGCCACGTGAACCTCCAATGACAGTACTGGTTCAAGGAGTACCCCCAGGCTGTGGACCTGCTCCTTCAAGCAAACAGCAACCCCATCCAGAACAGGCCGTCCTCCCATCTCCTTGTGGTGAAATAGGAGGTCGATGGAGCACTGGACTCCGCCTAGAAAACACTTCACCATGGGGTGAGCTTGATGCTTTAGGTAAGATGAATCCCAGAGCTGTCACCTGACGTTTTAAAGGTATTCAGGTGAAGCCCTTAGTCAATGCAAGTCTGAGGAAGGCAAGAATTACTGAGACGCTAGCAGAAAAAGGATCATCCTCCTTTCTTCTACACCACCCAACGAAGGCATGCTTTTGCTGTTATGTGCCTTCAAGTTGATTACGTCTTATGGCAACCCTATGAATCAGCGACCTCCAAAAGCATCTGTCATGAACTACCCTGTTCAGATCTTGTAAGTTCAGGTCTGTGGGTTCCTTTATGGAATCAATCCATCTCTTGTTTGGCCTTCCTCTTTTTCTACTCCCTTCTGTTTTTCCCAGCATTATCTTTTCTAGTGAATCATGTCTTCTCATTATGTGTCCAAAGTATGATAACCTCAGTTTCATCTTTTAGCTTCTAATGATAGAACAAATTAGAACTAACACCCAATTATTGGTCTTTTTCGCGGTCCATGGTATGCGCAAAGCACTCCTCCAACACATTTCAAATGAGTTGATTTTTCTCTCATCTACTTTTTTCACTGTCCAACTTTCACATCCATATATAGAGATCAGGAATACCATGGTCTGAATGATCCTAATGTTACTGTTCAGTGATACATCTTTGCATTTGAGGACCTTTTCTAGTTTTCTCATAGCTGCCCTTCCTAGTCGCTAGCCTTCTTCTAATTTCTTGACTATCGTCTTTATTTGGTTAATGACTGTGCCAAGGTATTGATAATCCTTGACAAGTTCAAGGTCCTCATTGTCATCTTTAAAGTTACATAAATCCTCTGTTGTGGTTACTTTAGTCTTTTTGATGTTCAGCTGTAGACCTGCTTTTGTGCTTTCCTCTTTATTTATTTATTTCATTTCATTTTTAAACCGCCCATAGCGAATAGCTCTCTGGGCGGTGTACAAAAGATTAAAAGTATAGAAATACAAAATATCACAATAAATAAACTGAAACAAAGAGATTTAAAATTGTAACATTAAACGCTTTAAAATGCCTGGGAGCATAGCCAGGTCTTAACCTGGCGCCGAAAAGATAGAAGCGTCGGCGCCAGGCGTATTTCTTCGGGGAGGCTATTCCACAATTCGGGGGCCACTACAGAAAAGGCCCTAGATCGAGTAACTGTCCTCCGGGCTTCCCGATGGGTTGGTACCCAGAGGAGGGCCTTAGACGCTGAGCGAAGTGACCGGGTCGGTTCATAGCGGGAGAGGCGTTCCACAAGATACTGCGGTCCCACGCCGTGTAAGGCTTTATAGGTCAAAGCCAGCACCTTGAATCTGGCTTGGAAGCAAATAGGTAGCCAGTGCAAACGGGCCAGAACAGGTGTTATATGCGCTGACCGGCTGGTCCTCGTCAGCAGTCTGGCTGCTGCGTTTTGCACTAGCTGAAGCTTCCGAACTGTCTTCAAGGGCAGCCCTACGTAGAGCGCATTACAGTAATCCAACCTAGAAGTTACCAGAGCATGAACAACTGAGGCGAGGTCATCCCTGTCCAGATAGGGGCGTAGCTGGGCTACCAACCGAAGGTGATAGAATGCATTCCTTGCCACTGTGGCCACTTGCGCCTCCAGAGACAAGGAAGGATCGAAAAGAACCCCAAGACTACGAACCTGTTCCTTCAAGGGGAGTGTAACCCCATCTAGAACAGGGTAAGCATCCACCATCTGGGCAGGGAAGGCATTCACCAACAGTGTCTCAGTCTTGTCTGGATTGAGTCTCAGTTTATTAGCTCTCATCCAGTCCATTATCGCGGTCAGGCAGTGATTCAGCACAATGATTTAACTTTCATCAGCATTCATTTCAAATCATTACTGGTTTCTGCTAGTAGTATGGTATCGTCTTCATATCTTAAATTATTGATATTTCTCCCTCCAGTTTTCACACCTCCTTCATCTTGGTCCAATCCCACTTTCTGCATATAGATTAAACAAATAAGGTGATAAAATGCATCCCTAACTCACACCCTTTTTGATTGTGAACCAGTAGGTTTCTCCATATTTTGTCCTTACAATAGCCTCTTGTCCAGAATATAGGTTGCGCATCAGGACAATCAGATGCTGTGCCACCCCCATTTCTTTTACAGCATTCCATAGTTTTTCATGATCTACGCAGCCAAAGGCTTTGCTGTAATCTATAAAGCACAGGGCGATTTTCTTCTGAAATTCCTTGCTCCGTTCCATTATCCAACGTATGTTTGCAATATGATCTCTGGTGCCTCTTCCCTTTCTAAATCCAGGTTGGACATCTGGCATTTCTTGCTTCATATATGGTAAGAGCCTCTGTTGTAGAATCTTGAGCATTACTTTACTTGCATGGGATATTAAGGCAATACAGTAGGGCCCCACTCATATGGTAGGTTACGTTCCAGACCCCGGCTGTAAAGCGAAAACCACTGTAAAGCGGAACTCATTGAACAGAATGGCACACAACACCCAAAAACCGTCAGAAAAGCGGAACAAGCTCCGTATGAGTGGGGCTTTAGTCTAATTGCATCTAACTGAGACAGCTGCATTAGTGAAGCCCCGTAAAGCGAAGCACTGTAAAGTGGGGCCCTACTGTAGTTTGGTAATTACTGCATTCCCTGGGATCCCCTTTCTTTGGAACAGGGATGTATATTGAACGCTTCCAGTCTGTGGGCCATTGCTTAGTTTTCCATATCTCTTGACAAATTTTTATCAAAATTTGGACAGATTCAGTCTCAGTAGCTTGTAGCAACTCTATTGGTATACCATCTATTCCTGGTGATTTGTTTCTTCCAAGTATTTTAAGAGCAGCTTTCACCCCACATTCTAAAATTTCTGGTTCTTCATCATACGGTTCCTCCATGAATGAATCTGTCATCCTGGCTTCTCTTTTATAGTGTTCTTCAGTGTTTTGCTTCCATCTTCCTTTTATTTTGTCTCTGTCAGTCAGTGTGTTCCCGTTGATTATTCAACGTCCTTACTCTTGGTTTAAATTTCTCTTTAATTTCTCTAATCTTTTGGAATAGAGCTCTTGTTCTACCTGTTGTCGTCCTCTTCTATTTCTATACAAGAACTATTTCTCTTTGTCCCTACCCACTAGATGCTGTATTGTTGCATTTAGGAATTTAGGATTCTAACCGTGTTTCTGTCTCCTTTTGCTTTTGCTTTCCTTCTCTCTTTCACCATTTCAAGAGTTTCTTCAGTCACCCATTGAGGTCTTTCTCTCTTCTTAACTAGAGGTGTTGTCTATTTGCATTCTTCCCTGATAATGTCTGACTTCACTGCATCGTTCTTCTGGTTCTCTGTCAACTAAGTTAAAAGCCTCAAATCTGTTCCTTATTTGATCTTTATATTCTTCTGGGATGTTATTTAAATTATATTTCAGCATTATGATTGCGTCGTTGTTCTTTAGCTTTTTGATATTACCAGTTCATGATCTGTACCGCAGCCTGCTCCTGGTCTTATTTTCATAGAAAATATGGAACTTCTCCATCTTCTGTTACCAATTACATAATCAATTTGATTCCTGTATTGACCATTTGGTGATGTCCACGTGTACAGTTGCCTTTTCGGTTGCTCAAAAAATGTGTTTGCAAGCAACAAATTATTGACTTCACAGAATTCAATGTCTTTCTCCTGCTTCATTTCTGTCTCCTAAGCCCCATTTCCCCACAATTCCTAATTCTTCTCTGTTCCCTACTTTTGCATTCCAGGCCCCCATGATTAGCACATCTTGTTTTGGTGTGTGATCAATTTCTTCCTGTACTTCTGTGTAAAATCTCTCCAATTCCTCTTCTTCTGCATTTGCTGTTGGAGCATAGACTTGGATGGTTATATTAATAGGTTTTCCGTTTAACCTCATTGATATCACTCGCTCAGACCTTGCGTTGTAGCTCCTAATTGCTTTTGCTACATCACTTCTAACTACCAAAGCAACTCCATTTCTTCTTAATTTCTCATTTCCTGCATAAAATATTCTGTAGTAGCCTGATTGAAAATGTCCCACTCCAGTCCATTTTAATTCACTCACGCCAAGTATTGTAATGTTGATACGCTCCATTTCTTGCTTGACAATTTCTAACTTTCCCTGGTTCATGCTTCTCACATTCCGTGTTCCTTTTGTGTGCGTTGTGCAACTCCAGACTCTCCTTTTGCCTCTGTGCGCATCAGCCTCTGGGCTTCCTTTCGGCTTTGACCCAGCTGCGTCATTAGTCACAGCGCTACTCATACTTGTCCATTCTTCTTCCCCAGTAGCTCAGTGAGTGCCTTCTAACCTGGGGGTCTCATCTTCCAGCACTATCTTGTTGCATTTTGGATACTCTGTTCAAAGGGTTTTCGTGGTAAGAGGTATTCAGAGGTGGTTTATGTTGGAATAAGCAAGCTTGCATGCCCCCCCTTTAATAGGGAGATGTTCCCTCTAACTAGTATTGGGGTTATCTCTATGTGTTTACCATGATGTAACTTCCTTAAAAGGTGGGATTATTTACCTTCTTCCTCCTTTGTCTGGGGATATTGATCCTTTTTGCATATTCTCTATTAACCTCTAGCAGAGGGAGCAGGCAGATGTTCCTTCCAGGAGCATCCTCACCAATGACCAAAAATGGACTGAGACTACAGATTATTTCTGTCTAAGCTAGAGCCTATGTTTTTTTAAACATATGAATGTCGTGAGTAAATATTCTTTTATTCCTTTGACCTAAGAAGATTGTCTCAGTTTAGTTATTTGATTAACTAGTATGTCTGAGAGAAGGTGTGGGACTGGTTATTCTCAAAATCCGCAGTTGCATATATACTTTGCTAGGAAATAGGACTACATAGTGTTCCTATTTCATTTAAAAACCAGTTTACCATTGCCTTCCTCTGAGTTTGGATGCATCTTAGTCTGGTGTCTCAGCTTTGACCATTCTGCCTTGGGTGACCCTGCTAGAAGTTTAGCCTCTTGTTCTAGACTCCTGACGGCATTGTTCTCAGTTTCTGCAACATTCTCAAACCCCCTCACCACATTAAGGTGTTCATCCTAGAGGGGGGAAGGCATGCTAGGTGACATAAATCCTTTGGGTTGATGGCCTCCTTGATGCCAAAATGTTCATCACCACCTGGTTACTAAAACAAAAATCTCTCAAGTGTTGTCGAAGTATGAAGTTGCAGCCAGTCTAAATCTGGATGTAGCACCTCTCCCTGACTTAGCAGTTTCCTTCACCTGGTCCAGCAGTACTCTAGAGACATGGAAGCCAGGTCTCCAAACCACACTCTTTGAAACCAGAAGGGGCAACTAGAATGACTCATACCTTCTCCAGACCTTCCTGAGGGTTCTCTGCAAGACTTCTGTGGGAGGAAAAGCAGAGAGAAGCCTTCAAGGCCACACTGACACTAGGACATCCCCTTCCATCACCCACGGAGTCTGGAAGTGGGAGAAGAACCTGCTTGCCTTCTGACTGTCTAGGCTCACAAACAAGTCCACTTCCAGTGTGTCAAACCTGTCTAACACTTGTTGGAATAATGTCTGGTGGGAGGCTCCAGGGCATCCTCAGTTGTGCTACAGCATAGGGGTGATGGGGTTATTTGGGGAGCCCACATCCCCCATGACAGCCAAAAGCCTCACCTGGGCTAAGGGAGCCTTCCTGTAAGTCCCGGGCCCAATCACTGACAGCATGGGAGTTCATTGACCTTATTTCCCCACTTGGGCCTCTGTTGCTTGTTGGAAGCACAAGATTTGTTTTTTTTTAATGGTTGCAACCCTCAGGCCGTAGATCTGACCAAAAGAAAGAGAAAAGAGAAAAAAGGGAGTTGCCAACTCTCTCAGAGATCCCTGAGCAAAGTGCTGCAGTGGAGCTGGGCAGAAAGTGAATGGGGAGGGTTCTCCTCCCATCTGGAGGGTGACCTTCATTTATATGTTCCTGCCCAGTGGAGCAAGAACAACCCATCCAAAGATCCTCCGCAGGAAAATTTTAAGTTCCTGAAAACAGTGGCCAAATCATTTGATGATTCAAGCTTGCTCACTTTAACCAAGCATGTAAAAATACATGAGTATTTGGAATTCTGATCCACTATATTACAAAAAAAAAAAAATTGAATTCATATCTAAGTACATCATGCAGTCTGTATTCTTCAGCATACAATCTATGAAAGACAGCTACTCTTTTTTAAAAATCGAGTTATTCTGAACATAAATTGCAAAACACAGCTGAAGAAACAGATAGCCTACAAAAAAACCCTGAAGACATACATTTTAAAGACTAACAAGGTTTTAGCATCCCATTGTGATATATCAAAGGATACGGTGTTTTGATAGCTGAAAGCCCAGCCTGGAGTGTTATTGTAAAGACAGAGTTGTTTCCTAGCTGATGCAGCCTGTAGTTATCGTATCTAAATTGCTGGATTAGCATTCTCCACCGGGCAGGGTCCAGAAGATCCTGTTGAGAACACATACACAAAAAGCAAGACAGATTGAGCATCACATATTAGTTTCAAAATACTGAGAATGTAATTATGTATTGCACTTAGCTGGTCCTGGAATTACACCCCACCCCCAGAATGTAAAGAATACATTTCATTAACAGAAAACTGAGTATCTCCATGAACTGTGGGTTTTGCATCTTATAAAAATTCAGGATATATATGCATATAATTTAAGTGAACACATTACAGAAGGGTTGGTATACATGTGTAATATCAGGCCATGTAGAAACATTCTTATACGAACAACATTGTCTTGCATAACATGTATGATATTGCAGTCTTGCTAATTCAATAGAATTTATTTATGTAGGACACAGCAAAATGGTTACTTTCCCCCCATTTCCTGTTTTTAAACTGTATATTTTTAAATTAACAGTTCTTTAAAAAAGAATCTAATCATATTTGACTGGGCATCCTGGGTTCCAAGTATAGCTAACAGAGGTCCACTGAAGGGGAAATATGGGAGTTTTTGACCAACGCAACTATTAATCCAAAAGGACCCAATTCTTAGGGAGTCCCAAAAACATCTTCCAGAATTAAAGTATTTAAAATCTAATAAAAGATAACAAAGATAAACCATAACTCCCATATCTTGCCAAAGTTTTATAGCTTTGAGTGCACTCCCAAATCTCATGAACCAAATATGAATTATGCTCATGACAATGAGCATCACTAAGAAGGAATAATTTGACAGGGCACTAATGAACACAACAGGGTGTTGTTGTTTTCTAAGTAAGCCAGAGATATACATCTAAGGTCGTTACTTTACTAGACCAAAGAATACATTTGCCACAATCTCCAGTGGGAGTAGAATAAGGAGAGCCATTGTGAATGGTTATTCATACTCTACTAATATCCCATTTGGACCATTGCAGTGTGTTGTACATGGTGCTGCCCAGGCATTTTAATTTTAATTTTTGTTAATGTATTGTAATGTTTGAAACTTGATTCTGAGCCTTTGCTGTTTTAGACTGTGATATTTGATTTTAGACTGTGATGTTTTTTGTACCATACTGTATTTTATTGTATCTATGTTCACCGCCCAGAGAGCTATTGCTAGTCGGGCGGTATATAAGTTTTAAAAATAAATAAATAATAAATAAAATGGTCTGAAAACTACCGTTAGTAACCTAGCTGTTGAATTCTGTACTAATAGGGACTGGGCATATGGCACACATCTCACTAGTCTTGAGTGGCCGTTAATTCGGCCAGATAGGCGACTCATAAATAAAATTTTATTTTTATTATTTTCTATAAACAGCTTCACTGGAACCCAGTTTGCTTCTGGCCCCAATTCAAGGAGCTGGTTTTAACTGTCCAAAGTCCTGAATGTCCTAGGACAAGAAGCTCAAGGACTGCCTCCCTCCACACAAATCTGCCCAGTTATCTTATCCTAAGTCCTTCTGGAGGTTCCTGCTCCATATGTGGTAAGGTAGTGTGTGTGAGACCCAGCATAGGGCTTCTTCTATTGTGGTCCCCACCTCTGGAACTCGTTCCCCAGGGAATCTTGCCCAAGGCCATCTGCTATCTTTTGGGGACTAGGTAAAGATTTTCATTCATCTACGCTTTTGGTAATACCTAGTTTTGACTGATGGATCATCAATCAGTGCCAGTGTATTCTCTGGTACTATCTAGGAATCATTACTACATGTATCATTTCCAACATTTTGTAAACTGCTTTGGAAGGTTCTACACCGGAAAAGTGGTGTAGTGGTGCCTAAAAACAAACAAACAAAAATAGGTTTTTCATGTGCCCAACAAGCAGATTTTACACATGGAGTACCAAACTATAGCCAAGAAGGCCTGAATCCAAGCAGCAGCTGCTACTGCCTATGATGAACTATGTCAGTGGAATTTCTGTTCATGCAATCAGTAGAAACACTTTCAGTTTTGATAAGCGTTGGCTACTACGTTCTATCAAATGTCATGAATCCACCCTTGCTTAGCATACAGCAGCTGATCATCTTGCGATAACTGTGGAAGACACCTGATAGAATACTGCAAGATATCAAGTATCTTTTAGAGGAACAGAAAGAAGTCTAAATTAATGGAGTGGAGGAACATCTTGACTATTATAGCAACATATGCTAAAATAAGGATTGCTATTTTGCATTAGGTATGTTAGCAACAGAATTCCTGATAAAAATCACAAGATAGTAGTAACCACAACCCAGTCTGCATGCCAGTGGCTTTCAAGAAAAATCATGACAATTGTCTGTAGACTTTCCACATAGCACTAACCCATGCAATGAGCCCTTGGTATATCCACTGTTCAACCTTGGGTCCCCAAATGCTGTTGGACTAGAACTCCCACCAACCCCAACCAGCTTAGCCAATGGTCAAGGATGATGGGAGTTGTAGTCCAACAACATCTGGGGACTCAAGGCGGTGGCATATGCTACAAAGCCCCATCTACTCTGAATCATTTGTTTTTTGGTGGTAATCATGCTGCCACAGAAACCAAGTAGCTCTCCCATAAGGATATAATTAACCTGCTTCCATCCTTTGGGATATGGTGGGAAGGAATTCAAAATAAAATCCTTGTAGTTTCATTTGTAATTGTAATTACCTTAGAGAACTGAGTGAAGCCTAATCTTTGAAACACTACGCTTAGCAGACTAAGAGTAAATCTTAGTAGCCTTAGTTGACTAATCACTACAGTTAGTAGACTTATTTGGTCCCTTAAATTAGACCCATGTAGTCTATTACAGTCACCCCAGACTAGAAGCAGTTTTTTTTATTATTAATTTACATACCACTTACATGCCAAAATGGCTTCTAAGCAGTTTATATAAAGCCAATTATAAAATCCATACATAATTAAAATACACAATAAAACAATTCCATCAAAACATTAAAAACATCCATAAGTAAAAATTACAATAAAACAAGTCAATTAAAAAAGCACAACAATTAAAACAATTAGAGCGATTAAAACATTTAGATCAGGAAGTGCAAGTTCAGGAGAATGCTTGCCTAACCAGAACCGGCAAAATGCCAATACCAACAGGGCCTGTTATTTTTCCAAAGAGAGGGAAAAAGCCTGTCTCTGTGTTGCCATAAGCTGATAATTATCATCTAACCAGGCTGGGAACAGGAAGACTTTTTTAAGATAACCTGGCCCAGAGTTTACAGCTTTATATACAAGTAAAAAGATAAAGGTGTCCCTGCACTTGTAGTGCGAGTCATTTCTGACTCTTAGGGTGACGTCTTGTGACGTTTACTAGGAAGACCATATATATGGGGTGGGATTGCCAGTTCCTTCCCCGGCCTTTCTTTACCCCCCAGCATCTGCCGGGTACTCATTTTACCAACCACGGATGGATGGAAAGCTGAGTGGACCTCGACCCCTTTTACTGGAGATTCGACTTCCTCCTTCCGTTGGAATCGAACTCTGGCCGTGAGCAGAGCTTCAGCTGTGTTACCGCCGCTTACCACTCTGCACCACAGAGGGTCTTACATACAAGTAGCAGGACCTTAAAACCAGTTTGGTGACTAACAGGCAGCCAGTGCAGACCTCTTAGCGCTGTTGCAATATGTGCCCAATAAGGAGCAGCACTTCCACCCGGGTCTCAGTGTTCTGCACCAGGTGTAGCCTCTGGACTAGCCATAAGTAAAGCCCCATGTTAGTCCAAAAGTGTGGTTGCCAATGCATGTCACTGTGGCCAAGGTATCCCTAGCAGCAAGAGTGCAGTTGATACACTCGCTGAAGCTGGTGATAGCTGCTCTTTGCCACAAAGGCCACCTGGGCCTCCATGGACAGAGATGGTTCCGAGAGTGCCCCTAAACTGCATACCTGTTCATTCAGAGGGAGTGCTACCCTATCTACTACAGACTCCTTATTTCAGGACCTGGGAACCACTTACCCAGTGTCTCCATCTTAGCACAATTCGGCTTCAGTCTATTGGCCCTCATCTACTCCACCACTGCATCCAGACTTAATGGAAAAAGAGAGCTGGGTGTCATCAGCATATTGATGACACTGAAACCCGGGAAAATTGGAAAAACAAAACAATCCCCCCCCTTTTTCCAGAAGCCTTTTTTGTTTTTCCCCAAAAATTGAATTATAAAATATCTTCTTTTAGAATTATGACTTAAATGTTCAAGACAAAGTGTTCGCATATGCACTCCCCCAAAGTATTTCAAAAACCAAATAACAGGAATAAAAACTATGTACAGTATTCGATTGTTATAATTTCTGTACACTGAAGACAAACAAGTCCTGAGTTGTACACTAAGAGTCCAACTCTCAAAGGCAAGAGCAAGATATGTTTCTGCTTTAGGAGGCACTGCCACAAGAGAAGGGAGGAGGATTCAGGGCCTTCTTTGCTTGTGGGCTTCCTCATGCTGGCATAGCTGGTGAATCTGTTTGTCCTCTTGACTAGGCCTCAAAGGACTGGGAGAAAGTACAGAGCATCACCAAAGAACCAGGAAGTGATAGAGAAAATGAGATTGATTAAATTTCATGTAGTATTCACTGAGTCTTTGTTCCCTCACCTACTCCTTTTCTCAGCTCTTTCTAAGAAATGAGTGCTTGACACTGTGGAGGACTGGAGGAGATACAACTTTCATTATACGTAATAATTTTATTTGTTTTACTTTTTAAAAGATGTTTTATTGCTTGTGTATTTGCCACCTTGAGCTCCTTTGGAAGGAAGGGCCAGTTATACTTTTAACAAACAAGTAAATAAATATAATGTTGATGGTTTCTTCTGTTACTGTTTTTGCCTGCTTCTCATAAACTGGAAAAACCAGAGATGCTAGGTTCCTTCCAGTTCACCAGCTTGTAGCTCAATTTGTAACAAAAAATTTAAAAAGTAATTTCAATTTCTTATTGCTGTCTGAATAAACTGTACTTGTGATATACCAAACAAGATACTCTTTTATGGCAAATCAACTTACACATCATACATTTTATATTCCTAAAGTAACAAAATGACTCAATCTGTAAAAGGTGCCAAAAATTAAGTATTGCATATTTTTCCATTTTCCCCAAAATATCCTTAAAAAATCTAGTTTTTTTAAAACATTTCTACTCCCAATGGCTTCATGTGATGTTAAATAGCGCTGGGGACAAAATAGTCCCTTGTGGCATGCTGCTGCTAACCTGCCAAGATGCAGACATATAGTCCCCCAATGCTATTCTCTGTGACTGGCCATACAGGTAAAAGCAGAATCACCATTAAACAGTGTCTTCAACTCCCAATTCACAGAGACGGTCCAGGAGGATACCACAGTCAATGGTATCAAAGGCTGCAGAGAGATCCAACAGCACCAACAGAGTTACACTACCACGGTCTCTCCCTCGTGTTTGAAATCCTCATTATTTAATAATGAGCATCAACTTATCAGAGTTGGTAAACATCAGCGCATTTTATCTGTATGCTGCCACAAAAAATGATATTCTCTACCCTTGTTTTTAGCCAAATTAAATTGAAATATACCTTGTAAGGAGAGATATGAGTATCTGAAGGGAAGGCCAACATTCCCATCACCTGTCGTACCTCGTCCAGTTGACTTCCTTCAGCCTGGCTGAAATGTTTCCTTGCATGTCTGAAATTCAGAATTCAAAATTACTTGCTTCCTCAACACCTCAGTTTCTGCTTCATGATCTTTGTAAGAAGTACCAACCCTTACTTACAGAGAAACATTTTCAGAACAAAATCTTAGAAGCTTGGGAAATTTTCCCACCTATCTATGAAAGTACTACAGTACATTTCTGAGCCACAAGATTTCTTCTCGAATAGAATCAGCAGAACTATGATCACCTGTCAAAACAACGTTTTTGCACTGACTGCAATGTTTAAGCCCTGGGGTGTGTGTGGTTCAAATACAGTGTTAGCACTATCTTCTAACCACGGCTTTGTATGTTCCCTCACCTTCCCTGCCTTTACACATCTGCAGAGATGTAAACACTATAGGAGGTTGGCAAAAAAAACATAGTATGGAATGTTAATATTAATGTGCTAGATTTTTTTAACCATAGCAAAGTCTCTTACAATATAAATTTAAAAAAAGAGAAAAAATGGTTAAGCATGAGCCATCAATATTAAAACTAATATTCTCTGAATGTTCTTGAAATTTGGTTTTTAATAGGCACCTCATTCTGAAAAGTTTCAGAAAAACCCAGTTGATGCTCTTACTTGGATATCCAAAGTAGCTTGAAACAATATGAAAAAATCCAAATACTATTCCTCATTACTAATACAATAAAACCATGATCTTAGAAAACTATGAGATAAATCTCCGTTTTAGAGCAAATTGTTTTATCACTGATTCACCAACCCAGTCCCGACAGGTGCCATTGTGCC
This sequence comes from Rhineura floridana, assembly GCF_030035675.1. Lineage (NCBI taxonomy): Eukaryota > Metazoa > Chordata > Lepidosauria > Squamata > Rhineuridae > Rhineura > Rhineura floridana. Next base: position 2,810,247 of record NC_084484.1, read on the forward strand.
TGCAAAAGTCTTCACTGCTGCTGCAGGGAGATGTCCCATATTCTGAGCTTTCGTTTAAAGAAAAAGTAAGTCTTTAGCACTCCTAGAAAGAATGTTGTTAAGTAAATTTTGCAGGTATTCTTCTAAGCAATTTCTGTGAAGTGAGCCAGCCTGGCTGCTTCTGCCTGTCAGTGTTTTGAGCTAATGATTGAAGTTAAAGATGTGATTAATAAGTAAGTTGTTTGGACACCAGGCAATAGGAATTCCAGGGGTCCCAAAGAGTTTGTTTTCCTCTCCCCTTTAGTACACTTTTCCTTCTTTTGTCTTTTCTAGTAGCCTCTGTAGTTTTCTCTTCCTTTTTTCCTACTGACCAGGATGCATCTTTCCTCTGGTGGGTTCATCTGAGATTAGGTACTCCCTAGAACTTATCTTCTACAAATACTACAAAACAGTAAATGTGGGTGGATGTTAATGAATTCCTTCCCCAAATGGCAAATGAAAACTTTGCAAAGAGGCTTAGGCATGTCTCCTACTGTGCAGGTCCTAAAACCAGGTGCTCATTAGGAATGCACTTTATAGTTAACTTACAGTAAAATGCCATATGTCTATTTCAGAAGAAAGTCTTTCTGTTTAATGGGGATTACTCCCAGGTAAGTGGGTAAAGGATGGTAGCGTCGGTTTTGGTTTAGGATTAGCACAGGGGAACCAGGATTGTTGTTTCTTTAATAGCTACATCTCCACAATCAGGACCGGCAGGACATATCTGATTTGCCATGGAAAACATGAGGTTGTCTTCGGGGGTGGGGAGAGAAGTAGTAATGACTTTACTCTCTCTAATTTTGTGTTATTTCACCTTCCAGAAGCCACATTCCCATGGCAGTCATTTTGTGACTGCCACCGTCCACACTCTCTCAAAATTTGAAATGTGCCTACTGGTCCAAAAAAGGTTGGTAACCTGTTTCATCAGGATCCCAAAATCCCTTTAGAACAGTAGTATTTTACAATATGCCAGAAACAGAGGGGACAGGTAAATTTAATGGAGTTCCTAGGGAAGACACATCTAAACCTCAACAGAAGGTTTTACTCCTTCCTTCCTGCCGAGGGTCAATCCCACTTTGTGGAACAGCACAGAGAACAGACCTCAACCATACAAACATTGAAAGGGATAGAAAACATAATACTACAAACATAACAGTGCAATATGAATGCTAACACCCATGTTAGATTGAACACGCACGCACACAGACACAGAGAGAGAGACACAGAGAAGAACGACAACAGTGGCATGCCTGTTCCATCCATCTGAAGTAATATATTTCACAGTTACACACTCAGGCTAGGACTTGGAGACCTCTTGACATCCATGAAGAAATATTGTTTACTATAAGAACACCTATTCCTTCTCTCATGGATAGAGGTCTCCTAGCAGGATGTACTAAACTAAAGCCCTAGGGAAAGTTTCAGACAGACAGAGGTAGTACTCATTTGCAGAACTCTGTGACCAACTTCAGCTCCAGCCAAGGCATATAAATCTATTTTATACTGTTCGTAGATGTACTAAGCACTGACCACATCTCCACCCAACAGATCTCTAAAATTGGGGCATTAGTGGAAAGCACTGCAGATGTGGCTGCTGTTCGTGTGGAATGAACTGTGATGTTTAAAGGAGAAGGTACGTGCAAGGTCTTGTAGGCCAAAGAGATACATGTCTTTATCAGGATGGTATATAGCAGGTAACCGTTTTTCAAAGATGGAACGGTGAAAGGTAGCAAGGTGTCTAAAGTACACCCTGGTTCATTTTACAATCAATGTAAAAAAAAACTGAGCCTGAAGATAGAATACAGCGGAGCTGCATCTTACTTGGGGGTTAGGTTCTAAAGTCAGCTTGTAAGACAAAAATTGCATATAGTACAAATTACCCTTCAAAATCCCTTCAATTGTCCATAAAGTACAGTACAATATACATGGTTTTGTGTATACAATTCTGTACAATATATGTATAATGTACAGTATACAGTAATATATAGTATATAATAAAGAGTACCTATGCAAAATATAATTTCACAGTATTTTTAATTACATAAAAGAGAGTTGGAAGAATGACAGTAGTGTACTGTACATATTCTGATGATCAGTCTTCCTCTTCCCCTGACAACACTATTGAGGGGTCGTCAGGGCTTAATGTCAATCCAGAAGATGATGGGCCAGGCTTAGGCGATGGACAGAGAGTCGTAAGTGAAGTGGTCTGCTCTGGTTCAGTTCGAGAAGTTGATAGCATAGGCTCATCTGCTGCTGGCTGTTTCTTCTTGAAAAACGTGCACATTGGCAACTGTCACTGTTGTCTCTTGAGCCGCTCAGACATTTCTTGGTACAGCCTCAAATTGTCTGTAATACTATGTGTGATTTTGAGACTTTGAACCATAGAGGGATCATATCCAGAAATTACATAATTCAAACGTTTTGTTGCTTGGAACTTTCTTACTGCTTTATTTATTGCATTTATATCCCACCTTTCTCCAAGGAGCTCAAGGTGGTGTACATGGTTCTCCCTCTCTTCATTAATCCTCACAACAACCCTATAAGGTAGGTCAGGCTAAGAGGCAGCAACTGGCCCAAGATCACCCAGTGAGCTTCATGGCAGAGTGAGGATTTGAACCTGGGTCTCCCAGATCCTAATCCAACACTCTAACCACTACACCACCATCTCTAATTCTTCGTTTGTCAATGTTTCACTATGGCCTTAATGAATTCTTCAATTTTTTCCTTGAGGATTTCGAGGAAGCCATCACTACCCACTTGCCTGGCCACCTGAACAATGTGTTCTACTTCTTTGTCAGTAGTCAGGAAACCCTTAAAATCATTCACACTTTCTTTCCGTAGGTTTCACCAACATGCATTGACTGTTTCAGGCTTGATTGCATCAATTGCCTCTTTAATTCAGTGATGCAACCAACAATGTTGAAGGACTTCCAACACTCCACATTAAGATTGGGATCAGCATCCGTAACGTTATGTATCCATGAGAACGTAAGCCTTGTGTACGTGGCCTTGAAACAGCAAATCATGCCTTGGTCAAGAGGTTGGTGGTGGTACTGTTGCGGGGGGAGAAAGATGACTTCAACATCATGTGCAAACTGGAGTGCCTCAGAGTGGCCAGAAGCATTGTCTATAATCAGCACCCATTTTTCAGTCAAGTACTTTTTCTTCGAGGTACAGCTTGACCTCCAGAATTGTCCCATCCAGAGTCGGACCCAAGAGGCTGAGAAGTTGGTGCAAGTAAATCTTGTTTTATTAGAGTAATGGATACATCAAAAGCAGTGCGCTTCATAGAGTTCCTACAATAACTCACTATAATTCCCTAACAACACTTTAGACATGCTCTGCAACGTAAAAGAGAGTTGACGCAACACCCCCCTCCAAACTCAGCAGACTTATATAGGGGAAGTTTTGGAGCACAATCACTCACTCTTTCGTACCCCCGCCCTCTGACCAGTACGCTTTTCCTGCCGTCGAGAGCGAGGTAAAGGGGGGCGAACTTCCAAGGGCTCGTCTGACAAAACAGGGTCCTTATCAACAGACAGGGAAGTAGAAGGCTGGGAAGCATCAGACATCTCTAAGTTACGGGTGGACAAAGGGGGAGTTACTGCTCTTTCGGAATCCTCCCCTAATGGCTCCGAGAGGGCATTTGGAGGCTGAGCACTATCCTGAAAGGGGGAGGGTTCACCTGTGGGAATTGGCGGAGCATCTAACACACTCCCTTCCTCCAAGGCTGGAAAAGACACAACAACAGCTGGACCTTCCGTGCCTTCTGCCCGTGGAGGCGCCTGCAATTCACGCCTTCCCCCTCCCTGCTCGTCGAGAGAGAGCGGAGGCTCGACAAGAATGAAACACTTGTACAACCAATCCAGAAATAATGCTGCTGTCACCCAAGCCCAACTGAGGTAACAGCAGATTCATGTCTCCCATCTCACACTCATTCCGGGGCATATACTCGTTGGGTGGAATGGCAGCTGGAATCGCCTGCACTATTAAAAATTTTCCCCCACGCATTTATAGTTGAATTCACAGAAGTTAAATGTGCATATGACACAACTCCACTGTATGTTGAATCCTCGTGATCTTTTGTCTGCATTCACAACAGATTCACCTTTTTGCTAACAACATGAAGCCTTCTGCATCTGTCAAAGGGAGAAGGAACCTGGCAAATTTTACTACTTGCTAGAGAACTCACAAACTTTGAATTGCATGGTTACCTGGGGACTCCCAAGACCCTGTTAAAGTTAATCAGTTATAATGGTTGGGCAAACAGAAAGTAATGTGAACTGTCTGGGGAAGGGACGTAGCTCAGTGGTGGAGCATCTGCTTTGCATTTAGGAGGTCCCAGGTTTAATCCCCAGCGGCATCTCCAGGTAGGGCTAGCAGAGACTCCTGCCTGAAACCCTGGAGAGCTGCTGCCAGTCAGTATAGGCAATACTGAGTGAGACAGACCAATGGTCTGACTTGGTATGAAAGAGCATCCTGTGGAGAAGTGGGCTAGTCAATAGAAAAGAGTTTTCTGCCACAGCTCATTGCCTGAGAGCAGTTCAATGCTTGGATGGAAGGAACTTGGATCAAGGGTAATTGCCTTCAGAAGACCTTCTGAGTTCTCTGTGAAGCTTCTTGCATTGGGAAAACACTATGTGCCTGGACAGGATTCATTAATTCCTCCCCTGATAAAGAGTCTGAATTAAAAAGAACTTGTGGATCAGGAGCTGGTCTAGACTTTTCTTCATCCTCAGGCAGCTTGTCCTCCTGCCAGGACTCTGAAGGCAGTTGTACGTTCCTGTGTATCTGGCTCTTCTGTGCACCAGCTCCAAACTTGACTGCCTGTGCACTGAGAAGGTAAATTGACTCTTTTACATCAGTGAAGGGGCAGGTCCTTTGGGTTCTGCTACTGCTACCGCGAGGTCTTCCACACAACACACAATTCTTCTTGCCTGCCACCACTACGCTGTTCAAGCAAAGCACGTGTTCCTTGTGCACTCACACCATTACTACTGTGGGGCTGCTCAGGCCATGCAACTAACTGCTGCCTTGACACTCAAAATGGACACTGCTGCCCTGCACCCCAGGCCATCAGCCACGTCAATATTTGCTTGTTTGTTCTGGTGGCTTGTGCTACCACACTCGTCTTCCACCTCTGCTGAGGATGGAGTAGACTCTCTTTTAAGTGCCTTTGGCATGTCACTGATATCATGAAAGTACAATGTAAGCAGCTGAGGAACAGGATAAAAGAGGCAGGAAAGGCCATCATAAGTGGGGAAAATCAAAGGGACTCTTTCTTAAAAATGGAGAAAAACAGGCAAATCAATGCCCAGAATTCATTAAAATAGGAAAGATTGGCAAAATCACAAATGTAATTAATCAAACATGTTAATTGACCAAGGTTGAGAAGATATGGAGACACTGAGGTAAGTAACAGACTCTGAAGGGAAAAAGACCACTGAACTGTCAATCTCACTGTAAAGAATTTAATAAAAAATACCTTTAACTCACAGACAAGCACAAAGATCAAAAATCCTACTACTACTACTGAGTAAAGGTGACAGGCTAGCATAAGAGCAAAAGGCGAATATAGGTCTGGTCCAAGCAGGGCCAGAAAACAAACCAACACATTCATTGTCTGAGGAAAGAAGTTCCTGCTCCCTTTGAATTCATGGCAGCTGAATGGGAGGAGAAGGTGATTGCAGTTATGTTGCTTCAGGCAGACTGGTACACTATCTATGGTTAACTGGGCAGACACCGTCTATGCCCTCAGTGCTACTGCACTCTGAACTGCCTCTGCATCCTTCTGAGTGCTCAGCACCACTTCAGGGCAAAAAGTGCCAGTTTGAACGGTAAAGCTCGAGGCTCTTTCCTGTGCAATGGGTATGCCCTAACATTGGTTTTGCTTGAACATCAGCCAAGATTAGAAGGGCCCTCACCTGGGGGTTCTGAGGTACAAAATGGCAGCTGTTTGGGGACACTGACCAAGGCGGCTACTACTAAGCGGTGTCTAAGAGAACTGAGGATTTTGTGTTTTTAAGTGAAGTTGCTTTTAAGCAAAGAGCCTGGTTACTCGCTCATTTTTTATTGTTCGTCTCTTAATATTTTGATGTTTACATGTTCTACTTTGTATGTCGCTTAGAGTGGCCAGATAAGCGACTAATAAGTCGAATAAATAAATACATTTCTATGCCCAGTCAGAGCAGACACAAAGCAAAACCGGGTTAGAATTAGGGTGGGAAGCTCAGGTACAAGATGGGGCTTTTTTCTTTTTAAATAATTCAGTAGGTCTGGACACAATAGGTAAACATACAGGAGAAAATGGAGGGGAAGAAGTAACAAATAAATAACAAGTGACTGGAATAGAGTGAGGAGTGAGACATCCACAAGAGGATGTGCTCTGAGCTGAGACAGGAAACAGACCAAGCCTCAACAGGAGGGGAGGAAGAGAGCCTTGTGCTGAGGCTTGGTGTTTCCTGTCTCCCAGCTGCATGGGGAGCTACACAACCTATTGTTTTATCATTACTGTACTATTACTATTATTACTATCCTGCCAGTCACGAGTCCTTCCTCCCAGAAGGAGCCAAGGGTGGCAAACAAGGGACAAAACTCTACAAACATCTTAAAACTAAAAATCTTAAACACATTTTTTTAAAAAATCTTTAAAAACAATTCCAACACAGATGCAGACTGAGACAAAGTCTCTACTTAAAAGGCTTGTGACATCCATGAGAGAATAAGCAAAAGGGCCCACAAACACGTAAGGGCTGGCTTACCACATTTTGAAGTAAGTCAAGAATTACCCAATGCCATCGGGGGGGGGGTGTTAAACACAATTACTGTGTATGGTGCAGCCGGCATTTCAACCTCAGTTGGAAGGGGAAAGTACTATTGGCTACCACTGACAGAAGTACAAGTTCGTTGTGCTGCCCTTTCGGTGCACTGAATTCCATTAGAGTAAGTCACACACAAGGCCAACTGTTGTGGTAAATGTAAGCGCACAGCTTCCTCTCTGCTTTTCCTATGTTAGTGGCACTCGCTTATCACTGCGACCCAGCTGCAAGAAGGCACCTACAACGTTGCCATCCTAGCAAGAGCAGTGTGAGAGGTCTTCTTTCGTTTTTCACATAGCAGTCTCAAAGCTGGTGAGGACTGACATGCTATTAAAGTGAAGTGATAAATGCCTCTTTACGAGAGGGAGTGGTCCCGGGCTGTCTGAAAGAGGCAGTGGTGAGACCACTCCTGAAAAAGCCTTCCTTGGACCCAGACAATTTTAACAGCTACAGGCCAGTGGCGAATGTTCCATTCCTGGGCAAGGTCTTGGAACGGGTGGTTGCTGGCCAGCTCCAGGCGCTATTGGATGAAACTGATTATCTAGATCCATTTCAATCGGGTTTTAGGCCCGGTTTTGGCACTGAGACAGCCTTGATCGCCCTGTACGATGACCTATGTCGGGAAAGAGACAGAGGGAGTGTAACTCTGTTGATTCTCCTTGATCTCTCCGCGGCTTTTGATACCATCGACCATGGTATCCTTCTGGGGAGGCTCGCGGAGTTGGGAGTTGGAGGTACTGCTTGGCAGTGGTTCCGCTCCTACCTGGCGGGTCGTCTCCAGAAGGTAGTGCTTGGGGAACATTGCTCGACACCGCGGGCTCTCCAATATGGGGTCCCGCAGGGGTCAGTTTTGTCCCCCCTGCTTTTTAATATCTACATGAAGCCGTTGGGAGAGGTCATCAGGAGTTTTGGAGTGCGTTGTCATCAGTATGCCGATGACACGCAGCTCTACTTCTCCTTTTCATCTTCTTCAGGTGAGGCTGTCGATTTGCTGAACCGTTGCCTGGCCGCGACAATGGACTGGATGAGAGTTAACAAACTGAAGCTCAATCCAGACAAGACTGAGATGCTGTTGGTGGACGGGTTCTCTGATCGGATGGTGGATATATACCCTGTCCTGGATGGGGTTACACTCCCCCTAAAGGACCGGGTTCGTAGTCTGGGAGTCTTTTTAGACTCTTCCCTCTCACTTGAGGCTCAAGTAGCCTCGGTGGTTAGGAATGCGTTTTACCAACTTCGGTTGGTAGCCCAGCTACGTCCCTATTTGAGTAAAGAGGACCTTACATCAGTGGTACATGCTCTGGTAACCTCACGTTTGGATTACTGTAATGCGCTTTACGTAGGGCTACCTTTGAAGACAGTTTGGAAGCTACAACTAGTGCAAAATGCGGCGGCCAGATTGCTGACAAGGACCAAGCGGTCCGAGCATATAACACCTGTTCTGGCCAGCTTGCACTGGTTGCCAATATGTTTCCGGGCTAGATTCAAAGTGTTGGTATTAACCTATAAAGCCTTATACGGTGCGGGACCACGATACCTTGCGGAACGCCTCTTCCGATATGAACCGGCCCGTGCACTACGTTCTGCTATGAAGGCCCTCCTCCGTGTTCCAACTCACAGGGAGGCCCGGAGGGTGATGACAAGATCTAGGGCCTTCTCAGTGGTGGCCCCCGAACTATGGAACAGTCTCCCCGAGGAAGTACGCCTGGCGCCAACTCTGCTCTCCTTCCGGCGCCAGGTCAAAACCTTCCTATTCTCTGAAGCATTTTAAGTTACACTGATTTACTTTTTAAAATGTTTATTGTATTGGATTGATGATTGTATTTTAGTATTATTTTGTTATTCATTGTATTTTTATGCTATTTTATGTTCACCGCCCAGAGAGCTATTGCTAGTCGGGCGGTATATAAATTTAATAAATAAATAAATAATAAATAAATATTAAATTGGCTATTGCAGGAAGAACAAGAATTGTACTTATGGCAGCAATGAGGCACCAGAACAAGAGTCTGGCATTTTGAACATAATTTGTTCCATTAAATGCAATCTTCTCACTATCTCTGCTTTTGATTCTGTGTGACCAATACAGCTAATATGTTTCCAATTTCCTTCCTCACAGCATCCCTTGTCCTTGGATAACACTGTGTTGTGTAAGAAACATGACATTTTGCTGAATAAAGTTATTTTAAAGGCACAACCCATCACTTTGACAAAGCAGCAACAGTACTGTACAACAGTTCTAAAATGGTCTGAAGAAAATGAATATAAATATTTAAGAGCATGAAGTTACAATAATATACCATGAGTCATTGATCCAACTCTAAAAAGCAGGATTCCCTCAATACCACGCCCAAGAGATTATTATGTAGGGTTCTCTGAGAAAATTTGTTCTACTTTCTAGCTCACAGCTAGAAAGAATCAAATATTTTAATGTCCCCTAATTTTCAACAAACTTTAATATTCTATGCCTATTATTTGATGATTGCTTATGTAAACTGAACTGTTCACAACCAATATATGCAACAGTTATATCACACTACACCTACAAATGGCAGATAGGGAACAACTATGATGGGGATTGAATCAGTTCTCAATGGTTCCCACAATTTACTTTTATCCTGTTTATCCTGAGACACAGTTGACAGAGGACAAGTCTTGATCCTCACCACAGTTTGAGTCACTAGGGACAGAAGAAATATTTAACCCCTGCTCCAATGGTGTTCAAGTGTAGTTTCTGATACCTCTCTCAACACATTTGGTGTCCTACAATGGGAATTATTTCTACCTCTTCCCCTTTTCATTATCCTATCATCTACAATGCTACCAACACCCATCCCATATCTAGCAGAAGAATGTGATGGTAATTCTCATGTGCCTTGCAACAAAGGCTTTTCTAGCTCTCTAATATTTCCAGTTGAGGTTAACAGATTTGCTAACCTAGAGTGTAATCCAACTTGTATTTGTGTCGGGCTAGGGGGAGTTGGATGTGGCGGACCCCGGGCTGAGCCAGCAGGCCCCTGGCACTGCCAGGCTCTGCCGGCAGAAGCTCCTCATCCTGGCTAAGCCGTCACGCTGCCAGAACCCTATTGGCCTACCCAGGGATCTGGCTGCCGGAAACCCGGCAGAAGGCCCCAAAACAGGACATTCCAGGGGCGTGGCAGAGGGGAGAAGACTTCTGCTATATCTAATTCCCTTTCGGAGCTCTCCCGTGGGTCCTGATCCATCCAAAATTTCTGCCAGCACAAAGGTCGGCGTAAATAAATAATTACAATGGTGGTCAATGGGGAGCGCTTACTCCCCGGTAGCAGTATTTGTCAGAGCTGGCTTTTATCTTCTGGTCCCCGTGCACAGCTCCCACATGAGCTGGTCCAGCAGCTCCTGAAAGGCAAGTGGATGCCGTGGACCTTCCTGTTGCCCCCCCCCAGCTTCCCATGACTTAGATTGCTTTGCTAGTGTTCAAGTGGCTCTGTTAGCCACCACAATTTTGAGACAATATAGCAAGTTCACCAATACAACACGAAATCCAGACTAGTTACTACTCTACCTGTTAATTTCCCAGATGACTATGGAGCCACTGTAAGTCACTGCTTTTTAATGTCATATGCAATTGCTTCCTGCAGCAGCAAAACGCCCCACTTAAGCCCAACCGTCTACCGTCATCAGCTTTCACATGACACTCTTTAAACATTTTTCAAATTTCCCCCCAGTAATATATACCATGTTTTCCCAGTAATCACAAGAGGCCAGAGCATTAAAAAAACAAGTCAAAATTCTACACCAGGCACAGTATTCTGGTGGCAATGGATGACCCAAACATTTCTTGTGTATTAAAGAACTACCCTGCTCCTGAATCAGACCTAAGGATTTGCCTCCTTTATCATTCTTTAAACTAGGACATACTGCAATACAACCCTGTTAGACCAGTTCCAATATCACTCTGTCCTTTATGGAGTAATTTGGAAGGTTCTCATGGGGAAGCAAGCCATCAAATGGATTCTGCAATAATTTTTCAGGTGCAGAGGCAATTAAAAAAAGTTGTATCTTGCTAAAGCGACTATACATCTCTAATTCACATAAATCTTTTTATTCCCAATTAGTTTTTTACACATGCGTTTCACCCTAAGAATTATTCCACAGTATTCCTATGATGTGTTGAACAAACCAATTATTCCGCTGACAGTGGAATTCAAGGTTACACATAGCTGGAAACTGTACTGTGTATGAAAAACAAATTATCCAAAGTCACAAATAGTAAAACTCTTTGCCTTTTTAGTATGGAGTTCAAAAATGTAAGTGTTCCAGCTTTGTAAAGTGACAGTAGGTGCCTAGAACATTGTTAAAAATCCCAACAGTCAAATATTAATAAAAATCAAAAGTTGATGAACAGCAGTGCTTACTAAATGGAGCTTCTGGGTACTGCTCTAGTTTATTATTTTTTTAAAATGAAGCATAACATTCTCAAGCAAATTGTTTCTAAGCATCCTACTTGCATACCTGACAGCATCCAGTCTCTTATTCTGTCGAATAAGTTCAATGAACTCCTGAATCCTTAGGCTGAACTCCAGACAGCTCTAAGATTAAAGACAAGACAGGGTCTTAGATGCGGCCATACTTAACCTGTGATCTTAGGCATGTTTATTTTACAGTTGTTACATACTGAAATCAATAGGAGTTTTAAGTCAATATATTCAAAAAAGTTTGTTCATCTGGGGAAAACAAGATAGACTGAGATCATCTGGAGGATAATAGATCAAAGTATTTTGTACTGAACTAAGTTCCCTCAACATTTGTCCTTTGTAATGTAGATAACTTGAATAAAGCACACTGAAGCAACATACAATGGAGAGACTTTTTTAAAAAAAGCTTGCAAGGTATTGCCATTTTGTAATTCTTTGTAAAAAGCAATTAAATAAAAGTAATCTTCATTCCACATCAACACTAAAAAATTAAAACAGCAGTTCTGGGCAGACTTGACAGTAAGTGTCCTGGCTCCAGCCTAAAGCATGACGACAGAGGCTTTTACTTGGAAGCAAGGAAGAGATCTTTATTGAAGCAAAGTAACAGGACACACTCAGCAGCAGGCAAAGACTAATGGCAGCCCCAAAGCTCTTCACAGGCCAAGGGGGGGCAGGACTAGCCGGACTAGGAGAAGGAGCCAAAGTGCAAGAGTCCAAGATCAGGGCAAGAAGCTCAAGACCACATGGGAGCTACTGAGTTGTTCCAAATAATTCCCACGCTCAGCCTCCAAACTTTTAAAGTTAAGGCATGATGTGCTTGCGGGATTCCTGTGCCTAGTTGGAATGTGGAGCTTGCAAGGCGTGCACTAGCTGGGTGTTTCTGTTCCTCTCTTTGGAGGTACCACCTAGTCCTGGGAAACAAGACAGAGCCTGTCTCTCATTTCATCTCCTGTCCATCCACCCCAAGCTGTGGATTGATGCACCCCCGATCCAAATTATGCCCTTCCCTCCATGGGAGCAGGAGGGGAGCCAGAACTCCTGCCTCTCCATCAAGAGCTGCTACATTCAAGGAAAGGGCCTCCTTCCACCAGCCTCTGTTCCAGCATTTCATCCTTCCCTCCCCAATCCTCCCCTTCTCCTTAGCCTGCCAACCCAAACCTCAGCCTGATGGCACCTCAGGGGTCATGACAAAAAGTCACATTAGAATAAATGAATCTTACTTCTGAATAGACCCACATAAGATTTGCTTATTTAATTAAGATTAACTAACTAAGGTTCTCTCTACAGCTGGTACAGCACTGTGGGGAGGAGAGCCTGGCTGGGAGGCCAGAGTCTGTGAGTTCAAATCACCGCTTGTGTCTCTGGGTGTCCAGGGCTAGCTAAAGATCACCCCCACAGTAAGTGGCTCAGGGGTTACATACCTGTGCAGCCATGGGGAAGCTGCATAGTCCCAAGGAGCCCAGTTGCCCCCAGCCGGTAGTTGCGGACAATGAAGGGGCTGGCTTGTGCAGCTGTGGCAAGCTGAGCAGGCCCCAGCCAGCTGGGGAGGACTAGCCTCAGGGAGAGACAATGGTAAACCCCCTCTGAATACCGCTTACCATGAAATCTCTATTCATAGGATAGTCATTAAGTCAGGATCGACTTGAAGGCAGTCCATTTTTCAAGGTTCTCCCTCCGTGCAGAGGGAATTCTCCTCTCCCTTTCCTAGTTTTTTTGGGTCACCTTCTATCCCTCACAGCCATCTATCTACCCTCTCCTTTTTCAACTTGCCTGAAAACAAATGTACAGAAAATAAATCTAAAAAGTATCAGCACCCTCTCCCCCCCCTTTTTTTCTGTCCAACCCTATTTCCAAATAAAGCATGTGCTGGAATAGCAGTCTTTACTAGTAAGCAAACCCTCCCATTGAGAGTCTTCCTTTTGAGAACTGGGGCATCTGGATCCATTCCTCCCTGAGTAAGTGCCTCCACCCCCCCACTGCTTCTAGCTCTTCTTTTCTAGTATGCAAAAAGTCCCTTCACTGATATGATTATGTGTCACTGAAATCCTATACTGTCAAAAGAGAGAGGAGCTTGGTTAATAAGATTTCTGCATGCAACTGGAATATACTTTGAACTTGAACAATGAAGCTGTGGTGCAATGTGGTGGCTAAGACAAGCAGCAGTGCATGATGGGGTGGAACTGCCCTGCCAACACCAGCATCACTGCTTCTTACCTGGACGGGGCTGGGACAAAGTAGGGGCTGTGTGTTTGCACCAGCAGCCTCAATACTCCAACTGCCCCATCCATTTCCATCCCAGTGGACAGCAGCGATGCCAGTGTTGGGAAGGCAGCTCTACACCACACCACACATGCCACTTCTGGCTAAGACACAGATATGGACCAAGAGGTATCTCTGCCATGAACTCCCTAGGTAGCCTTATGCAAGCCACTCTCCACTTCAGTCTCCTATGTGCAGTATGAACATAATACTTACAGGACTTCTGCAAGAACAAGGATTATCTATATTAAGTGCACTCATTACTTTTTAAACACTTTAAACCATGAAATATAACTACATGTAATTAAGCTGTCCAAAATAAATTTCCACCAAAGGCACCTTCTCAATATGAAATTATATCTATTTACACCTTCTAATTCAATGCTGTTAAAAAAAACAACCCAAGTTTTTCTACCAGAACTTTTTGTCTTGCTTAGAGAAACCATTTGAGTACAATACAAAATTGTACTTATAAAAGCCCTCATTTTTAAATATCTGTGCTTCTCCATATACTTTCCCAAGTCATTTTATAAACAAAATCTATAACGCTTGTTTTGTTATACAAAGCTAATTTAGTAAATATACTTGAAACAGTAGCTTCCATAATTGGGAACAAAATCAGTTCATGATACAACCATCCCATGGGAAGCTGCTAAGAATTAATTCTTCTCCTATTCATTTATATTTTAAAATTATACCTGCCTCAAGAAGGTAGGTAGGTTACAGCAATTATCTAAAAAAATATATTCCTGAGTGATACTCGTAATTTTTTATCCATTTACCTATGCTCATTTAGAATAAAATTTGTACCTTGCAACCAATAAAGGTTACACTAAATTAAAACACCATCCAGCTTGCATACCTTCATCTTCCTGAGCCTAGATTTGTTGTCATGACACCAAGCTAAACAAGTCATTGTTTCTTGTCTTTCCAATGATTCCTCAACTTCTTTGGCAGTCAGGAACATCTCAATATTTACCAAGTCCTAGAGAGGGAGAGGGAGAGAGTTATTCACCTGTGACTGAGGAGCTACACCATGTCTATTCACAGCTTTCATGACAACCAATCTATGAAAAGATGTGCTTTTCAATATGCCCCAGACACTTTAGTTTTGCTTTTTGGGGTTTGGGTAGGGCAGTGGTAGAGTATCAAGATAAGGACAGTCAAACTCCTTTCCCTAACAAAGAAATACTTCTATACGAAGCCTGTAATTTTTTTTTAATGTCATTTATACTGGTCAAGATTTTATGTACATTCTAGGGCTTAGATACATCTAGAGGGATCTTTAAGTTTTTACCCTTGAGGAGTAGGCCCCAATGATAGATAATGAACTGTTGTTTTAAGACTTCAGTATCCAAGGATTTTGCCTTGTGGAATGGTGGGGGGCTGCTGTTCAGTTGCACAGCACTTTGGTTCTAAGCCTTTAAATATATTCATTAAAAATAACTTGGTTAACATACCTGAATTCAATACAAACATACTACAGTTTACATTCAAACAAAATGAAACCATGACACTCTATCAAACACACTGAGTTAACATCTGCTTTTCTATGCAAGAGCATAAATGGGGGCAAAAATGTGTCATTTTTGAAGTCCAGCACCATAAATTACACAATTAGGCATTTCTTAATGCCAAAAGGATCTCTTTTCAGTGCATGAAAAATACTGTCTTCCCAGTTAATTACTAGCCCTTGCTTCTGGCCAGTTTTGGGCATTCTATCATCAAGTCCTACCATGCATATAGAGGACCAAACAGAAATCTTAAATCTCACAATTGTCCGTGAACTGTATGACCAAAGACTTTGAATGCTTCTCCAGGGTAATATAAAGGCTTTATTAAGTTCCAAAAAAGTTATGTTTTAATTATTCATGCAATCAGTTAGCATAACTAACCATTCAGAAAATATACGAATTAGAAATCTGAAAATTTGATTTAATCAAATCAAATTTTATTATGCAGTCATAGACCCACAATACAAATGATTAAGCAGTCAGTTAAACAAACAAGATTAAACCCAAATACAGTATTAACAATAATAATTTAGCAAGAGGCCAGGGTAGTACAGATTGGCCTTTTCCGTAAAGTCTGGGCTACATAGAGGAACTTCGCAACTAATTCAGTAGTGTCTTTATCCTTGTCAGACAGAAGATATTGCACGAGCCACTCAATAGATCTACCGGGAAAAGCTTTGGTGATTGGAAAGATAAGTCTAGATCGAGCATCCCTGTATAGTTCACAGGAAAGGAAGACGTGTCCAATTGCTTCAACCTCCCCCAATTTACAGAAGCAAAGACGCCTTTCCAGGGGGGTTCCTTGAAAACGGCCCTCTAATATCGCAGAGGGAAGACAATTAAATCTGGCTCTGGTAAACAAGGATCGGTAGTGCGAAAAAGTCAAAGTTTCAAAATAAGCTGCATATTTTGGAAACGAAAATCTCGAGCCAAAATGGATGGGTGAGCAAGATGTATGTGCTCCGGCCATTGAGAATTGAAGGTCAATGTCCTTAATATGTTGACCAACAATATGATTCGTTACCTCAAGGTCCCAGGTTGACAATAGCTCCAGTGAAAAGCCAAGACACCTTATCTTTTCATTAAAGATCTTGGACCAAGAGCTTATAAAGGAATCCCTCCATAACAAGTTTAAGGACCCTAAGGAAGGTCCAGCCTAGGCCACTTTGGCCCAAAATCTAAAAGCCTGGAGCCAGGCTGAGCGCTCGATTGATGTAAAGCCCGCTTCAAGGCGAAGTCCAGCCGCAGAGGTGCAGCGTGGCAACCCCAATATAGCTCGCAAAAAGCACAAAAACACCGCCTCAACTTTGGCGCTAAAGCTTGTAACCCAGATAGGAATTCCATATAAAAGTTGGGGGAGAATTTTTACTTTGAAGATTTGGAGAGCAGCCGGGATATACTGGCCACCTCTAGTATAAAAGAATCGGGTGGTGGCCTTGGAGGTATTATAGGCAGATAAAACTGCGGCCTGGACATGAGCGGACCAAGAGAGTGAAGAGCAGAAAATAATCCCAAGGTATCTGAATTGCCTAACCTGCTCAATCTTTTGCCCATTTATAGTCCATGATTGTTTCGAGAACCTACATGTAAAAACCATGACTTTTGATTTTATAAAATTGATGGTGAGAAAGCTTTTGTCACAGTAGGCCATAAAAGCACGTAAGAGGCGTTTAAGGCCAACCTTCGAAAAGGATAACAACACCGCATCATCTGCGTAAAGCAGAAGGGGGCATCTCGTTTCGGCCAATTTAGGAGGATGGAAATTATCAGCAAGGCAATAACTGCTCAGATCATTGAGGAAGAGGTTAAAGAGGGTAGGGGCCAGGACACAGGTTTGGCGTACCCCTATGTTAGCAAAGACGGCATTAGTTAGATTACCATTCACACCACAGCATACACGAAGCGAAGTGCACTGGTAGAGACGACTAATCGGAAACAGGAGGCGCTTATCTATCGAAGTCTGTGATAATTTGGCCCATAATAGTTCCCTAGGGACAGAGTCAAAAGCAGTCTTAAGGTCCATAAAGGCGACAAAAAGGCCCTTTCTGGAGATACATATATACTTCTGGAGATACATATATACATATATACTTCTCCGCCAGGTGCCATAATACTAGGCAGTGATCGATGGCAGATCTGCTCTTTCAGAAGCCTATCTGCTCCCGGCCCAGAATATCCTCCTCCTTTATCCAGGTTTGCAGTCTTACATTTAGGAGGCTAGCATAAATCTTGCCCACGACTGAGAGGAGGCTAACTGGAAGGGTCACCTCTATCGCCTTTCTTGAATACTGGGATAACCACCGCCTCAAGCCAGGCTAGGGGAAGCTTGCCAGTAAGATTGATTTTGGTGAAAAGATTTGCAAGCAGTGGGGCCCACCATTCAATACAGGTCTTTAGCAGTTCTGGTGGTATTGCATCTATCCCCAGTGCCTTACCAGATTTTAAGTTGTTAATCAGCATGGCTACTTCCGTTTGCTCTATAGGAGGCCAGGCTGGAAGAGAGCTAGGCTCTGCCAAAGTATATATCTGGAATGGCAGGTCCCTGAGGTTAGCAAACAATGCGGGAAAATTGTGTTCCCAAGTAGCAGACGGGATGGTGCACTGGGAGAAGGAGGATGATCCCAAGGCATCGGTAACTAAAGACCAGAAGAGTTTTGAATGGTTATTTAAAGAGGCGTTTATTAAAACCTTCCATCTCTCCTGAATGGCTTGTCTCTTTTTATAGGCAATTAGCTGTTTATATTTCCTTTTGATCAGATAGTATTCGGGTGGAAGAGTGTATGCGTTGGTATTCCTATAGTTGTTATATACTCTTCTTAAATTATGCCTAGTCACCCTGCATTCCTTATCAAACCAACTTGAAGAGATCGATTTTATTGAACGACCAGGTTGATATGATGTTATTAAAGCATTTTTCAGAGCAGAGGACAAAGTAGAATAATCGAGCAGAGCAACAGATATTTCGCTGGCCTCTGTTATACGAGACCTAAGATTTAAGCCCAGGGGAGAGTCGAGAATCCTGGCCACCTTTAGAGAGGTCACTTTATTCCAGCGGGCTCTCTTACAACGGGCCAGATGGACTGTTCGCATATTGGGGGAATGAGGTCAGATATCCCACCCCTGTTATTAGATTAAAGGTCAAGGGAAGATGATCGCTTTCCAACCTGTTGCCGACTAGAAATCTGGAAATCTGATTGAATAAAGGGAGGGAGGTCAACACATAGTCCACCACACTACTACCACGCCCAGAGATGTAAGTGAACTCTGCTGGAGCATCAGCTTTGGTATGCCCATTTACAATTATCAAATTCAGGCGGGCCACCAGTTGGATCAAGCGTGTTTCTGCATAATTCACCTTTTGGTCTTTAGAACTTCTGTTGTACCATGGAATAACTTTTTCAATATCCATTGCCCCCCATAATGGAGATGCTGCCAGGATGTCATTATTAGGGCCAATTCTAGCATTTAGGTAGCCCATTACAATGGGATACACCCTGGGGTATTTCTTTTCTAATTCAACTATGTAATTTTCCAGCTGGTCCCAAAACGGTGTAGAGTCCCGTTTTAAATTTGATTTAAGTCAATTCATCCCAATAGTCACAATTTTCAACTACTCCTCTCCTGATTTCCATTATTAGGTATTATGATTCCATCAGCTTAGCTTCTGTGGCACAAGAGGTGCTTGTGAAAAAATAGGGTACATAACATGAATTCACTAGAGATTTATTTTACTTATTTATTACATTTATATCCCACCTTTCCTCCAAGGAGCTCAAGGTGGCATACAAACATGGTTCTTCCCCTCCCAATGTTATCCTCCCAACAACCCTGTGAGGTAGTTTAGGCTGCGACACAGTGACTGGCCAAAGGTCACCCAGTGAGCTTCATGGCTGAGAGGAGATTTTAACCCTAATCTCCCAGGTCATAGTAGGGGCTTCTTCCACAAGAAATACAATAGATCTAGTGTGTCTAGATTTCAGTAGAAAATCTGAAATAGTTACACAAAAGAAAGTTACTAGAACTGCAACAGGCAGGTTATTAACAGGAGTACTGTAATACTTAAAGAAAAGTCGGAGAGAAGCAGTAATAAAGTGAAAGCTTGCCCTCCCCATAGCATGTGACCCAATTCATTTAGAGCTCTCTGCTTTGAAGGTACCTTTCAACTGTTCACCTTCTCTGTCCTTGGGATTGGTGACACTACACAGGCTGATGAGAATGGGATGAAGAAGCAGTTCTGTCTAATGGCATTTTCACATCTACTACATATTTTGGAAAGTTGTTTGTTCTCTATGCATTTGGACACCACTTATAACATAACCAAATTTTGCATGATGGTTCCTGAGATCAGGGGAGAAGTTTTTGTCTATTTGGATACGGCTGGACACCATTTTGAATCAAGATGGCAGACTGAACCTTTTAAAGCTGCACAGATTTTTTGATTTCTTAGAATTCCTGAGCAACACTGAAAATAAGACTGCTAGTATTTTATATCTGATACATTGCCAGATTAAGACCTTGCATAGAACTGCAATGACTGAATTATTACATGTGCCCACATTCTTCTAACTCCAGTGACTAAGCAAGCAGTACAAATTGCATATTCAAATTCCATTTGGCTGAACAATGTTTATGTAAGAGGAAACAAAAATTCCTGTTGTGACAAACAATCTAGCATTAATCTGTCCAGGGGGAATCTTATTGCCTGTATATTTCCTACTACAGTAGGGCCCCGCTTTGCGGCACTCCGCTTTGCAGCGTTCCACCGATACAGTGGTTGTCAATTGCAGAAAGGCCCCGCTCCTACAGCGCTTGTTCCACTTTTATGGCGTTTTTTGGGCATCGGGCACCATTTTTGACAATGTTTAGTCAATGCGTTCCCCTTTACAGCGGATTTTGCTTTATGGCGGCGGTCTGGAATGGAACCTGCCGTATGAGCGGGGCTCTACTGTATATGATTCCCCTCAAGAAAAAAATGCTACTGAACATGTCAACATTTAAAGAAATACTGTTGCAGACTATACTAAGAAATCCTTTATTTGCGACTTCCGGGAAGGGTGACTTCGCTTGTGCCTGCTTTTGGGACGGGCTCCCGCCTCAAAAGAAGCTTATTCAGATATAAATCAGTCAGAACATTTTTTTTTTGACTGATGAAATTTCTCCCGGGCAGGGAGAAACGTAGAGATCAACCTCAAAAGCCTGTTTTTGTTGGGAGGACTGGATTTCATTAATTTATGAGATAAGGTCCAGCCAACAATGCCGGACGGACTTCCTAACAAGCTCTATCTGCTTAAGCGATACGTTTATCTTTTCTTTAAAGAGAGAACGGACTAACAGGCAAGCACCCTTCTTTCTATTATTTTTTTTACTTGGTTTAAATTGTTGCAGCAAAAGGAGATTTGTCAGATTGATCGGCTTTGGACAACTTCTGGGTGAGATATAGCTCTTCTCTGTTATTCACGAAATTAACAGCTTATCTCTGTTTCTGTCGCAAAAAGCTGTCCTGGAAGTGCATTCTAAAGATAATAAACAGAAGAGGGATTTCTATTCCTGATTTCTATTCCGAGGAATATTATATTGTCTGGGACTATTCTCTTTTTGGTCTATTTTATTTTGACGAATCTGCTTCTTCACGACGCCACTAACTGTTTTGATGCTGGGAACTAAATTTGTTTTGCATTCTTGAACATAGAGAGATAAGGCAGGTTGCTCTGTTTATACTGTGATGTCATCAAGCCTGGAATATTAACCCAATTGTTGCTGAAATAAGAAGTGGTTCTTCTTTATTTTTGTTTTGCTTTGTTTTCGTGGTTTTAAAAATGGCAATCAAGAAAGTGGCTGAGAATCTGGAAGTAATTATGTTTCAGAAAATAATGGATGAGATTGAGATAACGAAACAAACCCTGCGACAGGGTAGTAAGGAGCTGAAAATTGAACTGAGCAAAATGATGCAGGAGCTTAAAGAATTAGGGGATCCTGTGAGAGAGGAGAATGAGATCAGAGATGAGAAAAGAAAAAATAAAGGGAAGATACAAGTCCTGGAGATTGGAACAAATGTGGAATTGGAAAAAGATCTGGAGTTTATGGATTTTAGAAATAAAATCTACTGTTTGGAATTTAACGTTATCTCTGAAGAAATTAATGAAGATATTAGAGATAAAGTTATCAATGGCTTGGATAATCTTCTGGACTGGAATGATGTGATGGAGCTTGATATAGAGAAAATCTATGGAATTAACTGCAGCCATGTGACAATGGAAAAACTCTTAAGAGATGAGCCAGTGCATTTTGTAAAAAAGAAGAACACAGATATGACTTTACAACAGTATTTCAGCAACTTATTCAGAATGGATGGCAAGAAAATATTTGGGATAGAGGAAATTCCCATCAGACTCTTATTATATGACTATGGCTACAACAGCAAGATTATTATGGAATACTGATAATGGAAGATTGGACACTGAAATTACTGGACTTAACAGGACTATTGAAGATGGAAGATGGAACTAATAGGGATAATGGAATAATGGCTATTGAAATTATTGGACCTAACAGATTCTGATGAGATGGATTAATCGAAATGTTTATTTGGACTATGGTTATGACAATAAGATTATTATAATTATTAACGAGATGGATTAATTGACATGTTTATTTGGAGAAAAATTGATAGATATATTTCTTAAAGAACTGAAACCTCTCTGACTTTTTGTGGAAAGAATAAAGTAATGTTTATGAGATTTGATGATTAATTAAGATAACTACTGGAGGAAAGTGATTTTATAATATGATTTAAGAGACAGGATTGTTATATATTGTAGACCTATAACTGATTTGATATGTGACAAATGGGAAGTCAACATTTTATTTTTTTTTGTTTAATCATTTTTGTTTTGTTTTGTTTTTTGTCTTTGAATGTTTTATGATTTTGTTTTCTATGTTTTATGAAAATTTGAATAAAAATTATTGTAAAAAAAAAAAGAAAAAAAAAGAAATCCTTTATTTGCGGTCAATGAATGCAGATTATTTTCTAGATGTGTACACCAATCACAAGATTCGGTATGAACCCCAATTTGGTATTTCAAATAGCGGCTTTTGTGCTGATGCCTTTGAAATTTGATTTTTAAAAAAGGAAACATATAATGCTTTTATTTTGCGGTGGAATTGGATGATATCTGGAGGCAAGATCGCCCCTTAAGAGGGCACGGATCTGGCCAAATTTCAGAAGGATAGCTGGACTAGTTTTCCCACAGTACAGTTTTAGGGGGGATAAAAAAGAAATCACTTCATTTCTCCTAATGTTTTATAGGCAATTTGTTGGAAAATTGCAGGCAGACAAGAGGTGTCCTGGGTAAGAAACCTGCCAAATTACAGACAAATAGGTCTGAGGACGTTTGTGCTAGGCTGTTTTAAAAGCTGATTTTGGGGTTGAAAGAACTAAAATGGATTCACTTTCCAGATAAAGTAATTTGCTCAGATTACAAACTTAATCTGTCGTTCACAATAGAGCTCTCCTCCTGGCCTCTCCCCTCCCCATCCTGGTATCTTCCTTAGCATGGAGATACAAGTTTTGTTCATGCTAGCCTGCTCCTACTAAAGCACAGGGGCTGGAAAATGGTGATTAAAAAATTCCCTTCTGATTACAAGCTAGACCAGTCAGCTGCAAAAGAGAACCGTCTCCTGATCCCAGGGCTTTCTTTAAATGAGAGACATAAGTTTCAATTTTGCAAAGTTACACCTTCCCCTCTCCACATTCGTGTTTTCCTTCTATGGTAAATTTAGAGGCACAGTTTTGCGTCAAGTAGATGTGTGTTTGCAGCATTTTTTTCATGTTTACATCACCAAACATGGTTTACGGGTCCTTGTTTTAACTTGTGTAGCCTCATACAGATCACACTTCTTCCAAAATCCCTCTGGCTCAGCTCAGGATACATCCAAATCCTATATTTACCACTAGTATTTTCAACTAGAGTCCTGGGCGGGATATAAACCTAATTATTTTTATTTATTATTATTATTATTAAGTGTCGCTATCTCACTTGCTTATTTTGAGCTGCACGACAGCATTATGTTGTGACAGTTCAAAACAAGCAATTTAGAAACTAGTAAATTCACTGCACTAAAAAGACCATGATTTCAACCAAATTTAAATTCATGGAAAAGTGCCAGAAATCTTGTAAAATGGAGCACAACAGCGGTCATTCATAATTACTTAAATTAGTATAAATTTAAATAAATCTAAAGGCTTTCTAGTTAAACAGCTCACCACACTGTTAACATGCTTCCTTAACTGTACAGTTCCAGACTTCAAGCGAGGAAACTGTACAACAGCTCCCCAGTATAAAACGTTCCCGTACTTGGAAAACTGAAGGACAAGGAAAAATATTCTAGCTTAGCATGCTCCTTGATAGGCTGTGGTCTTCCATTTGAAGTTTGTGTTTGGTTTATGACAGCTGATCCATTTAGGCATCAGGTCAAAATTCAAGCAAAGGATTTGGGAGGTGTGGGAAGGAGAGGCAATACTAATAGAAACAGCATGTTCCCCCCGTCTGTGTCTTACTATAGCTGATCCAGACAGGAAAACACTTTCATCCATGACATCACCCCCCATCCCAAATCAGGATATAGTTCCTAGGCTGAAAGATCCAGCAGGCATCCCTACCATTGAAGGCTGCCCTGAAAGTTCTGGGACAACCCCTAATTTCAAATGAGAGTGATGCCTGCCTGATAAGAAGCAGTAATGCGTACTCCCAATTTAGTACATGGAAGAAATCAGGGGAAAAATAGTTATCTAGATTCTAGAGCAGTCAGTACCAAATAAACCAGAATTTTGACAGCTATTTCCCCATTGCAAACACCAACCTCAATACCACTTTGCCTGGCTAGCTTTACAGCTGTATTGTAGTAGCCACATCGCAAGAGATGTTCCACCATCATACGATCCATGCGTTTTTTCTTCCACATATTTGCAGCAGCTGGTTGATCGCTGCTGTGCTCTTTCAGATGCTCAATCCTGCGCTTGCATAGTTTTGCACTCTCATCTTCAGCCTGGATTGATTCCACTGCCTACATCAAGAAAATCCTTGTTCAGTTAGAAGTTAACATTGAACAGGTCTGAACTCCACTCAGATTTACTATTCTGTAATGTATATGTAGCAAGATACATACAAAATCCAGGATAATCCTCCCCCCTCCCGCTTTGGTGTCTAGCAACAGTCACAACTCTGTATTTAAACAGAGCTGAAGCATATACTACTCTATCCAGGATTAATCCAGTATCATATTTCAAGTGTTTGTGAACATCCTTGCTGTTAATGGAGATATGGAAAAAATAAATTGTTATGCATTGAATGTGCAAATATGTAACAAAGGAAGTTGAGGCTTCTGACACAGAAGAAAACAGAACTTGACTTTTCAGTTACCCCTACTGCCTATTTTACAGACATCTTCCATATGAAGTTAAAATATTGAGACCAGAACCTTGTGCAATGTTCCTAACAAAAATTTGGAGCCCAAATCCAATACAAAGCCAGGCACCCTAATCTCTCTTAAATCAATGGGTTTAGCTGTATCTGTTCGATTATGGTCTAGAACTCATGAAACATCACGTCCTGAAAAATTCAACATGACTTACTCCCCATCATTTTATCTTTATCTTTTATGTACACCGCCCAGAGAGCCTTTTTGGCTTAGGGCAGTATATAAATTAAATTAAATAAATAAGTAAATAAATAAAATAATCATAAGCAAACAAGGATTAGCATTTTTCCAACCTAGGGAGAAGTACACATATATTTAAAATTGTTTTACTCCTCATTCTTTCTGTATAATGTTACTTCTGCTTTGTTAGGTCATTCCTATGTAGAGCCAATCTGGCAAAACTACCGGTATAACATTCAGATGGCTAAAGAAAAAGCAGCCTTCAAAGCTTTGCATGGGGGGGGGGAGGGAAGGGAAGGAAAGTTATATTTTCAATAACTTAAAACAAAATAAGCAACCTGGACAAACCTTATTTTTATATGTGGAGTACAAACATGAACTATATGGAAGACCAAAAGCTTTCTACATCTGTTCAAAAGTATGTGGGCTATACAGAATACCACAAGTAGCATTTTCCCTAGTTATCATCAGTCTAAGACTAAAATTCATGCTTAGGTAGAATGTAGTACATGCATATTACTTTTTAACTGTGTACGACTGCCTGCATTATCAATACATGATACAGGAGCCAGACATCCTGTTTCTGCCTGGTCACCTTCAAAGTCTCAGTCTCAAGCTGCCATAAGAAATCACTTCCTTCTGGGGGGCTAAAGAACATTAACACCCACTTCCAAACGAACGTTTAGTGTTATTTACATTGAGTCTTCATTAAAAACAAATGTGCAACTTCCTAGCTCTTTCAAGAAATGATGAAATCTCTTGCTAGGCCCATGTGTTTCTGGTGTACATCTCTTCCTAAACATCCCTTCTATAAATGGAACACCAAATAACTGAATACATTTGCATATTTTCTTCACACATAGCATATCATCAATCTTCAGATCCACAGGCTTCACTAATTCTGCATTTCTGAGACTCTATATGTAATAATTCCTACCCTTAACTTGAGCCAGTTAACCTGGAGTGCAGAAAGGCAACTGCATTATGTACTTTCTTGATCATATTCTTTCACATTATAAGAACACAAACAAGCTGTGTTTATCATCAGTACACTTGAGAAAGTGAGATTTCTTTTTTTACTAACTGACACAGTATTTATACCACATTCACACAGAGGCAAGATGCCACATAATCTGGTCTACAACACAGGACCTATTGTGCCCAAAATTCTAGTACAATGGTAGGAAACGTGCAGCCAGAGCTGAACTTCATAAGGTCCTCCAGATGCTGGAAGTTGTGCATTAAGCTGTAGAATAAGCTCAATACGAGAGAAAGAGGGCAGGGAGAAAAAAAGGGGGGAGCTGGATCTGAAACGAATGAAGTGACAGATTGAGTTCTTGCCTTTTTTCCAATAACCAGTTCTACCTTCAGCAGGCAGCCCCCAAGACATTACCCTGAAGGAACACAGACCCTGACAGAAAATAAAACCAAATGGCTTCTCACTCTGTTCTAGTATTTTAGTCTTGAAAATTGAAACAGAGAAGATAAGCAAGATTAGAAAAGTGGTAAACACAAAAGAATAAAACTAGGTAGCAGAGCCAACTTACCTTTCGTTTCAGAACGCTGAGCTTTTCAACTACTCCATCAAGGAGACTAACCACCGAATCCACAGCTGGACAGCTGCTCAGTGTCTTCTCTAGCTCTGCTACAACCATCGTCACATGGCTGGTCTCTCGATCAATGTTTTTCTGAGCAGCTCGGAAACGTTTGTTCAGTGTTTCATATGGTACCTTTAAAAAGAAGCATTTTAGCATCTACATGGAAATCCTTTTTAGCTTAGATTTTTCATTAGAAAGATAGGAAGCTGCCTTATACCAAGCCACACCACTGGCTCATTTAGCTCATTACTATCTACACCAGCCTTCACCTGGTCCCTCCAGATGCTTTGGACCAACTCCCCTCAGGCCTACCCAGCAGAGCACACACACTGTGCGTGAAGGCTGGTCTATACTGGTGGGCAGTAACTCCTCAGAGTTTCAGACAAGTGTATTTTCTAATCCTACCTGGATGTCCTGGATTAGACCTGATACTGCCTAGAACCATGTGCTGTACCATAGAGATGTGGCCCTTACCATAAGGGTGAATAAGGTACATATTCCTCTCTTCCTTCCAGTGGAGCTTCAACTCCTGCAACCTGCTTCCCAACCCCTTGCCCTATGGATTGAGCCACTGGAGGTTGCTGAGCAAGTCCACTTTGCTTAATACCTTTTAACATGGTCACTTTTGCCACTCTCTAGAGCACAAGCTCCCATTTATTTAAAATATTTATATTCTACCTTTCTTAAAATAAATTAGGTTTACAGCTATACTGATCATAAAATTATTTTGCGTAATATATAAAAAAATAACAAAAACAAACTTCTCCTAAAATACAGCACTAAATAATAGCAAGTAAAACATTTTATAATTATCATTTATTATAATTATAACTATAATTATAAACATTTTATAATTATATAATTAAAAATTAATTAATTAAAACAAATATAATTTTACAATTAAAAATAGCTATTTTAAATACAGTAATACCTCAGTTAACAAAGTAATGTGTTTCTGGACATTACTACTTTAATTTCTGTTTAACTTTGGTAGCAGAGGTAGGAATAACATGGAAAGAATAGGGAGAGGTCCCTACACCCACTCATAGATGGGGGGCAGCTTCAACATGAGCTTTAAAGGATGCCTACTCGGCACCCACCCCCTCCTCTCCTTCTCCTCCTCAATCATATTGGATCCTTCCCTCTCCAGCCCTGGGAGAAAGCAAGAGATCTCTTTAAAGCAAAGCAAACACACAGTCTGATCAGTTTCACCCTAATGAAACAAAGGCACAGGTTATCAGTTTACTGATAGCAAAGACACAGACTGATTCGTTTCACCTTAAAGCAAAGGCACAGATTTGAAAGTTCATCCACAGCAAAGCAAAGGCACAGGTTTTAAAGTTTTTCCATAGCAAAGCAAATCCAGTCAATTTCACCTTTTAAAAAGTCTTCCTCAAAAGGATCTTCATTCCTAGAGGATTTATTAACTGAGGTATTACTGTGTGTGTGTGTGTGTGTGTACTATACAGCCACAAGAGTAGCTGTATACTATAGCCAGCATGGATTCTTCACATTCCGCAATGTTAAATTGAAAATATCCCCATGCCATTCTGATGCTTCCCATAAGCTCATTTCAAAACAAAACCTTACAAAACTTAGTCCTGAACTCAGAAATGCTTGCTTAACAACCCTCTAAATTTTCATGGTGATACATAAAACAGTCAGAGAGAACAGAGAGTTCAAAGTCTAAAAAGGGGAGGGGGGAACCCACAGCCCTTTTGGACTTTTTTTTCCTGTCAGAGTTCTCATAACGTGTTGAAAATCAGTCATGTTGACAGAGTACCCGTAATCCTATCACTGAGCTTGCCCCATACTCTGCCCTTCATCTTCAGCAGTTTAAAAGTTTTTAAAAGGCCTTGCTGATTTTTAATTAATTTAAGAAATTTTGCATTGAACTGAATGATAGTGTCGGGCATGCTCAGTAAGAAACAACAGTCAGTGATCTAAAAGCCAGACTCACAGCTGCTTGGGCTTGGCTAATCAGGGGGCCACAGCCACACCAGACTGATTTTGTGATGCCCCTGTAAATGTAATTTCTGTAAATATGATAAGTGTGGGTTTATTAGAGTATATGTGGAAAGCAGACTGAGAGGGGGGAGTACACAGGCTGGAATGTTGATGAGCGCTGTATGATGATTGGCTGAGCGTCTGGGGGTCTGAAGGTATAAATGGGAGGATGACAGTTGTTAGAGGGGGAATTCTGACAGATCTGGGAGAGTTGGAGTGCTGACAGGGGTTTTTGGAGAGTTGTTCATTCTGGGTATTAGGGGGTGGATTGGATTTAGGTGGGTAGTGAGGCAGGTTATTTATGACTAAGAAATATAAAGAGTAACACATCTTATGAAACCACACGCATGTTGACTGAACCTTTAACTAATCCTGTTATTCCCGGTGTAAATAAACAAATAGTTCTTGGTTTACCAAAACGCCTGATCCTTGGCTGGGTTTCACAGACCAGAAGGGTGGGCAGGGCATATACCAAGGTTGGGAAACAGTATCAATGGTGGCAGTGGTGAAGGGATAGTGTAACATCAGCAGGTATCCAAAACAACCCAGGGCTGTATGCTTTATAGGCACAAAGATACAGGGGGGTTGTGGTCTGCAAGTGCACCCAGACACAACGTAGCAATAGGCCAGGAGGAGACTAAGGCACAGTCTCAAGGCAATATTGTTTACAGTGAGTGTCAGGTGGTGGTGCCTAGCAGTGGGATCTTGAGAAATCTGTGCTATAGGGCCAGTGACAGAACAGTTAAGAGACCAGGACCCTGAGGTGGAATCGTGACAGGTGGAGACCATACGAGAGGGGTCCCGACAGATTTCACTTGAGACATTCATGGCTTCACCCAAACAATCCTGGGAAGTGTAGTTTGTGAAGGGTGCTGAGAGGAGACTCCTATTCCCCTGACAGTGCTCCAGTGGCCAGAGTGGTTCAACAGTCAGCCACTCCGATTGAAGGTCTGTGAGGGGAACAGGGCATCTTCTAGCAACTCTAAGCACCCTTCACTAACTACACTTCCCAGGATTCTTTGGGAGAAGCCATGACTGTCCAAAGTGAAATAAAGGCCTGGCGTGGATGTGGCCAGGGACATTAAATTTGGGTGGGAGTCTACATGTGCCTGCTGTAGAATAATGTGGGGGAAATGCTGAAAAGCAATGATACTGTTCACAATGTTTTCCTTTTGGAAAGGAAAGGGGCTCCCCTCTGCCCACTCACCCAATCTCCTCCCCTCCCCCTCCCCTCCCTGTACCTCCCACAGGACCTGGGAGACCAGGGATCGAATCCCCACACAGCCATGAAGCTCACTTAGTGACCGTGGGCCAGTCACTGCCTCTCGACCTCAGAGGAAGGCATTGGTAAAACCACCTCTGAATACCGCTTACCATGGAAACCCTATTCATAGGGTCGCCATAAGTCGGAATCAACTTGAAAGCAGTCCATTTCCAAACATGACTGCACAGAAATAAATCCCATTAAACTCAAAAAGTATGCAATTGATCAAACCCACCCACCCTTCTCCTCCCTCCTATCCCCTCTCTTGCCTCTTCCCTCCCCCTTCCTTTGCCCCTCCCTACCCATCCCCTTCCAATCCCCTCATTCCCCTTCCCCATGGTCAGTTTTACCTATCTTAAGCATGATTGCATGGGAGTTAATACCATTTAAAAGCATGCAAATGATCAAACCTGCCCTCCCCTCCCCCTTCCTTTGCCCCCCTCCAATCCGCTCCTTCCTCTTCCCCCTTCCTCCCCCATGGTCAGTTTTACCTATCCTAACCAAGACTGAATAGGAATAAATCCCATTGAACTCAATAAGCATGCAAATGATCAGACCTGCCTTTTCCCTCCTTCCCCTCTCCCTTCCTCCTCCCCTCCCCTCTTCCTTCTTCCTCCTCCCTTGCCCATGCCAGCCCTCCCTCCCTGTCAGTTTTACCTATCCTAAGCATGACTGCATGGGAGTAAATCCCACTGAACTCAATAAACATG
Organism: Rhineura floridana; assembly: GCF_030035675.1. Lineage (NCBI taxonomy): Eukaryota > Metazoa > Chordata > Lepidosauria > Squamata > Rhineuridae > Rhineura > Rhineura floridana. The sequence goes on from NC_084484.1 coordinate 2,840,549, forward strand.
AAAATGATCAAACCTGTCCTTCTCCTCCCCTCCCCCTCCCACCTGCTCCCATCCCCCTCCTCTCCTCTTTCCTTCCTCCCCTCCCTCCTCCTCCTCCCCTCCCCTCCCCATCCCCTATGGTTAGTTTCACCTATCCTAACCTCCCAGAATAAAAAGCAGAGAAATTCACTAATAGGCAACACCTGCAATCAGTCCAAATAATAGAAAGAAGACATGTGCCATGCTGATCTTGTTTTAGCAGAGAAGAAGCAACATTATTAAGTTAGTTGATATCACTCAGATGGTCACTTTAAATATGTCTGATTTACTGTGCAATTTCAGTGAAGTTTCCTATAGGAAATCATTTTCTTTCGCTTCTATTTCTGTGAATATGTGAAGTACAGCAACACTTTGCAAAATTTACACTAAAAAACTCCTCCCTATCTTGGATGCCCCACATGCGGTCTGCATTTCTTGTTGCACAAAACACCTCAAAAGCCACCTCCAGGTTTTTCCATACTAGAGGTGGACGTTACATTCCCGCTGCTTTAAAAAATTTTAAAGCTAAAATACTCTCACAACTTCTTTACGGCATACCGATATGGGTAACAAACTTTAATAGTAAAGTGGAACTAGTGGCATCAAGATTTTTACGAACTATATTTGGCCTCCCAAATTGTGTTTCTTCAGAGGGTCTTCTACTTGAGGCAGGAATTGTCTCAACTGAATGTACAGCCTGGCTGATAGCCTTTAGATTCTGGGTCAAGATGGTCTATTCAGGACCCTCTCTTGGATATCTCCATCAAATTTGGAAAGATCCTTTTGTGAATCTTTGGTCCTGGTCCAAGACCTTTAATGAAAAACTAAACCTTCTAGGGCTGTCCTTGGACCTTTTGGCATCCTGGGACTTACCGATAGCCAATCATACTATAAGTCAACGAATAAAGGATTTGGACCATCAACATCTACTTTCAAAGGCACACACGCCTTTGCATTTTGGTTTAAATTTTCGTTTTCCATTCCCAGCACAATACTTAGAAGAGTTAACTCACACAAGTTACAGATTTTTGTTTTCTAGAGTAAGATTTAATTGCCTACCTTCTTCACTCTTATCAGGTCGCTTCCATGGTATCCCTCTCCAAAATCGTCTATGTATTTGTAAGTTAAATGAAGTCGAAACTATTGAACATGTCCTTTTTGTATGCAAGTTTTATCATGACGCAAGGGCAAAAATTATTCACCCACTAATTACAACCTTTACCGACAAACCCCCAGGGTGGCTAACACAATATCTTCTAGCAGATAAAGAAAAGGTTATTACTGAACAAGTTGCAAAATTATTTTATATAGCCCAGTCTATCTGTAAAAACAAAAAACAAAAACAGGTTCCTCCCTTGGATTTTAGAAAGCAAACAGTATTAAACTCTGTAAATTGTGTATGATTTTAATTATGTCAAGTTTCACACTCCGGATCTATGATTGTATAATAAAGAACTGAACTAAAAAACTCCAAAAATAACTGTGGAATAATGGCACTGACTATTCTGCAGAACAGTCTCCAGTGGATATCAGGAGTGTCTCAGTTTGCACAAGATAAAACAGTGGGAGGTGAAATATATTCTAGCAAAATTCTAGGTGTGCTTTATATTTTTAATTGACCGTGAACACCTTGCCTTAAAGTGGTTTAAACATAGCAGACTGAAAACATACATCCTTCCCCCCCCCCGCAACAGCTAGAGTCATTGTTTAAGTAGCAACATATTGTAATCAGTATGATTTTACATCAAGCTTCAGTTTCAGATTCAACTGTTAATGCACCCAAAATAGAAATACAGTAGGGCCTCGCTTTACAGTGCTTCGCTTAACAGCATTCCGCTAATACAGCGGTTGTCAGTTGCAGAAAGGCCCCACTTTACAGCGCTTGTTCCGCTTTTATGGGGTTTTTTTGCCATTTTGGTCAATGTAAGTCAATGGGTTCCGCTTTACAGTGGGGGTCCGGAACATAACCCGCTGTATGAGTGGGGCCCTACTGTAGAACATAACCTCCAATTTGAAACACAAAAAGCTGTCTTCTCCATCATATGACACTGACCAATAAAAGGCTTTGAAATTAATAAAAATAAATTTGACACAAATTTCTAGGATGAATAATGAGGGAAATAAAATTTTCTAGATTAGATTCTGTAGAAACATTAGTAACACAGGAAAGAAGCAAAGGAGGACACCAACAAACATACAAAAATATAATTCTCCATCTTTGGAGATGGCAGGTGTTCCCACCATTCACCATATGCTCCAAGGCATGTTACCAAATTCTTCCAAGCTACACAGGAAATGGATTGGACTGTGAAAGACCAACCCAAATTGTGTTTGCATTTTGATAAATTTGTAGGGCAGTCCAATATCTCAGAGAGGAGGTCAGGTCTCCTGCTCCCCTGGTGCATTCACTATAGCTGTCCAATTACCCTGCTTTTTAAAGTTTGATAGAAATAGCTATTGGCTATAGGTACATTCTTAAACCGCAAGGTTTTTTGCCTATAGAAAATATTCCTATGGAAATAGGAAAATTTGTGTGATATAATAAAATGGATGTCAAATAGTTTTAATAAGATAAAGGAAAATTATTTCCTTACTTGCTTGAAATGTCTGATATGAGATTTTCACCATAGTGAAGAAGAAGAAAAGAACTGGAAAAAACCAATGGTTTAATAGAAAAGACAGTCATATAAGAGATCATGCTATCTACAGTGTTTTCTTCTTTGGAATTATATAGATGCTCATTATATTGGGATCATAAAAACAGCATGTTTTTTGTTATTAGCAGCTTATTAATGTTGCACAAATTTGTACAACCCCTCTTCCTAAAGTTCCTAGCCCCATAGTCAAACATATGAATCCCCTAACATATGACTGTAACCCACTCACTTAAAATCCATTTCTCCTGTCCTTCCATCAACCCCATTTAACAGTTATGCAACCCACTACTGATTTATACCTTCTGTTTTCATATATTTATATAGAACTTAATTTATTCCAGTCTGGACCTCTCTCCATAAAGGTGCTATAATTGCACACATCCATAAATGTCCTCACTATATCTCCTGTAGTTGTCCTTACTTAACATATCCAGGTTCTTAGAGCATATTGGATGCCAGAGTGCTTTATGTAGCATCTTTTGCTGAATTAGTCTTGATCCACTATCTAACGTCACAGATATAAAGTTGTGTAAAGCTGGCTTCCAATGCACAGGCTGCAATTTAACTTTAAGTTCTGTGTTCCACTTAATTCTCGTTGGATCTCAAATAACTTCAACTATAAAATCACAACTAAAAGTTTTTTAGTTTAATATATTTAAGTATACGTATCATTTAACATATTGACAGAAAACTAATTTATAGTAAGCCTTTCTTCCCCTCCTAATCTTTGAAAAACAATAAAGATCATACTTTATTTGTTTCCTGAAATCTAAGAGAATTATTTGCATTTGTCTTGACATTCTAACTCAATATTCCCAGACTTCATAAATTTGTCTAGCTTAGAGTAGTACAAACTGTACCAAGTCTTGATGCTAGTACAGAAGTGTCAAATAACATTTTCCCAACTGTTATAAAACAGAGAAACCTGCAGATATAGCACAACAACATAAGAAACTTAACAAAGTATTTGCCTATATCATCAACTTTTATCTACATTTTTGAATGAAAAAAATGGAAATGGACTGCCTTCAAGTCGATCTGACCTATGGCGACCCTTTGAATAGGGTTTTCATGGTATGTGGTATTCAGAGGTGGTTTACCATTGCCTTCCTCTCAGGCTGAGAGGCAATGACTGGCCCAAGCTCACCCAGTGAGCTTCATGGCTGTGTGGGGATTCAAACCCTGGTCTCCCAGGTCTTAGTCCAACACCTTAACCACTACACCACAGGGGCTCCCCCAGATTTTTGAACAGTGGTTTGAATATGTTAAAGATGGAATGAGATGGCACCCAGAAGCAATGCTCCTCCAATGCATCAATTGGCCACATAATCCTGGTGCCTTTGCATTCAACGTCTGCGTGAAAGGAGGCCTATGCACATACAGATGGTTCCACAGAGGTCTCTTTCACAAACACATGGCCATGGGGGGGCATGGCTAGTGGGCACGTTGGTGGAGCACAGTTTCTGTGCACAATCCAATAAATTGCTTTTAAAAGATGTGTTTTAAATTTGTATATTTGTTTTAACGTTTTTAGTTACTGTAAACCACCCAGAGAGCTTCGGCTATGGGGCGGTATATAAGTACAATAAATAAATAAATCCACTCTTCCTCACACGTTCAGTGACTCCACAAGGTCACTCATCTAAACAGCTCTATTATTCTTAGGGAATTCTTAGGGAGTTAGGAAAGAAAAGAGACCAAAATAATATTGTTGAGCAAAAAATGAAACACAAACCTATAAATTGTTCCAAGTGCAACTATCTTACGAGCCACCTAAATGCAAGTTCCAGATCATCAAAGGTATTCCACATGCCAAGATACAATCAACAACATCCAGCACCATCTCTCTTTTCCCAAGAAAATGGTGTTTGCATCACAATGGCATGACCTTATACAATGGATACAGCTCAGACTTCCCCCAACTAACGTTAAGCAAGATCTCACACAAGTAGGAGATAAACTTTTGCACCCTTAAACACTCAGCGCTTTCTATCTTGTTGCCATCACTTCAGGTAGACATTAAACTGTAGCAGGGGTTGCCAACATGATACCTGTGAAGGCCTTCTTTGGCACTCCTGGCAGTGGCCCCAGACTCTGAGCTTCCATTCTTAATGGGAAGAAAATTATGAAGCAAAATGTGCATCTGCCTGTCAGTGTTTTTAGCCAATGAGTGAAGTCAGAGCTGTGACTGGAAAGTTAGTTGTTTGAACACCAGTCAAAAGAAGTCCCCACGGTCCTAAAGAGCTTGTTCCCTTAGTACACTTTTCCTATTTCTGTTTTAGTCCTTGGAATCTGCATAGTTTGCCCTTCATTTTTTCCTAGCAACCACTACCACGAAATAAGTGCAGGTGGATGTTAAAGAATCTCCTCCCCAAATAGCTTAGATATGTCTCCTGCAGTGCAGGAGCTAATGTCCAGGGACTTATTAAGAATTCATTGTATAGTTAACTAACAATACAATGGTATACAGTACATGTCTAATTCTGAAGTAAGTCTCTTTTCATTTAATTCGGCTTACACCCAGGTAAGTTTATTTTATTTTTATTTATTATTTGATTTATATCCCGCTCTTCCTCCCAGCAGGAAGTTGGGTACAGGATGGCAGTCTAGGCTTTGGGTTAGGACTGGCACTGGGGAAAACATGGTTCTTTTGCCCTTAACAGCAGTATCTTCACAATCAGGGCCAGCAAGACATAGAATCATAGAGTTGGAAGGGGTCTTGTAGGCTGACTTCCCATGAGGTTGTCCCCACGGAGGAGAACTTGCCATGCTCCCTCCATGGCAGCCATTTTGTGACTGGCACCCTCAGCCCTGTCAAAATTTGAAATGTGTCCCCTGGTCCAAAAAGGATGGTGACCCCTGAACTACAGAGTCTCCAATGGGAATATGCAAACTGAAGTCAGGAGGATTTGGAGGGGAATGGTGCCATGGGACATCAGGTAGTAGGATCACACATCAGTAAAAATGCCCTACAAGTTGTTGTATTTATTTTAAATAAAATATTTTTGAGCCACACTTAAGATTCCAGGGCAGTGGACAGAAGCATGAACAAAAATACTCACAAAACACATAAATTCAGTTAGTAAAGTACAGAGGATTCCCCTGCCATACGGCTGGGCAGTTAACAGATCAAATATGTTTAAATTATTAATGTTATAAGAACAAAGAAAAGCAGGGTTGATACTTACACTAAATAGAATCAGTCAGATAGTTGTTACCTGTTACTATGTCTTTCTTTAAAAAAAGTAACAACTTTTATTACATTTCGTTTATTCAGTTCTTCCCAAAGATACACTGGACCATTTTATCCTCACATTGGTCCAGTAAGGTTGTGTGAATGACTGTTCCAGGATCACCTGATGAGTTTCATGGCTAAGCAAGGATTTGAACTTGGGTCTCCTTGGTCCTAGCCTGACACTCAACCAACTATATCAGGGACTAGAAACCTGTAGCCCTCAGATGTTGTAACCCAACTCTAGCCTGAGTCACTAATTATCAGGGATGATGAAAGTTGCAGCCAACCACATCTGGAGGGCCACAGATTCTCCACCCATGAACTAGCAGTGGCCTTTGCCACCAATGAAGTAAGCTGCCATCTACACTGCAGCATTATTTGAAGTTTTGACTGGAATATCTGGGAAGGGCAGGCATGGAGAGATGAACCAGACAATTCAGCCTAATTAGAGTTGTGGATGAAGGGATGTCTCCTCAGAACAATGCTAAGCATCTGATGAGACACAAGCAGGACTAATTTAATTATATTTCATTATTTTATATGTACGCTGCCTTGAAAAGCTTACATGTAAAGACATGGCAGAAATCAAATAAAGGTAGAACTATCATTCTCTCCACAAACTGCACCAAATAGTTGGTTAAGTGCATGCAGAAACCCCTTCATGAAACAAACTGGAGATAAAAATGAATTTCCATTGTTAAAGTTATTAATTTTTTTTAATCTTTCACATAAAAGTTCCAAAAATGACATAACATAAATATTGCCAGTAACAAAAATGAAACTTACATATAAATTAATCAGAATTCTTTTAAAAAAAATCTGTGCTCTACATATAAATAACTAGTTGTATCCAATATTAGTTCTACTCAGAGTAGACCCACTGAAATTAATGGACATGACTAACTTAGGTCCATTAATTTCAATGGGTCTACACAACCCAAAGGGTGGACACAACCCAAAGAAAATTATAGACCAACAATGAATTATAGACTTCAAGCATTCATGCTATGCCTTATCAAAGAGAAAGAATGTGAGGTACCAACTTGGGATAGTGCAATGATCAAAGATGTTTTGCCTCCCCACACACAACTGGCTTGGGAGGAAGGAACGGCATTGTATTCCTGCCATTGCAACTTCTTGGAACCACTATGCAAGATTGTCCATCACTATTTTATTAATTTCTGCTCCAGACAGATAGCTCAAACTCTAAGTTTCAATATATACAGAACCATTTTAAAATTTCAGCTTATACTACCAAACGTTTGAAATTTTACACTGTTGGGCACTTTACTCATCACTTGTTCCATACAATGTTCTTGAGAACAACTCATGCATTGGCATTCTGGAACACTTGTCATCAATTGAGATCACTATAGGAACCTAAGGAGCATTGACAAACACATTAAAACACTGTTCTTCAACCTTTTGTCCCCAGATGTTGTTGGACTACAACTCCCATCAAGCCCAGCCAGCTTAGCCAATGGCCAAGGATGATGGGAGGTGTAGTCCAGCAACATCTGGGGACCCGAGGTTGAAGAACAGTGGACTACAACACGTTTGTCAAGTAACTGACAACACACAACAGACTAGGAAACATGTAAAATGAAACAAGTTTCTTTATGTGTGCTTTGTTCACAGAAAATGCCCAATGCTGAGATGTTTCAAATATCCAAAATGCTATCACATGGACCATGAGATTATTGATTTGCTTTCTGTTGCATTAAATTGAGGTTTCTTACTCCTGTTTACCCTTTTCTTACACCTTATCTATAAAGTATTGCTACTGATTGTATAGCTAAGTTATCCACTCTAATTTTAAGCTACCTGTTCAAACAGGCACATGATTTTATCAAGTTTATTCTATTAATTAAATGCTAAAAAGAGTTTTGCGTTTTTATTTTGTAAAATTTTAAAAAACAACGTAACAGGAATCCTATACATATTTTACTCAAACATGAGTCCCACTGTGTTTTTTTCATTTATTTAATGTATTTCCTAGACAGCCCTTCAATATAAACTGCCGGGTGGCATATAATAGTCAATAATAACATTACAATAAAAAGCAGAAATGTATCATAAAAGCACAAAAACAGAAGCCATAAAGGCAATAAAATGAGTACAGCTATACCATATGAGTGCTCACTTGGGCTTACTCCCAGGTAAGCACACACAGACCTGCAACCTTAGGCTGCAATCTTATACACACTTTTCTGGCACTAAGCGACACAGAACACAATGGAACTTGCTTCTGAATAGCCTTGTATAAAAATCCAGTGTAAATATCCAAAGTAAATAAATGGTAGCATTTACCATGGAAACAGTAATTTTAACTCTAACCAAGGACAGCCACCAAGAAAGCAGCTTTGAGTAGCCTGAAGTTTGTTTCTTTAAATTTTAAACCTTGCCTTAAACCTTCACTTTCATTGATCCAATACTGAAAGAACTGGAAGCAGTGTATTAATTCTGATGTTTAATAGGTTAGTTGGAATAATCAACTGAAAGTCCTTAATCAAAAAGACCAGCATTTCACCCCACCACCAAACACATACCTCCTCTGGAGCTATAACACAGATGGCCAAAATCTTTAAAACAGGCTGTATTTCTTTAGTTTTCTTTCCATTCCTAATGTATGTGAATTTTAAAAGGTATGTAAAGCCCACAGTATCATGCAGTATATTGATTTGACTGTATCTTTTAATAAATAGAAAAGGTGTAGAAGAAAGGAAAAGCACACAGAAGAGTTCAGCAATAAGAGAGGTTCAAGCAAAAACATGAGTTTTTTTCCAGGCACCTGTGCAAGTTTTTACTACACATTCTCAAGAGATGAGAGTCCTTTCCATGTTTCATTTTATATCATTAATCATAGCAGAATTATTTCCAGCCAAACTATAAACCTCTTATGTTTAATACACAATTTGATTTACTCACCTTATGATACTATGATGACTCAAACCAACATATACAGAAGTACCATAACATAATTATTCACTATGGTGTAATCGGAAGAGCTACGCCTTTTATTAGTAGTTCTCTTCCATTAAATGTCTGTACCTTGTTATCAAGATCCTCTCTAGGCTTGAAGGCAACAACATGCCAAAGAATCATTCACCTCTTTTCTGCAGCCAGTTTAATTCTAAGGAGCTTTGCCCAGATTGCCTTTGGGCTCCCTTTCTGTATACCAACATGAAGAACATGCTCTTTGAAGCAATCTTCTTACACTCTCAATAAAAAAAAAGCTTTTTTTTCTTTGTAACTTTTCTCTATCCTTATCCTAGTCAGGCTCTGCCTCTGTGGGACCCTCAAGGTTCTTCCAAGTATCAGAGGGCCACAAATACAGCCTTTGGAAACACGGTGCTTGAGCAGGTGGTTGCTGTGCACTTGGATGGATTTTCCAATTTTCTACACCCATTACAATCTGGCTTCCAGTTATGGCTTTCAGTGAAGAAGGTGAGTGTACCCTGTTTGTTCTGGACTTCTTGGTGGCTTTTAGTAATCATCCACCAGGGTATCCTATTCAATGTTTGAGGTGGGGAATGGGGGGGGGCTGTTTCCAGTGGTTCCATTCATATTTGCTGGGGGATCACTGCTCTGCCTCACAGCAATTACTCTGTATGGTTTGAGAATCTCCATTCTATCCGCCATGCTGTTCAACATCTACATTGGGAATGGGGAACTTGTAATGCTTCTACAACATTAGCTCCTAGCCAACATGGCCAATGGTCAGGAATGTCAGGAGTTGTAGTCCAACATCTGGAGGGCCATAAGTTCCTCACTCTTGATCTACATGAAACCACTTAATAATGTCATCCAGAGATTTGGGGCCATACCATCAGTCTGTTAATAATCAAAATCTACTTCTTCTTTTCATCAAATTCAGATGATGCTGTGAAAACATAGAATGGATATTTGATATTTGTAATGGACTGGATGAGGATCAAACTGAAACTCAATACTGCTACAACAGAGATGATGTTAAGGTGTTCATCTGATTTAAGAGATGGTGTGAGGCCTCTTCTAGATGGTGCTGTACTCCCCTTTAAGGATGTTTCTAGCTTGGGAGTAGTATTAGATACATCCCCATCTCCGGAGGCTCAAGTGGCACGAAGCACCTTATAGCAAGCCCTGAAAGCAGCACTGGCTCCCAGTCTCCTTTGGGACCCAATTCAAGGTGCTGATTTTTAACTTTCAAAGCCCAAACTTGCTTAGGAGTGGGATGCCTTGAATACTGCCTCTTTCCACTCGAATCTGCTCATATACTAAGTTCCTCATATTGGAGAGCCTTCTGCAGGTGTATCTGAAGCAAGGTGGAGAGCAAGCTAGGATAGGGTGTTTTTTATTATGATGCCCTGCTTTAGTTTCCTTGGGAAACTCACATGGCATATAGTCTCTTGTTATATTTTCAGAGCCAGATGAAAATTTTTATTCCCTCAGGATTTTTAGGATGCTTCGTTTGATGGTTGAGTTTATCAAGATTGTTTAAATGTTTTATTAAAACATCTTTATTGATTCTATACTGTTTTTTTAAAAAAATTGATTTGACAGGCTTAAATCTGAAAAGTGCTATACAAATGCCTTAAACAGATCAATTCACAAGTATAGGTCAAAAAGAATTCCTTGCGTAATTACAAAGACCCCACCTATCAAAAGATTACTGATCTTAAAATAAAGGCTAATATTTTTATATATTCATATTTTAAAAGCGCATCTACAGCTATGAATACTATATGTGACAAGGGCACGGCTGTATCGTGAAGCCTCTCACCATAGACACACACACACACACGCATCGAAGAGATGACGATAATATTGCGCTTCTCTCCAAATTCAGCCATAGATGCTGAACACTGAAACGTTCCGCTCAACTACGCCTCAGAGGCCCATGAACTGCTTCGTCCGGGCCGCCCGCGTCCCTCCAGCTCAGTTACGTACCACACACAGCGGGGAGTGAAGGGAAGAGGCTCGTTTCAGCCGAAAGAGAGAGGAAGGCACCGGAGCGAGGCAGTCTTCCCCGTCTCCCTGGGCACGAACGGGCCCCTTCAGCCCGAGCCCCCGCGGCTCAGAGGGACCTTACAGCGTGGAAAGAGGAAGAGCCCTCTTCCGACCCAGCGCCTCCCCCAAGTGCCTGCGCAGCGGGAAGAGGAGGCCACCCACCTTGAGAGTGGGGTACTCCTGGACCTTCAGAGTCATTGAGAGCTGAGCAGCTGATTCCTGCACCGCCATCTTGGACCGGGCACCAAACGCCGCCGCCGCCGCCGCCGCCGCGGCGCCTCCGTCCTCGTCCTTCTTTCTGGGCTCACTCTTCGTAGAAGCCACAGGAAACCTTTAGTACAGCACGCGAACTGTACCCTGGGAGATAAAGCGCTTCCGCCTCCACTTCCTTGAGCCTCTTCCTCTGGCACACGGAGCCTGAACCCAGCAGGGAGACCGAGAGCGAGCTGGAGCTCCTCCTCTTCCTTCCTCCCCTTCAAAGCTGGATGATTCGGGCCATGGATAGGCCACAGGCTGGCGTAGTTAGAGGAAACAGACGGCAAAACGGAGCGCTGTTTTGCCATCCAGCTGCCTCTCTTTCTCTTTGCGATATTTCCTTTAGGAAAGGGCTAGTAAAAGTAGCTTTGACTGGAAAGGAAATGAGAGGAAGGAAGGGGTTTAAGTTACCTGATTGACATCACCCAGCGACCGCCTGCTATCGCTCTCTCTTTGACCAATCCAAACCTAATGCCCGGAGTGTGGGCGGGACTTAAGGATGCGGAGTTGAAGGCGGCTGTTTTAATTTAATTTAACAGCTCCAACTTGTCAGTTGAAGTGAAGAAGCGCGGATGTCCAAAGATAAAAGTGCAAAACGCCCGGTCTTTCCCCTGTGCTGGATATGGAGGGCTAGTGTGCAGTAACTATAGCGGGTCTCACTGGTTTACAAATGATTCTGGTACTGGAGGAATGAAGTATCTCTGAACGTATGCAGAGTCTCTTTCCAGAATTTTTTTTTTTACCTTCATGGTAGTTAGGTTTAGGGTTATTAAATTTATATATTGCTTCCCACAATGCTTTTGTGTGTGTAAAAGATAAGGTGTCAGTAGACCTATCTTGATAAATTGCAAAATGCCTCTTCTCTGTTCTTCCTGCACCCCTCCCCCTTCTCCGTTAAACTTGTCGATAAGAGTTAATAAACTTTTAATAAAAGAGTTAATGAAAATAAAAAGCTTAACATTTTATATGTGCTTTTTTTACTTTTAAGTTTTAAAGAATTTTTAAAAATGAAAACGGTTTTACTTTGGTAAAGTGTTGCAAGTGCCTGTCATAAAATGGCTGCCATAGAGGATGTGGCATAACAAAATGGCTGCTATGGGGTGTGGTGTAATGTAAAATTAGATTGATCCCCCTTCTCTCACCTCATATTTACTCTGGAATGCTAACTGTGCCCTACTCATCCTGATTGTGAAGATTACACTATTTTTCCACCCCACACATAATGATGCTTGTTTGAATGTCTGAATACTTACTGGGTTCGTCTAGATCACCAGCTATCTTACACACACACACACACACACTTTCCATTTGGGTGTTTTATCAGCTGAAACTCATCCATTAATATCTGTCCAGACAGTGCTCTGAACACCCCTGGTAGTTTACCTATGAAATTTATCTTCACGGTGTCTTACAAATAAGTCACAGTGAGCAACTTTCCAGCACCTTCTTGAGGCCAGAATATAAAAGGTCCATACCACCCAATAAAGATGTACTGGACAATGTACCAAGGATTCAGTGGAGGCAGAGAAGTAATTCTTTGCTACCTTCACTGCCATGAAGTTGGCTCAGCAATGAGCACAATTTGTGTTTGATTGTATTCATTTGGCCTATTCCTCCACTTGCATCCTAGTCTTCCAACCTATTTCATTGCCCTCAGCTCCAGAGTATACCATGGTGCCCCCCAGACTTGACAATGTGGAAGAGAGCACTTGCGCAATCATTCAGCCACCCAGGTAATTTTTGTGTTCCACAAATTAACTGAGACTTCAACACAGGTGCCAGAGCCATCAGCTAGAAAAGACTCCAGAGCCATGTTGAAACTAGTTGGATCCATCAACCCCCAAAAGTTGACCATTCTGATAAGTCCTATAAGTCGCTGACAATCTAAATCTCAACAGGAGACAATCTGACCATGACAAGGGAATGGTGTTAAACCACTTTCAGATCACACACTTTCCCACCAAGAAAACCAGGTCCAGAGCATGGCCAACCCCATATGTTGGGTTGATGGCGTGTTGAGACAGCCCCATGGCTGTCATGGAGGCAATGAAGTCCTGAACCACCCTGGAAATGGCAGCCTCAGTATGGATGTTAAAAATCCCTAGGGCCAGAAGCCTCCAGAATCTCGGACAGAGAGACTTTCAGGTAGTGAGGTGGACCAGTGGAATCCCTAATCTGTGCTGTTTACCCAACACCAGGCACAAATACTTTCAGACTCAGGTCTATTTCTGTAGACCATAACTGCTTCCTGTGATGTTCCTATATATTAGTGTATATATGGTAAGTGCTGGTTGTTTAGAGTATACATGGTAAGTAGTGAAAGAGGAGGGGGAGTGAATGGGCAATAGAATGCTTGATGATTGGCTGAAAGTTTAAAATGGCTGACAGTATAAATGAAAGGATGACAGGTAAATCTGGGTGAATGTGAGGTGGTGAATTGTGGAATCGGGGGGGGGGAGAAGAGAAAGAGGTGGATGTTGATAGGTGGATGTGGTGTGAATTTGAGAGAGTTGTTTGCCAGGAGAGAGTGGAGAAGGAGGGAGGTGGAGTTCGGATTAGTATTGAGTAAAACCATATGCTTATGTGCCTTAAGAAGAAATCTTGTTAATCTTGTTAGCTTTGTTATCTGTAATAAATACTTAATTTGGTTTACCAAAGGCCTGATCCTTGGCTGGGGTTTCACAGACCAGAAGGGAGGGTAAGGTAATGACCAAGGCTGAAGGGGAACTGTAACAAATGGTGGCAGCTGTGAAGAGAATAACAATACCAGTATTCAGAGTCTCTGGGAATACTAGTATTGGGACGTTACTGGTGGTTGCCTAGCAGGGGGATCTGTTGAGATCTGTGCTAGAGCAGGGAGAGAAATCATAAGAGAGTGCGGTCCGGACTGGTGGAGTCCCTGGTGGTGCCTAGAGACAGGCAGTAACCACGAGCAGGTAGGAACTTGACAGGGAGAGCCAGGGAAGGACGCATCACATGTGGTGTCAGTAGCGGTGGGATACGAACAACAGAGAATCCAGATACAGTGGTGTGGCAAACAGAAATAACAAAACAAGATTTCTTGTGAGAGTGACTGGCAAAGAGTGTGTGGCAAAGAGTGAGTGAACTCAAACACCATGGCTGAATACATAAAAATGAAAAGAGAGGAGCTGGTGGAGAAGTGCATAACATTCAATTTACCTCATGAGGTTAAAGGGGTAGATGAATTGAGGGTAGCACTTATAGGATTTGCAACTGCCCAGCAAAAACAACCTGTCAGAGAAGAGACCCCAGAAGGATATTTAAGCAATCCCGCTTATATAGAGTACTTGAGAGAGAAGTTGAGGATGGAAGGTGCAGAGAAGGAAAAACAGAGAGAGTTGGAAGCTGAGAGATTGAGGATGGAGGCTGAGGAAAAAGACAAGCAGAGAGAGTTGGAAGCTGAGAGATTGAGGATGGAGGCTGAGGAAAAAGATAAACAGCGAGAGTTGGAAGCTGAGAGATTGAGGATGGAAGCTGAGAAAATGAGAATGGGGTTTGAGGAGAAGGAGAAACAACCAGCAGTGGATGCCGAATTACAAGTAGAAAAGTTAAAATTTGAAAGAGAGAAGTTTCATTCTGATGAAACAAGAAAGGACAGAGATGGAGCAAAAATAAAAATTACTCCAAAGGACTTTGCTGTCTATGAGCCTGGTCAAGATCCTCAAATTTACCTCAGTACCTTTGAAAAAGCAGCTCAGTTGTGGGGGCTACCTGAAGATAAATACATGCAGTATTTATCAAACCTGATTAAAGGGGAATTGGCTGAGGTATACCAATATTTCCCCTCAGACAAGCCCGTCACCTATGCTGAATTCAAAGAAGCAGTGTTTAAAATATTCAGACTGGGGCCTGATTATTTTAGAAAGCTTTTCAGAAACTGCCAGATACAGACAGGGAGGTCTTTTGTGGAACTGGGAGCAAAATTGATGGATATATTTGGAAAGTGGATGAGTAGTGCCAAAGCTCAGTCTGTGGAGGAGGTGAAAAACCTCATGATATTGGATCAATTATACCATCAGTTACCACCAGAAATAAGGCTCCTGGTCAAAGACCGTTCCCCTACATTGGTGCAGGAGGCCGCAGAGCTGGCGGATCACTTCGCCTCCAATAGAACTGGCTGGGTGGGGAAAACATCAAGAGAGTTTAAACCCAGACCATATAGTGCTGGCAGAAGGGATGTGGTACCACAGCGAGTGAGTCCTCCAATAAAATCTGAAGGGCACAGGACACCCCAGAGTGGATCTGTGTACCCTAAAAGTGAGGAGAAATTATGCTACAAATGTGGTAGACCGGGGCACCTACGTTTTCAATGTGAGGTTGCCAACCCCATTAGTAATCCTGCTCAGACAAGGGCAGTGAAAACAGAGCCCAAGGCTTTAGAAACAGCGAAAAAGGTTCAGTTTTGCCAGATAAACTGGACAGAAGTAACAGACCTTGATTCAAGTCTGAGAGAGGAAGTGAGTGTACAAGGGGCAAATTATTGGGCATTGCTTGATCCTGGTGCCGCTCAGACATTACTGAGGCCAGATTTAATAAAATCTGAGGTAATATTACCTCAGGAAACTGTGACTATCCAAGGAGTGAGGGGTCAACCAGAAAGTTTGCCTGTGGCCCTGGTGGAAATGACTTGGAGAGGCCGAGAGGGCCGATATAAAGTAGGCATTAATGCCCAGCAACAAGAACCAGTAATACCGGGAAGGGATGTAATGGGCGCCCAAGGAAAGATCTATGTAGTGACCAGACAGCAAAATGGCAGAGAAAAAGAAGCCATATTAGGGGGAGCTGAAACAAACAGGGTGGAATCTGTTAACCAGCCTCAGGTCACCATAGCAACCACTAGCAGGCCTGCTGAAGGAGACAAAATGTATCAAGTGGTCTCTGGGGAAGAAGCAGAGCAATTCAGGGAAGAGCTGCATCAAGATATAAGTCTGAAGCAGATAAAGGAACAAGCTCTGACCCAACAGATTCCTTTTACTGACAAACTGAGGAATCAAGTTGTGTGTGAGAATGGGATTTTATATAGACTGTGGATGCCCGCTGAGAGAAAGGATGAATGTGAACCAGTGAAGCAATTGATAGTACCTAGCAAATACAGAACCAGATTGCTAGAGGTAGCCCACGATATCCCATGTGCAGGACATCTGGGAATAAAAAAGACCAAGAGGAGATTGGCTGCACATTATTATTGGCCAAGTATCTCCAAGGATGTAAAACAACATTGTCTATCTTGTGGAATATGCCAAAAGGTGGGAAAGAGTGGAGTAAAGACCAAGGCACCCTTAAAGCCCCTTCCTATAATTGGACAACCCTTTTATAGAGTGGGAATAGATTTGGTGGGCCCTTTTTCCAAACCCACAAGGCATGGCAAGAAATATCTAGTGGTGGTGGTGGATTTTGCCACCAGGTACCCAGACGCAGAAGCACTGAGATCTGTAGAAGCTCCTGTAGTGGCAGAGGCTTTATTAAAAATCTTTATGAGGCTGGGTTTCCCTCATGAAGTGCTGACGGATCAAGGCAGTGTATTCATGGGAGAAGTGATGCAATGTATGTGGAAATGTTGTGGTCTAAAACATCTAAAGACCACTACTTACCATCCCGCCACTAATGGGCTAACTGAGAGATTCAATGGAGTTTTGAAGGGCATGATAAGAAGCTATGTTCAAGATCACCCACAAGACTGGGATGAACGTTTGGGATGCTTCTTATTTGCATACAGAGAAGTCCCTCAGGAGTCAACAGGCTTCTCACCCTTTGAACTAATGTTTACTAGAAAAGTGAGGGGACCTTTGGAACTATTAAAAAATTCATGGGAAGGAACTCTGGGAGAGTACAAAACTTCTGTAGTAGATTTTGTATTGGAATTCCGCAATAAATTAACATCAATGATGGAAGTAGTGAAAGAGAATTTGAGTCATGCACAGGAGAAGCAAAGTTACTGGTATGACAGAACAGCCAGAGAACGTGTTTATGATGTGGGAGATATGGTTATGGCGTTCATACCCAGGAAACATGACAAATTACAGGCTAACTGGGAAGGACCATATACCATCAGAGAAAGGCTTGACACAGTGACGTATGTAATCACCACAGACCAATTAAACAAAAGCAAAGTGGTTCATGTAAATATGTTAAAGCCTTACCATACCAGGGATGCAAAGGTGTTGCAAGTTACCTTATTCCCTGAGGGAAGTGGGCCTGAACTTCCAGATTTGGTACAGGAAAGCAAAGACAAAGGAGGGGTAGATCAAGTGGAATGGTCAGAGGAGGTGAAGGAGGAAGTAAAAGAAGAGATTCTGAGAGTTTTGAAAACATATAGGAATCTCTTTAGCAACAAACCTGGCCGAACCAGTATAGTTATACATTCCATTGATACTGGAGATCATGCCCCAATCAGATCTGTTCCGTACTGTGTGAATGGGAAAGTTTTGAATGAGATCAAAAAGGAGGTGGAAGATATGCTGGAATTAGGAGTGATCAGGGAATCCATCAGTCCCTGGGCCTCAAGTATTGTCCTGGTTCCGAAAAAAGATGGAACGACAGGGTTTTGCATTGATTATCGGCTAATCAATAAAATTACTGTCCTAGATGCGTATACTATGCCTAGGGTAGACGCAATGTTAGAGTTATTGGGGGCAGCAACCATTATCTCTACACTAGATCTCTGTAAAGGATTTTGGCAAATGGAACTAGACGAGCAATCCAGAGCCAAAACTGCCTTCAGTACACCAGATGGGTTATATGAGTTTGTGACCTTACCCATGGGACTAAGGAACTCACCAAGTTCATTTCAGAGGCTAATCAATACTGTGTTGCGAGGCATGTCAGATTTTGCAGTGGCCTATATCGATGACGTGGCCATTTTTAGCAAGTCGGTGCCTGAGCATGTCCAACACCTGACAACAGTATTGGAGGCCTTAAGAAAAGCAGGCCTCACAATAAAAGCTAAGAAATGCCAGTTTGGACTAAAGGAAGTAATCTATTTAGGACATAAGGTGGGGAGTGGGAAAATCACCCCCTTATGGAGCAAGGTGGAGGCAATACAAGCGTGGCCGATCCCCTTAACCAAAAAACAAGTAAGGGCATTTCTAGGTGTGGCTGGGTTTTATAGGAAGTTTATGAGAAATTTTGGGGAAATAGCAACCCCCTTGCATGAATTAACAAAGAAAAAGTGTTCTGAGCATGTGGTATGGACGGATGAATGTCAGAAGGCTTTTGATCTACTGAAGCAAGCCTTGTGCCAAGGACCCATATTAATAGCACCAGACTATGAGAAACCATTCATCGTGGCTACAGATGCGTCGGACCTGGCGCTGGGAGTCGTCTTGCTACAGGAGAGAGCTGACGCCGAGGGAGAAAAACTGTTCGTCGGTCCAGAAGGAGTGCCTAGCGGTCGTGTGGGGACTGAACAAGTTGCGCCCATACGTGTGGGGACGAAGATTCACAGTAACTACGGATCATCGGGCCTTGTTATGGTTGCAGACTATGAAAAACCATAACACTATGCTGCAGAGGTGGTCCTGGGCCCTACAGGACTATCAAGTGGACTTCCAGTTCATCAAAGGCAAGGACAATGTACTGGCCGATGGACTTTCCAGGCAAGTGGCTGGGACTGCAGTGACGTGACCAGATGGAGGAACAAAGAAAGGCATTTTCCCCATAGAGACTTTTATTTGTTAATGCGACATATAAATCCTGGAACAGGAATAATACTCTGCCATTGTTTTAAGGGGGGGGAAATGTGATGTTCCTATATTAATGTATATATGGTAAGTGTTGGTTGTTTAGAAGATACATGGTAAGTGGAGTGAAAGAGGAGGGGGAGTGAATGGGCAGTAGAATGCTAGATGTTTGGCTGAGTGTTTAAAATGGCTGAACGTATAAAAGGAAGAGAGAGTGGAATCTAGAGGGTGGTGGTGGATGAGGTGAACTGAGTGGGTTGCTTGGGGGGGTTTAGAGAGTTGTTTGCCAGGAGAGAGTGAAGAAGGAGGGGGGTGGAGTTCGGATTAGTATTGAGTAAAACCATATGCTTATGTGCCTTAAGAAGAAATCTTGTTGATCTTGTTAGCTTTGTTATCTTTAATAAATACTTAATTTGGTTTACCAAAGGCCTGATCCTTGGCTGGGGTTTCACGGACCAGAAGGGAGGGTAAGGTAATGACCAAGGCTGAAGGGGAACTGTAACAAATGGTGGCAGCGGTGAAGAGAATAACAATACCAGTATTCAGAGTCTCTGGGAATACTAGTATTAGGACGTGACTGGTGGTTGCCTAGCAGGGGGATCTGTTGAGATCTGTGCTAGAGCGGGGAGAGAAACAATAATAAAGGACAGTCCGGACTGGTGGAGTCCCTGGTGGTGCCTAGTGACAGGCAGTAGCCACGCGCAGGTAGGAACCTGACAGGGAGAGCCAGGGAAGGGCGTCACAGAAGTCTCTTAAGCGGTTTACAGTGTTATAAAAATCAAACAAAATTACACATTTAAAACAATATAAAACATTTGAAAAAATCATCTGAAACGTTAACATCTTAACGTTAATCAAAATATTTAATTACACATTTATGGCAATACAAAGCATTTAAAAATATCTTAAACATCAATATAACCTAAAATAACTAAAACAAATCACAATCATTACTAACAGATTAAAACACGAATATACCACAAAGACGAACAGTCCCACCCACCAACACATGAGCGTGTGTGTACAGGTAGCAGCATCACTCCCACTTCTGCTGCTACCACCCCAACTTAGGTTCTCACCAAAAGGTGGGGCAATGCTACCCACTCGAGGAGGTCCCTCCTTTCACCAGGGAGACCCACAATCATTCCACCCCTGCACAACACCCATAACAACAGGGAATAACATTGTCATCCTGTGGATAATGCACAAAGAGTGATCTGTAATAGCACAGGTATGTTCATGGACTGGGATTTGAAGATGGATCATGTTGAAACCATCCAGTGACTATACTTTTCTTCCCCACCAGTAAGTTGTCACGCTCCATTAATGTCAAATAGGCCAGTATCTTGTGCTCGGCTTGTACCCTTGCCAGGCATGAGTTTAAATAGGTACCTAGAGAGAGGGGGAAAACACAGCCTTCAATCAGGGTCCCAGCTGCACTTCCTTTCACTAACACACACACACCACCAGCCCCACTCTCCAGCACTTCTTGCCATATCTAATGCATGCATATACCTCTATACTTATATTCAGCTATTAACTTTGGGAAGAAAGCAAAAAGGCTTCCTCCAGCCAATGCCTTTCTCTGGTAATTGGGTTAAGTTTCAAATTACATTTCCTAGGAAACATCTCTACCTTTCCACACTATGAGGGACATCTCAATCACCTGGCTGTGAGTTCTGATTCACTAGAGACCCATCATGACCTCCCTGAAACTCTGCAGTGGAAAAATCATATGGTTGATGTCTGCTGACAGTTTAGATGACAAAGGACATAGGTAGTAATCTCTCTTTGTTGTCTCTTTCATATGCCTTGACACCTCACCATTCCCACTTCATTCATGTTTTTTAATCCTCTAGCAGGCTACTCTGGGCACTCCCAGACTGTCACTATTTTTCGGTGGAATTCAGTCACATCCTGGCAAATTCAGACTGTGCAATTACAGCTGATGTGGAGCTCTTGTGAAACAAACCGGCTTCTCCAAAAGATTGGACTTTTTCCAAGAAGGCACGTGACAGGAGAATGCAAAAGGAAGCGTGGAATGCTTGCTTGGTGCCAAGTTATATAGTCTCCTCACAAACAAATCAGGATGAATGCTCATATAAGTAACCAACTTCATCTAATCTCTCTTCAAACGAATTGGACTGAATGCCCATTAAGCAGCAGCCACTCTTTTCCAAGCCTGATAAGACACAGGAAGTAGGAGTAACAGGGTAATAATTACCTTTCCTAAGCAAGAGTCCTCATTCCTATCCTCATGAGGCAATTCAAAAAGTAATTGTCAGACCTCTTTTGCGCTGGCCCCGCCACAGTTCCCTCACAATCCTGCCACTAGACATCACTACCTGACACGCTGGAAAGCAATGCTGCCCTGTCTCCTCCTTTAACAGATTGCTATTAAGTGTCTAGGTACACTTTCACTTTCAGGCCATACGCAGACACCCCGTATCTTTCTGTCTTTAAAGACTACAGCCCTGGGTTGCCTTTGGATACCTGCTGCTGATACACTAACCATTCACCTCTGCCACCATAGATACTGGTTCCAGCTTTGGTTTTTGCTCTGCCCACCCTTCTCCTCTGTATGAACCCAGCCAAGGATCAGGTGTGTTGTTAAACAAGATTACATTGCATTCAGTTGTCATGCGTGTGTTTCTATATAAATGATCTTCAACATATTATACTTTTACTTCATATATTTTAGTCCTAAACCTGCCTCACTACCCGTCTAAATATACATCCACCCATCACCCTCTTCAACCCAACACCAGAACCAAACCCCCTGACCAACCGTCATTCTCCCACATATACAACCACCCAGACGCTCAGCCAGTCACAGCATTCCTCAACATCCCATCACGTGTACTCCCCCCTTCCAACTCACTCTACTTACCATATTTAACCTACAAAACCGTCACTTACCATAAATATTATACAAACACTACAGGGGCATCACAGTAGTCCAGCAGCTACGGAAGTGCATTCTTGCTTCATGGAATATGAGTTGAGACCTATCCCAGTCTGCATCAGTGTTAGAATTGCTTTTAATATGTTTTCTTTAATAATATGTTTTTCACCCTTTTTTGTTTTTAAATATGTTTTTAAAGCTTTTTAAAAATGTTTTTAACGTTATTTTCTGTTAATGTATTTTAAGGTGAAAATGGGTGAAAATAAAATCCATTATATTCAGTGAAATTGTTTTTTAAAAATGTTTATATTGGGAGAAATCCACAGTAAAATGCTGATGAATTTTCATGAGGACTTTAAAAAAAGTAGCAAACTCGCTTGGAAACATGCAGAACCAAACTTAAGATTGGACAAATGGAGAGAAAACAAAATTGACATTTGTCCATGTGATGTTCCTATATTAATGTATATATGGTAAGTGTTGTTGTTTAGAAGATACATGCTAAGTGGAGTGAAAGAGGAGGGGGAGTGAATGGGCAGTAGAATGCTAGATGATTGGCTGAGTGTTTAAAATGGCTGAACGTATAAAAGGAAGAGTGAGAGTGGAATCTGGGGGGAAAAGAGAAAGAGTGGGTTGTTTGGTGGGTTTGAGAGAGTGGTTTGCCAGGAGAAAGTGGAGAAGGAGGGGGGTGGAGTTCGGATTAGTATTGAGTAAAACCATATGCTTAAGTGCCTTTTAAAGAAATCTTGTTATCTCTGTTATATAATAAAATACTTATTTGGTTTACCAGAGGCCTGATCCTTGGCTGGGGTTTCACAGACCAGAAGGGAGGGTGAGGTAAATAACCAAGGCTGAAGAGTGGCAAATGGTGGCAGCGGGTGAAGGGAAGAATATAACACCACAAGTATTCAGAGCAAACCAGAATTATAAGCAGTCTGAGTAAATCAAAGGGATTGGGACAGCTTAAGCACGCAGTCACAGAGGTAACCTAATTGAGGGAGACTCAGGCCGAGTCTCTGGGAACACTAGTTATAGGACGTGACTGGTGGTGCTGCCTAGCAGGGGGATCTGTTGAGATCTGTGCTAGAGCGGGGAGAGAAACCATATAAAAGGACAGTCTGGACTGGTGGAGTCCCTGGTGGTGCCTAGAGACAGGCAGTAACCATGCGCAGGTAGGAACCTGACAGGGAGAGCCAGGGAAGGGCGTCACATGTGGTGGTAGCGGTGGGATACGAACAACAGAGAATCCAGATATGAACCAAAGAGAGTCCCAAAGACACGTGGTGACAAAGGAGACTACGTCACAGGTGTTGGCTGTAGCGGTGGTACGAATACTAGAGAATCCCTAACAGTGGTGTGGCAAACAGAAATAGCAAAACAAGATTATTTGTGAGAGTGACTGGCAAAGAGTGTGTGGCAAAGAGTGAGTGACCATGGCTGAATACATAAAAATGAAAAGAGAGGAGCTGGTGGAGAAGTGCATAACATTCAATTTACCTCACGAGGGTAAAGGGGTAGATGAATTGAGGGTAGCACTTATAGGATTTGCAACTGCCCAGCAAAAACAACCTGTCAGAGAAGAGACCCCAGAAGGATATTTAAGCAATCCCGCTTATATAGAGTACTTGAGAGAGAAGTTAAGATGGGAGGCTGAGGAAAAAGACAAGCAGAGGGTCTTTGAAACAGCTGAGAAAGATAAGCAGAGGGAGTTGGAAACTGAGAGATTGAGGATGGAAACTGAGAAAATGAGAGTGGATGCGGAATTGCAGGCAGAAAAATTAAAATTGGATAGAGAGAAATTTCGCTCTGAGGAGACAAGGAAAGACAGAGATGGAGCAAAAATAAAAATTACTCCAAAGGACTTTGCCGTCTATGAGCCTGGCCAAGATCCTCAAATTTATCTCACAACCTTTGAAAAAGCAGCTCAGTTGTGGGGGCTACCTGAAGATAAATACATGCAGTTTTTATCAAACCTGATTAAAGGGGAATTGGCTGAGGTATACCAATATTTCCCCTCAGACAGGCCCATCACCTATGCTGAATTCAAAGAAGCAGTGTTTAAAAGATTCAGACTGGGGCCTGATTATTTTAGAAAGCTTTTCAGAAACTGCCAGATACAGACAGGGAGGTCTTTTGTGGAGCTGGGGGCAAAACTGATGGACATATTTGGGAAATGGCTGACAAGTGCAAAAGCTCAGTCTGTGGAGGAGGTGAAAAACCTCATGATATTGGATCAATTATACCATCAGTTACCACCAGAAATAAGGCTCCTGGTCAAAGACCGTTCCCCTACATCGGTGCAGGAGGCCGCAGAGATGGCGGATCACTTCGCCTCCAACAGAACTGGCTGGGTGGGGAAAACATCAAGAGAGTTTAAACCCAGACCATATAGTGCTGGCAGAAGGGATGTGGTACCACAGCGAGTGAGTCCTCCAATAAAATCTGAAGGGCACAGGACACCCCAGAGTGGATCTGTGTACCCTAAAAGTGAGGAGAAATTATGCTACAAATGTGGTAGACCGGGGCACCTACGTTTTCAATGTGAGGTTGCCAACCCCATTAGTAATCCTGCTCAGACAAGGGCAGTGAAAACAGAGCCCAAGGCTTTAGAAACAGCAAAAAAGGTTCAGTTCTGCCTGATAAACTGGACAGAAGTAACAGACCTTGATTCAAGTCTGAGAGAGGAAGTGAGTGTACAAGGGGCAAATTATTGGGCATTGCTTGATACTGGTGCTGCTCAGACATTACTGAGGCCAGATTTAATAAAATCTGAGGTAATATTACCTCAGGAAACTGTGACTATCCAAGGAGTGAGGGGTCAACCAGAAAGTTTGCCTGTGGCCCTGGTGGAAATGACTTGGAGAGGCCGAGAGGGCCGATATAAAGTAGGCATTAATGCCCAGCAACAAGAACCAGTAATACTGGGAAGAGATGTAATGGGAGCCCAAGGAAAGATCTATGTAGTGACCAGACAGCAAATTGGCAGAGAAAAAGAAGCCATATTAAGGGGGGCTGAAACAAACAGGGTGGAATCTGTTAACCAGCCTCAGGTCACCATAGCAACCACTAGCAGGCCTGCTGAAGGAGACAAAATGTATCAAGTGGTCTCTGATAAGAAAGAAGCAGAGCAATTCAGGGAAGAGCTGCATAAAGATATAAGTTTGAAGCAGATAAAGGAACAAGCTCTGACCCAACAGATTCCTTTCACTGACAAACTGAGGAATCAAGTTGTGTGTGAAAATGGGATTTTGTATAGACTGTGGATGCCTGCTGAGAGAAAGGATGAATGTGAACCAGTGAAGCAATTGATTGTACCTAGCAAATACAGAAACAGATTGCTAGAGGTAGCCCACGATGTCCCATGTGCAGGACATCTGGGAATAAAAAAGACCAAGAGGAGATTGGCTGCACACTATTATTGGCCAAACATCTCCAAAGATGTAAAACAACATTGTCTATCTTGTGGAATATGCCAAAAGGTGGGGAAAAGTGGAGTAAAGACTAAGGCACCCTTAAAGCCCCTTCCTATAATTGGACAACCCTTTTATAGAGTGGGAATAGATTTGGTGGGCCCTTTTTCCAAACCCACAAGGCATGGCAAGAAATATCTAGTGGTGGTGGTGGATTTTGCCGCCAGGTACCCAGATGCAGAAGCACTAAGATCTGTAGAAGCCCCTGTAGTGGCAGAGGCTTTATTAAAAATCTTTATGAGGCTGGGTTTCCCTCATGAAGTGCTGACGGATCAAGGCAGTGTATTCATGGGAGAAGTGATGCAATGTATGTGGAAATGTTGTGGTCTAAAACATCTAAAGACCACTACTTACCATCCCGCCACTAATGGGTTAACAGAGAGATTCAATGGCGTTTTGAAGGGCATGATAAGAAGCTATGTTCAAGATCACCCACAAGACTGGGATGAACGTTTGGGATGCTTCTTATTTGCATACAGAGAAGTCCCTCAGGAGTCAACAGGCTTCTCACCCTTTGAACTCATGTTCACTAGAAAAGTGAGGGGACCTTTGGAACTATTAAAAAATTCATGGGAAGGAACCCTGGGAGAGTACAAAACATCTGTAGTAGATTTTGTATTGGAATTCCGCAATAAATTAACATCAATGATGGAAGTGGTGAAAGAGAATCTCAGTCAAGCTCAGCAGAAGCAAAGTTACTGGTATGACAGAACAGCCAGGGAACGTGTGTATGATGTGGGAGATATGGTTATGGCGTACCCAGGAAACATGACAAATTACAGGCTAACTGGGAAGGACCATATACCATCAGAGAAAGGCTTGACACAGTGACGTATGTAATCACCACAGACCAATTAAACAAAAGCAAAGTGGTTCATGTAAATATGTTGAAGCCTTACCATACCAGGGATGCACAGGTGTTGCAAGTTACCTTATTCCCTGAGGGAAGTGGACCTGAACTTCCAGATTGTGGAACTAAGAAGAAAAAGACAAAAAGATATTTTAAGTTTATCATCTACTTTGACTGTTGAGCTGGTTCCACCCTGTTGGGTGAATACTGCTGATGAATGTTTGTGAGAGGCCTCTGTAGGCCATTCTTTGTTATCTATGTTTCAGCAGTCTTGAGTGGAGGAGGATGCTGATTGAATATAGCCCAACAGGAGAGCTGATATTGAATAACGTTGTGGTGTTGTGGCGGCTAGTGTTTAGCTGAGTTGCATCTGTGACACTCTGTGGGGTATCTGCACTTTCCTGCTTTGGCGGATGCTCATTGACTGTTGCAGATCTGGGCCCTGGGAGTGACGGACACCTATAGATTACAAGAACATCTATGAGGAGAGATACCATCTACAGGCGCCCGTTACATCTTAAACTAAATCTGGCAGAAGCTGGAAGAAGTAGAAGACCATCCGGCAGTTTTAGAAGCCTACAAGAACATCTATGAAGAGAGATACCATCTATTACATACGGACGTTGTCGCTGCTGCCGGGGGTCGTGCCGCTGTCGGGGATTCTGTCGCTGCGGCCGCGCCGCCGCCGTTGCGGCTGTCGGCCCGCTTGCATGCGGGCGTTGTCGCTGCTGCCGTGGGGCGTGCCGCTGCGGGGGACTCTGTGCCGCAGCCCGCGCCGCCATTGTCGCCGCTTGCGCGCGGGGCGTTTTTGCCGCTGCTGGGACCGTGTTGCTGCCGGGGACTTCGTCGCTGCGGCTCGTGTTGCCGCCATCGCCGCCGCTGGTTGCGGGCGTTTTCATCGTCGCCGAGGACCGTGCCGCTGCCCAGGATATTACCACTGCGGCTCCGCTGCCTTCGCCGCTTCTCTGCTCGTGTGTGGGCGCTGTTGTCGCTGCTTGGGGCTGTGTTGCTGTCCTGGTGCCATCGCTGGCGGCTCGTTTTTGGCTGGGGGGCCCGAGACTGCCATTGTTGTTTGAAGAGGACTAATTAATTTTAACATTGTTTGTTCGGTGTGTGTGTGCGTTACTGTTGGGTGAATGATTGTATGATTGCTTGTCTGTGTGAGTTTGTGTATTTTTAACATGTGCCTGGGTGAAAAGATTCCATCCTTCGTGGGGGGGCTTTCGGGGGCCCCAATTAACGTAGTGACAGGTAATGGGAGGTATGGCATTAGGAGGAGAACAGGCCAGGTAAGGGGAACTCGTCTCAGACAAATTGTGTCTGTGCCTTGTTCCGGTTCTCCTCATACCCACAGGTTTGTTGGTTGTCCTATCAGCCAGCTCTAGGATCTCCAAGTGCTGCTTTTGAATGCCAGGTCGGTACATAATAAAACCTCACTTGTCCATGATTTAATTCTGGAGGAGGGTGCCGACCTGGCATGTATAACCGAAACCTGGGTGGCTGATCAGGGAGGAGTTGCTCTTTCCCAGCTTTGTTCACCCGGGTATTTGGTTTAGCACTGTGGTAGATCTGAGGGCCGGGGAGGGGGGGTCGCTGTGGTCTATAGGAGTTCTTTCCCTCTCACCAAGCACCCTGTCCAGATGGCGACTGGTCTGGAATGTCTCCACCTTGTATTGGGCCAGGGAGACAGACTAGGAATACTGTTGGTGTACCGTCCACCTTGCTGCCCAACAGCTTTCTTAGCTGAGCTGACAGAGATAGTCTCGGAGGTGCTCTTGAGATCCCCTAGACTTTTGGTACTGGGGGATTTCAACGTCCATGCTGAGGCTGTCTTATCTGGCGCAGCTCAGGACTTCATTGCCTCCATGACAACAATGGGGCTGTCTCAATTTTCTACCGGCCCAACGCATGTGTCGGGACATACTCTTGATTTGATCTTCGCCACTGGACATGGAGATGGTGATCTGGCGGTGGGGTGTTTTTCATCTACCCCATTGTCATGGACAGATCACCACTTGCTGAGATTTAGACTTACAGCGGCTCTTTCCCTCTGCAAAGGTGGAGGATCTATTAAGTTGATCTGCTCCCGGAGCCGGATGGATCCCGCAGGTTTTCAGAGGGCTCTGGGAGATTTTCCGGCTGATAGGACTGGTGCTCCTGTCGAGGCCCTGGTCGCACTGTGGAATACGGAAATGACCCGGGCTATTGACACGATCGGTCCCGCGCGCCCCCTCCGCTGTAGAGCTCATACAGCTCCGTGGTATACCCCGGAGCTGAGAGCGATGAAACATGAGAGGAGGAGGCTGGAGTGCAGATGGAGGAAAACTTCCAGTGGATACAATCATGCCTTGGTAAGTGCCACCAATAAGTTGTATACAAAAGCGGTAAGGACAGCAAAGAAGCTTTATTTTGCTGCCTCTATTAGATCATCCCTATGCCGCCCAGCGGAGCTTTTTAAAGTCGTGCGTGGGCTCTTACACTCTGGCCCCCACGATACTACAGAAACATCGGAAGCCCGCTGCAACGAAATTGCTGGACACTTTCAAGATAAGATCGCATGTATCCGCAGGGATCTTGACTCCGATGTTGCGACAGATGAATCCATTGAAGTGTCCAGAGCACGGCCTTGTCCTTCATTATTGGATGAGTTTCAGTTGGTGCAGCTCGAGGAAGTGGACAAGGTGCTTGGAATGGTTTGGGCAACCACGGCTGTTCTGGATCCTTGCCCATCTTGGCTAGTGAAAGCTAGCAGGGCTGGGACCACCGGTTGGGCCAAGGAAGTGGTTAATGCCTCCTTGAGGGAGGGAGTAGTCCCTGGTAGCCTCAAGGAGGCAGTAGTGAGACCTCTTTTAAAGAAACCCTCCTTGGACCCAGATAACTTGAACAACTATAGACCGGCGGCGAATGTCCCTTTTTTGGGCAAGGTTTTGGAATGGGTGGTTGCCGGCCAGCTCCAGGCGCTCTTGGATGAAACCGATTATCTAGATCCGTTTCAATCCGGTTTTAGGCCCGGTTTTGGCACCGAAACAGCCTTGGTCGCCCTGTATGATGACCTTTGTTGGGAGAGGGACAGGGGGAGTGTGACTCTGTTGATTCTCCTTGATCTCTCAGCGGCGTTTGATACCATCGACCATGGTATCCTTCTGGGGAGACTCGCGGAGTTGGGTGTCGGGGGCACTGCTTGGCAGTGGTTCCGCTCCTACTTCGCGGACCGTCACCAGAAGGTAGTGCTTGGGTTACATCACTCGACACCATGGACTCTCCATTGTGGAGTCCCTCAGGGGTCGGTCTTGTCCCCCATGCTTTTCAACATCTACATGCAGCCGCTGGGTGCGGTCATCAGGAGTTTTGGAGTGCGTTGCCATCAATATGCGGATGACACGCAGCTCTATTTCTCCTTTTCATCTTCTTCAGGTGAGTCTGTTGATGTGCTGAACCGTTGCCTGACCACGATAATGGACTGGATGAGAGCTAATAAACTGAGACTCAATCCAGACAAGACCGAGACACTGCTGGTGAACGCCTTCCCTGCTCAGATGGTGGTTGTTCACCCTGTTCTGGATGGGGTTACACTCCCCCTTAAAGAACAGGTACGTAGTTTGGGGGTTCTTTTCGATTCTTCCTTGTCTCTCGAGGCCCAAGTGGCCTCGGTGGCACGGAATGCATTTTACCATCTTCGTCTGGTAGCCCAACTACGCCCCTATCTGGACAGGGACGACCTCGCCTCCGTTGTTCATGCTCTGGTAACTTCAAGATTGGATTACTGTAATGCGCTCTATGTAGGGCTGCCCTTGAAGACAGTTCGGAAGCTTCAGCTGGTGCAGAACGCGGCTGCCAGACTATTGACGAGGACCAGTCGGTCTTCGCATATAATACCTATTCTGGCGCGTCTGCACTGGCTCCCTATTTGCTTCCGGGTGAGATTCAAGGTGCTGGTTTTGACCTATAAAGCCTTACACGGCGTGGGACCTCAATACCTTGTGGAATGCCTCTCTCGCTATGAACCTACCCGTTCACTTCGTTCAGAATCTAAGGCCCTCCTCCGGGTACCAGCTCATCAGGAAGCCCGGAGGGTGGTTACTAGATCTAGGGCCTTTTCTGTGGTGGCCCCTGAGTTGTTGAACAGCCTCCCCGAAGAAGTACGCCTGGTGCCTACACTTCTATCTTTCCGGCGCCAGGTAAAGACCTTTTTATGCTCCCAGGCATTTTAATCTTTTAATTTTCTTAATCATTCTACTTTTAACATGTATCCTTCTTTAATTTGTGTTGTATTTCATTTTTGTTGTGCTTTCTGTTGTTTGTTTGTACATGTTTTTGTGATTTTTTACTATGATATATTGTATTTTATCTTGTTTGTTCACCGCCCTGAGAGCTATTCTGCTAAGGGCGGTATATAAATTGAAATAATAAATAAATAATAAAATAAATTTGGTACAGGAAAGCAAAGACAAAGGAGGGGTAGATCAAGTGGAATGGTCAGAGGAGGTGAAGGAGGAAGTAAAAGAAGAGATTCTGAGAGTTTTGAAAACCTATAGGAATCTCTTTAGCAACAAACCTGGCCGAACCAGTATAGTTATACATTCCATTGATACTGGAGATCATGCCCCAATCAGATCTGTTCCGTACCGTGTGAATGGGAAAGTTTTGAAGGAGATCAAAAAGGAGGTGGAAGAGATGCTGGAATTAGGAGTGATCAGGGAATCCATCAGTCCCTGGGCCTCAAGTATTGTCCTGGTTCCGAAAAAAGATGGAACGACAAGGTTTTGCATTGATTATCGGCTAATCTAGAAAATTACTGTCCCAGATGCGTATCCTATGCCTAGGGTAGACGCAATGTTAGAGTTATTGGGGGCAGCAACCATTATCTCTACACTAGATCTCTGTAAAGGATTTTGGCAAATGGAACTAGACGAGCAATCTAGAGCCAAAACTGCCTTCAGTACACCAGATGGGTTATATGAGTTTGTGACCTTACCCATGGGACTAAGGAACTCACCAAGTTCATTTCAGAGGCTAATCAATACTGTGTTACGAGGCATGTCAGATTTTGCAGTGGCCTATATCAATGACGTGGCCATTTTTAGCAAGTCGGTGCCTGAGCATGTCCAACACCTGACAACAGTATTGGAGGCCTTAAGAAAAGCAGGCCTCACAATAAAAGCTAAGAAATGCCAGTTTGGACTAAAGGAAGTAATCTATTTAGGACATAAGGTGGGGAGTGGGAAAATCACCCCCTTATGGAGCAAGGTGGAGGCAATACAAGCGTGGCCGATCCCCTTAACCAAAAAACAATAAGGGCATTTCTAGGTGTGGCTGGGTTTTATAGGAAGTTTGTGAGAAATTTTGGGGAAATAGCAACCCCCTTGCATGAATTAACAAAGAAAAAGTGTTCTGAGCATGTGGTATGGACGGATGAATGTCAGAAGGCTTTTGATCTACTGAAGCAAGCCTTGTGCCAAGGACCCATATTAATAGCACCAGACTATGAGAAACCATTCATTGTGGCTACAGATGCGTCGGACCTGGCGCTGGGAGTCGTCTTGCTACAGGAGAGAGAAGGCACCAGACATCCAGTGGCGTACCTGAGTCGCAAGCTGACGCCGAGGGAGAAAAACTATTCATCGGTCCAGAAGGAGTGCCTAGCGGTCGTGTGGGGACTGAACAAGTTGCGCCCATACGTGTGGGGACGAAGATTCACAGTGACTACGGATCATCGGGCCTTGTTATGGTTGCAGACTATGAAAAACCATAACACTATGCTGCAGAGGTGGTCCTGGGCCCTACAGGACTATCAAGTGGACTTCCAGTTCATCAAAGGCAAGGACAATGTACTGGCCGATGGACTTTCCAGGTAAGTGGCTGGGACTGCAGTGACGTGACCAGACTGAGGAACAAAGAAAGACATTTTCCCCATAGAGACTTTTATTTGTTAACGCGACGTATAAATCCTGGAACAGGAATAATACTCTGCCGTTGTTTTAAGGGGGGGGGAAATGTGATGTTCCTATATTAATGTATATATGGTAAGTGTTGGTTGTTTAGAAGATACATGGTAAGTGGAGTGAAAGAGGAGGGGGAGTGAATGGGCAGTAGAATGCTAGATGATTGGCTGAGTGTTTAAAGGAAGAGTGAGAGTGGAATCTGGGGGAAGAAGAGAAAGAGTGGGTTGTTTGGTGGGTTTGAGAGAGTGGTTTGCCAGGAGAGAGTGGAGAAGGAGGGGGGTGGAGTTCGGATTAGTCCAGAGCTTGGAAAAGTTACTTTTTTAAACTACAACTCCCATCAGCCCCAGCCAGCATGGCCATTGGAGTGGGCTGATGGGAGTTATAGTCCAAAAAAGTAACTTTTCCAAGCACTGAGTAAAACCATATGCTTAAGTGCCTTTTAAAGAAATCTTGTTATCTCTGTTATATAATAAAATACTTATTTGGTTTACCAGAGGCCTGATCCTTGGCTGGGGTTTCACAGACCAGAAGGGAGGGTGAGGTAAATAACCAAGGCTGAAGAGTGGCAAATGGTGGCAGCGGGTGAAGGGAAGAATATAACACCACAAGTATTCAGAGCAAACCAGAATTATAAGCAGTCTGAGTAAATCAAAGGGATTGGGACAGCTTAAGCACGCAGTCACAGAGGTAACCTAATTGAGGGAGACTCAGGCCGAGTCTCTGGGAACACTAGTTATAGGACGTGACTGATGGTGCTGCCTAGCAGGGGGATCTGTTGAGATCTGTGCTAGAGCGGGGAGAGAAACCATATAAAAGGACAGTCCGGACTGGTGGAGTCCCTGGTGGTGCCTAGAGACAGGCAGTAACCATGCGCAGGTAGGAACCTGACAGGGAGAGCCAGGGAAGGGCGTCACAGTCCATCCCTAACTTATATACCCCTTTCTGATCATTTCAATCCTTGGGAGAAACATGCTTAGTCGTGCTGTTTTCAAGGTTCATTTTATGTCTACCAGAAGCAGAACCTTTCGTGTGGTGGCACCTTCCCTTTGGAATATGCTTCCAATGAATATTGGGCACCTGCTTAAAGCTCATCTGTTTGCCCAGCCTTTCCTGAGGGATAATCCAACTATAGTAATCTGATCTACTGATTTGTGATATATTTGTACTTACTTTATGAATGTAATTTTATTGTAGATTTCAGGGCTGTAGAGTTGGAGTCGTGGAATCGGACTCGGAAGCGATTTTGGTTGGAGTTGGAGTCGGTAGAAATGTACTGTCCCCAAACAGAAGCCAGGTTGTATCTCAAACTAAGATGAGAACAGGTCAGCTGGATCAGTCAGATCTGTAGAACTGGAGGCAGAATTAGAAGTCCACCAACCCAAACCCCAGAATAAGAACCAGTCCTGACCCACATCCCAAACCCATCAGGTCAGCAGCTCTTGAGAAGGAGACTATGAGTTGGAACCTCTGGAGTCTATACATCCAAAGCCCACACATTCCCCTGAGGAACCAATCCCCTTCCAACCCCTACTGGATCAGGCCAGTGGCTCATCTAGTCCAGCATCCTGTTCTCACAGTAGCCAGCCAGATGCCCTAATGGGAAGCCCACAAGCAGGACCTTGTCCAGCTATCACCAAGCCTTGAAGACCTGGCTGTTCAGGCAGGCCTACAAGATTGGGACAGATTAATTTTATGTTATAACTGAATTAATGGATGGTTTTTTAGCTTAAAATTTGATTATGTTGATGTATATGGATTGTTTTTATTCTTGCTGTTCGTCGCCTAGAGTGTCCCTAACCCAGACAGATAGGTGGCTGAAAAATAAAATTTATTATTATTATTGAGCACAAGAGCACTCCCCCCACCCCTACAGTTTCCAGCAACTGGTATTCAGAAGCAAACTACCTCCAATTGTGCCTACTATGAATCTGTCTAATCCTCTTTTAAAGTCCTCCAAGTTCGTGGCCATCACTGCCTCCTCTGGGAGCAACTTCCATAGTTTAACTATGAGCAATGTGAAGAAGTACTTTCTTTTGTCTGTCCTGGATCTTCCAGCATTCAGCTTCATCGGATGCCCATGAGTTCTAGTCCTATGAGAGAAAGAGAAAAACTTTCATTCTGCACAATATAGGAAATGGACCTTTAGTGTGGTGGCACCTACCCTGTGGAATTCCCTCCCCTTGAATATTAGGCAGGTGCCATCTCTGCTATCTTTTTAGCGCCTTTTGAAGACTTTTCTCTTTCAACAAGCCTTTTAAGTTGAGACCTATTCCAGTCTGCGTCTGTGTTAGAATTGTTTTAATATGTTTTTTTAATAATGTTTTTAACCCTTTTAAAAAGATTTTTTTAAAAAATGTTTTTAATGTTTTGTTTTAATGTATTTTAAGGTCTGTTTTTATGATGTTTTACAGTGTTTTTAGCGCTTCTGTTTGACGCCCTGGGCTCCTGCTAGGAGGAAGGGCGGGATATAAATTAAATAATAAATAAATAAATAAAAATAAAACCAAAATGGGGACAATAGTCAAGAAATCAGAAGAAGGCTAGGACTGGGGAGGGCAGCTATGAGAGAACTAGAAAAAGTCCTCAAATGCAAATGAGAGAACTAGAAAAGGTCCTCAAATGTATCACTGAACACTAAAGTCAGGATCATTCAGACCATGGTATTCCCAATTTCTATGTATGGATGTGAAAGTTGGACAGTGAAAAAAGCGGACAAGAGAAAAATCAACTCATTTGAAATGAGCAGTTGGTGGAGAGTTTGTGCATATCATGGACTGCGAAAAAGACAAATAATTGGGTGCTAGAACAAATTAAACCAGAACTACCATTAGAAGCTAATATAATGAAACTGAGGTTATCATACTTTTGACACATCATGAGAAGATATGATTCACTAGAAAAGACTATAATGCTGGGAAAAACAGAAGGGAGTAGGAAAAAAGGAAGGCCAAACAAGAGGTGGATTGATTCCATAAAGGAAGCCACAGACCTGAAAGATCTGAACAGGGTGGTTCACAACAGATGCTGTTGGAGATTGCTGATTCATAGGGTCGCCATAAATAGTCATCGACTTGAGGGCACATAACAACAACAACAGTAATAGGATTACAGGTACTCTGTGAATATGGCTGATTTTTAATTAATTTCAACAAATTATGAGCATTCTGACAGAAAAAAGTCCAAAAGGGGTATGGGTTTTTTCTCTCTCTTTTTAGACTTTGAACTCTCTATTCTCTCTGTTTTGTGTATCACCATGAAAACTTAAAAGGTTGTTAAGCAAGCATTTCTGAGTTCAGGATTATAAGTTTTGTAATGTTTTGTTTTGAAATGAGCTTATGGGAAGCATCAGAATGACATGGGGGTATTTTCAATTTAACATTGCGGAAGGTGAAAAATCCATGCTGACTATAGTATACAGCCACTCTTGTGGGTGTATAATAAGGTGCTTAAGCTGTCAGACTGCCAGTGAACATTCAATTGGATTCCGATCTTTTAGGGGTTCACACAGAAGGTTACATGCTAGTCAGAAGACATTAAATTAGAATACACCATCCATTTCCGTAGTAGTCCTACTTTTTTTGCTTTTTCCAGTTCGTAAGATCAAAGAATAGACACTCAGTTTCTTAATAAATATTTACTTAACCATGAGGTTCCTTTGGTTGGCTTACTGGCCTTGAAAATGAAAACAAGGGTTAGAATGAGGATGGGCAACCTGTGGCCCTCCAAATGTTTTTTGGACTCTAACTTCCATCAGCCTCAGCTACTATGACCAATGGCCAGGAATGATGGGAGCTGTAGTCAAATAACATTGGAGGGGTGACAGGTTCCCCATCTCTGAGTTAGAGGAATAATCTCGGGGTTCTTGGTAGCATGTCAAACAAAACAAGTCTATGCTAACATTAGAGAAATGGAAAATATAATACGTCAGGAAAGAATCATTCTAACTTTCTATAAAGGGGCTGACTGAATTTTAATGTTGTAATATGATTTGGTCCTCTTCTGTTTTCAGGTAGTTGTAGTTCCTTGTAAAAGTCTTTCTAGTGTCTTAAAGCGAGAGCTCTCTCACCCAGGCCTGGAGTTTTTTACCCTAATTTTAGAGGGAAAGGCTTAGCCAAACGAAGGTTTTTCTTCTGAAATCCAATAGATGGTGCTAGCATATCACTTTAATTATACCTGGAGGGTAATATTTTTCTTCCTCATTAAGTTGGCAACCCTAACACTTAAAACACCTAAGTTGGGATAGCTAACACAATGGAAGACAGGAATAAAATCCAAAGGGACCTGGATAGACTAGAAAATTGGGCTGAAATTAATAAAATGAAATTCAATAAAGACAAATGCAAGATTCTGCATTTATTTATTATTTATATTTATTTATTTATTTCTTAAACTTATATACCGCCCGACTAGCAATAGCTCTCTGGGCGGTTAACATAAAATTTAGGCCACAAAAACAAAATGCACGGGTACAGGATGGGAAATACCCGGCTTAGCAGTAGTGCATGTGAGAAGGACCTTGGAATTGTAGTGGATCGCAAGTTGAACATGACCCAGCAGTGTGATGCTGCGGCAAAAAAGGCAAACGCGGTTTTGGGCTGCATAAACAGAGCTATAGTTTCCAGGTTGAGGGAAGTAATAGTCCCACTATATTCTGCATTAGTCTGGCCTCATCTGGAATACTGCGTTCAGTTCTGGGCGCCTTATTTTAAGAAAGATATGGACAAGTTAGAGCAGGTTCAGAAGAGGGCGACGAGGATGATAGCCGGCATGGAGAACAAGTCTTATGAGGAAAGGTTGAAGGAACTTGGCATGTTCAGTCTGGTGAAGAGAAGGCTGAGGGGTGACATGATTGCACCCTTTAAGTACCTGAAGGGCTGTCACATAGAGGAGGGTACAGATTTGTTCTCTGCTGCCCCAGAGGGTAGGACTAGGTCTAATGGTTTTAAGTTGCAGGAGCGTAGATTCAGATTGGACATTAGAAGGAACTTCTTGACAGTAAGGGCAGTTTGGCAATGGAACCGACTGCCTAGGGAGGTGGTGGGATCCCCTTCGCTGGATGTCTTCAAGCAGAGGCTGGACAGCTATCTGCGGGAGATGCTCTAGCTGTGGATTTCCTGCTGTGAGCAGGGGGTTGGACTCGATGGCCTACAAGGCCCCTTCCAACTCTATGATTCTACTTTTTTCAGTTAAAACCTACCTACCTTCATCTTGAGCAGAGCTCTAGAGATGCCATCACAACAACTGTGTTTGAGCTCTGGTCCTCATCCTTTCATCTAGGTCTGCACCATCTCTTAACTAAATGGTTATTTGGCAGGTGGCTGCCTAAAACGAGAATTGCCCTTTTGAGAGCTTATTTTTGCAATTCCGCTGGTTAATATGGGTGCAGTGGGTTTGAATGTTGTGCAACAGAGTTCTGTAGGGCTTGAAGATGATAGGGTGAGCTGCATCTTACTGTTGCAGTCTGTGTGCTGACAGGGGGGAGGGAAACGGGGAGGTCCCGTCGGGACCTTGACTCCAATATTGTAACAGTTGAATCTAATGAGGTGTCCAGAACACAGTCTTGTCCTGTTTTATTGGAAGAGTTTCAGTTGGTACAGCTT
Source organism: Rhineura floridana (assembly GCF_030035675.1). Taxonomy (NCBI): domain Eukaryota; kingdom Metazoa; phylum Chordata; class Lepidosauria; order Squamata; family Rhineuridae; genus Rhineura; species Rhineura floridana. Next base: position 2,878,170 of record NC_084484.1, read on the forward strand.
GAGGATGTGGACAAGGTGCTTGGACAGATACGGGCGACTACTTCCGCTCTGGACCCTTGCCCCTCGTGGCTAATAAAAGCTAGCAGAAATGGAACGGCCGGCTGGGCCAAGGAGGTAATTAATGCCTCATTACGAGAGGGAGTGGTCCCACCTTGCCTGAAACAGGCGGTAGTGCGACCGCTCCTAAAAAAGTCCTCCTTGGACCCTGATAACTTTAACAACTATAGGCCGGTAGCAAATGTTCCATTTCTGGGCAAGGTTCTAGAGCGCATGGTCGCTCGCCAACTCCAGGCCCTCTTGGATGAAACTGATTATCTGGATCCATTTCAATCCGGCTTTCGGCCCGGGTTTGGTACAGAAACAGACTTGGTCGCCCTGTATGATGACCTCCATCGGGAGAAAGACAGAGGGAGTGTAACTCTGTTGGTTCTCCTTGATCTCTCGGCGGCTTTTGATACCATCGACCATGGTATCCTTCTGGGGCGACTCGCGGAGTTAGGAGTTGGAGGCACTGCTTGGCGGTGGCTGTGCTCCTATCTTGAGAATCGTCTCCAGAAGGTGATGCTTGGGGAACACTACTCGAGTCCCTGGGTGCTCCAGTATGGGGTCCCGCAGGGCTCAGTTCTGTCCCCCATGCTTTTTAATATCTATATGAAGCCGCTGGGTGAGGTCATCAGGAGTTATGGAGTGCGTTTCCAGCAATATGCTGATGATACACAGCTCTATTTCTCCTTTTCATCTTCTTCAGGTGAGGCTGTTGCTGTACTGAACCGCTGCCTGGCCGCGATAATGGACTGGATGAGAGCAAACAAACTGAAGCTCAATCCTGACAAGACTGAGATGCTGCTAGCTGGGGGGCCCTCTGCTCAGATGGTTGATGTCAGACCTGTCCTAGATGGGGTTACACTCCCCCTAAAGGAACAGGTCCGTAGTTTGGGGATCTTATTAGATCCGCTTCTGTCACTTGAGGCCCAGGTAGCCTCGGTGGCACAAAATGCGTTCTACCAGCTTCGGCTGGTAGCCCAACTACGACCCTATCTGGACAGGGAGAACCTAGCCTCAGTTATTCACGCTCTGGTAACCTCTAGATTGGATTACTGTAATGCTCTCTATGTAGGGTTACCTTTGAAAATGATTCGGAAACTTCAGCTAGTGCAGAATGCTGCGGTCAGAGTTCTTACTGGGACGAAGAAATTCGACCACATAACACCTATTCTGGCCCAACTGCACTGGCTTCCAATATGTTTCCGGGCCAGATTCAAAGTGTTGGTCCTTACCTATAAAGCCCTTAACGGCACTGGACCGCAATATCTGATGGAACGCCTCTCCCGCTATGTTCCTACCCGTATTTATGCTTTTAATCTTATTTTTTTTAGTTTTCTTTCACTTTGTTTATATAATGTTTATATTGTCTGTGCAATACACACTTGCTATATTTTAAATATTGTGGTTTTATCATGTTGTACACCGCCCTGGGAGCTGCTAGCTATAGGGTGGTTTAGAAATGCAACTAAATAAATAAATAAATAAATAAATAATAAATAAACATTGCATACCTCTCAGGACTTTTCTTTTTAAAGTGCATGCTTGAGAGTATCCAAATAATCTCTGTTCCAACATCCCTACACTCATACCAAAACAAGGTCACCAAGAGGGTCCCTGCCTAGCAATGCAGCCTCTTTTGCACTCTGCTTGAAAACTCTGTTTATTATACAGCCACGAGAGTGGCTGTATACTATAGTCAGCAGGGCTTTTTCGCGTTCTGCCATGTTAAATGAAAATACCCCCCCACTCCTTTCTGGTGCTTTGTATAGTCCCAATTCAAAACAAACACAAGTCTTATACTGTTGGATTCAGAATCGCTTGCTCTACAACTCTGGAAGTTTTCTTGGTGATACACAACCCCCCCATGGAGAATCCACAGGTTAAAGTGAAAAACAAGAGGAAAAAAAACTAGAAGCCGTTTGGACTTTTTTTTCTTGAAATTGACATAATCTGTTGTCATTGATTACAACTCAGAGATGACTGTAAGGTATCCCTAATCAAATCCCTGAGCTTGCCCCATACACAGTACTTCATCTGAAGTAGGTTTAAATTAAAAAATGGCATGGTTTATTTTTAATTAAGTGATTAAAAATGCTTTATAGTGGGTTATAACGTACCACATGCGCAAAAGAAAGACTTATTTCGTTTCACTCTTTCTTCCCCTCCCCTTCCAGTTACTTGGAAGAAGCAGGGGAAGTCTGCTCCTGTGATTGGTGGGCAACAGACATGTGACTCACACTGGCCTTCTGCTGAGCTTGTTCTGTGTGATTAAGCAAGAGAGAGAGAGAGAGAGAGAATGGCTGACAATGGAGGGAGAAAGCAGCATCAGATGGGAGGTGAGTGGAAAAGAGTTAAAAAATGGGGGAAGGACTTTCTTTCTGTTCTTCTCCAGTCCTGTTTTAAAGCAGTTAGGCAGGGCTTACTTAGGTATTACAGTTTTTTATTATGTAGGAAACTAATACTGATTTGTTTAAAATTAATACTGATTTTTTGCAATGACCAAGTGGTTTGACAATAAAGTATTATATGGGCTGTATGTATTTATACATCTGCAGTGTGTGTATGGAGTCTTTCCAACAACTCTGTGATTGGGTTGGTGATTGGAAACCAAGACAACTCACAACAAGAAATAAATCCCTTTAAAATCCACTAACCAAAAAGCAAGAATAAACAGTTGGAAAACAGCCTAAAGAGGCATGATTCTGAATTTTGGGTTGGGTGAATGAAGTTTATTTATTTATTATTTGATTTATATCCTGCCCTTCCTCCCAGTAGGAGCCCAGGACGGGAAACAAAAGTACTAAAAGCACTTTAAAACATCATAAAAAACAGACTTTAAAATCTATTAAAACATCTTTGAAAACATTTTTTAAAAGCTTTAAAAATATTTTTTTTAAAAGAAAAGGCTTAAAAAAGCAGTTCCAACACAGACTCAGACTGGGATAAGGTCTCAGCTTAAAAGGCTTGTTGAAAGAACAAGTTCCTTATCACTTGAGGCTGTAGTTCTCTGCACACTTCCCAGTTTAGTAAGCCCCATTGAATACATTGGGACTTGCTTCTGAGTAAACAAACATTGGATTGCACTATAAATATCAATTACAGATTGTGTAATTAATAAACATATTTGATAGTCATGTTTATATAAATATTTCTTCATACTGTGTCCCAATGAGTATTTGATTTCACACTATGGTTGTATATGATTTTTTCTCTACATTTTAAGTGTGCCCTTCTTCCTTGGGGTGGCCATGGTACTCTGTTGTTTTCATATTGAGGGGAGGATAGGCTGAGAGATGGTGAGTAGCACATGGTCACCCAGTATACTTTATAGCTCATTTCCATTTTGAAAAATTAATTAAAACGATTTACATGCAGGCAAAGTTGATTAAGTAGATCAACACATTTAAAGCACATCCAACTCACATTTAAAGCCCATGACTTCGCCTAAAGAATCCTGGGAAGTGTAGTTTCCCCCTCACAGTTATAGTTCTCACCACCCTTAACAAATGAAAATTCCCATGATTCTGTGGTGGGATTCATGTGCTTCAAATGTGTGTTGAATGTGCTATAAATAAATGTTGTAGGTATGATGTGCATTCAAGAGTGAATTGCAAAGAAAATTTTTAAAAGATACTTTTTTAAACAGGGGGAGGGTTGTAGCTCATCGGTAGGGCATATGCTTTGCATACAAGGTCCAAAATTCAATTCCTGGAAAAGACTATTGCCTGGAATCCTGGAGAACCGATGCTAGTCCATGTCATGAGTACTGAGTTAGATGGTACAAAACGGCCTGAGTCAGTATAAGGCAGATTCCTTGGTTCCTAAAAGTGAGAAGAGACTCAAGGGCCACAGTGACTCCAACATTTATTGATGTATTTTTATTTGCAACATTTATATACCGCTTTAGTGTAAAAATTCTCAAAGATGTTTACAGAAAGACTTAAAACAATAAAATTATTGGCAAAAGCATTAAGGACAGATATTTTAAAAAGTTCAAAATAATAAAACCAACAATGAGTTAAAAACAGATTTAAAAGCACAATAGCTTCCACATGCCTGGAGAGGCTTGCCTCAAGAAAACTGATTTTAGCAGGTGCTGAAAAGAGGCGTCTGCCTAATGTCAGTAGGCAAGGAATTCCAAAACATAGGTGCTGCCACTTTACAGGACTGATTTCTTACAAGGGCAGAACAAGTACTATGTGGCACCCATAACATGGAAAGCACAGCTTGAACTTGGCCTGGTAGCAAATCAGCAACCAATGCCGATTTCAGAGCAGAGGTGTAATGTGCTGTTAGGATCTCACTCATGTCAGCAATCGTGCTGCAGCATTCTGCGTTAACTGCAGTCCCCAAGTCAGGTTGTGCTGCATGGGGATTTCTGTGAGCTTGGCTGACTGGCTGCTAGAATTTTTTTAGTTTGGGTTTTTGGTTATGAATCCTGACTGATTGTGGGATGCGGCGTTTTCTGCCTTATTCGTAGGAATCTTGTTGTGGTTGGTATGGTATTGCATTTAGGAAAGTGTTACTGGCTTTTGTGTTGTTGTTTTTTCTATTTGCATTTCACTTATCTTTAACCTCACTCCGTTACAGCCATAGAAGCAACAGCAGTGGTTCCATGTGCTCAGGACAACCTCCTTAAACCCATTGATGATGCAGGGGCATCAAATATTTGCAGTTAGTGTAATACCATGTTACACTAATGAGGTGGCCAAGTGGTTTTTCTGTTTATGACCAGTAGTGCAGTAGCAAATTAAAAAGTGCAGGGTCTCTTCATGATAGTCACAGCCATGCCCTCCTTCTTTTTTTGCTGCTGCATTGAGAATAAGATCCTTTTTAATGCCTTCTCCTATAACAATAGACGTCCCTAGCTCAGTATTGACTGACAAGATTTCAGATAAGGATCTCTCCCAGCCCTAATTGGAGATGCTGGGTATTGAATGTGGGGACTTTTGCATGCAAAGCATGTTCTCTGCCACTAAGCCATGACCCTCTTGTAAAGATAAAGGCATTCTTGATGGTAATATAACATTTAAAATACACTGCTGAACTATTTCTGTTTCTGCTGGTGCTAATTCGCACAGGATCCCATCTCTTACCTCCCGGATTAAAAAGCAGGGAAATTCACTAATTGGCAAAAAACCTTGCGGTTTAAGAATGTACCTATAGCCCACAGCTATTTCTATCAAACTTTAAAAAGCAGGGAAATTGGGCAGCTATAGTGAATGCACCAGGGGAGCAGGAGACCTGAACTCCTCTCAGAGATATTGTAGTGCCCTACAAATTGGTCAAAATGCAAACACCATTTGGGTTGGTCTTTCACAGTCCAATCCACTTCCTGTGTAGCTTGGAAGAATTTGGTAACATGTGCCTGTGATGTTCCTGTATTAGTGTATATATGGTAAGTGCTGTTTGTATAGGAGATACATGGTAAGTGGAATGAAAGAGGAGGGGGGAGTGAATGGGCAGTAGAATGCTGGATGATTGGCTGAGTGTTGAGAATGGCTGAGGGTATAAATGGAAGGATGACAGTTAAATCTGGGTGGACGGTGAACGTGAGTGGGTTGTTTTGGTGGGTTTTTTGAGAGGAGATTGGGTGGAGAGTTGGTGGATGTGAGGAGAGTGTGGAGTTCGGATTAATACTAAGACCAGTACCTCAGGGATAGATGAAACCATATGCTTAAGTGCCTTTATAAAGTAATCTTGTTATCTCTGTTATTTAATTAATATATTTGGTTTACCAAAGGCCTGATCCTTGGCTGGGGTTCCACAGACCAGAAGGGAGGGTAAGGTAAATACCAAGGCTGAAGGGTAACAAATGGTGGCAGCGGTGAAGAGAATAACACCACAAGTATTCAGAGCAAACCAGGATTATCTGCATTGATACAAAGGGATTGGGACAGCTTAAGCACGCAGTCACAGAGGTAACCTGATAGACAGACTCAGGCAGAGTCTCTGGGAATACTGGTTATAGGACGTGACTGGTGGTGCTGCCTAGCAGGGGGATCTGGTGAGGTCTATGCTAGAGCGGGGAGAGAAACCATAAAAAAGGACAGTCCGGACTGGTGGAGTCCCTGGTGGTGCCTAGTGACAGGCAGTAACCACGAGCAGGTAGGAACCTGACAGGGAGAGCCAGGGAAGGGCGTCACAGTGCCTCTGAGCATATGGTGAGTGTTGGCAACACCTGCAATCAGCCCAAATAACAGAAACAAGACATGTGCTGTGCTGATCTTGTTTTAGCCGGGAGGAAGCAACATTATTCAGACAGTTGATATCGTTGAGATGGTCACTTTGAATATGTCTGATTTCCTTTGCAATTTTAGTGAAGTTTCCTATAGGAAATCATTTTCTTTTGTTTCTGTTTCTGCGAATATGTGTAGTACAGCAACACTTTGCAAAATTTACACTTAAAAAACTCCAAACATAATAATGGCACTGACTTCTGCAGAATAGTCTCCAGTGGACCTCAGGAGTGTGTCAATTTGCACAAGATAAAACAGTGGGAGGTGAAATATATTCTAACAAAATGCTAGGTGTGCTCTATGTTTTTAATTGACCGTGCCTACCTTGCCTTAAATGAAGTGGTTTAAACATAGCAGGCTGAAAACATGCATCCTCTTTTTCCCAACAGCTAGAGTCACTGCTGAAGTAGCAACATATTAGAATTAGTCTGATTTTACATCAAACTACAGTTTCAGATTCAACTGTTAAAGCAAAATAGAAATAGAACATAACCTCCAGTTTGAAACACAAAAGGCTGTCTTCACCATCATATGACACTGACCACTAAAAAGGCTTTGAAATTAATAAAAATAAATTTGACACAGATTTCTGGGATGAATAATGAGGAAAATAAAATGTTCTAGTTTAGATTCTCTGTAGAAACAGTAGTAACACAGAAAAGAAGCAAAGTAAGAAGAACACCAACAAACATACAAAAATATAATTATCTTTGGAGATTGCAGGTGTTGCCACCACTCACCATATGCTCAGAGGCACATGTTACCAAATTCTTCCAAGCTACACAGGAAGTGGATTGGACTGTGAAAGACCAACCCAAATGGTGTTTGCATTTTGACCAATTTGTAGGGCAGTCCAATATCTCAGAGAGGAGTTCAGATCTCCTGCTCCCCTGGTGCATTCACTATAGCTGCCCAATTTCCCTGCTTTTTAAAGTTTGATAGAAATAGCTGTGGGCTATAGGTACATTCTTGCCAATTAGTGAATTATATATTGAATTCACTTACTTGACAAGTGTCCTGCCCTGTTCTGGCTTCGGAACCTGGCTGTTAGTAAACTGACTGTAACTGGACCTGACTGTACTTTTTATATTTTATCTGCAACTCAAACACATTCAGCAGCTTTTATTAATGCTGTACCAAAACATCTTCCCACATTTTTTGTAAGAAAAAAAATAGTATTTGAAAATTATCAAAGATGAGAGAACTTGTAAGTGAAATTCTCATGGGTAGGGTTTGGGGTTTTTGTTGTGTTTACCTTACTTTCAAGTTGCAGAGGTATTTGTGAATGACAAATTCTACAAATTGTCTCTCCATTAGTCTGTACTCTGCAGCCTTTCTGGGGGCCTGTGCTTCCTGAAAACCCCATGGCATCCTTGTCTGCACTTTCCTGTAAGCATAGGAAGGTGGAGAGGTTGGCTACCATGTTCCTGATAGCTGCATGTTGTTGTCTTTTTATATTTAAAGAAATCAGTATAGAGAGTAAGCTTACGTTTAGTGATTTTACATATTTGCTATTCTTACATTATTTGTTGAAGTTGTGAAGGTGTTACTGCCATCACAGAGTTTTTCATTCTTTGGGCATAAACGGTTATTGTGATCACCTCCAGCACTTTCAAGCAAATATGGTGCTGGATTTGCAAAACTCTATGATCAAACAAACAACATTGCCTGTTGGAGGAGTAGTTAATAGATGTGCTATTGTTCATGGTATTTTTGGTAGGAGAGGGATGGAAAGAAGAACTGATTATTTTTCTTCTCTGATACTTAGGCGTCATGGTCTTAGAAACCCTATCAAGAAACATTGCCTAGCTTTCGGTATTGTCTCATGATTTATTTATTTATTTATTTATTGCATTTGTATACTGCCCCATAGCCGAAGCTCTCTGGATGGTTTACAACAATTAAAAACATTAAAAACAAATATACAAATTTAAAAACACATTTTAAAAAAGCAATTTAAAAATACATGCTAAAATGCCTGGGAAAAGAAGAAAGTTTTGACCTGGCGCCAAAAAGACAACAGTGCTGGTGCCAGGCACACCTCTTCAACAAGACCATTCCATAATTTGGGGGCCACCACTGAGAAGGCCCTTTCCCTTGTTGCCATCCTCCGAGCTTCCCTTGGAGTAGGCACCCGGAGGAGGGCCTTTGATGTTGAGTGTAGAGTGCATCCACCCGCCTAGGATACTGACAGAGCAAAGGCAAAACCCACGAATATTAATCAGGGTGCGACCCCTTACCTGAAGGCTTTCCTCCCAGATCCGGGCTTTTTCCTCTTCTGAAAACGCTTAAAACCCTCAGCTCTAGAGCAGCCGGTAAAAGGATGGGAGCCAGCGCAGATGGAACACTCATTAAATTTTCTGAAATAAGCAGTTCAGGTTTGAGCCGTTAGCCCTGATCTTCAGATACTTGTATACAACAAGACATTCCATGTGACTTGGACCACAGGCCAAAAACAATGTACAGTGACACAGGCATCAAATATGTTGTGAATAATTGTTGGGAAGGTACATCCTAACCTATTTTGTCTGAGGTTTCTTGAGTCACACTGACATATATGTGGCAAATATGGACCACTCCTTTCCTATGAGGACTTATGAAGAGGATAAACCTCTCATCTTCCTCTCACAGCAGGATTCTTGTGGGTTTAAGCACTTGTTCCACATGCAGAAAGCCCTTGCTGCAGGAATAAGCCAATAATTGGATTCAGCAACTGATTGTGTGCTTATTTATATACCATGACTCTAGCTTTTAAAATGTTTGGAACAGATTCCAGTATCAGTTCTGACACCATCTCCGTCTCAGGCTTGTTGTTACATTTGGCATCTCTGAGTAAGGTTTTCTCTTTTTGTTTTTTCCTCCCCCAGCCTTTGGATCTGAGTACTGAGCTAAGATACAGTTGGCTAGCAGACAGTGGTAAAAGCTTCTCATTGGTCTTGTGTATCTACTTCATATTTTCACAAAGAGTATGTTCTGGCTGGAGGACTGAAGGTGTGTGTGTGGGGGTAAGGTTTGTATTCCCCTCCCTTTTAATTATTTCAGATTTGCATGGTTAATATTTGCCACCAGACGCCTTTCTTTCTGGTTTTCTGACTTGTTAGTATGTGTCAGAAGTACATTTTATGGAGGAAGTTTGGGGTGGCATACATACCTCTGGTCCTATGGTGGGCTGTTCTGCTGTGAAGGTATGCTGTAATAAGGTTCTGCTATGAAGCACAAGCTGTGTCAGCATAAAAGCTGCCGTTTCCAACCCCATCCAGCTCTGAGGTTCATGTTTGTGAAATATAAAGAGACTTAACTCTGCTGTTAATCACCACAGTAACAATTTACAGTATGCTTGGAAACACTCAGATTTTGAAGGGATTATTTATTTTTGAAAGGATTATTTATGCCTCTATGAAGATATATAAAGGCCATTGTTGGCAGTAATTTGCCTGCCTTCAGGGTGGAACCAGGACATCCCTATGTAAAATAACAGCAGGGGCTCATCCTTTCTCCCTTGTGGGGACTGTGGGTGCCAATAAAAAAATATGAAATAACAGCAAAATAAACTGTGGGTGTCAGTGGTGCCACTTACTGAATGCAAGTTAGGAAGAGTATCTTTACATGAATATGAATTTGATAAAGAAATGTATATGGTATGAACATTGTACAGTGCAGCTCTCATTCTATGGTAAAGGTATCACATGTATGCCTTTGAGGTAATAGATTTCCTATATTACAATACGCATCTAAAAACAATTGAACCAGGAATTTACACTGCAATCCCAATACACACTTACTTGGGAGTAAATCCCATTGAACCCAATGGAGCTTACTTCTGAGTAGACATGTATTGGATTGCAGCCTTAATCAGTAATACATTTAAGCATGATTTAATTTTTTTAATTTATAGGCTATTCTGTCACAATGATCCATAACAATGTTCAGAAATACTTAACACTCAAAAAAAAAAAAAGGGAGTGGTTAAGTCCCTTAAAACCTTTTTTGGCTTCATTGCACAAAACAGATTTGGGCTGTAATCCCAGGGACTCTAGGCTGCACACACACACCAAACATTTAAAGCTCATTATTTTCTCCAAAGAATCCTGGGAGACTATCATTTGTTAAGGGTGCTGGGAATGCTAGTACTGTGAGAGGTAAATTACAGTTCCCAGGATGTGTTTTAAATATGTGGTATGTAAAGAACTGGGAGTAAGCTACCTTGAATACAGTGGGGCTTCCTTCCTTCTATATAATAGATTGTGCTGTACTAATTATTTTATACTGAATATTTTATCGCAGATGAAAGAACTTTGTTGAACATTTTGTGTTGAACACTAGGTATATTTAAAGAGAGAGGAAACCATATTAAACTGAAATAAAGGAGGCTTTTGTATGATGTAATATGTTTATGATTATTTGAGGATCCATTTCATCCTTTTCCTTTGTCGCCCATCACATTTTTCCAGATATTTGACAACTTGTAGGGGCTAGTCTCTGATTTAATTTGAATAAATCTCACAAAGGAACTTTTGAACTTAGTTTTTTTATATTTTATATTTATTATAATGAATACATTTGATGGCATGCCAGCTTGCAGATAATTCTGAGGTAATATGTCTGTCTGACATTCTGCTTGAAATACATGTACAGTAGCTGGATTTTGACCTGCTAAGGCTAGCCCAAGCTTTCTTTGTTCTAGTTTTCTAACTGCTCCAGGTGAATTAAAATCCCTCTTCATTTTATTGTATGCTGAGGGGCATAACTGTAACCCGCTGTCCTGCCCAGAGCCCGAGACATGAGACGGAGGCAAGGCTTGGTTTAATTCTTCTTTTATTAGGGTGATGGTTACATCCAAAGCAGCGCACTTCATAAACCTGGCTACTCTAGCTCACTACTTTCTCTAGCTAAGCTACCTAAACAGTCTCTGTAGCATGTGGGGAGAGTTGAATTGGTACTAGAGCCTGGAAGGGCACCTGCTTAAAGTAGGGAAGGTCTTCGCCCATAAATGACGGCTCCTCTGAAGTTCCACCCTCTCAAGGTCCCTTTTCTCATGCCATCTCGTGCAGGGTGGGGGGGCAAGCCTCCAAAGGCCCATCTTACAGCAGGGCTTCACTAGGTGACGGCTCAGCTTCAGGGAGCGGGAAGCTGGTTGGCGGGGAAGCGTTTGAAGTGCCAGGCAGGGATTCCTGCGGGGGCATGGTTGGTGCGTGTGAGGGGTCGCTTCCTAACAGCTCAGGCGGGGGGCTCGCAGGCAGAGCGGGAACTGCCTCGATGAGGGGGCTGGCTGATGGAGTCTACAGGCTGACTGCGCCCCCCTTCCTTCTACACTCCCAGGGACCTTGTCCTCATCTGACTCCTCTCCCTGAGCTAACTCCTCTTGCGCCTGGGGCTCAACACCCACTGAATGATCCAGAGTTGATTGAAATGCATTTTTTTTTAAAAAAATGCCTGTAACATCTTTACTTCTTGCTCTTTACAACCTTTTACTGCAGTGTCTTCCCCAGATTCCTTGCTACTGTTACATTGTGCTTGGTTTAAGGGGATATCAAACAAGTGATAAGCTGCCTCTGTGTGCCACCTTCAAAAGTGGCTCTCCTACAGACATTTAAGCTCTATTCAGATGTGTACAGGGAGCAGAGGTGTTGGACTATCTCTGTCCATGCTGTGCCACATGCTAGCATCCCCCCAGCCGATGGGTGATTTGTTCAGTTTGAAAGGAGCTGCTTTAACACATGTAAAGTTTCATTTACAGTCTCCTGACAGTTAAGTGTTGAGCAATTCCAGATGAGCACCTATATCACCTAAGTACGGGGGGGGGGGGAAACAAGCAAGGATCACAGCACACAAATAACATGATGACGACATTAAGAACATAAGAAGAGCCTGCTGGATCAGGCCAGTGGCCCATCTAGTCCAGCATCCTGTTCTCACAGTGGCCAACCAGGTTCCTGGGGGAAGCCCGCACGCAGGACCCGAGTGCAAGAACACTCTCCCCTCCTGAGGCTTCCGGCAACTGGGTTTCAGAAGCATGCTGCCTCTGACTAGGGTGGCAGAGCACAGCCATCATGGCTAGTAGCCATTGATAGCCCTGTCCTCCATGAATTTGTCTAATCTTCTTTTAAAGCCGTCCAAGCTGGTGGCCATTACTGCATCTTGTGGGAGCAAATTCCATAGTTGAACTATGCGCTGAGTAAAGAAGTACTTCCTTTTGTGTGTAAGCATTCATCTGTGGCATTGCTGCCTGGGTTGCAGACACTCAGAAAACATAAAAACATGCAGAAATTACAGTTGACAAAAGATCTTAAGGTGTTTGCATGTCCCACAACCATGAGATGTGATTGCTATATTACAACAAAAGCTACAAGAGCATTACTACCCAAGTCAAGCCAGACCAGAGCCACAAAACCACTTTACCTCATACACAGTGATGTGTATGGCCCACACTTGGAGGCGACAGATACATGGTGACTTTAATAGATGACTATTCCCCGTGGCGCAGAGTGGTAAGCAGCAGTAACGCAGTCGAAGCTCTGCTCACGGCCGGAGTTCAATTCCAACGGAAGGAGGAAGTCGAATCTCTGGTAAAAGGGGTCGAGGTCCACTCAGCCTTCCATCCATCCGTGGTCGGTAAAATGAGTACCCGGCATATGCTAGGGGGTAAAGAAAGGCCGGGGAAGGAACTGCCAATCCCACCCCATATATATGGTCTTCCTAGCAAACGTCGCAAGACATCACCCTAAAAGTCGGAAACGACTCGCACTACAAGTGTGGGGACACCTTTACCTTTATTCAAGGTATGCAGTGATGTATGATATGAAAAGTAAGGATGAAGTTTTTGAAAAATTACAGGACTATGTGGAGTTCATAAGGAAGGAAATCGAGGAATTTCTGAGAACCCATTGAACAGAGTACCAAAAGACAGTGCCATATACGCCTCAGCAAAATGCGGATGCTGAAAGAAAAAATAGGACCTTAACTGAAACTGTAATATGTATATTAACAGACTGAAAACTACCAGAAAACCACCAGGAGAGGTGTAGTCACAGCTACTTACTTACAAAATTGATTGTATTCCAGAATACTCAAGAAAACTGCATGTGAACTATGGCATGGAGAAAAACCCAGTATCAGGCATATCAAAGTATTTGGCAGCAGGGCATATGTACCAGAAGAGAAATACAACTAACTATAGCACAAAGTGGAAGGAATTCTTGTTGGGTACATTCCAAAGGCTACAGAATCCTGAATCCACACAGAGACAAAGTGACCACCAGTAACAGTGTGACTTTTGAAGAACAGCCAGTTTAGAACACAATGTCTTCACAAAAACTATGACAAGAAGAACACCAAGACACAGATAGAATCACTGAGACAGAAGGACTGAGATAGAAGGACTGTCTGAACATTTAGTTGCAATCAATAGGCAGCCAGTTGGAAGGCAGGATCAATCAATACCGGCATTGAGAAGGAAAAGCCACTGAAGAATTAATGTATTTAGGCCCAGCAAATTGGGTGAGCTTCCTGAGTTGTGAGTTTAGTTTCTCTTTCCCCTTTTATTCTTGCTGTATACAGTAACGGCTGATGTTCTTAAGTAAAAGATCAAGTTCAGACCTTACAGATGTGTCTGTCTTCCTTGTGGTGAGCTGTAGATATCACGACACAGTGAGACACGGTGAGACCAGAGTTCAATTTCGGAGCCCCCCTCGTAATTCTGGTCTCCGCTTTTATTTTACCTCCGCCTGGAGGCGTGGATTATTTTTTCTCCATAAACAGCCTATGACCTTTAACTATTGTATAACATCACGTACATACATAGTACAACAGCATTATCTACGTGGCAATATGCAGGCAGTTATTTAACCACTACAGATGTCAGTATCGTTTACAGCCATAAAGTTAACCACATCCTGTTTTTCCACTGGTCAGATCGCAATGTCTTGAGAGATAGTGTACTGAGAACAGCAGCGTGGTTTGCCAACGTATGCTGTTCATTCAGTCCACCCCACATCTCCCCCTTTTTTATTTTTTAGCAAAAAGTAATTACTACGTAATGGTCGCGGAGCAACAGGTGTACACGTCTGGAAAAGGTATTGTAAAAAACAGCATAAGCCTATACTTAAAATGAGTAAAAGAATAGCATATCTAAGAATCTGACTTAGCCATCCAGTGGGCAGCCAACTCCAAAGCCACTGCCACCAAGTTGTAGGGGCGTCCTGCAAAATGTTATTAGCTAGATCCTTCAAGTTTTTTACCTGTGCTCTGATTTCAAAACTGTTGTCAGTTAAATTAAAACAGCACATATTCTTTATAGTTTCGCACCCCAACTGATGTTGTAATAGCAGGTAATCTATAGCTGCACGATTATCCAAGATAGCTTGTCTTAATATACCCTGCTCTTCATTTAACAAAGCAATGGCTCGAGAGGTGGCATTTATCATCTTAACATAATTACAGGCTAATTTATGTAATTGATTGCTGTTACTTACTGCCAATGCAGGAAGTCCAACAAGGGAGATGGCTAGTGATACACTTTCTGCTTTATTAAGCAATTCCACCTTGTCATTACAATCAGCCGGCATGGCAACAGCTTCTCTTTTCCTACGTTGGGCTAGCAACTCCCTTTTATGAAGGAAAATGGGAACCAGTCGACTCAGGCAACAGATGGTATCAGAAATATTAGCGGGAACATAATTAAAAGTGGTTTCTCCACATGTCCAAAACCATCCACCTGGTAAAGGAATGTGTCCGTACATACTGGATATGTTAATGTGCTGTGTACAATTCCATGTGGGTCTCCCAACCTTTAGACATCCCTTCTGCACCTTATGTCGACTACAATTAACCATCCGAGCACACGTATTATTAATGGAATTTGCAACATGTGATGTAAATAATTGAAAAGCATTAACAGGCAGCTGGAAGGTTGGAGTTCCCCAATTCGAAACAGTATGATATTTAATCTCTGAAGTATTCATGAACCGCCCAAGTCCTGTAATGTTCCCAATATCCCCAGGTGCTTTGCATACGGGTATTAAACATGTTCCCAACATACCCATTTCCTGTACATGTTCAGTCATGCAAAAGTCACTCACATTTGTCATTCTTGCTAACTGAACCCAGATATTGTGTTGAAACCGCATCCCCAACTCCTGCCCCAACCTGTCAGCCCCGGCGCTTCCTAAAATCCAACAAATGCAAAGTACAAAAATAGAATTTGTATTTAAAGACGCAATTAAAGCAAGAATGGTATTCTCAGTTGTCTTGTCCACCCCGGCTTGTTCCATTGCTTTTTCTGCTTGTGTTGCTAAGTTCTTTATTTGGCCCCAAGTCACGGGAGGTTGCGGAACATTCCGACCACGCTTCCTGGAAGACATCCCAGTATCCTGAAGTTGCAGAGAAAAATTAGGGATGGGATTCTTAAGATTATCGTGCCAGGACATCGTCTTTCCAGGGCCGGATACACCTAGCAGGTACCCACACAGGACCGTCAGGCGTAGACACAGCCGCGTAACCTCGACCCCACGTTATAAGCGGAACTGGGCCTTTCCACTCTGGATTTGGTAGTTGCCGAAACTGCACCCGCGGGGCAGGTAGAGACTCCGACTGCTGAAAATGCCGCTGCGCTCGAGTAGAAAAGGAAAAATGAGTATTGGGAGATTGAGACAAATTTAAATGATTAATGGTAAACAACACTTGTGCCAGCCACTCCTCTTTGGTGGCCAATCCCAGTGGTACTCCTCCTTTTTGTTTTTGTTTAAGCAAATGCTCTTTAAGGGTACGATTGGTACGTTCGACGACAGCTTGACCTGTAGAATTATAAGGAATACCAAACAAATGTGTAATGGACCACTTAGTGCAAAACTGTGCAAATTGCTGTGAAACATATGCAGGGCCATTATCAGTTTTTATCGTCTGAGGTTGGCCCATGATGGCAATAGAACGAATGACATGATTAATAACATTCTTAGTTTTTTCCCCTTTCTGAGGAGTTACCCAGATGTATCCGGAATATGTATCTACTGTAACATGCAAATACTTCCATGGGGAGAAAGTAGGAAAATGTGTAACATCCATTTGCCACAACTGGTTAACTATGAGACCTCGTGGGTTCACTCCTGGTTCTGGGGATAGAGTTAACTGTGTGCATTGGGGACATTGTTGAATAATGGCAGAGGCTTCCTGGGCAGTAAGATGGAATTGCTTCTGGAGTGCTTTAGCATTTTGATGATGAAGGGCATGACTTTCTATGGGTGTGCAAAGGAGGGCACGAAGAGCCTCCACTTTCCAGATTTCTTTTTAATCACAAACACTGGGGTGTTATAAGGGCTATTACTTTCTGCTATATGATCAGCTTCCAGTTGCTCCTTTACCAGTTGGTGCAGAGCTTCTAATTTTTCTTTGGGTAAGGGCCATTGTTCTACCCAAATGGGTATGTCTGTCTTCCATTGTAAAGGAAGAGCTGCCTTTTGTTGGCTAATCATTAATAACAATGGTGGTCTGGAATTGCTCCAGTAAATCCCTTCCCCACAGATTTACTGAAATGTCCAAAATACAAGGGCGAATGTGGGCTATACGATCACCATCAAGAGCAACAACTTGTATCCAATCCTTACTCCGTTTTGAATCCTGAGCTCCGCCCACTCCCCACACAGAAGGGGCCACTTCTACTGGCCAAGAGGATGGCCAGTTATGTTCAGCAATTACTGTGACATCTGCCCCAGAATCTATAATACCTTCAAAAAGAACATTGTTTAAACAATACTTACGAACCGGTTTCTCCCTGGTCACTTCTGCCAGTACTGCAGCTACCTGTGGATGGAAAGGATTACCTGAAATACTCACACTCGGCGATTTCGTCCTTGTAGATCCGAATCCACCAGTACGTTTTTGGGAGGAAGTGTTCGATGTGAAAAGACGATATGGCAATAACAATAGTTGCGCAAAAGAATCTCCCTTCTTCAACTGAAGGGGAAGGTGACTCCAATACTGAATATAAATAATTCCCTGATAATCAGAATCAATAACACCAGGTACCACCATTATATTATTCTTGGAAGCAGAGGATCGCGGTAGTACAAGGCCTACGGTGCCTTCTGGTAAAGGGCCAGTGAGTGTGGTAGGCATTAAAAGAACTGCTCCAGGCAAAGGAACATCTTTTGACTCTGCATGTATTAAATCAATTCCAGCGCTTCCTTGAGTAGCAGGGGTGGGTACACTTCCTTGAGATTCGGGGCTGGAAGCCTGCCCCAAGTTCAGTTTCCCTCAATAGGACGGGAAGACACATTGGTATTGGTAGTGGGAGCTGAACGACACTGATTAGCCCAATGATAACCCTTTTTACATTTCGGACAGATCTTCTTTGGCCGGTTTGTAACAGTGCCCCCACCTTTAAATGCTCCTCCGCCAGGAGCCCGACATTCCCTTCTGAAATGACCAGGCTTTTGACAATTAAAACAATTGCCTGTAGGTTTGTTACCCTGTCTTAATGCCCCAGCTAACAATGTCATGGCATGAACATGTGTACCTACCTCTGCACAAGCTTGAATCATGTCTCCCAATTCATATTGCGGTCTATGAATAATGTTTTTCAAAATCTTTTTACAGTCTGTGTTAGAATTCTCGTAAGCTAATTTTAACAATAATTCCCCTTGTGCCTGAGGGTTATCAACCTGCCGTGTCAGAGCCCCTTTCAAACGGTCAACAAACTGAAAATAGGGCTCTGTTGCTTGCTGCCGTACATTCGTAAAAGAACGTAAGGGTTCTTTCCCAGCAGGCACCTTTTTAAATGCTTTCTGTATACACTCAGCAGTTCGATGAAATGCGGCTTCAGGCAATACCCCTTGTTGTGCTATGGTAGCAAAATTACCTGACCCATAAATTTGCTCGGGAATGATATTAGCATCCCCAGCTGCTATAGCAGCATGTCTAAATTCTTGGTCCCAAACTACATATTGCGAAGGAGTCAAAATCATCCTAAAGAGATCCTTCCAATCTTGAGGGATCATGTTATATCCAGTAGCTACTCCTTCCAACATCCCTTGTACATAATTAGCCGTAATCCCATATTCTCTTACTGCCTTATTTATTTCTCTAATAACAGAAAACGGAAGAGCTGTCCAAGTTGCTATGCGATTATTAGCATTATTAGGATCTGGCTGATATGTAACGGGAAAAGCTGAAATTGTACCCTCCCAGTCTCCCATTTCTTCCATAGATAATAATCCTGAGGCTGCAGCCTGAGCTATGGCTGCTTTAACCTTCCCAGTAACCTGTTCTTGTTGGACTGGAGGGCTATATGGAGGAGCATTTACAAATTTCTCAATATCCTTTTCAGGTGTAGGTAAAGAAAGTTGGGGATAAAGAGGAGTTTTCTGGTCAGAATTGGCAAACAGCGATGTCTCTTTTATCCCTAAATGACTAATGGCCTCAGCACACTTTTGCCATAATAAGAGATGGTGAATAGGTGCTCTTGGTTCTTCATGTAATTTTCTCCCTATCTTTATCCAATCTGACTGACGTAGCGATCCTTGCTCTGGATACCATGGACATTGACATTGAATTGTTTTTAACAATGATTCAATGTGAGAACGACTTACAAAAGCTGAGGTATCCTGTTTTAAAATTTTTTGTAGCTCTTGTGCATGAACCTTCTGCTGAGCTGACAATTCCCCCCCCATACTCACGAATGGGAGCTGTACGCTGAGGTGCACCGTTGGCTGATCCGGCCAGTGGGTACGAGGGTGTTTGTTCTGAATCACGTCGGGGTCACCAGATGTAGATATCACGACACAGTGAGACACGGTGAGACCAGAGTTCAATTTCGGAGCCCCCCTCGTAATTCTGGTCTCCGCTTTTATTTTACCTCCGCCTGGAGGCGTGGATTATTTTTTCTCCATAAACAGCCTATGACCTTTAACTATTGTATAACATCACGTACATACATAGTACAACAGCATTATCTACGTGGCAATATGCAGGCAGTTATTTAACCACTACAGATGTCAGTATCGTTTACAGCCATAAAGTTAACCACATCCTGTTTTTCCACTGGTCAGATCGCAATGTCTTGAGAGATAGTGTACTGAGAACAGCAGCGTGGTTTGCCAACGTATGCTGTTCATTCAGTCCACCCCACAGTGAGCTAAAAAACCTACTCTTCAACAAGCTGATGGGTACAAAGACAGGAATCAGTTCTGCTTTGGCTGTGCAAACAGGCTCTTGCAGCCAAAACAGGATTTAGACCCTGTTTATCAGCTCATGAAAAGGGGATAAATCCTGCTCAGTTTTGCTATGCATGCCTGTTCTCTACTGGAAAGCAGCCCCAATTTTTTGCACACATCAAGCTGCCGGCAGGACTTCTTCTGCCCACTGCCTATGCTGGTAAACTGCAACTTTCTCCCCACTAAATGATGAAGGGAGAAAGATTTTGTGCCTTTTGCAAGCATTGTGCCTTTTGCAGGGATTAATGGCTCCAAGGAGCCGTGTGTGGCCATTTGCAAAGCCCTTTGGAAGTCATTTCACCCTGCTCCTTTAAACTTGTGAAATCGAAGGTTTAAAGCACAATGCAAGGAAGGAGAAGCCGTTTCAACTGACTGGAAACTGCTTGCCCCTCCTTTATCAAGGTGCAAACCTGCCTCCAAAGGGCTTTCAAAAAACCCAGTGCTGCACTTTGAAATCCCAAAAATCGGGGCTTCAAAGCGCAACATCACCTGATGACACTATGATGTCAGGTGTTCGACCCCTCCTGCCAAGGTGTGGGGAGATTCCAGTCTGGCCTATTGGAAAGAAAAAGTTCCCCACCTCTGTTCTAGAGGCTTATAAATGAGGGACAAATGAATGAGGGATGCATAGCTTTGCTAAGTGGGGACGCTCCAGCCTGCAAGATGCATTGGGCCTATTAGACCTCCCCATTTAGCCTGTGAAGCCATTTCAGCCAAGCCACACCCCTTTCCCTAAACTTAACAACATATATGGTATGGGGCAGGTAAGGATGTGGCTCAGCTAAAAGCAGAGTTTGCAATGCCCTATGTGGGCAAAGGATAGGGATGGGTGAGAATTTCAATTCAGTTCTGGTTTCAAGCAGAATTTATCAAATTTGCAATTTCTGAAACAATATAGAACCGAAACACAGCCATCCTTTGAAAATCGCATTTATTAGAATTTTGGGATGCAGTTTGCCAACTAAATAACATTTACAAAAATGCATATATTAAGGGAAAATGCATAAAAATGAAAACATGAGTGAAAATAACATGCAAAAAGGCATGAAATGATGAGAAATGGCTTGCAAAAATGTGTACCTTTGTCAAAACTGCCCACAAAAATGTGTTTATTTGGACAAATTCACACTACAATGGTGGGGAATTTTCATGACCATTTTTTAAAAATCGCAGATTGCTGTAGAAATGTAGAAACTGAATTTAACATTGGAAACATGAGAAACTGAGGGAACCGAGACAGACAGCTCTGTCCATCCCTAGCAAAGGAGCAGCATTTTGCAAGAGGCAACAATCAGCTGTCCTCAGGAGCCCTTGCAAAGCCCTGTGTGGTTTGACTTCAAATCATGTGGGCAAAGGAAAGATTGACATGTGGGTGGCCCCACCCACGTCAAACTTGGTCCATGTTGTTCAGGAGAACTAAGGATCTGGCCCACTAGAAGGATCTACTTCCCCACTCTGGTTTAGAACCTGAAAAGCTTCCTGTTCTTTTTAGCAGTTATTTTGAACAGGGGAAAAAAATACAATTATCGCTTTTTCAGTCACTATTCCAGTGTGACCTGATAACTCTGAAGGGGCAATGGGGGACTGAATTTCACATACTGATTTGAACTAACCAATTAGTTATTTTCTAATAATAATCTTATGTTGGACTGAGCTTTTTTTATTTACAGTTAAAAGTTAACTCTATACTTCTGTGGTATTCGACTAGTTTAGAGCTGTTTTTAGTGTTTTTATTGCAAGTAGACAGATGGTGATATTTGGTTTCCTGTCAGTTTTAATGAATATGGATAGAAGCAATAATATTTGTTTAACAAACTTTTTGTGGCTTTTAATTAATGAAGTGCTTATTGTTTTGTTGCTGTTTCATGTATACAGTGTGGTTAAATCTTCCACAACATTTTTTAATTATGTACGCCGCCTAGAGTGGCCATTCATTCGGCCAGATAGGCGGCCTAAAAATAAATTATTATTATTATTATTATTATTATTATTATTATTATTATTATTATTATTATTATTATTATTATTATTATTATGTTGATAATGAGGAATTGAATAATGGCTTGCTTTGCCAATGCCCAATAAATGAATGAATAAAGTCGAGTCTAAATGAACACAATATAGATATACAAAAATTTAAAACCTTTACAAAAATAGGTCTATAGCTAATAGGCAACATAAATATGCTCTGAAATGTCTTGCTGTGCTGGCAAAAAATGTCTTACAAATATTAATTACACCACAGCACAAGAATCCAAAGGTATGATAGCACGAAACCTTGACATCCAGAAGGTGGAAATTACAAAAGATGTATTTCAAGTAAACTGCCAAATGCGTTATGACTTTTTTTTAAAAAAGCCTTTATCTAGTTGAACATCTCTTTGTGCATAGTCTCATATAGTCAGTTCCTATGATGTACTATGCTGTTGCAGGTTCAAAATATGAGAAAAATGATTTGAAGTGCTTCTGCAACACAGTACTATGAGAGCCCCAGCAACTCTCCATCTTCACTTTTGTCAAACATACACAGTTTATACATTGCAACAGTAGAATACAGCGGTTCCCAAAGTTTGTTTCCCATGGACCACTTGAAAACTGTTGAGGATCTTGGTGGACCACTTCATGATTTTTCTGCCTGTTGTAGTAATTGTAATGCACTGTACTAGATTGTGTTTTTATCGCTTCTTTTGTTTCTTATATTTTGACAATATAAGAAGTAGAAGCAGCAATAAAAATACAATTAAAGAATCAATATGAATATTTAATGTGATGGTTGTGCCATCTTCAACCACAAATCCACAGACATGCAGCCGACCACTCGAATGAAGCTCATGGACCACTGATGGTCCACAGATCACAGTTCAGGAACCCCCGGCATAATACATTATAGGAACTGACTATCTTACCCCACACACAAGGAGATGCCCTTCTGGTAGACGCCACTAATGAAGACTTTTAAAAAGCAAAACATATGAATAGGGTTTTCATGGTAAGCAGTATTCAGAGGGGTTTACCATTGCTTCCCTCTGAGGCTAGTCCTCCCCTGCTGGCTAGGGCCTGCTCAGCTTGCCACAGCTGCACAAGCCAGCCCCTTCCTTGTCCGCAACTGCCAGCTGGGGGGCAACTGGGATCCTTGGGACTATGCAGCTTGCCCACGGCTGCACAGGTGGCAGGGCACGTAACCCCTGACCCATTCGCTGTGGGGTGACCTTTAGCTGGCCCTTGACACCCGGGAGACACAAGCGGGGATTTGAACTCACAGACTCTGGACTCCCAGCCAAGCTCTCCTCCCCACTGTGCTATACCAGCTGTCCATATTTTTAAAAGACCCTGTCATATAGGGGTAGATTGCCAACAGCAGTTGTGAGACAAGGAGAAATAAAAATACTATTTAATATTAATAAAGTTCACTGTAGTTAGCAATTGGAAATAATAATTCTTAACTCAGAGTGCTGGCAAATGGTTAATATACCCACAAGGTTTGGCTGGCTGATGATAATACATGTGTAACCACACAAGCTGACTGCTTCTTATTGCTTATGGGTAGCAACTGGAGGATGATTATGATAACTGAATTCAGAAAGCTCTGGCTAAATATGCCCACAAGGTTTAATCATAATTCTTAGCAATCAGAATCAATTAAAAAAAACACACAGAGAAAACAAACATTTTTTTAAAAAATATATGTAAATAAGGATGGGACTGTGATTGATTTGGAAAGAACAGAATATGTACACAAGCTGAAAAAATGCCATCCAACTCTCACTAAACACTTCTAAGAGACAGAATGTAGGAAAACCCCTTCCAAACACTGGGATTGGAGAGTGCTGGGTGGGGTAATGACATTCTAGCCGTCCTCCCTCTCTCCCTACCCTGGTGTTCTCCTTTATGGTGTTGTAATTGCTCCATTTCATAGATACCCTATCTGAGTTCATTAGAGACTGTTTTGAGCTACAGATCTGTGCAAATCGATGTGGGACTAGTTGATCCTCTCTGTGGAGCTTTGTAGCTGCTTCAACCCGATTTGGACAGAATATAAATCGGCACTGTGTGGTTTGTTATTATGGTTTGTGCAAATACAATGTACAGCCCTAATTGAGTTTTGAAAAATAATTAGGGAGGTAATGCTAATAAGTTTTTTTTATGAAATTGTTTTTATGGAGGGAGCATGACGATTTAATTAGATTGTTAGTCTTTAATTTGTATGCTGCTTTTGCACAAGACAGATTGCATTCAAAGCAGCTCACAATATACAGGCTAGAAATAGCAATACATAATGCTTAATATCAACATCAGTGATCATATCAGTAACAGTAACATTTCCAATAATAATTCATTTTGTTACCTCTTTTGCGGACTAGTCTACCCAGGAATTGGGAAATTTGTTTAGAATGATTAAATACGAGTAAAGCCATCACTTAAAAATCAGGACTAATATAAACCCCACTGCCTCACAGTGTACCTGAGCTGACAGAGGTGGTCTTTCTGTTGAGGACCCTCAGGATGATGGTTCTGGGGGTTGTCAATATCCATGGTGAGGCACTGCACCTGGGGCAGTTCAGGATGTCATGGACTCAATGAAAACTATGGAGGTGTCCCAATATATCGTTGGCTGGAAGAGGGTGATCTGAGGGTGGGATATGTTACAATTCTTGCCATAGTTTCATCATTTCCTGCTGAGATTCAGACTTACAGCAGCTTTTCTCCTTTCAAAGGCACATTAAAATGGTTCATCCCTGGCCCCACAGAGGATTTTCTGGAAGATTTGACTGATGCTTCTGTCAGAGCTCTAATCACTCTGGAATGCAGAGATGTCCCACACAGTTGACATGATTGCTCTCAAGTGTCCTATTGCACTTTACAGAGCCCAAAGGGCTCCATGGTATACTCTGCAACTGAGGGCCATAAAGCAAGCTGTGAGATGGACTGAACACAAGTAGAGGAAAAAGGATGAGTACAATTGATCGCTAGTAGATCATTCTCGAGCCTTCTGAATGGCTGTCACATCTGTCACATCTTCTCAGTGTTATCCAGTGAAGCTATTCTGGGTGGTTTGGTGCCTTTTAAATTCTGGAACCCTCAGTAGCTCACTGTGATCGCTCTGCAAAAAAATTTGATGAGAAAATAACTGGTATACATAATGACTTAGACCCCACAGTTATGCCCATGGAGATGTCCAGAATGCTGTCTGGCCTCTTTGAAGGATGGGTGCAGTTGATACTGCTCAGGATGTGGACAATGTCATGGGAAGATGGATGAAAATGACACACACAGCATCTCTAATAACCATCCCAGCAAACAATCCTTGCATGCTGCCCGCCAGGCATGTCCAACACATGCATGCCCAAGCATACGGCTGCATGCGCCAACTCTGTTACACAGTGTGGCCAGGTAAACAAACCCATGTGGAGACCCTGACTGCACAGAGTGCTGCCTCAGGCTCCAGCTTCCACAAGCATTCCAAACATGCACGGGTAGTACCAATCATCCACACCATACCAAGAGAAGCAAAAGGAAAGTTTATTGCAAGCACCGAAAGAAATACACATTGCAAAAGGCACAACAGGCACAGAGAGAGGGAGAGGTATGCAGAACACATTCACTTGCACCCCTCACAAGCAACCACAAAGCTAACACTCATGGGTGGGTACAGCAGGCGCAACCCCAGCCACATACAGCAGACAACCTTTCCTCTGCTGCCTCCTGTTCCTTGGCCACCTCCGCAGCAGCTGCAGCATGAGTACAAGCACCAGTAGTCCCTCCTCTCTGGCTACAGCCACTTTGGCCTCCATGAGCAGCTCCCAGGCCATCCATTACCTGGATCAGATCACCAAGGAGGGCATCTCTGCAATCCCCTCTGCCACTGCAATCATGTCCTGGTGGATCTGGACCACACTCCCCTGGAGGGTATCAGACTGGACACATGTTCTGCCAAAGGGTCAGAGGTTCTTGGATGCTGGTAGGAAATGAAACACCAGATTTGCTCTTTAACCGGTTTTATTCATAGGATGAGGGTGTTTGGGTACTATCAAGCATGCTTCTGACACCACAGATACATAGCTTCCTATGTTCTTATGACCTACTACTAGGAATGCGGGAGACATTTGATTCATAAGAACCAAGAGTCTGCTGGATCAGACCAGTGGCTCATCTAGTCCAACATCCTGTTCTCACAATGGCCAAGCAGATGCCCATGGGAAGCCTGCATGCAAGAGCACTCTCCCCTCCTGTGGTTTCCAGCAACTGGTACTTGGAAGCATATCACCTTTGACTATGCAGGCAGAGCATGGCCATCATGGCTAATAGCTATTGATAGCCTTATCCTCCATAGATCTGTCTAAGCCTCTCTCAAAGCCATTCAAGTTGGTGGTCATCACTGCCTCTTGTGGCAGCGAATTCCATAATTTAACTATGCACTGTGTGAAGAAGTACTTTTGTTTGTCTGCCCAGAATCTAACATTCAGCTTCATTGGATGTCCATGAGTTCCATTATTATTGGAGCAACTTTGCTATATATACTTTCTCCATGTCATGCATAAGTTTATACACTTCTATCATGTCATCTCTTAATTTGCTTTTTCTCTCAAATAAAAAGCCTCAAATAATGCAGCCTTTCGTCACAGGAGTTGCTCCATCCACTTGATCATCTAGGTTGCCCTTTTTTTGAACCCTTTCCAACTTTACAGTGACCATGATTGTCTGGACTGGGCCATGGCATCTTTACAATAAGCCAGGACCATTTCCCCATGACATTGTTGCCAACATGCACCACGACCACTGACTCCTCCCCACCACTATCTGCCAGGCTATCTAGACAATAGGCGATATCCGCAACCTCCGCACCCAGCAGGCAAATCACCCTGTAATCTGCCTGCCCATCACACACCCCACCATCTATTGCATATTCCTGATTATCAAATCACACACTACCATTATGCCTCCACACACCCTGAAGTGGTGTGGCCTGGCCTCCTTGCCCTGCTGCCAAACTCGCTCTGCTGCTGTCCTTGCCTTGCCACTTTGTCACTGGAGTAGAGATGCTTTGTTCGCTGGGACGCCCTCTAGCTCATGCAACAGTCAGTTCATATTTTAATTGAAACCACCCTGATTTGCACTTTCCAAACATGATGGGAACCAAATAGAACTATCCTTCAAAATGTTGTGAAGCAGTTCTCCAAATAAATCAGGTGTACATAAATGTGTATATTAGGGGCAAAGTGTGCATAAAATGCATATATCTATCGAAATAAAAATGTATGTGTCACACTGCAGTTTGCAACACCACAGACAGGTAGTGCTGTAAAGTGTATTGTGAATGCTTCCCCCCTGCACTCCCCTTGCACTGCCTGCCTCAGCAAACAGGCAAGGTGGAAACAGCCGGCACGCTGCAGTGTCTATCCAGAGGAAGTGGTAGAGTGGGGCAGCGATGGTGGCAGTGGAAGCCTGGGCACACAACTTACTTAGAAAAAAGAAAAAGCAAGCCTTTGGTTTACTTTGCAAATATTCTTCACATGTGTGCATATGTGGGTGTTGTGGCTGATTTTATGCATGTTGTTTTTTTAAAAAAAAGGATTCCCCCAGAATTATGTTTAAAAGTCTGCACCGGAACAGAGGAGGGTGTACTTTAAGACATTCATATCCAGAACCAGGATTGGATAGACTGGGATAGTTTTGTCCATCCTTTTTTTTTTTTTTTTTTCAATAATTTTTATTCAAATTTTCATAAAACATACAAGACGAAATCATAAAACATTCAAAGACAAAAAACAAAATCAAAAATAGTTAAAAAAAAACAAAAAAAAAAACAAAAATAAAAATAAAAATAAAAAATAAAGAGTAAAATATTGACTTCCCATTTGTCAAAGATCAGATCAGTTATAAGTCTATAATATATAACAATCCTGTCTCTTAAGTCATATTATAAAATCACTTTCCTCCAATAGTTATCTTACTTAATCATCAAATCTCATAAACATTACTTTATTCTTTCCACAAAAAGTCAAAGAGAGGTTTCAATTCTTTAAGAAATATATCTATCAATTTTTTTTTTCCAGATAAGCATATCGATTAATCCATCTCATTACTAATTATGATAATCTTATTGTCATAACCATAGTCAAAATAAACATTTCAATTAATCCATCACATCAGAATCTGTTAGGTTCAGTAATTTCAGTAGCCATTGTTCTATTATCCCTATTAGTTCCATTTTCCATCTTCCATCTTCTGTAGTCTTGTTAAGTCCAGTAATTTCAGTATCCAATCTTCCATTATCAGTATTCCATAATAATCTTGCTGTCAAAGCCATAGTCATATAGTAAGAGTCTGATGGGAATTACCTCTATCCCAAATATTTTCTTGCCATCCATTCTGAATAGGTTGCTGAAATACTGCTGTAAAATCATATCTCTGTTCTTTTTTTCAAAATACACTGGGTCATCTCTTGAAAGTTTTTCCATTGTCACATGGCTGCAGTTAATTCCATAGATTTTCTCTATATTGGGCTCCATCACGTCATTCCAGTCCAGAAGATTATCCATGCCATTGATAACTTTATCTCTAGAATCTTCATTAATTTCTTCAGAGATAACATTGAGTTCCAAACAATAGATTTTATTTCTAAAGTCCATAGACTCCAAATCTTTTTCCTGTTCCACGTTTGTTCCAATCTCCGGGGTCTCCTCTCTCACAGGGACCCCTGTTCCAGTCTCCAGGGTCTCCTCTCTCACAGGGACCCCTGTTCCAGTCTCCAGGGTCTCCTCTCTCACAAGGACCCCTATGTCTTTAATCTCCTGTGTCTCCAAACAATAGATTTTATTTCTAAAGTCCATAGACTCCAAATCTTTTTCCTGTTCCACGTTTGTTCCAATCTCCGGGGTCTCCTCTCTCACAGGGAGTTTTGTCCATCCTTAGTGCCATGTTCAACATTCTCTTTTAATTTTTCTTGTGGAATGAACCTTTTTCAGAAGCCTCAGAGTGCATTTGTGTGTGCTGGGAGTAGAGTGGGGATCCAGTGTATCTAATAAAAGAGACACTGTGAGAGTTCCTCAGGCCTTTCTGATGACCAGAGGCTGGGAAGAGTGGGTTAAGAGACAGAAAGAGCAACATCTTTGTGGGAGAGAGCACTGGGGTGTGTGATCTCAACTATGACCTGCAGCAAGGCCTGTTACCTGCTAGGCAGTGTGGGTCTAGGAAGCAGGACAGCTGTTCCCTTTATACACAGTCTGCAGGACATTTATTCATCAGATCATAACTTGGAAGGCAGGGTCCCCGTCTCCAGCATCCTATGAGGCTATCAGCATGAAAGTCTGCTAATCGCTGAAGAACTTGCTTCCTTGTCATTTCCTGAAAATCCTATGAGCCCATCAGAGCGAAATGAGTTCCTGTTAGTTTCTACTTCAAAAAGCCAAGTTGTGAGAATTCTGTAACTGCAGAATTGCCATTCCCAAACATTTGCTTTTGACTTGCTTAATGGGTAAAACATCTAAATATATATAGAATAGTAACACAATAGTAACTTGTATTTAGATTTAATTTTAGGTTTAGCAGGAAAAACTCAAAATGGGCATCTAACAGAACTCACTGAACAAGAAGTATTTAATGTTAAATTGTTCTCCTTTAACAAACACTCTGGGATTTATTCCTATGTAGTCACTCTACATGTATAGGGAAAAATACAACCTATTGTACAAGAAATGTACAGATTTTATGCTATTTAAATGCTGTTTTCTATTAAGCATGAATAGATAATAACTCAGTAGGTAAAAGTCCTTTTGAGATGTATCCAATTATTAATTATTGTTGTTTAAATCAACTATTCCTGTTGATCATATTAGACATACAAAGGTTGGATGATTTCTCTTTTTCCTTTCACAGAACGGTGGTTAGAATGTTTCTGGATCTTCGCCAAAGACTTCTGAGGAAGCTTAGCAGTCATGGAATAAGAGGAGAGGTCCTCTTGTGGATAAGGAATTGGTTAAGAAGCAGAAAGCAGAGAGTAGGAATAAACGGACAGTTCTCCCAATGGAGGGCTGTAGAAAGTGGAGTCCCTCAAGGATCGGTATTGGGACCTGTACTTTTCAACTTGTTCATTAATGACCTAGAATTAGGAGTGAGCAGTGAAGTGGCCAAGTTTGCTGACGACACTAAATTGTTCAGGGTTATTAAAACAAAAAGTGATTGCGAAGAGCTCCAAAAAGACCTCTCCAAACTGAGTGAATGGGTGGAAAAATGGCAAATGCAATTCAATATAAACAAGTGTAAAATTATGCATATTGGAGCAAAAAATCTGAATGTCACATATACGCTCATGGGGTCTGAACTGGCGGTGACCGACCAGGAGAGACACCTCGGGGTTATAGTGGACAGCACGATGAAAATGTCGACCCAGTGTGCGGCAGCTGTGAAAAAGGCAAATTCCATGCTAGGGATAATTAGGAAAGGTATTGAAAATAAAACAGATGATAGCATAATGCCGTTGTATAAATCTATGGTGTGGCCGCATTTGGAATACTGTGTACAGTTCTGGTCGCCTCATCTCAAAAAGGATATTATAGAGTTGGAAAAGGTTCAGAAGAGGACTCCCTTATGAGGAAAGGTTGCAGCATTTGGGGCTTTTTAGTTTAGAGAAAAGGCTGGTCAGAGGAGACATGATAGAAGTGTATAAAATTATGCATGGCATTGAGAAAGTGGATAGAGGGACTTCCCAGGAGGATTGCTCCGCCTGTGACTGCCTCTGAGACGAGCTCCCATCTCAGAGGAAGCTTTTTCAGTTTTAAAACCAGTCAGAAGAGCTCTTTGACTGGTAAAAACTTTCTCCCAGGCAAGGGAGAAACGAAGAGATCATCCATAGAAGCTTCGTTGTGTTTGTTGGGGGACTGGAATTCATTAGGATTGCCTATGAACGAAGGTGCAGCCAGCAGCGTCGGACGGAGACAGGAATTTCAAGCAAGCTCCCACTGATTAAGCAAGACGTTTTTCTTTTCTTCAAAGAAAAACAGATTTCAACAGGCAAGCATTCTTCTGTCTACTTTTATCATTTGGCCTAAATTGTTACAGCAAAAGAGATTTGTTAAAGAATCAGCAATAAAGAATCTCTGGGTGAGTTATACTTTTCTCTTTTATACACGGAATTAAGGAGGAAGAAAATCGAAATAGCTTATCTTTGTTTTTATTGCAAAAAGCTGGCCTGGAATTGAGCATTATAAAGATACAAACGGATGAGGGGCATCTAATCCCAGGAGAAAATCTGATTTATATGAACTTTTGAGTATTATATGTTTGGGACTATTTTTTCTGGTCTACTTCATTTTGACGAATCTGCTTGTTCTTTATGCCACTAACTATTTTGATGCTGTGAACTAAATTTGTTTTGCATTCTTGGACACATAAGAGATAAGGCAGTTTGTGCTGCCTAGATTATGATGTCATCAGGCTTAGAATATTAACTCTTTTGTTGCTGGAAAAAAATAAATTGCTCTTTGCTTGGGAATAGTGGCTATATTGGAAATTGAAGGGGTTTTTTTTTCTCGGTCTTAAGAATGACAATCAAGAAAGTGGCTGAGACCCTGGATGTACAGGAAGGGGTTCTCTCTCTAAATATGTTTCAGAAAATAATGGATGAGATTGAGATGGTGAAACGGGAGCTGAGACAGGGCAGACAAGAGATGAAAATTGAATTTGGCAAAATGAAGCAGGAGCTGAAAGAAATCGGGGATTCTATGAGAGAGGAGGTAGATGAGATCAAAGATATAACTGGACAAGCAATAGAAGATGAAAGAAAAATTAAAGGGAGGATGCAAGTCCTGGAGATTGGAACAGATATATCAAATGTGGAACTGGAAAAATATTTGGAGTTTGTGGATCCTGGAGATAAAGATTACTGTTTGGAATTTGGCATTGTCCCTGGAGAAATTGATGAATATATCAGAGATAAAGCTATCAATGTTTCGATGGAATTTCTGGACTGGAATGATTTGATGGAACTTGAAATAGAGAAAATTTATAGAATTAATTCCAGATATGTGACAATGGAAAAACTATCAAGAGATGTGCTAGTGCATTTCGTAAAAAAGAGGAACAGAGATATGACTTTACAACAATATTTCAGCAACACATTCAGAATTGATGGCAAGGAAATATTTGTGATGAAGGAAATTCCCATCAGACTCTTACTATATGACTATGACTATGACAGCAAGATTATTATGGGTGCAAGGATGGAAGTTGGAAGATGGAATTAACACTGATAATGGAAAAATGGCTATTGAAATTACTGGACCTAGCAGACTTGATGAGATGGATTAATTGACATGTTTATTTGGAGAAAAATCGATGGATATATTTCTCAAGGAGTGGAAACCTCTCTTTGACTTTTTGCTGAAAGAATAAAGTGATGTTAATGAGATTTGATGATTAATTAAGATAACTACTGGAGGAAAGTGATTTTGTAATATATTAAGAGACAGGTTTGTTATATATTATAGACCTATAACTGATCTGCGACAAATCGGAAGTCAACATTTTATTTTATTGTTTAATTTGTTTCTTTTTTGTTTTGTTTTGTGTTTGAAAATTTGAATAAAATTAATGATAAAAAAAGAGAAAGTGGATAGAGAAAAGTTCTTCTCCCTCTCTCATAATACTAGAACTCGTGGACATTCAAAGAAGCTGAATGTTGGAAGATTCAGGACAGACAAAAGGAAGTACTTCTTTACTCAGCACATAGTTAAACTATGGAATTTTCTCCCACAGGATGCAGTAATGGCCACCAGCTTGGACGGCTTTAAAAGAAGATTAGACAAATTCATGGAGGACAGGGCTATCAATGGCTACTAGCCATGATGGCTGTGCTCTGCCACCCTAGTCAGAGGCAGCATGCTTCTGAAAACCAGTTGCCGGAAGCCTCAGGAGGGGAGAGTGTTCTTGCACTCGGGTCCTACGTGCGGGCTTCCCCCAGGAACCTGGTTGGCCACTGTGAGAACAGGATGCTGGGCTAGATGGGCCACTGGCCTGATCCAGCAGGCTCTTCTTATGTTTTTATACATGTGAATATGTTGTCATGATATTAAAAGCAGGGACATTTTGCACAGCTGCTGCCAGCCTATAAGGAATGCAAAGCAATAGCTTGGTACTCTAACATTATGTGACACTCAGTCTGTCAAAAATTCTATGAATATTCAATGAGAATTTTAATGTATTGTAATCAAGGAAGAGTTCAGGAGAGAAATCTTAAATACATTGTCATCTCATTTTAAATGCATTGTTTTGCCCATGAAGTGACCTTAGGGAATTTGATGTTTCTCTTCTCTGTGTAGCTTACACCAAATGTTTATTAGGAAAAATTCTGATAAAAGTATATAATCTACTCCAAAGGAGGAGGTAGATTTCTTCTAATGAAAATCAGCTTTTAATCCCTCAGTTTGTTTTTCTAATTTACTCTAAAACAAAAATGAAAGTAGGCGTTTGTAGCCTGACCCTTGGATAGCTGAATCTTGCCGTGTTCTGTTTCTTTGATGCATTTCAACATCACCATAATGAAATTTGCATTTAAATGCCCATGATTTTAAAAAATCATTTAAAATTTTTTTAAAAAATGTATTACATTGGGCCTCTTTGCATGGGTATAGCTGAACATTTTTTTAGATTTTGTGTCCTGATTTTCATATAAAAGAGTCAACTTTTGGTTGCTGATCAGTAAGACAACAATCCAACATTCTGCATATTCATTCTGTTAATTTTCTACAAATATATATAGTGATGAAACAAAAGATTTGTGTATTGTGTATCAAGTTGTCTTATAATATTTAGATTTTTCTTTAAAGGTGTTTTTAATGTATTTTATACTTTAGACTTTAAGCTTAAAAGGTAGGCTATCTTACTGTATTGTATTTTTGTAAGCATCATGCTACTCATGAATGCTTCTGCACAGGTGCACGCCTGCACTGAAGTGTTTACAGGTAGTGTGATGCTTACAGTTGTGGAGGAAAGGAGAGGTAAACTTTGGCTGCAATGGCAGGGATGGCAAGGGGGAGACGAGGGCAACGACAATGACAAGAAGGGCAACGAAGCATACAGCCCTGGGTTTCTCTGTGGGACTGGATACACTTTCCTCCGATCCGCCACTGCCACCATTCGATACAACTGTTCAGCCTTGGTTACTTTGCTATTCCCCCTGGTATGTGTTTCCAGCTGAAGGAATCAGGCTTATGTTTAACCAAGAAAGTATTTATTAAGAATTAATATTATTAGAAATAACAAGATTACTTTTAGAATGTTTCACAAGCGTATGGTTTCATCTATATTCTGTTAGGTACTTGACTTCTTACTAATTGCCTCAGAACTCCGACTCACTCTCAACTCCACCAAACCTCAAATCTCCAACCTCTCTCTCAACCTCTCAAACACCACCTCAACCTCAACCTCTTCTAACACCACTCAGATTTAACTGTCATTCTTCCATTTATACTCCCAGCCATTCAAACGCTCAGCCAATCATCCAGCATTCTACTGCTCATCTACTCCCCCCTCCTCTTTCACTCCACTTACCATATGTCTTCTATATAAACAGCACTTACCATATTTACAATATAAGCAGGAACATCACATTTCCCCCCTCTTAAAATAACAGCAAAGTATTATTCCTACTCTAGGATTCATATGATGCATTAATAATAAAAAACAAGTCTCTAGGGGGAAATGTCTTTTCGCACCCACGTCTAGGTCACGTCACTGCAGTCCCGGCCATCTGTCTTGAAAGTCCATCGGCTAATACATTGTCCTTGCCTTTTATGAACTTAAAGTCCACCTGGTATTCTTGTAAAGCCCAGGACCACCTCTGCAGCATGGTGTTATTATTTCTCATGGTCTCTAACCATAGCAATGCTCGATGATCCGTTCTCACTGTAAATCTTCATCCCCACACGTATGGGCACAACTTGCTCAGTCACCACACGACCGCTAGGCACTCCTTTTGGACCAACGAATAATTCTTCTCCTGCGATGTCAGTTTGCGACTAAGATACGCCACTGGATGTCTGGTGCCTCCCCTCTCTTGCAGCAAGACGACTCCCAGCGCTAGATCTGACGCATCCATAGCCACGATGAATGGTTGCTCGAAATCTGGTGCTATCAATACAGGCCCTTGGCACAAGGCTTGCTTTAGAAGGTCAAAAGCCTTTTGACATTCATCCGTCCACACCACACACTTAGCAAACTTTTTTCTTGTTAGCTCATGCAAGGGGGTTCCTATTTCCCCAAAATCTTTTATAAATTTACGGTAAAAACCAGCCACACCTAAAAATGCTCTCCCTTGTTTCCTGATTTCCTCAAGCACTCTTTCATTCTGACTCACTCGTTTGTGTAATGAGAAAGAAATAATTGGGCTTGATTCCTTTAAACTACTGGGATGCTTGGGTAAGGTACATGTTATGTCTGCACCATGAGGCTTTTTAACCCCATGGAATATTTTTTATTTTATTTTATTTTATTTTATTTTATTTTTATTTTTATTTTTTATTTTTATTTACTGTTACTTAGGAATAGGCCTGCCTGTTGGCAAATAGGAGGGAGCTATGTGCAGACTGGAGGGGGATAGTGTGGGGGTGGTGGTGAGCCACAATATTCAAAGGCTAGGCGGCAGATTCTGGAGAGGCGCGGGAAACAGGCCAAGCTGGCATCGGGGAACCAGGGATAGATGCTTAATATCCATCCCTTGTTCTGGGCCTGTTTACCACCAGAAGATAACTGGGGGAAGCAGAACTCCATCCAATCTTCGATTGCTGTTGTGCAACGCCAGGTCTGTGGTACAGAAAACATCACTCATCCATGATATGATCATGGATGAGGACATAGACCTGGTGTGTATTATGGAGACATGGCTGGATGAGGCCTCAGCTCCTATACTTGAGGCCATGTGTCCAGCTGGTTTCCGATATGCACAGCAGCCGAGGATTGGTAGGCGGGGAGGGGGAGTGGCAGTCATCTATCGGGAATCTTTGTGTTTCGCCAGACCCACGAGACCAAGTTTGTTGATTGCATGTACTGGAGGTTGGGCCCAAAGGGCAGTTTAGGGATTCTACTTGTGTACCGCCCACCCCGCTGCACAGCAGAATCCCTGACTGAGGTGCTCGAGGTGATCTCAGGCGTGCGGTTGCTCTCCCCCAACCTTGTGGTGATGGGGGATTTCAATGTACACGCCGAGTCTGTCCTCACAGGAGCCCCTCAGGATTTCATGGAAACCATGACTTCTTGGAATCTGCACCTTAGTAATATAGGGCCTACCCATGTAGCCGGTCATGCTCTCGACCTTGTGTTTGTCTCGGGAGGGGAGGAAAGTGCTCTGAAAATGGGGATGATTTCTTCTAACCCCGTGTCATGGTCAGATCACTATCTGGTGAATATAGATCTCTTGATGCCACACGCCCTCCGCAGGGGACAAGGACCTATTAGAATGGTCCGCCCCAGACGCCTGATGGAGCCCAAAGGATTCCTGAATGCGCTGGGGGATATGGAGCTGGCTGAAAGACGCCCGGTCGAATCCCTGGTGATGGAGTGGAATAAGGAGGTCACTAGGGCGGTGGACCGGGTGGCTCCGAAATGTCCTCTCCCCCTGAATAGAACTCAGACAGCACCCTGGTATACACCACGGTTGCGGGGTCTGAGACAGGAGGTGAGACGACTTGAGCACCGGTGGCGGAAATTTCGCACTGAAGACGATCGGACACGGGTTAGAGCAGCAATAGCTGCCTACCAGGTGGCAACAAAGGCAGCAAAGAGAAATTTCTTTGCTGCCTCTATTGCGTCGGCAGAGTGCTGTCCCAGGAGATTGTTCCAAGTGGTCCGAAGCCTGGTCGGTCTA
The DNA here is from genome assembly GCF_030035675.1 of Rhineura floridana. Taxonomy (NCBI): domain Eukaryota; kingdom Metazoa; phylum Chordata; class Lepidosauria; order Squamata; family Rhineuridae; genus Rhineura; species Rhineura floridana. Next base: position 2,914,517 of record NC_084484.1, read on the forward strand.
GTTGCTCAGGAACCCATGGAACATTCTAAAATCTCCTGTGATAATTTTGCTAAACACTTTGTCGATAAAATCGAGCACCTGAAGAGCATGCTTCCGCTCGCCGTGGAGACAGGAAGTGGGCCAGAGTCGGCCAGTTGCAATCCGGTCTATTGGGATCAGTTTCAGCCTCTTCTCTCTGAGGAAGTGGACAAGGTGCTCGGTACTGTGAAGCCAACCACTTGTCTGGTTGATCCTTGCCCTTCATGGCTCATTATGAGCTGTAAAGAGAGACTGAGTGAAGGGATCAAGGCGGTGGTGAATGCATCCTTGCAAGAGGGTGCAATGCCATCAGCCCTCAAGGAAGCGGTGATAAAGCCCATCTTAAAAAAACCGTCCTTGGATCCCCAAGAGTTAAACAACTTTCGCCCAGTCTCTAATTTACCATTCTTGGGCAAGATGATTGAGAGGGTGGTGGCTGCGCAGTTACAGACACACTTGGAGGAAACGGATTATCTAGATCCATTCCAATCGGGTTTCAGGACTGGCCATGGAATGGAAACAGCCTTGGTCGCTCTGGTAGATGATATGAGGAGGGCATTGGATAGGGGTGAATACATCTTCCTTGTCCTCCTGGACCTCTCAGCAGCTTTCGATACCTTTGACCACGGTATCCTTTTAAATCGCCTAGAGGGATTAGGAATAGGAGGCACTGTTTTGCAGTGGTTCCGTTCCTATCTCTCGGATGGGCAGCAACGGGTGGCATTGGGAGATGAGGTTTCAGACCCTTGGCCTCTTCATTGCAGAGTGCCACAGGGTTCTATCCTCTCTTCCATGCTATTCAACATCTATGTGAAACCGCTGGGGGCTATCATCAGGAGTTTCGGGCTGCAGTGTCATCAGTATGCAGATGACACTCAGGTCTATCTCTCATTTAAGTCCTCACCGGAGTTGGCTGTGAACACCATGTCCAAGTGCCTGGAATCCATAAGTGGATGGATGGGAGAGAATAGGCTGAAGCTGAACCCCGATAAGACTGAGGTATTACTTGTGGGAGATAAAAGCAGGTTAGGAATTACTGACCTGATGCTTAATGGGGTGAGTTTACCCCTGAAGGACCAGGTCCGCAGTCTTGGGGTCATCCTTGACTCCCAGCTGTCCATGGAGGCTCAGATTACAGCAGTGAGCCGAGCAGCTTGGTATCAATTACATCTGATACGGAGACTGCGACCCTACCTTCCTGTTCATCTGCTCCCCCAAGTGATACATGCCCTGGTCTCCTCTCGCTTAGACTACTGCAATGCGCTCTACGTGGGGTGACCCTTGAAAATGGTCTGGAAATTACAACTGGTGCAGAATGCGGCGGCTCGTTTGATTACGCATAGCCGTCGCTGGGATCATATCACCCCAGTGTTATTAGATCTTCACTGGCTACCAGTTGTCTACCGGGCCCAATTCAAGGTGTTGGTGTTGACCTTTAAAACCCTATACGGTTTCGGCCCAGTGTATCTGAAGGAACGCCTCCAGAACCACCGATTGTGCTGCCTGATTTATTTTATTTATTTATTTATTTATTTATTTATTTAATTTATATACTGCCCTAAGCCCGAAGGCTCTCTGGGTGGTGTACATAAAATAAGAACAAGAGCAATATATAAATACAATAAGTACAATGAATCAAAAACCAAAAACAGACAAACAATACAAGAACCAAACAACGTCAAAATACAAAATACCTTCTCTCGGTCCCACCTGTGAGAACAGCCAGGCTGGTATGGACCAGAGAGAGGGCTTTTTCTGTTGTGGCCCCCACCCTCTGGAACTCCCTCCCTCTCGATCTCAGACATGCTCCCTCCTTGTTAAGCTTTCGCCGAGCCTTAAAGACCTGGCTCTTCAGGCAGGCCTACAAGATTGGAACAGATTAACTCTATGTTATAATGAACTGAAGGATGGTTTTTAGCTTAAATTTGCTTGTGTGATATATATATATATGTATTGTTTTTTTAATCTTGTTGTAAGTCGCCTAGAGTGTCCCTAGCCCGGACAGATAGGCGACTGAAAAATAAAATTTATTATTATTATGATGATGATCTAGAGTCATTAGGATTTTTACTTCTGTAGACAGACTAGTGAAGAAATCCTTCAAGAACCCCAGGGTATCCTGATCAATATTGAGACGAAGTGGCACTAATGACACTCGTAAACAACACTCTTGTGATCTGCCCAACTCAGGACACACCTGCAATGCTTTGACTGTCAACATATTAGAATGTGCCTTTCTAAACATTTCTTTACTACAGTAAAGGTATAAAAATGTATTCATCTGAGATGTATCTAAACGATCTCTGTTCTCAAGATCTTGAACCACAACCACTTGACAAGAAACTGGTTGCTTTAACAAGTTGACCTCACATTCTGATTCGCCAGATGGATATACTTCAGGCTTGCTCTCACCCTGTTTAATTGTATTTCCATCAAGAAATCTGGGTCCCTTCCTCTTCCCCACAGGATGTATTACACCCATGCGTTGTGGATGTATAAGAAGGAAAACTCTGAAGACTAATGTAGTTTTTAACCAAAGATGTAGGTGGTGCATTTCCAAAGTCCTTCCCCCCATAAAAGTACCAAATGGGTGAGGTTTCTTTCACAGCATAGCACACCAATGGAATAGGAAATCTCAGTGGAGCTTTTGTTTTTACCCCACTTTTTCCCACTTTATGACATACCATACTTGATGAACAATATTGTTTGACATCTTCAGAAATGTTTCGCCAATAATAGTGTTCAGGCAATCTTTTCTTGGTCTTCTTTATTCCAAGATGCCCTAAACATGGGACATCATGGGCTACCTCTAGCAATCTGGCTCTGTATTTGCTAGGTACCACCAATTGTTTCACTGGTTCACATTCATTCTCTCTCTCAGCAGGCATCCACAGTCTGTACAGCACACCATTTTCCCACACAGTTTGATCCCTCAAAGTCTCTGTAAAGGGGATTCTGTGTTGGAGGGCTTTTCCCTTCATTATACTCAAACTGCTATCATTTTTCAGCTCCTCCCTGAATTGTTGTGTCTCTGTGTCAGAGACCATTCGAAACAGTGTATCTCTCTCTGCAGGCCTGCTAGGGGTTGCTATGGCGACCTCAGGCTCGATAACATGTTCCACCCTGTTTTCTTCAGCCACTGTTGAAATGGCTTCTGTTGCTTTGCCAAGTTGTTGTCTGGTTACCACATATATTTTTCCTTGTGCCCCCATAACATCTCTTCCCAATATCACTGGTTCTTGTTGTTGGGCATTAATACATACTCTACACATCTCCTCCTTTCCTCTGCACTCTAATTTTATCAGGGCCATGGGTATGCTTTCTGGTTCACCCCTCACTCCTTGGATTGTCACCGTTTCCTGAGGTAATACTTCCTCAGATTTTATCAAATCTGGCAGTAACGTCTGAGCGGCACCAGTATCCAGCAATGCCTAATAATTTGCCCCTTGCACACTCACTTCTTCCCAAAGACTCGAATCAAAGTCTTGCACATTTGTCCAGTTTATCTGGCAGAACTGAACTTTCTTTGTTTCTAACTCCCTTGGTTCTGTTTTCACTGCCCTTCCCTGAGCAGGATTACCAATGGGGTTGGCAACCTCACATTGAAAACGTAGGTGCCCCGGCCTACCACATTTATAACATAATTTCTCCTCCATTTTGGGGTACACAGATCCACTCTGGGGTGTCCTATGCCCTTCAGACTTTATTGGAGGACTCGCTCACTGTGGTACCACATCCTTTCTGCCATCATTATATGGTCTGGGTTTAAACTCTCTCAGTGTTTTGCTCACCCAGCCAGTTCTATTTGAGGCAAAGTGATCTGCCAACTCTGCTGCCTCTTGAACAGATTTAGGGGAACGGTCTTTGACAAGGAGCTTTATTTCTAGTGGCAACTGATGGTATAGTTGGTCCAGTATCATGAGGCTTTTCATCTCTTCCACTGATTGAGCTTTGGCACTTCCCATCCACTTTCCAAATATGTCCACCAATTTTGCTCCCAGTTCAACAAAAGACCTCCCTGCCTGGATCTGGCAGTTTTGAAATAACTTCCTGAAATAGCCAGGTCCCAGTCTGAATCTTTTGTACACTGCCTCTTTAAACTCGGCATATGTGACGGGCCTGTCTGAGGTGAAATATTGGTATACCTCTGCCAATTCCCCTTTGATCAGATTTGATAAATATTGCATATATTTATCCTCCGGTAGCCCCCACATCTGAGCTGCCTTTTTGAAGGTGTTGAGGTAAATTTGTGGATCTTGTCCAGGTTCAAACACCGCAAAATGTTTTGGTGTAACCTTTATCTTTGTTTCATTTCTGTCTTTTCTTGTTTCATTGGAATGAAACTTCTCTCTTTCAAATTTTAACTTTTCCACCTGTATCTCAGCATCCAATGCTCGTTGCTTCTCCCTCTCCTCAAACTCCATTCTCATTCTCTCTATTTCCAACTCCCACTATTTTTCTTTCTCATCAGCCTCCATCCTCAATCTCTCAGTTTCCAACTCCCACTGTCTTTCTTTCTCATCAGCCTCCATCCCCAACTTTTCAGTTCCCAACTCACGTTCCCATCTTAACTTCTCTCTTAAATACTCTATATAAGCGAGATTGCTTGAGTACCCTTCTGGGTTCTCTTCTCTGACAGGTTGTTTTTGTTAGACAGATGCAAATGCTATCAATGCTACTCGCAATTCATCTATCCCTTTACTCTCGTGAGGTAAATTGAATGTTATGCACTTCTCCACCAGCTCCTCTCTTTTCATCTTTATATATTCAGCCATGTTTTAGGAGTTCACTCACACTTTGCCACACACTCTTTGCCAGTCACTCTCACAAGTAATCTTTGTTTGTTATTTCTTTTTGCCACACCACTTTTAGGGACTCTCTATTGTTTGTATCCCACCGCTACAGCCACCGCATGTGGCGTCCTTCCCTAGCACCACCAGTGAAGCTCTCACTTGTGGCTACCAGCAGACAGGAACGTCTTGTTTTCTTCTTACACTTTACAGCTCTAGCACAGATTTCAACAAATCCCCCTGCTAGGCCTTACTACCCCACACTCTGTATCTCTTATAACCTTTAGACTGTACCTAGTCTCTGCCTGGCTGTCTCGATACCTTGTGTCTATGGGTATAGGTAATTCACAACCTCCCCCCCCCGCAGCCTCTTGTCTCTGAAGCATACAGCCCTGGGTTTCTCTGTGGGACTGGATACACTTTCCTCCGATCCGCCACTGCCACCATTCGATACAAGTGTTCAGCCTTGGTTACTTTGCTATTCCCCCTGGTATGTGTTCTCAGCTGAAGGAATCAGGCTTATGTTTAACCAAGAAAGTATTTATTAAGAATTAGAAATAACAAGATTACTTTTAGAATGTTTCACAAGCATATGGTTTCATCTATATTCTGTTAGGTACTTGACTTCTTACTAATTGCCTCAGAACTCCGACTCACCCTCAACATCACCAAACCTCAAATCTCCAACCTCTCTCTCAACCTCTCAAACACCACCTCAACCTCAACTTCTTCTAACACCACCCAGATTTAACTGTCATTCTTCCATTTATACTCCCAGCCATTCAAACGCTCAGCCAATCATCCAGCATTCTACTGCTCATGTAAAATGTAAAAATGTAAATTTAATTTTTAGGTCACCTATCTGGCCGAAGCCACTCTAGGCGACGCACATATTAAATTTCAATAAAATACAGTAAAATACAGTAAATACAATAAAATATGATATACTCAGCAATAACAAAAATAACAACATATGCAGTACATAACAACAGGCATTCAATATGTAAATTAGCCCACCCCGGCGGTCCCAAAGGCCTGTCCAAACAGCCAAGTTTTTAAGGCTTGGCGGAAAGTATCCAGGGAAGGGGCATGCCGAAGATCGAACGGGAGGGAATTCCAGAGAGTGGGGGCCGCCACTGAAAAAGCCCTCTCTCTAGTCCCCACCAACCTAGCCACTGTTGTTGGTGGGATTGAGAGAAGGCCCTGTGTATTCCCCCCTCCTCTTTCACTCCACTTACCATATGTCTTCTATATAAACAGCACTTACCATATTTACAATATAAGCAGGAACATCACATTGTATATGCAACAACCTCCAGGTTTCGTGAACCAGAAGCAAGCACATCTTGTATGCAAGCTTAAAAAGGGCCTGTATGGACTCAAGCAAGCTACAAGGGCCTGGAACGAGAAACTGGATAAAATGCTCAAGGAGCTAGGCTTCAAGCAAGGTGATGTAGACCAATGCCTGTATACCAGAAGCAAAGGTGGACATTTGACATATATTCTGATTTATGTCGATGACTTGATCGTGGCGATGCAAAGAGATCAAGACTACAGAGAAGCTGTACATCATTTGAACAAAGAAGTTGAAATCAAAGAGCTAGACAGTGTAACATACTACCTAGGCATCCAGATTGAAACGGAAGCAGATGGCTCCTACCTACTCAACCAAAAACATCTTTTAGAGACTCTAGAACTCAAGGATGCCTATCCTGTAGCAACGCCTATGGCAACAGACTTTCTTAAAGACAATGATGTAGGCGAACATTTACCAAATAATAACAAGTACAGAACAGCAATAGGGAAGCTTTTGTACTTGACCACAAACACCAGACCTGACATAGCAAGTGTAGTAGGGATCATATGTAGGAAAACTAGCACACCCACACAAAAGGACTGGATTGCTGTCAAAAGGGTGGCTAGATACTTGAAAGGGACTATGGACTTTAAGCTGAGATTGCCAGCTAATAGTGATCCAAAGCTTGTGTGTTACATTGATGCTGACTGGGCTGGGGATAGCTCAGACTCCAAGTCAACTAGTGGCTTTCTGTTTATGTATGGAGATGGAGATGTATGGAGATCTCCTGGGCTAGTCACAAGCAAGACATAATAGCATTTTCTTCCACAGAAGTTTAGTATATAGCTGCTGCAGAAGCCTGCAAAGAAGCCATTTGGCTCAACAGACTACTAAAGGACCTTGAAATTTATTTTATTTATTTTTATTTATTTATTCAGCTTCTATCCCGCCCGACTAGCAACAGCTCTCTGGGCGGCAAACATGAATATCATAAAATCACAAATGCAATAAAATCACGCAGTGCAATGCAACAAGTAGTATAAACAACACAAACTAAAATCAATACAACATTACCTAAAGTAAAAATTAACTTAAACTAAAATTAAATTAACAATGAAATTAGAGTTAAATTAAAATTAAATTAAATTAAACTTAAAATGCCTCGGAGAAGAGGAAGGTTTTAACTTGGCGCCAAAAGGATAATAGTGTCGGCGCCAAGCACACCTCCTCGGGGAGACTATTCCACAATTCGGGGGCCACCACTGAGAAGGCCCTAGATCTTGTCAGCACCCTCCGGGCCTCCTTATGAGATGGGACCCGGAGGAGGGCCTTCGTAGAAGACCGCAGTGTACGGGCCGGTTCGTACCGGGAGAGGCGTTCCGACAGGTATTATGGTCCCGTGCCGTATAGGGCTTTATAGGTCAATACCAGCACTTTGAATTTGGCCCGGAAGCATATTGGAAGCCAGTGCAGGCGAGCCAGAACAGGAGTTATATGCTCGAACCGCTTGGTCCTAGTGAGCAATCTGGCTGCCGCATTCTGCACTAGCTGTAGCTTCCGAGCTGTCTTCAAAGGTAGCCCTACGTAGAGCGCGTTGCAGTAGTCCAAACGCGAGGTTACCAGAGCATGTACAACTGATGTGAGGTCCTCCTTACTCAAATAGGGACGTAGCTGGGCTACCAACCGAAGTTGGTAGAACGCATTCCGTGCCACCGAGGCTACATGAGTCTTGAGTGAGAGGGAAGAGTCTAAAAGGACTCCCAGACTACGGACCTGCTCCTTTAGGGGGAGTGTAACCCCATCCAGGACAGGATATGTATCCACCATCCGATTAGAAAAACCATCCACCAGCAGCATCTCAGTCTTGTCAGGATTGAACCTCAGTTTGTTAGCTCTCATCCAGTCCATTGTCGTGACCAGGCAATGGTTCAGCACATCGACGGCCTCACCTGAAGATGATGAAAAGGAGAAATAGAGCTGCGTGTCATCAGCATACTGATGGCAACGCACTCCAAAACTCCTGATGACCGCAACCAACAGCTTCATGTAGATATTAAAAAGCATGGGAGACAGAACCGACCCCTGCGGGACCCCACATTGGAGAACCCACGGTGTCGAGCAATGTTCCCCAAGCACTACCTTCTGGAGACGGCCCACTAAGTAAGAGCGGAACCACTGCCAAGCAATGCCTCCAACTCCGTGAGCCTCTCCAGAAGGATACCATGGTCGATGGTATCAAAAGCCGCTGAGAGATCAAGGAGGATCAACAGAGTTATACTCCCTCTGTCTCTCTCCTGACATAGGTCATCAAACAGGGCGACCAAGGCCGTCTCAGTGCCGAAACCAGGCCTGAAACCTGAATGGATCTAGATAATCGGTTTCATCCAATAGCGCCTGGAGCTGTCCGGCGACCACTCGCTCCAAGATCTTGCCCAGGAATGGAATATTCGCTACAGGTCTGTAGCTGCTGAAATTTTCTGGGTCCAAGGAAGGTTTTTTCAGGAGTGGTCTCACCACCGCCTCTTTCAGGCAGCCAGGGACCACTCCCTCTCGTAAAGAGGCATTTATCATTTCCTTGGCCCAGGCAACTGTTCCATCCCTGCTAGATTTTATTAGCCAAGAGGGGCAAGGATCCAGTACTGAAGTGGTCGCACATACCTGTCCAAGCACCTTGTCCACGTCCTCCAGCTGAACCAACTGAAACTCATCCAATAAAACATGACAAGACTGTGCTCCGGACACCTCACTAGGATCAGCTGCTATAAAATGGGAGTCTAAGTCCCGGCGAATGCATGAGATCTTATGCTGGAAGTGCTCTGCAAACTCATTACAGCAGGCCACCGAAGTGTCTAGCATGTCCTGTAGGCCTGGATGGAGTAGCCCTTGGACAACTCTAAAAAGCTCCGCTGGGCGGCAAATAGATGACTTGATGGCGGCAGCAAAATGTTGTTTCTTCGCCATCCTCACCGCGCCTACATACAACTTGGTGGAAGCACAAACCAGCGCATAATTGCATTCGTCGGGAGTTCGTCTCCACCTCCGCTCAAGCCGCCTCCTATCTTGTTTCATCGCTCTCAGCTCTGGAGTATACCAAGGAGCTGTATGAGCTCTACAGAGGAGGGGGCGCACAGGAACGATCGTGTCAACAGCCCGGGTCATCTCTGCATTCCACAGATTAGCCAGGGCTTCAACAGGAGCGCCAGTCCTATCAGCCGGAAAATCCCCCAGAGCCCTTTGAAAACCTTCAGGATTCATTAGTCTCCGGGGGCGGACCAATTTAATAGGTCCCCCACCCTTGCAGAGGGAAGAGGCCGCTGAGAGCCTAAACTTCAGCAAGCAGTGATCTGTCCATGACAAAGGGACGGATGTAAGATCCCCCACATCCAGATCACTATCCCCATGTCCAGTAGCAAAAACAAGGTCTAGGGTATGCCTATCCAGACCTATCCAGGTGATGGAAGGCAACCAAAGTTGTATTAGATTTTCTCAGACTGAGAGAATCACTCCACGTACTAAACATGTAGCTATAAAATACCATATTGTATGTGAGTTGACAGAGAAAGGATTCATCAAGATGAACTACTGTCCAACTGCAGAGATGACAGCTGACATCTTGACAAAGCCATTACCAGGAGACTGTTTCCAGAGACTTCGTGTCAAAATGGGCTTGTTAGATTAATGTATGCAAATTAGAGGAGGAGTGTTGGAATAGGCAAATATTGCATGTTCACTTTAAGGGATATTTGGGCAATATCCCATGTACCTGTTTACCATGATGTAACTTCCAAATGGGTGGGGTTTCGTTACCTGACTTCCTCCTCCTTTGTCCTGGGGATTTTTGAATATCCTCCATTGCTGATCTTCCTACCTTAGAGAGAGGCCGCATGGCACAGATGCTCTCTCTGAGAGCATCCATTACTAAAGACCAAGATGGACTGAGACTATTTTTTCTTTCATTTAAGCTATAGAGCCTATGTTCCTAACATATCAGGTTGTAAGTAAACATTCTTTTTCTTTTACCTAAAGGATTGTGTCTGTTGTTATTTATATAGAGAAAGGTGGGGCTGGTTTATTCTCATTCTGCTACTTGTATTTTTACAACTCTGCTAAGAAATAGGACCAACCAAATTAGTTCCTATTTCTGTGTGTATTTTTATAATACCGGACAATGCATTCATTAGTGAACTGAAAAGAACAATATTAAAATATACTTTTTTAAATGGGGGAAAGGCTGTAGCTCAGTGGTATGGCACATACTTTGCATGCCAAGGTCCAAAATCCAATATCTGGAAAATACTATTGCCTGGAATCCTGGAAAGCCAATGCTAGTCCATGTCACCAGTACTGAAATAGATAGTACCATATGGCTTGAGTCCATATAAAGCAGATTCTTTTCTTCCTAAAAGAGGAAAGAGACCGAAGAGCCACAGTAACTCTGAAATTTATTTATGCATTTTATTTACAACATTTATATACCTCTTTATTGTAAAAAAAATCTCAAAGTGATTTTCAGAATAAATAAAAACAAAACAATTATTGGCAAAAACAATGAAAAACAGGTATTTAAAACATTCAAAATAATAAAACCAACAAGTTAAAAATAGATTAAAAATGTAATAGCTTCCACATGGCTGGGTAGGTGTACCTAAACAAAAATGTTTTTAGCAGGTGCCAAAAAAGGTACAATAAAGGAACCTAATATCAATAGGCAGGGAATTCCAAAGCGTAGGTGCTGTCACACTAAAGGATTGATTTCTTACAAGAGCAGAACAAGTACTATGTGGTGCCCGTAACATGGAAAGCACAGCTTGAACTTGGCCTGGTACCAAATCGGCAACCAGTGCAGATTTCAGAGCAGAGGTATTATGTGCTGATAGGGTCTCACTCATGTGAGCAATCATGCCACAGCATTCTGCACTAACTGTAGCCCCTGGGTCAGGCTGTGCTGAATGGGGATTTCTGTGGCCTGGGCTGCCAGGATGTTTTTAGTTTTGGTTGGGAATCCTGAGTGATTGCGGGATGCTGAGTTTTCTGTCTTACTCATAGGAATCTTGTTGTGGTTGGTATGGTATTGCATTGATAACTGTCTTTTTCTGTTTGCATTTCATTTATCTCTGATAGCATTCCCTTACATCCATAGAAACAACAGTGTTTCCATGTGCTCACCCCAACCCCCTTAAACCCACTGAGGATGCACCTTGTTGGTTGCATATTGGTTTGTTTCTTGCCCAATAGTGGTAAAGGGGAATTCACATACTGGAAAGTGTGGCTTCAGCTGCTGCTGTTCCCAAGCTACTGCCTGTAAAGATAGACCAAACCATGTGTGTTTTTTCTCTGTCAATTATTACTCACTGGAATTGCGTTGGTTGTCAAAAGTGAGTTTATAGCAGCCCACAGAGTAGGCAGGAAAGGGTAGAGAATCTTCTTAACTCTTACTCATTTCCCAAACCTCTCTCTGCAGTGAAGGGTCAAGTCTGTAAAGAAGTTTGGAGTAGCTATCTTAAAAGGCAGGCAGGGCATTCCAGGCAAGAGGTTGCCAACCCTGCTTTGATATTGATATCTTTGCAGAGGATCCTTAGCCAAGCCTTACCAACAGCACAGTTCTAACCATATCTACTTAGAAGTAAGTCCTGTTGAGTTCTATGGGGCTTAGTAATTGAGCTTAGAATTGCAGGCTTCAGGGGCATCCATCTTACTTCCTAAGTGCTCCCATCTAACATCTTCACAACCCTAGGATCTCTTTTTCCTATAATGACCTTCTGGTGACCGGCCTGGCCTGAGAGCACTTAAACCCTTCTTGCAGAAGTAAGTAAACTAGATTAAATGTTCCCTACCCAGGCTCCCTAAGCAGGTGGGAAGAAATGATCTTGTCACTTCAGCTGGACCTGGGAATACCCTCATTTGGCTAAGATTTCTATCTTAATTTCCAGTCAGAGATTTTTGTGTGTGTGAGTGATATGCTCCAAGCAACTGTGGTTGATGCTTAATGTAGAGTGTTTAATGACATCATTTGGGCGCACCCCTGTGACACCACTAGGGGCCGCCCCTGAAATCTCAGTGTTTGAGATGCTTCTTAATCCGGCAATCCTATTTATATTCACTAATAAGCAATAAAACTTGCAGTTTAAAAATGTACCTATAGCCCACAGATATTTCTATCAAACTTTAAAAAGCAGGGAAATTGGGCAGCTATTGTGAATGCACCAGGGGAGCAGGAGCCCTGACCTCCTCTCTGAGATATTGTACTGCCCTACAACGTTGTCAAAATGCAAACACAATTTGGGTTGGTCTTTCACAGTCCAATCCACTTCCTGTGTATCTTGGAAGAATTTGGTAACATGTGCCTCTGAGCATATTGTGAGTGGTGGCAACACCTGCCATCTCCAAAGATGGAGAATTACATTTTTATATGTTTGTTGGTGTTCTTCTTACTTTGCTTCTTTCCTGTGTTACTAATGTTTCTACAGAGAATCTAAACCAGAAAATTCCCCCCCTCCTTATTTTATTTATTTATTTATTTATTTTGTTGCATTTATATACCGCCCATAGCAAGTAGCTCTCAGGGTGGTAAACATAATAGGATAAAATACATACATCATAATAATAAAATCACAAAACATATAAGACACAATGAAAACAAAATACAATTAAACAAAATATAAGATGATAAAAGGATTAGTATTACAAGATTAAAAAAAAAAGATTATTCATCCTAGAAATCTGTGTCAAATGTATTTTTATTAATTTCAAATCCTTTTTATTGGTCATTGTCATGTGATGGTGAAGACAGCCTTTTGTGTTTTATATTGGAGGTTATGTTCTATTTCTATTTTGGGTGCATTAACAGTTGAATCTGAAACTGCAGTTTGATGTAAAATCAGACTGATCACAATATGTTGCTACTTCAGCAATGACTCTAGCTGTTGGAAAAAAGAGGATGCATGTTTTCAGCCTGCTATGTTTAAACCACTTTATTTAAGGCAAGGTGTTCACGATCAATTAAAAACATAGAGCACATCTAGAATTTTGCGAGAATATATTTCACCTTCCATTGTCTTATCTTGTGCAAATTGAGATACTTCTGAGGTCCACTGGAGACTATTTTGCAGAAGTCAGTGCCATTATTCCACAATTACGTTTGGAGTTTTTTTGGTATAAATTTTGCAGTGTTGCTGTACTTCACATATTCATAGAAACAAAAGCAAAAGAAAATGATTTCCTATAGGAAACTTCACTAAAATTGCAAAGTAAATCAGACATATTTAAAGTGACCATCTCAACTATATCAACTGTCTTAATAATGTTGCTTCCTCCCGGCTAAAACAAGATCAGCACAGGACATATTGTCAGCTCTACACTGCCTCAGCAGTGTCAGGGGGGGCTGGAAATTCCTGGGTCTTTGGCAGGGAAGGAAAGTCCTTAGCCAGCAGTCGGGTTGTAAATCTGCCAGGCCTATCCGAAGCGTACTTGCCGAGTCAGAAGTCCAGAAGCGAGGTCAGTGGAGGTCCGGGATCAATTGCCAAGGAGGTCAGTCAAAGAGATGCTGCAGGGAAACTAGGAACACACAAGGCACACCTGACGTTGCAGTCAGCAACAAGCTGCAGCCAAGGTGTGCCTTATAAAGAGCAGGATGGACAGCAGGTGTGAGCCCTCAGCGTTTGGGCCTTAAGGAGACAGGCCTGCCTCTCTTCTGCCTGACCTTCTGCTGTCTACGTTCTGCAGGTGAGGGGGGAGTATCTTGTTCACTGTCTGTGTCTGGCTGCAGGGCCTCTGCTGTCCCTGGGGTGCTCTGCAGCTGAGGAGCAGAAGGAGCTGGATTCTCAGGAGGCTCCTCCGTGTCTCCTGCTGCTCCTGGGTCTGCTGCTGTTACTCCCGAGTCGTCCTCATCTGAGGAGTCCTCTGATGGGGCCATGACACTATCCCCCGCCCCACAACCAACCCTCCGCCTCCCGCCGGGGCCCGGCTTATCCGGGTAGCGCTGGTGGAAGCGCCGGACCAGACGAGGGGCATGCACCTGCGCCGCATCTTCCCATGAGCGTTCCTCAGGGCTGCACCCCTGCCAGTCTATGAGGTACTGGAGGCGGCCCCGATGCCTCCGGGAGTCCAGGATCTGCGCCACTTCGAATTCCTCTTCCCCGTTGACTTGTATCAGTGGTGGGGGCCGTGGTTGACTACTCAAGGGGTGAGGTGGGACAGCGGGAGTCAGCAGTGATCTATGGAAGACAGGGTGAATGCGGAAGGAGGCAGGGAGTTGGAGCCGGAACGCCACCGGGTTAATTTGCTGGGTGATCTGGAAGGGACCTGCATTCCGAGCCGCCAGCTTGTGAGACGGCCGTTGCGACCGCAGGAATTTGGTTGAGAGCCATACCCGGTCGCCTACCTTCAGCAGCGGGCCTGGTTGGCGGTGGCGGTCAGCAAAGCGCTTATACGTGTCCTTGGCCTGCTCCAGCTGCTCCTTCAGGACTGCCTGCAGGGCTTGCAACTCCTGCAGCATGACATCCGCAGCGGGGACCGGCGACGGGGGTCGCACTGAGGGGAAGAATCGGGGGTGGTAGCCGTAAGAGGCAAAGAACGGGGTCTGGCACGTGGAGGCATGCACGGAGTTATTATACGCGAACTCCGCCAGCGGTAACAGATCCACCCAATTGTCCTGTTGGAAGCAGGTGTAACACCGCAGGTATTGTTCGACGGTGGCATTGGTACGTTCTGTTTGTCCATCTGATTGAGGGTGGTGGGTGGAGGACAAGTGGATCTGGACGTTCAGGGCCTGAACCGGGCGGTGAACTGGGCTCTTCGGTCAGAGATCAGGTGGTCAGGGAGGCCGTGTAACCGGAAAACCTGGGTCAAGAACAGTTGCACAGTTTCTGGGGCAGAGGGTAGGCCGGCACAGGGGAGGAAATGGGCCATCTTGGTGAACAGGTCTACGACTACGAGGATGGTGGTCATTCCCCGGGAGGCCGGTAAGTCCATGATAAAATCCAGGGAGACCGAGTGCCAGGGCCCGGGGGGGGGTAGGCAGTGGGAGCAGGAGCCCCGGGGACTTGCCGGGGTGGCTCTTGGCTCGCTGGCAGGTATCACAGGCCGCTACATAGTCCTTGACGTCCGCTTGGACCTGGGCCCACCAGAAATCCCGTAGGACCAGGTGGAGGGTTTTATACGTTCCAAAATGCCCTGCCGGCTGGCTGTCATGGCAGAGGTGGAGCACCTCTCCCCGCAGAGCTCCCGGGGGAACGTACAACCGGTTCCGGTGATACAAGAGGCCCTGGTGCAAGGAAAAGGGGCTGTCCCGGGCGGGCATCCCGGACTGGAGCTCTCGCTGCTGGGCCAGGGCGTAGGGATCCTTTTGCTGCTGTTCCTGCACCCGGTCCAGGAGGGGTTGTGGCTGGTGGGTAGCAGCGAAGTTCTCTGGGCGAAGAATTGGGTGAAGGGGGCGATCGACCTGCTCGGCTCGGTATTCTGGCTTGCGAGAGAGCGCGTCTGCTAGGGTGTTTCGGCGGCCAGGGAGGTAGGTGACCGTGAACTGGAACCGGGAGAAAAACAGGGACCACCGGATCTGGCGTTGGTTCAGCTGTTGGGCACTTTGCAGGTGCTCCAGGTTTCGGTGGTCTGTTCGTACCTGGACTGGATGGCGTGCCCCTTCCAGGAGATGACGCCAGGTCTCGAAGGCTACTTTGATGGCCAGTAACTCCTTCTCCCAAATGGTGTAGTTCTGTTCCGAAGCGTTGAGTTTCCGGGAGTGGAACGCACAGGGGAGCAGGGACTGCTTGCTCCCCACCGGCTGAAGTAGGACCGCTGCCACTGCCTTATCCGATGCATCAGCCTCCACTATGTAAGGTCAGGTAGGGTCGGGTTGCTGGAGGATGGGTTCAGTTGTAAAGGCGTGTTGGAGGCGCCGGAAGGCCTGTTGAGTGGCCTCGGTCCAAACAAACTTCTCTTTGCCTCGAAGCAGGTCTGATATGGGCGTGGTGAGTTCGGAGAAGTGGGAGATGAACCGGCGGTAATAGTTGGTGAAGCCCAAGAAGCGCTGCACATCTTTGGGGCTTCGCGGAGCGGCCCAGTGGAGGATGGTCTCAATTTTGGCGGGGTCCATCTGGATACCCGAGGGCGAGATCCGATGGCCTAGGAAATCCACGGTCATGAGGTCAAAGGTGCATTTTTCGAGCTTGGCGAAGAGGCGGTACTCCCGCAGGCACTGCAGCACCGCTCGAATGTGCTCCTTATGTTCCGAGGGGTTCTGCGAGTAGATCAGGATGTCATCCAAGTAGATCACCAGGAAGCAGTCTAGGAGGTCCCGGAAGATGTCGTTCATGAAGTGCTGGAAGACGGCAGGGGCGTTGCACAAGCCCAACGGCATCACGGTGTACTCAAAGTGCCCATACCGGGTGCAGAAGGCCGTCTTCCACTCATCGCCCTCCTGCATATGCACCAGGTTGTAGGCCCCTCTCAGGTCTAGTTTGGTGAAAATGCAAGCGCCCCGCAGCCGCTCTAACAGTTCTGGGATCAGGGGCAGAGGGTAGCGATTCCGAACTGTAATCTGGTTGAGGGCACGGTAGTCATTGCACAGCCGGAGTTCCCCACATTTCTTTTTGACAAAGAGGACAGGGGCGGCTGCAGGGGACGTGGAAGGGTGAATGAACCCTCGGCGCAGGTTCTTGTCGAGGAACTCTCTGAGGGCTGCCAGTTCGGGTTCTGACAGGGAATAAAGCCAGCCCACGGGAATCTTGGCTCCGGGGAGCAGATCAATGGGACAGTCGTAAGGACGATGGGGCGGCAACAGGACTGCCTCTTGCTTCCCAAACACATCCGCGAACTCCCGGTACTGTTCCGATAAGGCCTCGGGCACGGAGCTTGCCTCCTGGGTCATCAGGATGCGCTCCTTCGGCCTCCAGCAGTTGGCTTGGCAATGGGGGGATCCGAGGGTCAGTCGGCCCGTGGACCACTGGATGATGGGGTCATGCCGCTGGAGCCATGCCAGGCCCAGCACGACCGGGAAGTGGGGTGCGGCAGCCAGGTAGAAGTGGAGGCTTTCCTCGTGCTCCCCCAGGGCCATGTCGAGCGGCACTGTCTCCTGTACTACAGGGCCCTAGGCGAGAAGCCAGCCATCAATAGTCTCCACCAGGAGGGGGCGGTGAATGGGTTGACTAGGAACCCGGTGGAGCTTGGCAAAGGACACGTCCATAAAATTGCTGGTGGATCCTGAGTCCAGCATGGCGGGTACTTGTAGGGTCCCCCTTCCGGGGACTGTCAGTGCGATCAACACGGTCAGATGCTTGGGCGAGGAGGAACTGAGGTGGCAGGCCCCTTGAACCATGAGGTTGCCCCGGCTCAGGGGCCTGTGAAGGCCGGGGCATGGGCGTTTCCCGAGGCAGGGGCTGTGGGTCGTTTTGCGGAACACTGGGCTGCAAAATGTCCCGGGGCCCCGCAATACAGGCAGAGGCCCTGTTGCCGGCGTCGCAGCTTTTTTGCCACAGAGACACGTGGCCGAGCCCCTCCCAGCTGCATCGGTTCTGCCGGGGGTGTAGGGTCCTTGCCGACAGGCTCCAAGAGCCCAGCCACTGGGGCTGATGTTCTGTAGACTGGCCGGGGTCGGTTGGCAGCACGCCTGCTTTCCAGCCTCCCGTCAATCTGGAGACACAGGCGTATGAGGGCTTGCAGGGTTCCAGGGCGCTCCACCCTAGCTAGCTCATCCAGGAGCTCATCCGACAGCCCCTCCTGAAACTGGTCCATGAGAGTGGCTTCGTTCCAGCCCAGGGTTTGTTGCAATAGACAAAAGTCTGTTACATATTCCCCCAAGGAGCGTCGGCCTTGCCGCAGCCTGCGTATCCGGCGGTTGGCTGTGGCAGATTGGACTGGGTCCTCGAACATAGCCTTCAGTTCTCTGGTGAAGGCGGCTAGGTTGTTGAGCACGGGGCTCCGCTCAAGGAGCAGGGGCGTGGCTCATCTAGCTGCCGCCCCGGTGCAGAGGTTAATCAAGAATCCCACCCGGGTCTTATCATCTGGGAAGGCCTCTGGGCATAACTCCATGAAGAGCTGGGCCTGGGCCAAGAAGGTTGAGAGCTGGTCGGAAGCCCCAGTAAATTTCTCTGGGAGAGTCACAGGGCACTTGGCTCTCCCTGTAGGGAGAGGGGGTGGGGCTGCTGCTAGCTGGGTTTGCAAGCCTTGGACGGCCAACAGCAGCTGGTCTACTTGTGAGCGCAGGAGCAAGTTTTCCTGCTGGAGTTGCTCCATGGTCAGCACTTCCCCCACTCCTTTGTTGCCTGCTTTGTTTTGGGCTGACTGCAAACTGTCAGCTCTACACTGCCTCAGCAGTGTCAGGGGGGGCTGGAAATTCCTGGGTCTTTGGCAGGGAAGGAAAGTCCTTAGCCAGCAGTCGGGTTGTAAATCTGCCAGGCCTATCCGAAGCGTACTTGCCGAGTCAGAAGTCCAGAAGCGAGGTCAGTGGAGGTCCGGGATCAATTGCCAAGGAGGTCAGTCAAAGAGATGCTGCAGGGAAACTAGGTCTACACAAAGCCACGCCTGACGTTGCAGTCAGCAACAAGCTGCAGCCAAGGTGTGCCTTATAAAGAGCAGGATGGACAGCAGGTGTGAGCCCTCAGCGTTTGGGCCTTAAGGAGACAGGCCTGCCTCTCTTCTGCCTGACCTTCTGCTGTCTACGTTCTGCAGGTGAGGGGGGAGTATCCTGTTCACTGTCTGTGTATGGCTGCAGGGCCTCTGCTGTCCCTGGGGTGCTCTGCAGCTGAGGGGCAGAAGGAGCTGGATTCTCAGGAGGCTCCTCTGTGTCTCCTGCTGCTCCTGGGTCTGCTGCTGTTACTCCCGAGTCGTCCTCATCTGAGGAGTCCTCTGACGGGGCCATGACACATATCTTTTTTCTATTATTTGGGCTGATTACAGGTGTTACCACCACTCACCATATGCTCAGAGGCACGTTACCAAATTCTTCCAAGCTACACAGCAAGTGGATTGGACTGTGAAATACCAACCCAAATGGTGTTTGCATTTTGACAACTTTGTAGGGCAGTACAATATCTCAGAGAGGAGTTCAGGTCTCTGCTCCCCTGGTGCATTCACTACAGCTGCCCAATTTCCCTGCTTTTTAAAGTTTGGTAGAAATATCTGTGGGCTATAGGTACATTCATAAACCGCAAGGTTTTTTGCGTATTAGTGAATTTCCTTGCTTTTTAATCCTGGAGGTAAGAAATGGGATCCTGCGCAAGTTTGCTGAGAATGGATTGATCATTTGCATGCTTATTGAGTTCAGTGGGATTTACACACACACACACGGCAATCATGCTTAGGATAGGTGAAACTGACCACAGGGGATGGGGAAGGGAGGAGGGAGGGGTGGAAAGGCAGAAGGGAGGACTGGGATGGGAGCAGGCAGGAGGGGGAGGGGAGAAGAAGGACAGATGTGGTCATTTGCATGTTTATTGAGTTCAGTGGGATTTACTCCCGTGCAATCATGCTTAGGATAGGTAAAACTGACCGGGGGAGGAGGGATGGAGTGGGCAGGGGAGGCGGAAGAAGTAAGAGGGGAGGGGAGGAGGCAGGGAGAAGAGAGGCAAAGGAGGGAAAAGGCAGGTCTGATCATTTGTATGATTATTGAGTTGAATCGGATATACTCCTATGCAATCATGATTAGGATAGGTAAAACTGACCTGGGCCTGGCAACCAAGAGGTCTTCTGTATCTTTCACAGTTGGGCAGGGGGAAGGGAGAATTCTACCTTGTGGTTTTTCCCATTACAATGTTGCAAGAACACCTGCATTTGGCTGACTTTCTCTTCTCCTAAAGATACAGGATCAGCCTCAGGCCCTGAACCTGGCAACCCTACCTCCCACCCAAATTTAAAACAAAGCTGTCCCTGGCCACATCCACACCAGGCCTCTATTACACTTTGGACAATCATTATTTATTTATCTATTTATTTAGTGTATTTATATACCACCCCATAGCCGAAGCTCTCTGGGCGGTTTACAATAACTAAAAACATTAAAAACAAATATACAAATTTAAAAACACATCTTTTAAAAACAATGTAAAAGAATTGATCATGGCTTCTCTCAAAGAATCCTGGGAAGCGTAGTTAGTGAAGGGTGCTGAGAGTTGCTAGGAGGCGCCCTGTTCCTCTCACAGACCTTCAATCAGAGTGGCTGACTGTTAACCATTCTCTCAGGGGAATAGGAGTCTCCTCTCAGCACCCTTCACAAACTACACTTCCCAGGATTCTTTGAGGGAAGCCATGACTGTCTCAAGTGAAATCAAGTCGGGTGTGGGTGTGGTCCCCTGATTAGGCAAGCCCAGCAGCTGTGAGGCTTTTAGAACACTGACAGTTGGTCCTTACTGAGCATGCCCCGCATTATAATAGGCTTCCAGCCAAAATTTCTTAAATTAATTAAAAATCACCCAGGCATTTTTTTAACTTTTAAACTGCAGTAGATGAAGGTCAGAGTATGGGGCAAGGTCAGTATTAGGATTACAGGTACTCTGTGAACATGGCTGATTTTTAATGAATTTCAACAGATTATGAGAACTCTGACAGAAAAAAGTCCAAAAGGGCTTTGGGTTTTTTTCTCTCTTTTTAGATTTTGAACTCTTTGTTCTCTCTGTTTTGTGTATCGCTATGAAAATTTAGAGGGTTGTTAAGCAAGCGTTTCTGAGTTCAGGACTATAAGTTTTGTAAGGTTTTGTTTTGAAATGAGCTTATGGGAAGCCTCAGAATGGCATGGGGGTATTTTCAATTTAACATTGCGGAATGTGAAAAGTCCACGCTGGCTATAGTATACAGCCACTCTCGTGGCTGTATAATCACAGGGAGGGACCCTCTTGCCCACAGGCCTAATTAAGCGCACCAGACTTCCCAATTTAGCTTCAGGCAGTTTTTTCCCACAGCTGCATGTAATTTGGAGATATGATAGTTCTTCAGGAGGGGATTAACCAAATTTCAGACAGTTTTTTTTTTTTAAAGGACTGTCCAGTCAGTTGAGTGCTCAGTCCTGCGAATTCACGTGCTTTATTCCTTTATTTTTTAAAAAAAATAGGGGCTCACTTCACTCACCAATCCCTCCACGTGTCACTGAACCTGTCCCCCACACAGGTTGCCAACCTGCCACTCTGCCTCTACGCTGCTGTTGCTGCTGCCACTGCTGGCCCCCCAGCTGGCCTCCGCACTGCTGCTGCTACCACTTGCCTCCTGCCTTGCCTCCCACCCAGGCTGCAGCTTGAGCTAGCAGCCTTCCACCTGGGCTGCAGATGCAGTCACCCTCCCATCTGGACTCTCGCCCAGCTTGCCACCTGGCCTTTCGGGTAGGCCATGGCCACCCAGGCTATATATATAGAAATCAGTTAAAGAGTGCAGCACCATCTCCCAAGCAGCCAAGTCAAAGAAAGACAGACACCTTAGCCAGACAGACACTAAGAATGTGTCTAAGTGCAGAGCTGAGTTACTAAAAGGCAGTGAAGTGGGTAGGCAGAGCAGCAGAAAGTGACTGAGTCCTAGGAAGATAGTCTTGCTAAATAACCTCCTGGGTGCTGGAATAGGCTTGCTCCCTCTACCAGCAGATTCAGGACAAGGGGGGAATCTGCATGGGCTGCTGCTGCCCACCAACACAAACAATCCTAGGACACACTAGCATGACTAGGGATGAACCAATCTGGCCAGTGCTGATGCTGTTACTGCCAGCACCTGTGTTGGTGAAGGGGAATAAGGGAAATGATACTGCTAAGTACTAGTAAGAAAGACATCAACAACAAGTACAACATACAACATACAACCCCGCTGTTGTACCAGCTCCACTGGCTTCCAATCTGTTTCCGAGCACAATTCAAAGTGCTGGTTTTAACCTATAAAGCCCTATACGGCTTAGGTCCAGGCTATCTGTTAGATCGTGTCTCCCTCTATGACCCTGTCCGAGCTTTGAGGTCATCTGGTGAGGCCCTGCTCAATATTCCATCTTTCTCACAAGCTTGCTTTGTAAAAACACAGAATAGGGCCTTTTCAGTGGCTGCCCCTAGATTGTGGAATTCCCTCCCTAGCGAGGTTCGACTGGCTGCCTCACTTTCATCCTTTCGTGCCCAGGTTAAGACTGTTTTATTCAGACGGGCTTTTAACTAATATTGTCTTTTAAAACTTTTACTGATTTAATCTATTTTTAATTGTTTTAAACTGTATATTGCTTGTTTTTAATTGATTATGGTTTTTATTTGTAAGCCGCCCTGAGTTCCTTGGAAAAAGGGCGGGGTATAAATATTTTAAATAAATAAATAAATATTTTTATTTGTTTTAGAATAAAGATGGGACTAAGATTGATGGGGAAAGCAAACAGTTACGTAACGGAGACTGGATTCTGGTACACACTGAAGTGTTTGGTATTTCAAATGAAATAGGAACAGTTTCGTAGTCCTATTTCTTAGCAGAGGTATAAACACAAACAGCAGAATGAGAATAAACCAGCCCACCTTTCCTCATGCACACTAGTTAAATAAAAATGAACAACAGAGACAATCTTATTTGAAAAAGAATAAAGAATATTTACTCATGACCTTTCATATGTTCAGGAAACATAGGATCTAGCTTACATAGAAAAGTAGAAGTCTTAGTGCATGATAATGGTCATCTTGGAAGAGAAGCATGTGGATGCTTCTCTCTCCTCAAGCTTAATGGAGAATATGCAGGAATCTACAATACAACCAGACAAAGGAGGAAGCCAGGTAACTAACCCCACCCATTAGGAAGTTACATCACTGTATACAGGCACATAGAAATATTCCCCAAATACTAGTCAGAAGAAACATCTCCCTTTTTACAGGGGAACATGAAAGTTTGCTTATTCCAACATGAAGGACAATCAAAAGACTAGCTGAACAAATGCCACCAAATTCTTTCTAGCATTCAGAGAACTTACAAAACAATGAAGGGCAGTGAGAGTGAGCTGCTAGCTTCACCTCCCCCCCCCCCAGCACTGTGACAGGAGAGTGTTGGATGAGATTCTAGCCCTGGATTAGAAGCTAGAGTTGTCAATGAGCAATGTACAGCTCCCCTTCTCCCCCTCACCTCACCCTGGTACTCTTCTTATATGATGTTTTCCAACACTCTTGGAGATGTGTTATCAGGCTTTCTTAGAGCATTTTGAGCTCCGGATTGGTCCAAAGCACTCTGGATTGATTCAGATATATTTGACCAGCTTTGGACCAATCCAGAGTTTCATTAACCTGCTTTGGACAGAATCAGCTTGATTTGGTTCAGGGTTCAACCAAAGCAATTGCACAGCCATTGTTTTTATTATCATATACTTTACAGTACAGAATTGTAACAGCGGATACAATACTAAATGGTTTAATAGAGGCACCTGACTATTGTACTGTTTTTATTGATATGTAGTTCTATATTTGTGTTTATTTTTTGTAAGCTGCCTTGAGGGCCTTTTGGCCAAAAGGCGGGATAGAAATAAACAATAATGATAATAATAACGCAAATGGTGTCCAGAGAGAAAATCCTGGTAAACATTTATGACACAAACTGAATGAAACAGAATATAACTTAAGCAGAAAGAAACCAGACGGATTTTGCTTTTTTGATAGGGCTTGTTGACAGCAAGAAGACATTCAACTAAACTTCTATAAGAAAATTCCCTCACATCTAGGCAGTCTACCAGAGCACATGCTACCTCAGTAAAGATCATGCCACCTTTCCTGGCTGCTATACAATGTGGTGTAGTGGTGTTCAACTGCAACCTGGGAGACCAGGGTTCGTGTCCCCACACAGCCATGAAGCTCAATGGGTGACCTTGGGCCAGTCACTGCCTCAGCCTCTGAGGAAGGCAATGGTAACCCCCCTCTGAATACCACTTACCATGAAAACCCTATTCACTGGGTCGCCATAAGTCGGGATCGACGTGAAGGCAGTCCATTTCCTTTTTTTCCATACAACAACAGAATTCACTGACAACAGAATTCACCCTTAAGTTGCACACTGAATGATGTCTGACTTCCTACTTTTTGTTATCTTTTGTTACTTCACAGCACATGATTTTAACAGGGGATACAAAACATAAACAGGTGCTCATTTGTATATTGCAGCCCCTTCCTTTAAAAAGTGCAGGGGGATTAGAGCACCTGTTGGTGTCTATTTATGGACCATATTCTCTGAGTGCTTCACTATCTCCTAAATTGTTGGTGAGAATTATTGGATTCTCACAGAAAGCTAAACCCATAACTGTTGTTTATAACTGTACATTCCCCAAGGCCTTTTGGAGATTATGCATATTGGCTGGGGAATGTACAGAATTCAGTCATATGCATATCCAACAGGCCTGTTGGGGATTATGCATAACAGCCAGAGAATGTACAAAATTCAGGCAATATATGTACATTTCCCAGTGCCTGTTGGAGATTATGTATGTTGCCTGGGAAATGTGCACAGTTCCCTCTTTATGGAAGGATGATGTGCAAATGTTCCATGAAGCCTGGTGAATGTACACAATGGCTAGTTATTAAGCACATTGCATTCCCCTTAACATATACACAAAATCTATATAAGGTAGAATGCGCTTAGTTTTCCATATTTAAACTGCCAAGACCATATTAAAACACCTTCTTTTTGGTCAGAACCTACACTTCTTCACCTTCATCTTTGGGCAGGTAATGTTTCATCGCATTCTTGTAAATACCCTTAAAGTATTTCTGTTTTTGCACCTTAGGCCTGTCTGACACCCTATGTTCCTCCTTGTGCAGCCAACGCAAAACAGCTGGTCCAGGGTCCCACTCAGTCAATGGTAGCATATTATACTGGTTGTATAGATAGAAGTTTTCTGTTTCCACAGATAATCAGGACCTGCTTTTACATTTGACCACACTTACACTTATGAGCCTATTTCAGCACTGTGCATTTGGCAGAAAGTATGTGGGCAAGGATTGTAGCTGTGTTCCTGCAATTTGGTGACCCTGCAAAGAATTTGACCTTGTCCCTCACAGCCATGGTGCACTCTCTCAACATACTCAACAGCCAATATTTCATCTGTGAAAACAGATTTTTCTTTTTTGCTTTCATGCAGGAGCTGTGCACTTACTACTTACATTCCCCTCACAAGATACAGAGAAAGTATTTCAGCTGGATGCGAGAGACAGAAGAGATCCCGGTAGTGAGCCATTCCAGAGAACTACTACTAATTCATTAATACATTTTGGCCTTGCCTCACTAAACTCAGTCTCCTAGTCAAGTCTTTCATATTTACCAGAACCACCATAAGCCTGGACTGAATCTGAAACAGACCATCTAGAAACCCTCTGAGAAGCTTCACTGGTTGGCAACTTGATGCTGCAAACAATACAAAATACTTTGGCAAAGGAAACTGAGCAGACCTGCTGACTGCAGAGCATACTGAACACAACTGCCAATCTGACTCTGGCACTACTTTGACTTCACTGACAACTGGCTGAAAGAGCAACTTGTGAAGAGTTTATTTCTGCTTTTATGTGGCCTCTTCAGATTGATTGGGTACTAACTACAAAAACCATCTTTCTTCAGTTAGCTTTTCTTTGAGGCAATGATACCATAAAAGACTATAAGCAGTATATAAATAATAAAATAAGAGGTTAGCTAAATACCTTTTTTTATTTATAACTTCTCTTTATAAGGGGTGTGTCCTGATAGCTGTTGATTGAAGGATTCTGGCCTGATAAGAGTGCAACTAGCAGCAGCTGGGAGTTTAATTCTGTTTCTTGACCCCTAACTGAGAAAAGAAGTACAGTAGGGCCCCACTCATACGGCAGATTACATTCTGGACCCCCGCTGTAAAGCGGAACTCATTGAATAGAATGGCATGCGATACCTGAAAACTGCCGTAAAAGTGGAACAAGCACCATATGAGTGGGGCTTTAGTCTAATTGCGTCTAACTGAGACTGCTGTATTAGCGAACCGCTGTAAAGCGAACCGCTGTAAAGCGGGGCCCTACTGTAGTGGTACAGCTACTCAGTGAGGAAGGCAAAATGATAACAGATGACAAAGAAAAGGCAGAAGTGCTCAATTTTACCTTGGCTCAGTCTTCTCCCAAAAGAGGGTCTATGACCATCCTGGCAAATGTGAAGTACAAGTTGAAGGCAGGACAGCAGCTTGAGATTGATGGACAAATGGTCAAGGAATACCTAATCACTTTGATCAAGTTCAAATCTGCAGGGCATGATGAACTGCATCCTAGAGTACTGAAGGAACTGGCTGAAGAAATCTCACAGCTACTGTCTATTATCTTTGCGAAATTGTGGAGGATGGGTGAAGCGCCAGATGACTGGAGGAGAAGTAATGTTGTCCATATCTTCAAAAATGAGGAACCTAGGAACTACAGACCAGTCAGTCTGATATCAATCCCTGGGAAATTCTGGAGCAGATGATAAAGCAATCAGTCTGTAACAAGGCTGTGGAGTCGGAGTCGGAAGCAATTTTGGCTGGAGTCAAAGTCGAAGGTTTGACATACTGACTCCACAGCCCTGGTTTGTAAGCACCTCAAAAACAATGCAGTGATCAGTAGAAGCCAACATGGATTTATTTTATTTTATTTTATTTATATCCGCCCTTCCTCCCAGCAGGAGCCCAGGGTGGCAATGTATCAAGAACAAATGTTGCCAGACTAATCTTATCTCATTTTTTGATCAGGTAACCTCCCTGGTAGATTGTGGGAATGCTGTGGACATAATATATCTCGACTTCAGCAAAGCTTTTGACAAAGAGCCCCATGATTCTACACCTAGGAAAAAGAAACCAAATGCACAGTTATAAGATGGGGGATACTTAGCTCAGCAATAGTATATGTGAGAAGGATCTTGGAATTGTTGTTGATGAGAAGCTGGATATGAGCCGACAGTGCGATGTGACTGCAAAAAAGGCAAATGCATTAACAGAAGTATAGTTTCCAAATTGTGTGAAGTACTAGTTCCCCTCTGTTCGGCACTGGATAGGCCTTATCTTGAGTAGTGCATCCAGTTCTGGACACCGCACTGAAGAAGGATGTAGACTTAGTGGTTCAGAGAAGGGCAACAAGGATGATCAGGGGACTGGAAAGAAAGACCTATGAGGAGAGACTGAAAGAACTGGGTATGTTTAGCCTTGAGAAGAGAAGACTTAGGGGAGATATGATAGCACTCTTAAAGAACCTGAAAGGTTGTCATACAGAGGAAGGCCAGGATCTCTTCTTGATAATCCCAGAGTGCAGGACCTGGAATAATGGGGTCAAGTTAGAGGAAGCCAGATTTTGGCTGAACATCAGGAAAAACCTCCTAATTGTTAGAGCTGTACAACAATGGAACCAATTACCTAGGGAGGTGTTGGGTTCTCCAAAACTGGAGACTTTCAAGAGGCAGCTGGACAGGCACTTGTCAAGCATGCTTTAAGTTGGATTCCTGCACTAAGCAGGGGGCAGGACTCAATGGCCTTGTAGGCCCCTTCCACCTCTACTGCTCTATAATTCTATGAACATTTAGCAAAGACATGCATGTTCCCCGAAGCCTGTTGGGGATTGTACATAATGGCCAGAGAATGTACAAGTCAGGTGATACATGCATATTTCCCAAGGCCTGTTGGAGATGATGTTATATTGACATGGAAATGTGCACGGTTCCCTCTTCATGGAAGGATTATGTGCACATTCTCCATGAGGCCTGGTGAATGTGCACAATAGCTGGTTATTATGTGCATTAAGCACTTAATTTACCATATATAGCGTCCCTGACATTGCCTGTCATTTAAGTGCTTAATAAACACATACAATGTGTCTAGATTTCCCCCATTTTTCCAAATGCACATTATCAGCTTTCCAACTGCACACATTCTTTCCAGCTGCACTTTTCGTATCCAGCTGCATGCTAAAAAATAAACCCGACAGTAAATTTAAGCTAAACATTATAACTGAACAAATGTCATACTTTTAAAGATGGTTTTCATGTTTATTTTGTTAACAAAAATCATAATTACCTATATGAGATTAATACAACTATTATTTATTGTGTATAATGGTTTTATTAATCCTGGGTACTTTTGATTTTTTGATAATGGAATATTGTCTTTGAATGTGTGTAATTCATGTTAGTATCATGGTGTTCCCTGTTTAAATCCTATGAACACGGCTGAGTAAGAAGTCCTAAGTTCACAAAATAACGCTGAGAAAGAAACCTGGTACATAGAAGATATCAGCAACAGAGGCGCTATACTCTTCAGCCTCCTAGAGATTAAGAAAAAATGTACTTTTAAGCAGGGATGGCTAACCTATGGCCCTCCAGATATTGTTGAATATGAGCCCCGGCCAGTATGGTCAATGAACAGGAATGTTGGGAGTTGTAGTTCAGCAACAAGATGTAAGCGTTGTCAAATCAACTGGGAGCAGTGACCACAATGATATTAAAGTAAACATACATGTAAATGGCCAATTGCCAAGAAAATCCGACATGGTCACATTTGACTTCAAAAGAGGAAATTTCCCTAAAATGAGGGGACTGGCAAAAAGAAAGTTGAAAGGCAAAGTCAAGAGAATCAAATCACTCCAAAATGCTTGGGAGTTGTTTAAAAACACAATATATTAGAAGCTCGACTAGAGTGTATACAGCAGATCAGGAAAGGTACCACCAGGGCCAAGAGGATGCAAGTGTGATTAACAAGCAGAGAAAATCTATTAGAGGCAAGAAGGCTTCTTCCAAAAAATGAAAGTTTTATCTAAATGAGGATAATAAAAAGGAACACAAAACTCTGGCAAAAGAAATGCAAGAAGACAATAAGGGAGGCTAAACATGAATTTGAGGAGCACATTTCTAAAAACAGAAACCAGCAACAAAAACATGTTCAAATACATTCAAAGCAGGAGACTGTCTAGGGAGGCAGTTGGACCCTTGTACGACAAGGGAGTCAATGTTGTGCTAAAGCAAGATAAGGAGATTGCAGAGAAGCTAATTGAATTTTTTGCATCTTTCTGAGAAACTGAGGCAGGCAGCGGGGATGAGAAATTAAGTTCTAGGTCTATATAATCCATCCCTATTTGCAATGGCTACTCAGTGGTAATGCAAAGGAAGAGACCTGAATCCTTAGTCAATTTTAAAACTACAAAAATGAAATACAATTTTATTATCCTCCTATTCATTAGCCCCCAAATTAATAATGCAATTATGTTGTTCTAGAGTGTCTTGTGAAATCCGATTATTTTTCTGCATGTATTAACATAAAAAACTTTCCCCAATTAGCAAATGAAAAACTGCTTTCTCAAGCCTTTGTTTCCATAATACAAACAGCAAATAAAAGGCACTTGGGAAGGGGTATATGAGAGTTTACAGTGTCAGACTGTATTAATGAATAGTTTAAAAATATGTTTCCATCGCCTTCATTACTATCTCCTTATTGAAATGGAAAGCAATACAAACGTATTTTAAAATTATTTAATTAACTGAACATGCAGTGATATTCACACAAGAGAGAAGCTTCCTGAAAACAGTTAGAATGTGTCAGATCAGAAATCAATGTCTACATTTTAAGTCAGGTAAATTATTAGGCCTTAAAGAACACGGCCATTCTGAGAGTTAATTGTATTCTTCATAGATCCCTTCCACATACAGTATAGTGTGTACTGCATTATGCAAGTCAGCTGACCCAGCCAGGTTGTAGAGCTGAACTGAATATTTTGTTTGACATCTGACTCCTGAGCTTTTCTCATAAAGCAAATACAATCTAATTGGTGACAGTTTTGCTTTTCAGATATATTTTGTTATTAATCTTTCCCATATATTTAAATACACAATCGATGGTCTAGGCCACACAAATGGTCTTTTAATTTAAGGTATCTTGTTCATAAGAAAGTTCATAATCCCTTACTTTCAGATAAAGCATTGTAGTTGCCTGTTTCTGAAACTCCAGATTTGTTGCGGGATCTGATAGCTTCAGTGCAATTTCTGAAACCCATAATTTGCTTTTATAAAACTTTGTTGAGTGCTGGGAAGTTTGATGCTGGTGGCCTTATGAAGGAGCAGAACAGGAGCATCCTATATATTTGAGACAATGGCAATCGGTGTTGACCACTGTAAGGTTCTGATCCCTGGACCTTAGACTATGTCTTATCCAATAGAAACTGGTTTTGGGGGCTTACTGAACTCACCATTGCCTCTGATAGAAGCAAATTACATCTACTTATATGTGTTGGCACAGTGGTGAGGCAGGGGTAGGTACTGAAATATGTAATCTGGTCTTGCTATGTAGTGGCCCTGTTTGGGGCAGAACTATTTGCGTTAACCTTGTCCTAGGAACATCTCTAAATTTTTCAGATGTTAATGCTATACTTCATTATAGCTTGATGTCCTGGAATTTGACAGAGGGACCATGCACATTTTATTAGCGACTGGTCTTACAACCCTGGAAGGATCAAACGGCTCCCTGGATTGCTCGTTGGTCAGAGGACCTTTCTTTTCTTGCAGCATATGAAATCTATGTTTACTCAGAGGTACAAAGAACATAAATACTCTGAGATTTGGGATTCCTACGTGGAGCTGTGCGCACAATTGGTGTGGCATGTAGACTGCTCTACTGAGCCTATTCTCCGCCATCCCTTCCCTATTTGCCCCCTTCTCCCTCTGATTTATCGGTTTGTTTTTATTATTTATTTCTTTTCTCACTCCTTTTAATCATATGTCTGATTTTCTTAATGGTATTATGAACTGACATGTTTTGCTGCTCTGTCCCCTCCCCCCTTTTGATTGTTAATGCTTGTTATAGAAAAAGAAAAAGAAAAACCAATATGCTACGCATAAAAATTATAGTTGCCTTATTAATAAAAATTAAAAAGTATTTTGTTACCGAAAAGATAATGAAAGTCTAATTGGGTAGTTTAAGCAGAGGTGGTTTTTCCCCTTTTTCCTTTGGAGGGGATTCAGTTGGTATATTCCTATGAGCAGAGCTCGTACACAGTCCCTCCTACCACAGTGCTGGCTTCATTAGCTGACACTAGTAACTTTATCTGTTTCTAAAATGCTGTTTTGCCCTCCAGTGGCCCATCAGTGACTCCTTATGAAATGTGCAGAGGAATTTGATTCTCTTATAGTTGCCAACTTTATGGTATTGTCTAGTGTTTGGCTTTTTGTATTTAGTGCACTCACACAATTGCACACTGATTTCTAGGGAGAAATGCAGGCAAAGAAAGGCCAAAGTATGTCCTGTATTACATATGTGGGCTTTTAGGGAGGATATTCAGCTAGCTTATTTGCCCACTCAGCAGTTGCAGCTTCAGTTATGACTGCTGGCCAGTTCTGCCAATAACACTTTATAGGTGGAAACTGTGTGTATGTGTGTGATTGCCCAAGGGCACTTGCCCAGCTGTGCCCCCAATAATAAAGCTGTTGGCTCAAGTTCTGTTGAAAGTAAAGGAGGTTGTACAGGACAGTGTTTACTGCCCCCTAATGTGCTGGACCTGCCAGCCAGCTCTAATTAATTCTACTGAAAATTATCCACTGGTAATTCATTACTTTTGGAGGAACAAGTGGGTACTTCCTTTACATTTTGATTGTAATGGAACGAGGAGTAATTTATTACTTTTGTGGAGTAATTGTAATGTTTCCAGCATTACTTTTGGGCATTACTTGGGGGGGGGAAGCAGTGGAAGTCTTCTGCTCCTCTGATTTGTGGATGAAAATCATGTGCCTCAAACTGGGCTTCTGTGCAGCATCGCTCTTCCCTCGTGCTCTGTGGGTGGGTAGGAGGCAATGAGGGAGGAGGTGGAGAGTGAGACGGGGTGGAGTGGAGAAAACAATTGTTTTAAAAAATGGATGGTGGTGGTGAAGAATGGAGTGGAGGGAAAAAGGAGCCGGGGGGCAAGAACATGGATAAAGGAGGAGAAGGAGGCAGCAGCAGAATAGAGATAAAGAACTGTGGAGGTGAAAGATGACAATGTGTGTGTGTGTGTGTGTGTGAATATTGTGTTTGCACTTGGCACACAAAGTGGCCTCCACCACCCTCTCTGGCTACTGTGCTGCATTTGTAGTATTGTAACTTTTCTGCATCTCAGGGTAAAATGTTTGCTTGGTTGAGTGTCCCTTAGTTGGTGGCAGGGCAGGGTTCGGGAGGTGGTCAAGTGAGAGAGATTATGCTTGCTGGCTGAGTGGTGGGGGGGTTGCACTTGGTTTGACGTGCAAAGATCTGAGCTGTGGCCTCTGCCTCCCTCCCCACCTCCCTTACCACCAGAGAGACCACCATAGCTATCTTATGGATAAAAAGAATTATTCTATTACCTCTGTATGTGTGTTTATTTTTAATGTTGTTTTAGGCTACTTAGATGTGCAGCAGCCAAGGCCAGCACCTTGTAGGCGTTTTTTTTAAAAAGTAACTGAAATGTAATTGTAGTGATTACTTTTGAGAAAAAGCAATGTTATTTATTTATTGCTTGCATTTGTATACCGCCCTATAGCTGAAGCTCTCTGGGCGGTTTACCACAATTAAAAACATTAAAAAGAAATATACAAATTTAAAAACACATTTTTAAAAAGCAATGTAAAAACACATGCTAATCATTTACTTTCAGAGCAATTGTAATTGTTACTGTAATTACTACTTTTTTGGGCCATGTAACTGTAATTTATTACTTCTAAAAAGTAATCTTCCAAGATCTGAAATTATCAAGGATTAGAAAGGGGCAATTCAGGGTAAACTATGTGTTTTTATCACAGTCATCCTAGCATCTTGATCATTAAGCAAAAAAACTTTACTAAAGCTATTCTATTTACCCCCTGCCAGTGTGATGGATATGCTTATCACAGGAAGTCAGCAGAAACATTGTGTGCATCACGTCAGTAACCTATTTTTTTTAAAAATATTACATTTAAAAATATATATTCAAAACTTGATATATAGACCTAAAATTTAGAAATCCACATGAAATCCTAACATGAGGCAGAGCAAGGCAACCATTCAGCAGCTGGTGCGAGGGAGCAGTGGCAACATCCTAACTGTTCCTCCTAAATCTTATTGGAGGACAGAGCTGTGTATGTGACATGACCTGTCCTGGACCCCCTAAAGTAGCTTGCTGTTTTCAGATGCAATGGAGAACTATCCCAACACAAGTGTTGATATCAGAGACAGCTTCTATGTGTGGAACGGTACCATCATGTCCTTTGCCTCAACAAATGCCTTGGGCCAGCCCTGGAAACCCATCCAATCTGTATAATGTAGATATATACTCCTCTCCAATATTTTTGGGAAAAGACATCCAATCAATATATTTTCTGTTTGCTAAAAGATCTTGTAAATTCCAAATGTTTTCGCCAGACATCTAAGTAGGTGCCTTTTAAACCATTTCTCTCTAGAAAATGATCATGATTTTCCATTGTACAACTCCTGAGTTTTTGAATGTCAGTAATTATAGGAGTGCACCCTTCCACAATTTATTCACAGTTGTATCTTTTTTCAAGCAACACACTATGAATAATGCCATATAAATTTGTTATAACTCAACATTCTTGTCATTTAGTAACTATGCTACAGGAGTCTCTGGAAACTAAAACATCAAAAACTGATTATTTCTCATAGCTTCATTTCCTCCAGCAATTTTCTAATAGTGGATGTTTAAATAGTGTTTAAAGGCCAATCCATCTGCCCCCCCCTCCAGCTGAGCTGTGCCTATGGCAGGGTAAATTCCCAATGGGAGCCAGCATAAATATCTGACATTGGAGCCCTGTTGGGATAAGCTACACTGCCAGAAATACACTGGTGTAAACCCTAAAAATGGGGCATGTTGAAGCAAGCAAGGGGTAGGATATGTGTGTGAGTGTGAGAGAGAGAGTTACACCACATCCAAACTCTGCTCAGCTCATGACACCACCCTAGCAATTAGGCAGAAGTTAACACTGGCCAAAGGGGTTGTATAGCTTGTAATTCATCATAAAAGTCATGAAAGTCAATGGGACCACAGACATCAATGGGACTGGGTCAATCCTCAAAATTCAGCCCAATCACTACATGGCAGCCACATCCACACAGGTCTGAAAGTGTACTCTGGATGGAGTTACACTGCATTCAATCGAGCACACCACCATGTAAACGACATGTGCTTCAGCCTCATTTCACATCTTGCCTCTCACAGTAGAGCATGCTGCCAGAGGAGCTCCTGATATGGGAACTTTGGATCAGGGAGATGGGCTCAGGGCACCTTGGTGAATGGCATTTTGTTGTATGGGGAACACACAGAACAAACACTGGGCACTTTGAGCACTTTCCAAGCAACGTTCGCTCCCCAGAACAGGGGAACAAAGATTGCCATAATGCTGACGCTTCTCCTGCAAGCATCTCTCCCCCAAACAGGAACATTGCAGCAAGCCTCAGGACAGAGTAAGAGGAACTACAAGAAACACTCCCAAGGAGCAGCCAGCATGGAGCCCAATGGAAGGCCAGCTTGAAAAGTGAGGGGACATCCCTGGCTCCCAACATGGTGTTCACCCCTGAACCCCACCATTGCACCAGGGCACTACTTATGCCACTCATGTCTTCACAGACTGCCCTGCAACAGATGCTGTGGCCACCATAGACTCTCTGTCTTTGGAGCAGCCATGCTCACAGCCTGCCACATAGCCACACTGTAACACATACACATGCACACACACACACTCCTAACACCACCACCAGGAGCTGAGACATGCCCCCAAAGGTTTGCAATAAAGACAAAACTTGGAAGTGTTTTCTCTGCATCTGTTGTTCTTAACATTCAGGCAGGGAAATCACATTCCCACCACCAGGGTCCCTCTGCAGAATCCCCACGGCTGCTCTGCTCTTGGATCACAACTCCCAGCAACGACTGCTGAAGGATGTTTAAACTTTACACCCAGCAGGAGGAAGGAAAGTGCCACCCAGACAGAGATCCAGGAAATGAAGCAAACTCTGAGTGGAAAATCATCTGCAAAATACATCTATTAATGGTGACAGCCAGACTTCTGGCACAGCACACTACAAAGTCCTGGGGGAGGAAATCCCAGTGCAAAGGGGAAAGAACACTAGCCCATTAGAAGATTCCTACCAGGGCAGCTACAACTTGGCAGGAAGTTCAAGAAAGGGGGAGAGGACTAGCTAGCTAGGGGGGCATCCAAGGGAAGGGCAGGAGGAGGCACAGGGCAGGGGGAGTCAAACAGAGGTATGAGCTGCCATCTCGTCCAAGACCTTCTGGGTCTGCACATGCATATTGAAGTCAGTGCCTACCCACACCCTGCAAGCCTACCCCAACATGCCAAAGGCTCCTGCTGCCTACCAAGCAACTAGCCACCATATATGGGCCAGGACCCCAGGATCTGGGCATCATGCATGCTTGTAGGCATCATGGTGTTCATGTAGGTGACGTTGCACTGGGCACCACAGTGGTGGTGGTTTCTACAAAGATTTGGCCTGTGGCTGAGCATCAGGATGGGCATGAAGGTGCCACCCAGGGCCACCAGGGCAGAGGAGAATCCAGCCAGAGCCCAGACGGCTTCCCTGAGCCTTGCAAACCCATCCTCCATGTCTGGAAAGTGAATGGATTCCTGGACATGGGCTGCCATGCTATCCAGGAAGGCACTAGCACACCTGCTGGCAGAGGACTGGAGAGAAGTCCACTGGAAACCCCCTGTGGTCAGGCAGCACTGGTCCAGGAGCGCCTTCTGTAGCATGGGGATATTCTCCTGGGCATGGAGGACGCGTTCCAGGCAGGGAGCCAACAGAGCCCTGCGAACTGAATGGCCTCTTTGTCCAGGAAGAAGCATAGGCAGCAGTCCAGGTCAGTCAGGGTAAGGGCACAGAGGCATTAAGGCACGGCAGTCCAATTGGTGCACCTGTCATGGCAGCAGGTAGGCCGTGAGGATGGCCATGTATAGTTCATTGTTGAGGCAGCAGTGGCAAATGTGCCAGGTACATGTTTGGGGTGACATGTCATAGGGCCCTGAGGCAGGGAAACTGGCAATGTGAGTGGGCTACTGGTCCCCCTTTCACTCTCCCTGCTGCCTCTGCCAGCTTGGGCAAAGGCCAGGCCAGGCCAGGCTTCAGACTTTTTCAAGTTGGAGAGTTCCTTGCCTTGGCATGCTGCCTCAGGAGCTGTCCAGGGTCTGAACCATTGGTGCAGGTGGTGCCTAATAACATCTGGGGGGCGGGTCTTCCTCCCTCCACCATGCTCCTCATCCTTGCTCTTCTGCCCGGACATATCACGAGGGAGGGAGGTGCACTCTGTCTGAGAGGATCCATTCTTCAGCTTGGCTGGCTGACAGCAGGGGGAACATCCCTTGGCATACCTTAACAGTGGCACTCTTTAGTTGCTTCTTCCTAACTGGGACCTGAAGGTGGGAGGCATTTGGCAGTGGTAGTCTATGCCACTTCCCTGGGGAAGGTAGTGGCATGACAGGCCAGACTCTGTGGGAAGCTTTGGAATGAGTCACCCTGGAGCTGTCCTGGATGCCATGGCTGGAGGTGGAGAAGGTCCCTCTGGGCTACAGCCCCCTGCCAATGCCCATAAGTGGCATGAGTTGCACTGGTGGGTCTGAGTTAGGGTTTAAAACCTTTATTAAACATGGATTCCAGGCCTGGATTCAGGTCTGGTCGGCTCCATATCATCCCAGGTCAGAACGGGCCAATCTGAAGTGCCAGACCTGGTCCCGGATATGATGGAATCTGCATGCACAGCCCTAACAAATACCTTCTCCATCACCACCGGATCAGGTATAACCCCTGCACTAAGCTGAGCTGAGAAAACCAGCTGTCCTGACAAAGCAGGTCCAGACTCACCTCCCACTGTCACTCCAGGACCCTGCATTGGTTCTTCCATCTCCAGTGTAGTAATCTCCAACTGGACAGGTATTTTTGATTATGCTTTGCCCAAAAAGCCCCCTGCGACCCACCAGAGGCATGTCCTAATGGCTGACAATGATAGAAAACACCATCAACGACACACACCAGACCACAGCACTGGTTCACAGGGAAGAGTCCCAAGCCACATACTAACATCCACCTTCAAGAAACCACACGGCCAACCCACACACATAGCCAAAACGCAGCCAGTATCCACAAGGCCCCAACTGTGCTACTCTCCAACCACTGCATAGGCTGGTGTGTGTGAATTCTTGATGAATCTAGGAACCCGCTATGGCAGCTTGTGACTACAGGGCAGGCCACATCCCAGCTTTCTACTCTTTTTGTAGCCAACACAGACACTGGCCAATTACTTGTGCCTGCTCCTCACTCGGCTGATCAAACTACCCCCACCCAGCAACAAGCTGCTCAGGTAAAGGCCCCTTTGGGTGCTGTGCAGGCTTCTGGTTGCACCGAAGCAACTTGGGAAAGTAAAACACATCATGACTGAAAGCTTGCACACTATTTTGTAACATTTTGATTGGCTGAATAAAGGTAATGCCCTAACATGGATTATTGATTTGTTCTTATGCACCATCGCAGATATCTTTCCTTTTTGTTTGACTTGCAAAATACTGAACTTCACTGTATCACATTTATCCATCATCATCTGATGCAGAAACAACCTTACAGAAGGTGCCAGGTTAGTATTTCTTGTTGAGGGTATTCTACAACTGATGTGCTATCTCCCTGATAGATATTAAATGTGTGTGTGTGTGTTGATTTGAATCATTCTTCAGTGCTTCTAACGGAGCCAAATCACTTTGGTCCACTGTAGGGAAGACTTACTTTGCTTCAGACCTGAGGCAGAGGCTCACTTCACGTTAAACATATACACTGAAGGCACACACTGGGGTAGCTGTCAAATCCCCAAGGGGTGCCTTCAGAGCAGTCCCTGCTTGCATCGTCAACATGAACTGGGACTCTTTTGAAGTCAGTCACCAGGCTTTGATGGATGCTTGGTGAGTATAGTCTTCCCTGACCCCCAACAGCCATTTTCAGGAGTGCAGTCTTTCTCTCCCCCATGTGTCAGAGGAGACAGTGTTGTCTCCATTCACTTTGGGGGGAGGATATGTATATCTCAAAAACAGCTGATGGGGGAAGCCCACAGCCTGCCAAGGACCATGGGACATCAGGGTCCTTGCTGGAGAAGGAGATCCCACCCACAGCTATTTTCAGGTTTGGAGCCTTTATTTTCCCCACATGCAAGCACTCCTGGATTTCTGAATAGTGTTTGAATTACAAACTCAACACTGCATTATTATAAATAGGCTTCTCCCTGAGTTATTCCAGTAAACTGGGGCTGCCAAGTTAACGAAAGCTTAGCTGATTAATCATGAGGTCTACCTTATCAATTTATAAATTAAATTTGCATATAAATAAACAGTTCTGAAGGGAAAAATGCATTATGATGCACAGAAGTATTGCAGCAGTAACAGCACTCTTATGTATAAGAGAGGGACAAGTCTTTTAAGATGACACCTGCTATCTGTAGTTTGTGCAGTGTTATTTTTTACAAATCTGTTTCCCAATTAATATGGAGCATTTATTTATTTAGAGCATTTGTACCCAGCCAAAATGCTCTTGGAGCAACTTACAAACAATTAAAACAAGACAGTCTCTGTTCGCAGGTTTGCAATCTAAAAGATACATGCAAAAGGGACAGGAAGGAAAAAGTAAAAAAGTAAATGTTAATTCTTAAATGTATGGTTCTTATAATGAGAGCTAGAACAGGAATGACCCGTGCTTCTCATCTCTCCCCACTGAGGCAGTCTGCTAAAATGGCTGCTACCAGAAAACAGTTGAAGAAGAAGAGGCCTGATGGACCTGACTTGTCCACACAGCTGATGAAATGAATCAAAAGTTTTTAAACTGATTAATCCGACCAATTGACCAGATGTTGCAGCTGTACAGTAAATAGCAGTGCATTTTCTTGAAACTTTTGTTTATTTATTTATCTAAGTTTTCCTTTTACAAACAAATGAAAAGGTAAAGTAAAATAAAAAGGGTACACGTAAAACGTACCATGGAAGTTACGGATAAAACACATCCTACAGAAATACCTGACAAACAGACAGAATTAGTGAATAGACAGAATTAGGTCTCTGTTTGACGGTACACTTGGCAACAAACGCAGGGTTTGCTGATGTGGTGAAAACTTGGCATGGACGAAAAACATACATAGAACGTCTAAAATCCTGACAAGTCTTTCCTTGTAAGTGAACCCAATACGCCCACATACTGCACGTATCTGGTCCCATTGACCCTAGAGAACACACCTGCTCTCCGTGTGTTCATCCACACAGTCTGTTGGGCTACGTTATATGGTAAGGCTGTGCTGTAAACGGTAAATGCTGGGAAATAAAATGCACTAGAAAGGTTCGTGTTTTCAACGCTTTCCATGACTGACTTCGGAATCCACACGGAAAACCTTTGCGATGACCCGAGTGAACAAAGGGCAGGCTGGTCGTGGGCATTCCTGGTGCGTTTGCTTTTCGCCCTGCCGCCTACGTTGTTTTTCAGCGAGCTGCGTTGCAGGAAACAGAAGATTAATGTTGCCTTCTGCCTTGAGCTCCGCCCGCCTCGCCTCGCCTCGCCTCTGCTCGCGGTCTCCCTCTTCGCGAAGTGCCTGTGCTACTTTCGGAGGGGGGACATCGACGGGGCCGCCATATGCTTCGGATTGTATCCAAGACCCTGCTGGAGTCCTGCCCCTGAAGCGCATTTCAATGGGCAGCTCCCACTTGCTCAACAAGGGCTTGCCGCTCGGTAAGGGCCTGCCTGCCTGCCCGCTCGCCCGGCCTGCTTCCCTCCGTTTCTGTGCGGCTACATTGTTGCCTCCGTCCTGGTTCCGCCCGCAGAAAGGCCGGCATCCCTCCCCTCCCCCACGGCGCGCTCCTTCCCCGCCCGCCGGCC
The DNA here is from genome assembly GCF_030035675.1 of Rhineura floridana. Lineage (NCBI taxonomy): Eukaryota > Metazoa > Chordata > Lepidosauria > Squamata > Rhineuridae > Rhineura > Rhineura floridana. The sequence continues at coordinate 2,954,400 of NC_084484.1, forward strand.
GCCCTGCTCGCTTTGTATTGCCTTGCGTTGCATTGTGTGTCTATAGGTCCATTTCCTTAGCGCAGACGAGTCCCCTGCGGTGAGGGGGGATATTAGACCGGTTTTAGACCGATGGCCCGGATGGTCTGTAGCTAGTTTATTATCTGCGTTGTAAGAGAAAGACTCGGGTAGGAAGAAGGGACTCGAACTTGGCTTCGGGGGTGGGGGTGGGGTGGGGTGGGGGTGGGGAATGGGTCTGCAACTAGATAACAAATCCAGTGTTTCACTATTTGACTTCATGCACGCATCTCGTAGTGGTATTTAAGGCCGGCTTCCAGCTGCAGTAAAATAGCAAAGCATGATTTGTTTCAGAAGGAAGGAAGTTGAATGGGGACATTTTATTAACGGAAAATGCTTTAAGGCCTGTCGGTTGCAATGATGTGGTGTGTACTTCTGGACAGATTAGTGATAAGGAGCGGGTGGGTGGTGGGTGCTTTTACTATGGCTTGGTTGGACAGCTCTAATTTTAAGATAAAGCTTTGAGGTTATGATGTACTTTGTGCCCAAAATATTCTTGCTGTGTTTGTGTCAGTGTGGTCTCAGATGTTATGTTGCTCATAAGCCTGCAGTTGCAATGAAATATTGATACTCATGGAAGTAACGAAGGTTATAGAGTGGAAAGTGGTATAATTTTCTCTTTAACTGTAAGTGGCTGGCACTATAGTTTTGATTGGGAATAAAGCAGGAGCGATTCATCCACTCCTTATTGGTAACTTTTAACAACTGCCAGAAAGACATTCACCTTGGTTCCAAAATGGAGAAACTGGAAAGAAATTCTCCATTTAGTTTTTTTTAAAAAAAATATGTAGCCTACATCCCATTTTGAATTAGTTGGTGGGTTTTGTTGTTGTTGCCATCATCATCTTTTGGTTTTTGCAATGAAGTAAATGAAATTTGAAGTCGATGATGGTAATTTTAAAGCTGTACAAGGACTGCATAATCATTCATGAAATGATCTATGGATCTTGTAATCAACAGGACTTATGTTTTATGATAGTATCAAGTCTATTTATAAAGTGACTGAACAGAAAGACCTATCCCTATTTAAACACACAACTCATAATAGTTTTGGAAGACTCTTACAACAGCATAATTTCAACTGTTTAGTTAAGGAACTACTCCAGCTGAGAAAGAGAAAGAGCAAGCTTGTCTAATTCTGATCTTATTAAACAGTGTATCTGCACTGTCAACTCAAGGCTAATATTAGCAACACAGACAGACAACATAGCTACTTTAAAAGTACTGTGCTCTATAAAATATTTTGATCAATGGATCTAGGATCTAATGAACAGGTTTTATGCTTTTAATGTATTTATCAACACACTTCATTATTTATTAGATAAATCTTTTACATATTAGCAGCTTGCTATATCTTAAATAACAGATGCCCCATCTGCACTAGACATTTAAAGCAGTATCATACCACTTTAAACAGTCATGGCTTCCCTCAAAGAATCCTGGTAAGGGTGCTGAGAGTTGTTAGGAGATCCCTGTTCCCAGAGTTTTCTGGGAAGAGAGAGTGATTGTTAAACCACTCTGGGAATTGCTGCTCTGTTAGGGGAATAGATGTCTCCTACTAACTCTCAAACCCATTAACAAATGATAGTTCCCAAGATTCTTTGGGGAAAGCCATGTCTGTTAGTGGTATAATACTGTTTTAAATGACTAGTGCAGATAGGGGCATACTTCAGATTTATTTTTGTTCTAATGAGAAAAGTAGTCTTCATGCAGTGATTTAAAATTCAGACTCTGCTCTTGGACTTGTTTTATAAAATATAGACGGTTGCTGCTACTTTGTGGTATGTCGTTGATGATGCATAAGCCAGTACCTTCCCCATCTGATGTTTTTGCATTCATGTACAGCTTCATTCTGCTGTGGTCTATGAACTAATGCAATGAACGCTATTCTGTTCCATATACAGCTTCATTTTTGATGCAGTTTTCAAGAAAAAATATAACAAGATACTAACAATCAATCTCTAATGAAAAAATATCAAGTTAATGAAGTTGCTTCTTGGAAATTCTTATTCTGAGATTTTTTTAAATTACAAAATTACGCTTGAAATGCAGATTCTGGTTTATTTTATGGAGGTATCTTATGACTCTTTGTTCTTTTATTTATGGTGCCTAGGCCTAAAATTATGAATATGCAGATAGCGTGATACACTCCTAATGGTCTTAGAGTTGCCATTAATTTGTCACATTTGAAGAAGAAAATCTGACTTGATTTATGTTTAAGCAATGCATCCCAGCAGTGCTTTAGGAAAGAATTCCATAAGAATTAAGAATTAAGAATTAAGAAGCAGAGAGTAGGAATAAACGGACAGTTCTCCCAATGGAGGGCTGTAGAAAGTGGAGTCCCTCAAGGATCGGTATTGGGACCTGTACTTTTCAACTTGTTCATTAATGACCTAGAATTAGGAGTGAGCAGTGAGGTGGCCAAGTTTGCTGACGACACTAAATTGTTCAGGGTTGTTAAAACAAAAAGGGATTGTGAAGAGCTCCAAAAAGACCTCTCCAAACTGAGTGAATGGGCGGAAAAATGGCAAATGCAATTCAATATAAACAAGTGTAAAATTATGCATATTGGAGCAAAAAATCTTAATTTCACATATACGCTCATGGGGTCTGAACTGGCGGTGACCGACCAGGAGAGACACCTCGGGGTTATAGTGGACAGCACGATGAAAATGTCGACCCAGTGTGCGGCAGCTGTGAAAAAGGCAAATTCCATGCTAGGGATAATTAGGAAAGGTATTGAAAATAAAACAGCCGATAGCATAATGCCGTTGTATAAATCTATGGTGCGGCCGCATTTGGAATACTGTGTACAGTTCTGGTCGCCTCATCTCAAAAAGGATATTATAGAGTTGGAAAAGGTTCAGAAGAGGGCAACCAGAATGATCAAGGGGATGGAGCGACTCCCTTATGAGGAAAGGTTGCAGCATTTGGGGCTTTTTAGTTTAGAGAAAAGGCGGGTCAGAGGAGACATGATAGAAGTGTATAAAATTATGCATGGCATTGAGAAAGTGGATAGAGAGAAGTTCTTCTCCCTCTCTCATAATACTAGAACTCGTGGACATTCAAAGAAGCTGAATGTTGGAAGATTCAGGACAGACAAAAGGAAGTACTTCTTTACTCAGTGCATAGTTAAACTATGGAATTTGCTCCCACAAGATGCAGTAATGGCCACCAGCTTGGATGGCTTTAAAAGAAGATTAGACAAATTCATGGAGGACAGGGCTATCAATGGCTACTAGCCGTGATGGCTGTGCTCTGCCACCCTAGTCAGAGGCAGCATGCTTCTGAAAACCAGTTGCTGGAAGCCTCAGGAGGGGAGAGTGTTCTTGCACTCGGGTCCTGCTTGCGGGCTTCCCCCAGGCACCTGGTTGGCCACTGTGAGAACAGGATGCTGGACTAGATGGGCCACTGGCCTGATCCAGCAGGCTCTTCTTATGTTCTTATGTTCTTATATATTATTATTTACTTTAGCAAAGTAGTTATTACCTAAATACACAAAATTTTCATTTTTTGTGACTTGCCATAACAAGATAATTAAGAAAGTTTCATATTTTAATTAGTATTTTTTGATATTTTAAACCCCTCAAAATAAAAAAAGGAAATACACATTTACTATAGTGAAATGGTTTGGAAATATAAAATATGACTGCTAGAAGAACCCGCTGCTTTATCCAGGACTGTGTTGGCAGATAAATACCACATCCGCACCATACATTTGAAGCGCTATGATACCACTTTAAACAGTCATGGCTTCCCCCAAAGAATCCTAGGAACTGTAATTTGTAAAGAGTGCTGAGAGTTGTTAGGAGACTTGCAATTGCCCTCACAGTTCCCAAAGTGATTTAACCATCTGGGAATGATAAGTCTGTGAGGGGAATAATAATCAATATTTGGGTGATTTGTGCAGGGTAGGGAAATGTTAATTTCTGCAAGATGTGTTCAGCCATCAAAAAACCTTTATACAGCCAAGCTTCATGCAACCTGCCCATAGAAAGAGGCGGGCATTTCTGTCTGTCTTGTATCCAGCACAAATGGCCAAAGAGAGTCAGAATGGTTTTAATACCTCTAGTACTGATTACAAGATACACCACCTCCCTTTTTGCCCTTGAATTAGCTGGAGATGTCTTACACCCCCTCCAAAAACCCCAAAGCCAAACCCTATATCAGTCCTACCAGCCCCATCAGTTCATTGGCTTGAACATAGTGATTCCAGACATTATGCTGCCTTTTGAAACTCTATAGTATAGTGATGGATCTGGGAAGGCAGAGAGAATAGTATAGAAATCAAACAGCTCTGGGCATCAAATATATTAATTAAAATTATATTTTCAAGATCGGCATTCCTGCTTTACATGCATGTTGCTGCCCTAATGCAGAAAATGAATTATTTGGCCACTTATTAAGTCGGGCACTAGTGGTGCTCCTCAGATCCTTATCGAGAGTTCTAAATTGGTAATGACAGACAAGCTGCTCAAAAGACAGCTCATCTGCCACTACCAATATTTATTGCAATGTGCAATTACCGGGGAGGTTTAGGGCTACAGCACCCTCTGAGTAGCATGAAGCCACTGCAAGGCTCATAGAAAATACTCCAGGAGCTCTTCAACAAGCATATTCTGTGGGTAGTATGCCGGGGTTACTCAGCAGAAGAGTCGATATGAAAAGAGTTTCCTGGTCACTGGAACTCTGAAAGCCATTATTGCAGGACAGACATTGAATGCCAGCTTCTGTGAAGCCACTCCACTTGAATGCTTTTCTTGGAAACTTAGAACCAAGATTGTTCCAGGTCACAGTAAATAGACCCATGGAGGGTTGCCATGAAATTCTGCATAAGGCTGAATTTTGCCTAAAATGTGGGATAGCAGTGTTAACATCCAGTGTTCAAAACAGCTGGTCAATCCAGCAGAGTTTGCAAATTTCTTACAAAAATAAATGTGACAAGAGGGGTGGGGGTGGGGCTGCACAATTTCTGGAGGAATTGATTGTTTTGACATCTAATAGTTCCTGTAGAATTTCTGGAGAAATCTGCATTAGAAATCTGGAGTGGAGACTATTGTTCCACAGACCTCACGGATGTGGTTTTGCCCCTCTCTAGAGGCATGTATATGGGTCAAACCCTGATTTCCTAGTTTCTTCCTTGCCAGGCACACCTGGCTGTGGCTGCAGTTAAGGACACAAAAATAGCAGGTGCTGAATAGCTTGAGGTAGGACTGATACTATTTCATGCTAGTCAATTTTTTAAACTGTGTTTTGTGCTGATGGGCAGTTGTACATCAGGGACCTTAAATCAAAGATAATGTTAGGCTTTTACTTCATGGGCTAGAACACTAATGCGGTGATACACTTGGCCTCTGGGTTTGCGGCGTTTCAAGACTGTAAAGCCCTGCAGTAGTTGGCAGTCGAAGGAGCACTGCAGTCAAAATCCAGAGCTTCTTAAAAATCTCCTGGTCCCTGCCAATATTTTTTTTAATGTAGTAAAGCAATACACACGCAGGGTATAGCAGAGTGTAGAGGAAAAGAACAACATGAAATTCATAGTCCCAAAGTTGGGATAATAAACATTGTCAGTTGATGCTATATTGCAGAAACAAGCTCCCTTTGAGAATGTAAGAGACAACTAAGAGACAATTCTATTTGCACTTGTGATGCCCTCCAGCTGAAAATGAAAAACGAGGATCTGACAAATCTTTATAGTCCTTGTGGGAAAATGTCATAAAATGTTAGCATAATAAAAGTAATATTATTTGCCTGTCTCTACAGTAACAAAGCTTAGGACTTTATCAGTTTCTCTGACAAAATTAGATAATATTCCCCTTCATGTTTCCATTTTGGGGTGGAAGAAGTAGGTGAATGTTGGGAATGAAGAAGACCTGCTTTTGAATGTGTGTTTTAATTTGGAGTCATAATCTTGTTTGAAGAATGATTAATTTTTCTAAACATGTAGAGAGCCATGATTTTTTGTATTTTGTAGAGTGGGGGTAGCTGAGTAGCCCTTCAAGTTTCATGGAAAGCCTCTTTTGAATTGAGAGGGGTTTCATAAGCATCAAGCTTTATTAAACCAAAAAGATGGTGTGGCTACATTTGGAATATTGTGTACAATTCTGGCCATCCCATCTCATTAAGTATATTGTAGAGTTGGAAAAGAGTAACCACACTCATCAGGGGGCTGAAACAACTTCCCTACGAGGAAAGGTTGTTGTAGGTTTTTTAATTTAGAAAAAAGGCAATTAAAAAGACGTGATGGAGGTCTATAAAATTACGCATGGTGTGGAGGAAGTGGTGGAAAGAACCATAATACTAGAACCTGGGTTCATCCAAATATTTTGATTGGCCACAGATTTGGACAAAAGAAATAACTTTGTCACACGGTGCAAACTTAAATTATGGAATTTGTTACTACAGGGTGTTGTAATGTCCGTTAGCTGAGATAGTTTCTAATGGGAACTAGGCCTGTTCAGGTGCAGTATACAGCTCAGTGCTGGTTGCATACCAGTTGCTGAGGAGCAACGGGAGGACAGGGCTTTTGTCTCCAAGTCCTGCTTCTGGGTTCCTGGAAGCATCTGGTTGTGCCACTGTGAGAAACAGGATGATGGACTGGACGGATCTCCCAGGAGGGTTTCTGCTATGCACTTGGTATGTGATGTGACATTAGATGGGAGAAGTCTGTCATTCAAAGGGGGGAAGTCCAAAATTCCTCTTAGTGCAGCAAACCTCGGCCATGTCTAAAGTAGCTTGTTGGATTCTATCCAAAATACTCAGTTGTTCGACAATTATGGATCCCACTGTAGTGCTTGTATTTCTCACTGGGATGTGTCTATATGCTGCCACCTGATAGGACAAACGTACGTCCTCACCTTGGAAGTAATTTCAGTACGTGTTTTCTGTGGGTCTTGTGCCCTTTGCTGATGTATACAACCTTGGACTTGGGCTGCTTCAATACCTGACTCACACATCATGTTTTGCTCTACAGAATCTAGTAACATTTGAATCTCAACAAGTTTTCAGATGGAATGTCTGACATTCCATCTTCCTTTTCTCAGTAATTTAGCCATAATCTATGAGAAGTCTGATGTGAGGCCATGTCCAAGCAAAACATTTTTGCAGAACAGTCTTTTATTATACACAGTTTTCTCTAAGATGGAGAGATTCATGGAGGATCTAGGTTTTTGGGACACAATGCTGGGATAAAACTGCCACAAAAATATGTCCTCTCTCCACCCAGATTGGCCACTGTCAACGGGGGAAAAAAGGCTGCCTAGGGTAGCATCAGCTTGTGCTGCATATACTATGACTCATTTTTGCAGCAGCTGAGGGAGAGTAACTAGCAGCAATGTTGCTGCTGGTCCATATCAAATGCAGCATTTGGGATAGGGAGAACGCAACAGCACTGTATCTATCTTGTGTGTTCATAGAGCAGCAGCCTTGAAGAGTACAACGTTTTGGCTGGCAAGAGTTATAATAACAATTCTTTCACTGAGTTCCCAAATGAGACAGGTTTCCTACTTGGTCTTAGAGATTTTACCAGAACTGTAACCTGAGCCTTAGTAGACATGGTTTGGCACAGATAAAAAGCCTATCTTCAGATTATTCTGACATGAACTCTTTCTTTGTAAAAGTAATATAGGTTAAATGCATTATCTTCAGTCCAATGGTGTACAATTGTGCCATACCAATTTCCTTCATGCATTTAATCTACTTTGCAAATAACTTCATAACTCTTCTCACATGGTTGCCTTTCCTGTTCATAAAATAGGATGGGGGGAAAGCACTAGATCAGGAAACAAAAAGGAGACAAGCTCTGGTGCTACTGATAATGGACTGTTTATTGACCTCAGCACAGTTTGGAGAACTCTCCTTTGTCAGGAGCTACAAATACCATTTGATTCCTTCACACCAACAAATTTTGGATTAAAAAAATCTAAATAATAACAAATCATTCTTATTCTTACAATATATCCAAAAATAATTCTAATCTCAGGCCTGTACTCCCAGGAGAGAAGAAATCAAATGGTACTTAACACTGCTGATGCAGGAGAGTTCTTCAAAACGTGTTGAGCTCAGTAAACAGCCCATTATCAGTAGCACCAGAGCTTGTCTTCTTCTTTTTTCTTGTTCCTAAAAATTTATCGGATAAATAATTGGGTTTGCTGGTATAAACATTATATGGATTTGTATGCCTTTCTGTGCTTGTAGGAATATTCAGACTGTGGTAAACTGTAAACAAGTTGAAAGCTGAATACAGACAAGTTGGGGTGATGCATATCCTGGGGGCTCCCAACCTTCCTGTGATAGATGAGGTGGTGATCTCCCTATGTGAGCAGTGCAGATTGACCATCATATGATTTTGGAAAGAGATTAAAGGGGCCACAAGGTAGTACTGGCATAAGAATATTTGGAATATTGTGTTGAAGAAATTAACACACAAATTGAGAATGAACAAGGGGGAAAATGGCCAAATTAATTTTGGAATGGTTTTATTACTTAAACAAAGAGGACAATCATAGAGCGCTACCACCTTAGTGGATCCCTTTAACTGCTTGAAACTGGAACAATACTCTTGGTCAAGCAAGAGATACTCTTTATAAGAGTTAAGGAGAAAAAATGTGTAAATGTACAGTTGATAGAAGATTTAATTAACAACATATGTAAGTGCCCCTGAAACATTGTATTTTTCTGTTGTGTGTGTTTGATATTATGGAACCAATTACAGTACATTTTTTTAAAAAACAGTGGAGAGTTTGGGAGGGCTTTAAGCACTCATCCTTGCACTTACTGTGTAGGCTCTATCCCTTCCTGGATAGAGAGGACTTTGCTTATGCTGGTGCATGCTTTTGTAACATCCATGTTTAGGATTGTGCTCTGTGTGGGTTGTCTTTTAAAGATCCCTCAGAAGCTTAACCTCCTGCAAAAGGAAGCTGCCATATGAATATTGGAAACTGTGAATATATCTAGCCCGTGTTAACGTTACGTGCACTAGCTCCCAGTGTGCCCTCAGGCCCATTTAGGGTGCTGATTCTAACCCTTGAAATTCTTGGGAAACCTGTGGCTCTGCAGGTGTTAGACTACATCTCCCCATAATGCCTGCCCATTAGCCATGCTGTCTGGGGCTGATGGACAGCCACAGGGTTTCCCATCCCTGCTTTAAAGCTTTTCATGGTCTGAACATTTCTCTGTATTTCACTGTCGCCTTCCTCACAGGACGGTTGTGAGAATAAAATGGGGAGGGGGAGAACAGTGTATGCCACCATGAGCTCCTTGTATGAAAGGTACGATATAAATGTAATAATAAATTAAAATATCCAGTAATAAATAAATAACAATATCCCATCCGTACAAGAGGTGAGAAACATGGCAGCTAGAAGCAGAGCCATTGTAGTGATTGTTCTCTCTTGGGCCTGTCTTGCTCCTGAGGTACGACACTGCAACTCTGGTGGCTTTCAGGAAAGATTAGCAGATACCTCTGTTCTGGTTAAGGACAATGAGTAGATCTGGAGTTGGTGAATTCTGCTCTTTCTTGTTGGTGGTAGTTTTATATATGTGCTTTGATTTTTCAGGCTTAATTTTGTTCCAGAGGAAACTTAATCTGTTGTAAGCTGCTTCTGAACTTGTGAAAACAACCTATAAAATATTTCCAGTAAATAAGTATCTCTCCTGGATAACCATGGATCCTGACAATCTCATGTGGTTTTCTCTGTTAACTGAGTAGTTAGCCCAAGAGAGTTTATGTCCTTTGGAATGTTTCACAACTAAATGTACTGTTCACAAAATTATTTTGAAAAGCATGGGTTGAATCCGAAGTTTTGTTCCATGAACAGAAGGAGTTTCCAATCATGGAAGGAGAGTTGTACTCATGGAAGGCCCCATTCTGCAGTAGGCACTCGGACATGACCACGTGGTTGTAGTCCACCAGTTGTTAAAGTGGCAGAAAAGCATTAGAGCTCCCAGTTGCTTCTGAGTAGTCTCTCCCCTGGAGCTGCAGTTCATTTTTCTGCCTTGCTTGAAAAGGGCACTTTTGTTGGCACTCTTCTGGCCTTGAATGTATTAAATTAATCTGGCGTGTGAGTTTAAATTGTGGGAATGCTACATGTTTATCTTTGGGTATGACTTTCCCTTTCCGTCTCTACCTTTAAATTTCAAGACTCTTACTAATTTGAAGCACTCAAAGTTTTTAAAGTGCTGAAATGTGTTGATAATTAATTCTCATCTGATTAAATTCATTTTAACTAACAATTAAATTCAATTTGATTGTCTCCCCCTATAAGTTCAGTGTTCTCTGTAGATGGTGTGACAGATTTTGACCCAATCCTATTGTGGGGTGGGAGAACAGTAATCTTTGGGGGAGGCACAGTATATGTCTATGACAGTATGCCTTCTCATGGAAGCCATGCCACCCACGATCAGAAGGGAGAAGAATTTGCTTCTGTGTGAATAGTGCCTCCGAGTACGATGTATTTCCTTTTGTTTTTTCTAAATTATATGAGAAAAATATTCAAAACATCATTGTGGTGGGGACTAAATTTGCCTCTGATGTTATCAATATTGCAGGGAAACCATATGCGTCTTTCCCCAACCATTGCACTGATTTCTGCCCATGTGCTTTGCCTGATGAGTCAATAAGAGCTATTGAGGGTCATGGCTCTACTCATCCTGAGTTCTGTTTATTATTATTTAAAAAACTAAATTAGTTCAAAATTGTACATCTCAAGTGCCTAATATTTGTGTTTCATAGACATGAAAGTAATATATTTATGAAATTATGTCCGCTGAGAACATACATAATGGATGGTATGGTAACTGACAGTGGTTTCTTGCGGATTTGCCATCCCCTTTGGGATTTTGTAACTCATTAAAGTTTGTTTATTTGTGGGTTACAGCTTAATTTGGAGACTGTTCCTGTCATTTACTTAATTATGCATATGAATGTCTTTGCCAGTTGAGTTTCCTGGTCAGCAGCTCAGCTATTGCAACACCCATTTCTCTGCCATCTTTAAACCTGACACAGCTAGACAACCAATTCAATTTTCAACAATAACCAAGGAAATGACCTGTTATCTGCAGTAGATTAGAATGTATTTTAAACTCAACTGCTCAGGTAAAAGAGAACATTTCACTGAAGAATGTCAGAGGGAAAGGGTTCACAATAGCGGGTTCATTGTACTCTTTCTGCAGGAAATAACTAGTTTGGTACTAGGAAAGGTTGGGAGAGGAGTATATACTTTTCTTGACTCTCCACTGTAAAGTTTTTGAAACATTTACAATGGGATTAGGTTCACCTCAGCATTTTCTAAGGATTACAGCTTTAATTTTCCTTTCAGTTCTGCTGTTTATCTGTGCTGGCCAAAATGAAACAATTTATTCAGACAACTGGTTTTGGTGTGCACAAAGGAGAATTTCTCTCTGGTGAAAGTGAAAAGATGGAAATATAGCGATATATTCCCACTTGTAGCTAAGTCTTCATCTCTCTGCAAGGCTACACCATTCAAGAACATTTTCCTTGTTTAAAGTTTCCCTTAAGGAATGAAATGGACTAGATCAAAAACTTCTTGCATATAGTCTAGTCAACTTCCCACTCCACTTATTACTTATAATGGACAATAGAGAAGCTGCTGCAATTGGATATTAAGATAAGAACAGGCTCTTTCCTACAATGAGGCCCTAATTTCCTGTATAACGTCTGTACCATTATCAGGCTAAACTGGAGCTGATGCCAAGGTAGCTTTAAGGAGGAATTTGCTTCTGTTGCTCTAAAAAACTATTATCTGTACATAGCCAGAGGAAGAAGCAATGTCCTTCCATAGTGCTGCTCTGTTTCCCCAGCTGTGGCTGCTGCATGTGCTTCCTGTCATCTGACAGAGAAATGAGAGCATGTACATAGAAGTCATGATGCTATGCATTTCCCAGCCAGAGAAACACAACAGAATGATGATGCCATTTCCCCCTAAACCTTGGTACCCTGGGGCAATTGGTCATTGGCCCCCACAAAGATGTGAATGATACATTACATGGCTGTGATAGGTTAAACTTCTAAGTGTCTGAGAGATGCAAAGGCTGCGGAGAGGGGATGGGACTTCTCTGGTGTTTTTTCTCAGGCGTTGTTCTAGGTTGGTGGAGCCAGAATGGCTTTTTCATATTAGCACAGTATTTTTGATGGACATACCCAAGTTATGTTGAAGTTATACCCTGGAAAAAATATCATTTAAATACTGAGCAAAGGCCTGCTTTTCAAGTGTAATTGTGGGAATTGTGCCTGTATATGATAAGGAGGATTTTATGAACCTGTGAAGATACCTTCTACCAAATCAGATTTTTGGTCAGTCTACCCTAGTGCCATCTATTCACTAATAGGCAAAAATCCCTTGCGGTTTGAGAATGTACCTATAGTCAACAGCTATTTCCATCAAACTTTAAAAAGCAAGGAAATTGGGCAGATATAATGAATGCACCAGGGCAAAAGGAGACCTGACCACCTCTCCTACAAATTTGTAAAAATGCAAACACAATTTGGGCTGGTGTTTCATAGTCCAGTCCACTTCCTGTGTACCTTGGAAGGATTTGTTAACTGTGAAAGACCAACCCAAATTATGTTTCCATTTTGACAAATTTGTAGGGCAGTACAATATCTCAGAGAGGTCAGGTCTCCTGCTCCCCATGTGCATTCACTATAGCTGCCCAATTACCCTGCTTTTTAAAGTTTGATAGAAATATCTGTTGGCTATAGGTACGTTCTTAAACCACAAGAGTTTTTTGCCTATTAGTGAATTTCTCTGCTTTTTAATCTGGAAGGTAAGAAATGGGATCCTGTGCAAGTTTGGAGGAAAAGGAGGAGAAAGGGCAGACAGGAGGAGGGGGGATGTGAGCAGGTGGGAGAGGGAGGGGAGGAGGAGGGCAGGTTTTGACCATTTGCGTGCTTATTAAGTTTCAGGGGATTTACTCCCCTGCAATCATACTTAGGATAGGTGAAACTTACCACGGGAAGGAGGGAAGGCTGGAGTGGCAGGGGGGGTGAAGAAGAGGGAGATTGGGAGGAGGGAGAAGGTGAGGAGAGGGAGGGAGGGGAGGGCGAGAAGGCGGATCGATCATTTGCATGCTTATTAAGTTCAATGGGGTTTACTCTTGTGCAATCATGCTTAGAATAGGTGAAACAGAATAGGGAGGAGAGGGAGGGAGGTGGGGGGCTGGAGATGGGGGGAGGGGAGAGAAGGGAGGGAGGGCTGAAGATGGGGAGGAGGGGAGAGGAGAAGTGGGGGGAGGAGGGGGAGAGAGCAGGGGCAGGAGGGAGGGGATAGGAGGGAGGAGGAAGGGAGGGCAGTTTTGATCATTTGCATGCTTATTGAGTTCAGTGGGATTTACGCCCATGCAGTCATACTTAGGATAGGTGAAACTGACCTGGGAGAAAAGGGGGAGGGGAGAGAAGGGAGGGAGGGCTGAAGAGGGGGGAGGAGAGGGAGAGAGCAGGGATAGGAAGGAGGAGGGGAGGGCAGGTTTGATCATTTGCATGCTTATTGCATGTCGGAAGGCAGAGCTGGGGTCCCAATCCCGGGGAGCTGGATCCCGGAGAGTTGGGAGAAGAGTATTCGGATGGATGGCAGAGGGAAGGGGGAGGAACTTCCCCCCTTTGGAGCGAAGACGAAACAGAGGAACTAGCAGTGATAAGGTCGCTTAGCAACGGGGAGCCTGAGCCCTCCCTGGACATTCTCACGCCTCCCCCTCTTTCAGGCTCAGAGCAAGAGGGGAAAGAGGGAGGGCTGCTCACAGCCGAAAAGCGGGGAGGCAGTTTACCATCAGCCCCTCCCCTATCCCCCATCCTGGAATCGGAAACTTCAGAAGAGGAGGGGGTGATGCTTCCCCCCTCACCGCGCACACGCAGACAGCTGAAAAGACAGGAGAGAAGGGGGGGAAGGCGGGCAGTACCTGAGGGGCAGTTAAGGAGGAGCGAAAGATTGCGCGCCCATTTGGCCCCTTCTTAAAGAACAGGCGGGAAGAAGTCCCTTGCTCTGTCAACTTTCTCCCAGTGCCGCAGGACCTGTATCCCTGTATTGCTTCATGAGAAAATGCAGTCTTTGTTTGGACATTACCCTAATGAAACACGAACTACAACCGCTGGTCTGGTTCCTGCGTCACATCCTGGGCCTGACAGCTTGACAGAGTCACCTAAATCACCCTCAACGCTCTCTTCACTTGACTGGGACAAGATGTCAAAGGGAGCAACGGGGGGGACGAACCCCACTTCTGAGACGGAAGAAGTGAAACTCTTGAGGACTAAGGTAGCTGATTTGCAGACGGATGTTCAAGCCCTGCTAGCAGCAGTCAAGGCGCTGAAGACGGATAATCAAACCTTGAAGGCCACGATAGACCAGATGCGAACAGCCCCTCCAGCTGCAGTAGTAAAGGTTCCCATTGGATTGCCCCCCAAATACGCGGGACAAAGTGATCAATTGGCAACCTTTGTGGCTCAATGTGAGTTATATCTGGATGTCAGGCACACGGAATTTCCAGACGATGGGGCTAAAGTAGCTTTCGTGATTAGCCTCCTGGAGGGAGAAGCTGCAAAATGGGTGACTCCGTATCTCGTGAGAAAGGATACTGTCTTAGGAAGGTACAGAGGATTTATACAGGAGATGACCGAGATGTTTCAAGACCCGCAAAGAGCTGAAACAGTAGTGCGGCAACTAGGCGCTCTGAAGCAAGCTAAAGGGACTGTTTCCGAGTACACTAACGCTTTTAAAATTCTGTCCCAGGAAACTGGTTACAATGACGCCGCCCTGATGTTTATGTACCGGAGTGGATTAAATGCTGAAATCCTGGATGAGTTGGCCAGGACCTCCCCCCCCACTGACCTACCAGGGCTCATCCGGCTATGCCTACAGATAGATCACCGGATGGAAGGAAGGCGCCTGGAAAGGAAGCAGGAGGTCCCGAGATACTCAGCCTCGGCATCCCGCAACAAGACCCTTCCCACTGCAGGGATGGCAGGTAATGCAACTGAGGGACAGGGAGGGGCTAGGCCAAGACTGTCGGAAGAAGAAAAGGAAAGACGATGCCGGGAACGTTTATGCTTTTATTGTTCAAAGCCAGGCCATGTGGCCAGAGACTGTGGACTGAAAGGGGGGAAAGCCGAGCCATCGGGAAACTAGAACACCCAGTCCACGTGCAGACCGGTGGACTGGGGGCAGCGTTGTATAAAGGCCCCCCAACGATCCAACCTCCCTCAAAGGGGGTGTTGTTCTTGCCTATTCGGATTACAACTTCCAGAGGAGTGGTGTTTAATTCCACTGCCTTAATTGACAGTGGAGCCTCCACAAATTTTATTGATGCAAAGTTAGTCAAGCGTCATGGAATTTCCCGGTGGAAACTGGACGCTCCCCTAGCTGTGGAGACTATCGATGGGAGACCCCTGAAGTCAGGAGGGGTGATACAAGCCACGGAGGAAGTGAAACTTCAAATCCCTGGGCACGAAGAGTTCATTTCGCTATACGTGTCAGATCTCTCGAACTTTGAGGTGATTCTGGGAATGCCCTGGCTAGCAAAGCATGAACCCAAAATAAGTTGGAAGGAGGCAGTGGTGTGGTTCACCTCACAGTATTGCCAGGAGAACTGTCAACCCGAAGGAATCAAGAACACCTTAGCGGGGGCAGTGCAAGAGATCGAGCAAGTGACCCTGCCGCCAAAGTATGAAGAATTCAAAGATGTGTTTGATGAAAAAGAGGCAGAGACTTCACCCCCCCACCACCCTTACGACTGTGCGATTGATCTAGTGCCAGGAGCCAGCATCCCATCAGGGAGAATCTACTCTCTCACAGAGAATGAGAGGGAGGCCCTGAAGGAATTCTGGATAAAAACCTGAGGCGAGGATTCATACGCCCCTCACAATCCCCTGCTGGAGCGCCACTATTGTTTGTGAAAAAGAAGGGGGGGGAACTCAGACCCTGTAACGACTATCGCGCATTGAACCAGATCACCATCCCCAACAGCTACCTGCTGCCCCTGATCTCAGAGTTGCTGGACCGACTGCGCTCTGCAAAAATCTTCACGAAGTTGGATTTGAGAGGAGCGTACAATCTGATCAGAATGAAGGAGGAAGATGAATGGAAAACAGGATTCTTGACCGCTTATGGACAGTATGAATACCTGGTCATGGCGTTCGGGCTTTGTGGAAGTCCAGGAATTTTTCAAAAATTCATGAACGACGTGTTTAGAGACTTGTTGGACACGTATGTAATCTGTTACTTACATGATATCCTGGTGTTCTCAAAGAACCAGGAAGACCACGACCAGCATGTGAAGACGGTGTTGAAGAGACTGAGAGAAAATCACCTGTATGCTAAATTAGAGAAATGTGGATTTGACCTCAAGTCTCTAGACTTCCTTGGATATCGAATCTCAGCGGAAGGCGTGGAGATGGACCCAGGGAAAGTAAGCTGCATATTGGACTGGGGCCAACCTGTCACCAAAAAGGATGTACAACATTTTTTGGGGTTTGCCAATTATTACAGAAAGTTCATTCCATGGTTTTCCAAATTAACAGCTCCTCTGACTGACTGTTTAAGGGGGAAGAAGAAGTTTCAATGGACAGAGAACGCCACCGAGGCCTTTGAGGAGCTGAAGAGAAGGTTTGCTACTGAGCCCATTCTGCGCTTTGCTGATCCGAACCGCCCTTTCGTAGTGGAAGCAGATGCTTCAGATTTTGCCATCGGGGGGGTCCTGCTACAATTAGACCAAGAAGGGAAGGAGCTGCACCCCTGTGCGTACTTCTCTCGGAAGTTAAAGCCTGCAGAGAAGAACTACACAGTTTGGGAGAAGGAGCTGCTGGCCATCAAGGACTCTTTTGAAAACTGGAGACAATACCTAGAGGGGACCTCTCATCGAATTGAAGTGCGCTCCGACCACAAGAATCTTGAAAGCCTCCAAACAGCCAGAAAGCTGAACCAGAGACAGATAAGATGGTCCCAGTTCTTCACTAGGTTTAACTTCCAGATTACTTACCATGCCCAAGCCAAAAACCAGAGAGCGGATGCCTTATCCAGACAGCCACAATACAAAGAAAGTGAATCCGAGGACCAGCCTCAGTACGTAATCCCGCCAGAGAAATTAACGTTGGGAGTATGCCAGCTTTCATGGGAAGAGGAACTCAAAAAGGCACAACAAGAAGATGCAGACATGCTAAAATATCAGCAGGAGACGGGACAAGGTCAAGACTCAGAAGTAACCTTTCACTGGAGAAATGGACTGTTATGGTTCAAAACTGCCAGATATGTGCCAGAAGGGGAATTAAGGCTCAGAATCCTACGCCAGTGTCATGATTCCATCACAGCGGGACACTTTGGGATTTACAAGACCATTCAGAACGTGGGCAAGGACTTCTGGTGGCCTAAAATGCGTCGGGATATTGAGAGTTATGTAAAGTCCTGCTCTGTCTGTCTGCGGACAAAAACACAAACAGGGACACCAGCAGGACTGTTACAACCGTTGCCTGTCCCACACGAACCCTGGAAGGACCTCTCCATGGATTTTGTAACTGATCTATGATTTATAACTGAATTATGGAATGCCCTCCCAGATGAGATATGCCTGGCGCCTTCTTTGTTATCTTTTCGGCGCCAGGTAAAAACCTACCTCTTCGCCCAGGCATTTTAAACTTAAATTTAATTTTATTTTAAACTTAACTGTAACTGTATTTTTATTTTATTCGTATTTTAATTTTGTTTTTAAATATGTTTTATATTGTATGTTTTAATCCACACTTGTTTGTTTTTAAATGTGGTTTTATTTTGCTGTACACCGCCCTGACAGCTTGTTGCTATAGGGTGGTTTAAAAGCGTAATTAAATAAATAAATAAATAAATAAATAAATCTACCCAAGTCCCAAGGAATGACAGCCATCTTAGTAGTGGTGGATCTACTTACCAAAATGGCACACTTTCTTCCTTGTGCAGGGGCCTTAGAGGCTAAAGAAACGGCCAAGTTATTCATAAAAGAAGTCTACCGGCTGCATGGATTGCCAAACAGCGTAGTCTCAGACCGAGGAACCCAGTTCACAGCCAAATTTTGGACAGCAATGTGGAAACAGTTGCAGACGGAATTAAAACTCTCCTCCGCCCATCACCCCCAGACAGATGGGCAGACGGAACGCTTGAACTCCGTTTTGGAAAGATATTTACGAAGTTATGTGTCCTATCAACAGACTGACTGGGTATCATATTTGCATTTTGCAGAGTTCGCCTACAACAATTCTCTGCACTCCAGCACTCAACAAACCCCGTTCTTTGCTAATTATGGATTCCATCCTAAAGTCTTTCCAAGCAGCTCAGAAGGAATGCTGGTACCGGCAGCTGAGAACTTCCTTAAGGAATTGCAAGCGGTGCAACAGACACTGAAACAGCAGTTAAACGAAGCCAAAACGGAGTACAAGCGAGTTGCTGACCTGCACAGGAAGGAGGGCCCCCCCCTTCAACCGGGAGACCAGGTATGGCTGTCCACCCGCTTCCTCCAGATGCCGGGCAAATGTAGAAAATTACAAGACAAGAGGGTGGGTCCTTTCGAAATAGAAACTCAAATCAATCCCGTGGCGTACCGACTGAAGCTGCCTGACACGTTTAAAATACATCCTGTGTTCCATCGATCCCTCTTAACGAAAGCCGCCCCTCCCAGTGAGTTACGGCCGGAGGAACCTCCCGGAGCTCCACTCCTGGTAAATGAGCAGCTTGAGTTTGAAGTTGAGGAGATCTTAGATTCCAGGATCAGACGCCACAAGCTGCAGTACTTAATTCACTGGAAAGGCTATGGGGTGGCTGACAGATCATGGGAAGATGCAGCTGATGTGCATGCTCCAGAATTGGTAAAACTTTTCCATCAACGTTTTCCCCACCGTCCCAAGCCAGACAAGGGGAGGGGGGCACAGCCTGGGAGGGGGGATGGTGTTGGAAGGCAGAGCTGGGGTCCCAATCCCGGGGAGCTGGATCCCGGAGAGTTGGGAGAAGAGTATTCGGATGGATGGCAGAGGGAAGGGGGAGGAACTTCCCCCCTTTGGAGCGAAGA
Organism: Rhineura floridana; assembly: GCF_030035675.1. NCBI lineage: Eukaryota > Metazoa > Chordata > Lepidosauria > Squamata > Rhineuridae > Rhineura > Rhineura floridana. Next base: position 2,973,495 of record NC_084484.1, read on the forward strand.
CGAAACAGAGGAACTAGCAGTGATAAGGTCGCTTAGCAACGGGGAGCCTGAGCCCTCCCTGGACATTCTCACGCCTCCCCCTCTTTCAGGCTCAGAGCAAGAGGGGAAAGAGGGAGGGCTGCTCACAGCCGAAAAGCGGGGAGGCAGTTTACCATCAGCCCCTCCCCTATCCCCCATCCTGGAATCGGAAACTTCAGAAGAGGAGGGGGTGATGCTTCCCCCCTCACCGCGCACACGCAGACAGCTGAAAAGACAGGAGAGAAGGGGGGAAGGCGGGCAGTACCCGAGGGGCAGTTAAGGAGGAGCGAAAGATTGCGCGCCCGTTTGGCCCCTTCTTAAAGAACAGGCGGGAAGAAGTCCCTTGCTCTGTCAACTTTCTCCCAATGCCGCAGGACCTGTATCCCTGTATTGCTTCATGAGAAAACGCAGTCTTTGTTTGGACATTACCCTAATAAAACACGAATTAACTACAACCGCTGGTCTGGTTCCTGCGTCACATCCTGGGCCTGACAGTTCAGTGGGATTTACTCCCATGTAGTCATGCTTAGGATAGGTGAAACTGACCTGGGAGAAAAGGGGGAGGGGAGGGGGGAGAGATTGGGTGGGTGGGCACTGGACAGAGGGGAAGCCCCTTTCCTTTTCCAAAGGAAAACATGGTTAATAGTGTCATTATTTTTCAGGGTTTCCCCCACCTTTTTATTCTACAACAGATACATGTAGTCTTCCACCCAGATTTAAACTGAAGCTGTCCCTGGCCACATAAGAAGAGGAAGGAGGAGGGGGAATCCCAAGATGCCGAAAAAAGGAATTCTTGAGTAGGAAATCCAAATAGATTTATTAAAAAGGAAGAAGCCCAACGCGTTTTGGCCACTCGAGACTTGGCCTTCGTCAGGGGCTGTAGATAAAATCATACAATAATCCATTTAGTGGTATAATCATATATCATATCGTACAGCATATGATCATACAATGTAATGGGAAAAAATAGATAGATACTTACATAATGAATCTAAAATGTCTATCTTGAACTGTTTTATATGCAGAATGTGCATGTAATATCTACACCGATTCTGTGCAATAGGAAATTAACCATGTAGCAGCAAAAGCTGAGAGTGTGGGATTTTATACACTCACTTGGATGCCTGTTAGCTGTGAGACAGAGGAATTTGCCACACTGTAGTTTGTGAAAGCTGCTGCGAGTTGCTAGGAGATGCCCTATTCCCTTCACAAAGCTACAATCTCAAAATTCTCTGGGAAGAGGGGCTGCCTTTTAAACCACTCTGGCCACTCAAGCTCTGTCAGGGAAATAGGAGCCTCCTCACAGTTCTCAGCAGCCTTCACAAACTATGCTTCCCGAATTTTGGGGGGAAGCCATGTCTATTTAAAATGGAAAAAACGTCTGTTGTGGGTGTGGCCCGGTGATTAGCCAAGCCAAACAGCTGTGAGTTTGGCTTTTAGAACACTGACAGTTGGTTCATACTGAGTATGTCTGCGCTATCATAGACTTCCATGTTAAATTTCTTGAATTAATTGAAAATTAAGTGAAAATAACTTTTTAAAGTTTTAACTGCAGAAGATGAAGGTCAGAATATGGGGCAAGGTCAGTAATAGGTTTACAAGTACTCTGTGAACATTGCTGATTTTTAATTAATTTCAACAAATTATGAGACCACTGACAGAAAAATGTCCAACAGGGGTGTGGATTTTTTTCTCTTGTTTTACACTTTGGATTCTCTCCAAGTGTTTTGTGTATTACCATGAAAACTTAGAGGGTTGTTAAGCAGGTGTTTCTGAGTTCAGTTTGGTAAGATTTTGCTTTGAAATGAGCTTATGAGAAGCAGCAGAATGGCATGGGGGTATTTTCTGTTTAACTTGGTGGAATGTGAAAAATCCATGCTGGCTACTCTTGCCGTTGTATAATTCTGTTGTATAATTGTATAATTCTGACTGGCAATAGCTCTCAAAGGTCTGAGGCAGAGCTTGCTACTGGCAGAATATGCTACTGGCAGAATATGTAGTGACCTCTATGGGAATCATTATCTGAGGCTACAGTCCTATATACACTTACCTGCAAGGCCCGTCAACACCGGTGGGCTTACTTCTGAGTAAAAATGTATAGGATCTGGCTCTATGGATAGCTGGAGAAATTTAAGTTTCTCTTAATAATGTCTTACAAATAAAACTATAAACTTACAAATAAAACTTCATTATACCGTATTGATCACTTTTCTGACATCCATTATTTACAAACCACCAGCTCTGTCTTCTTTTCTTATGCAGCTGCACTCTACACTGCAAGAACAAAATAAGTGGGAAAGGAACATTGCTCATTAGCAGATAGATTCATGTCTGTTCCAAATCTCGGAAATGTTAGTTCTTCAGGAGGCTACTGTTACTATAGCTAAAGGGAACATTGTTTCAAGGGCCTGTAGGTGATACCCATATCATGGAGATAGCAGTGGTAATGCAATATTTTATTATTTATTTATTTAAGACATTTATATACCACTTAATCATTTACATTTCTAAGCGGTGTGCATAAATAAAAACTATACAGAAAATGAAACAATAAAAATTGATCATAAAACTAAACACTGCCTTAAAATGCCTGCTGGAACAAGAAAGTCTTAAGTCATCCACCTGAAGTTTAACAGGAAGAGTCCTGGTTAATTTCAGTTGCAGGGAGTTCCACAGGCTTGGGCCCCCTGCCCTGAATGCATGGCTTCTAGTAGCTATAAACGATACATCTGAGCCGTGGGGAAGCACCAGCAGAGACTCCCCCAAAGATCTTGGTAATCGGGCCAGATATAAGCGATCAAGCAGTCCTTAAGGTATCAGCTTGGCTCCTACTGGGAAGGTGGTCTGGTCAGTACCCTGGTTCCAGGGTGTTAATGGGTAGTGCACGTTTTTGGACTGTTTCTGGTTAATGCTGACAGTAAGAAGAGTTGTTGTTATCTTATTTTTAGTCCAGGTAATAATAACTTCATTTTGTGTATCGTTTCAAATTTCATCACCCCAACTGTCACAAACTAAAATGCTTTTCAGTACTGTTGGGGATTGCATCCTGATGCTGCATCTCTGATACTGGGTATATGTTTAATTATTGTTTGAATGAAACTAAGATAGTTGCACTTTTAAATTTCATAAAGATAGATAACAGTACAATTTGTAATTTATGTTCTTGCAGTAAATTTAGATCTAACAAGAAAATATTGCATGCAACGTTTCCATATTTATTTAGATCTAACAAGAAAATAATATTGCATGCAACGTTTCCATATTTATTTAGATCTAACAAGAAAATAATATTGCATGCAACGTTTCCATATTTGTTTTTGTTCTGGAGAGGGAAGAAAGCTGCTGAGAACATTAACATGGCTTCATAATCTGTGAAGATGGTATACCTCTGGCTCTGTGGGTCCCAACTTTCACCCCCACAGGCCACTTGAAAATTGCTGAGAGTCTTAGACCACTTGATGAGATTTTTCTGCCAATTGTAGCAATTGTAACAGGCTGTGATAGTTTCTGTATAATTTTTAATAGCATTTTTATTGCTGCATTTATTTCTTATGTATTTTGCATTACAATTTGAATTCCACAGAAATCAAAGCAGTCTCCTGTATTCAACCACAAATACACAGACATACACCGTGGACCACCTACGTGAAGCTTGTCGACCACTGGTGGTCCACAGATCACAGTTTGAGAACCCCTACTCCGGGTCATTTGATCCATGCATAGGTATACATACTGGCCAGGATGGGGTTGAACACTAAGGTTGTGCACTAGATCTGGCGGAATCCCAAACTGAATTGGGATGATCTGGGTCAGTTTGTTCCAATCCAAAGCTAGGAGATCTCGCCAAATCCCAATGCTGGTTGAAAAGGGGTGATGATGAAGTCTTAAAACCATGAGCTTATTTTCACGGGTTTCACTTTTGTCTTTTCTTTTTTCTTTTGATAGAGAGGATGTTTGTGAAAGTTGAGTTTGCTTTGTGGTTTAGGTACGTTATTCAGCTTGTTTTGTTTTTCTTTAGTTTTGTTTTTCTTTAGTCCTTCCTAGACTATACCAATATTTTCTTCCTTTTATCCTTTCCTTTCCCAATCAATCAGTCCCATCCTCCTTTTTCTTTTTTTAAAAAAATTATGCCTTATCTCAGTTATTTAGGCAATGTCATCTCCCCCCCCCAATTAATTGGCACTATTTTTATAAGCATACAGGGCTAGCACCAAACTGCAGCGGGCACTAGATTGCAGCAGGCCCCTGCCCCCCTGCGCTCACACTTAAATACACCTGGTTGTGCCACCTCTTGTGTTGCCATGTCAGCACATCAGCGTACATGCCTGCCATCACTCAAGATGGCCTGTTGCCACCTTGGCTGATGGCAAGCATGCACGCATAGCACACTGCTCCGGTGACACAGGAGGTGGCATGACTTAAGCATATGCCAGTTGTGCACATCTGGGGGTAGTGCTGCCTGGGAGAGTGGAGTTGCTGCTCTGTGATCTGCGCCACTGTCCAGTTGCGATTTGTCATCATGCCCTCAACCTGATGCTGGTGGGGATTGTGGAGCGTGAACTCCACCCTCCCAGCCCCAGCAGCAGAGACCTTTGGCCAGTGCCTGAGTTGGCTGACCACTTTTTAAGATGTTTTAAAACCTTTTTTTAAAAAAAGATGTTTTTTCAGATGTTTTGTTTTAATATATTTTAATCTCTGTTTTTATGATGTTTTAGAGTGTTTTTAGTGTTTTTGTTTGCCACCCTGGGCTCCTCGTGGGAGGAAGTGCAGCATATAAATAATAATAGGCATAGCTGTTTCCTTGTCTGTGTGTGCACTTGTGTCATCTTTCCATTAGTGCCAGTCTTTTTGTCTGTTGGTGATTTATTGTCTTGTATTTTTTAAATTCAGTCTTCCTTACCTTGCTAGTCAAGTACCCATCCACTACTCAGTTTTATAATATATTTCCTAAACCTTTCCTAATCCATCATTTCCCATCCTTCTTTACAGTAAAATTAAAAAATCGTTTGTGTTTTATATCTGAACCCCCAATTTTGGTCCTAATAGTCATAGCTGTGTCCTGTTTTCTGTGTCTTAGTCGTTTTGTGATTTGTTTGTATTATGCAAATCTTGTTGAGTACATCTTGTGTGAGTATCAGTGCAGAAGCACACATCACATACAGCACAGAATGAAATAACACTAAACTGAGGCATCTGTGTAGTAGCAGCCATGGTGCAGCAGTGGCTAATGTGGCAGAACATGAGAAGAGCCTGCTGGATCAGGCCAGGGGCCCATCTAGTCCAACATCCTGTTCTCACGGGAGCTTCTTCTGATGCTTGACAGCGCTCTGTTGTGTATAGGGAGAGGAGCTTAAGAGACCCTTGACCAAACTGATGGCATTGGACATCTCCTCCTCCAGGATGTCAGTGATGTCCAGCAGTGGGGTGAGCTCTCTTCCCTCTCTCCCCAACAGGCTGCCGCTGAAAGTGCCTCCTGCCTCCTTCTGAAATAGCTTCCTGGGGTAGGAGCAGGTTTGCTCCCACCACCACCACCAGTAGTAGGACAGACTAGCCTCAGAAGGACATACTGGAGATGGTGTCAATAATAACAAAATCCAGCTCACCTCCTCCCCTGCCCTCCCCTCCCATCTGACATTTAAGGTCTGGATTGAAGGTACTTCCTATCAATAATAAAAAGGAAAGTCCAGCTCCCCTACCACCCCGCTAGTTGCTTTTCTTATATGCAGTCATGGGGGCTGCATCTGCTGATCTTACTATCTGCTGCTAGCCTAAGTTGGCAACTCCAGCTGCCTGCCCCAGAGCACCATCAGCAGGATGAGGCCTTGGACATTTCTGCAGGAGCAGGCCTGGAGCCCGCCAAGTGGAACCCTGGTGGGTCACGGTGCCAAGCCTAGGGACAGCCAGTGTAGCCTCTCTGCTGCAGCTTGCATTGCCTGTCTCGTGTAGAGTTGCTACTGTTGTTATCTGTCCCTGCTGCTCTCTGCCTTCCCCAGTGTCAGGGAAGTTCTTGTGTGGAGACCCTTAGTCAGTCTGGCCTTGCCTTTTCTAATGATCGTGTCTTGTTAAAGGATTTATATGATGCTAATCCTAATAGTATGCTGCTGCTGCTACTATCATGTGCTGCAACTTACAAGGCGAGTCTTTGCTGCCTGGCCTGTGTGCTGAAGCTGTTATTAATTATCCCCTCCTTATTGTGTGGCCTACACGTTTCGGCTGTATATTACCTCCTCCTTGCTGCCTGGCCTGTGTGCCCAGGCTATATCTTACCGTGCCTCATGTCAAAAGTCTCCAGTGAATATTCCCTTTCCCCCCATACTGCTGGCAACATTACTGTCCCCTGTCTTAAAGGGCCCCTGGAGCCTAAAGACTCCGTTGTTCTTGTTGTTTGTTTCATGCTTATTCATTTCCTGCTCCTGGCAACATTCTGCCCCCTGTCTTAAAGGGCCTCAGCTCAAAGCACTCCTCCACTGTTCTTTTTCATCGCTACACTTTATTGGGCCGTCTGTTGCTCTCCTCCTCTCTCCCTGCCAGTGCCCTCTGCCTTCCCTGAGGTCGAGGAAGTTGGTATGCAATCAGAGACCGCTAGGCAGGTTGGTTCCAGCACCATACTTATTTCCTCTAATCCTAGTTAAAGTATTTTCATTCCAATATTACTGATGCTGCTGGGCGTCATTATTGCCCCCTATATTTTAGGGCATGGAGGCAAAATATGACTGTATTTTTATTTTTTGTAATTACTTCCAATGTTGGGTGCCTTCATGTGCCATGTTTATCTATGTTATGGCCAGCTGCCTCATGAATATCTATTGCTGCCTTGCTCTCACCCTGCTGTCACCCTCCACCTTCCCCAGGGTTGGGGGATTTGTTGTGCAGAGACCACCACCAAGATCCCTGTCTGTCTCTGCTTCCCAACATCAAGTACAAACCTGCACATCCAGCTCCCAGATGGACTGGCCTCCTGGTAAGGATGATGGCGTTTTTATGGATAACTGCTGTGCCGCCTCCCCATCCCTCTAACCTTGACTGATGTTAGTTGAATACTGGCACTACATATTACAAGAAACAAAGAGACTACCAGCAAAAACAGCCAAAATTTCCCTTTCCCCCTCCACAAAATTGTTTCCAATGTAGCGCTAAGTCATGCTTATGCGACGGAACCCTGCCTTCTTCCCCTGCAAGCCTCCTAAATCTGTTTCCCCCACCCCTCCAGAGCAAATCTGGGGTGGGTGTGGGGCACATGGAGGGAGAGAACAGGGAAGAAGTTCTGTTGCACAAGCATAAATCTTTGTGCTGATGGAACAAGTTAGTTGGATACTGTCCATAATGTCTCAGTGTTCAACTTACCCTTGAGTCTTGACGTCATAGCCCTGTGTGTTTCACTGCTACTAGTCGCCGGTCATGTCATTCAGAAATAACAGATCCATAATAATTCCTGGATTTTATATCTTCAGAAAGGGGGGATTAGCCATTATTTGCTGCTTTGTCCCAGAAGCCCTCAGTGCAACCTGAGACTTGCATAGTATCTAGTGGAGCCTAATTGAATTTAATCTGCAATCTCTTCCTATGCTTCATTTTAAGACTCTGACTAAATGAAGACTTTGTGGCTTCAACATCAGGCCTGGTTTTTCTTCCCCTCATTTCCCCTCTTAACCTTTGATAAAACTTTCAGAGAATCCAAAAGAGTTGATTTCTGCATTGTGGATTTATGGTTAGCCCTAATAAAGGTATTGCCCGACTATGGATTTTTATTTTTTTTCCAATGGATTTTCACAGCTAACTCTGCTTTTTTGTCTTTTTAGTATTTAAAATTTTGCTTAGAATACTAAAATCCCACTTGCTTTGAGAGCTTGCAAAACAGCTTACAAAAGATTCTCACTATAAAATCACATTCAAATCTGGCATCAGGGGCAAAAGTCTCAATACTGACAGGATTGTTCAGGTGGCATTTCCTGCCCTCATCCTTAGTTTTCCTTTGTGTGCCCTCAGACTTTGCCTATTAGGCAGCCGAGCCCACTGAGGTCCTCTGAGGCAAGTTGGAAACCTTTCAAACCTAGGATAGAGGCAAGTCTTCCCTTGTTGGTAGAAGGCTGGTATAGCACAGTAGGGAGGAGAGCCTGGCTAGGAGTCCAGAGTCTGTGAGTTCAAATCCCCACTCATGTCTTCTGGGTGTAGAGGGCCAGCTAAAGATTATCCCAACAGTGAGTGGCTCAGGGGTTACACGCCCTGCCACCTGTCCAGCCGTGGGTAAGCTGCATAGTCGCAAGGACCCAGCTGGCAGTTGCGGACAAGAAAGGGCAAGCTGTGCGCTCACATTCCTGCCATGAACCAAGATGGCAGCAGAGGCTTCAGCTCCTTAGGGAAACCTCAGCTTCCATCTTTCCTAAGGGCACCACTGCGTGCGCAACTGCAGAACAAGGTAAGTTAAGGAAGGGAATGGCAGAGTCCCGAAGCTCTTGCCGTGCGCGAATTGTGGAAGGGGAGTGCTGGGGCCTAGGGCAGGCTTTTGCCCAAGGGCTCCAGCGTGTCCGGGGCTGGCCCTGGGCATGTACTAGCGTGTATGTGTGTGTGCACACATGCGTACCAAGGCCCAGGGCAAGCTGGTGCCCAAGGGCCCGGCATGTCTGGTGCCGGCCCTGGAAGCAGGCCCTTCTCTTTACTCTCTGTGCATATTCAGGTCAATAGTTGAATCAGAGACTGAAGTGTGTTGCGCGGAAGAACCTAAGGTAAATTCAGGAACTCTTTGTGCTATCCCAATTAGTGATTATATACACATTAGCAGTAGATGTTCTATGCAAACCAAAAGTCCAAGAGCACGAGGCTGGAAAAAATGCTTTCTGAGAGTGTGTTATAGGGGGTATTGATTCAGGATAACAATATTAACTATTAAATCAACACCAGATATTCCTATTAACCTAAGATATTTTATCTGCAAGCTTTAAAAAGCGTGTTCTGGTCAGAAGACATTGGACTAGACTCAATGTTTGAAGTGGATTATCAGCTAAAAATAATTTTTAAAAAAGCTAATGTGTGTGTGATTCAGAGATATAAAAAGAATAAATAGAAATATAAGCCAGAAACCACAGTAGCTGTACATTATTGATCAAGAATTTTAATGGAACATATGCAGCATTCATCCTGTTGCTTTGATTGCTAAATAATACTGTGAGAGGTTGCAATATCTGCTGGAATTTTCAGAATGCTTATTCGTTTCCAGATGGCTGACAAATGGGAAATAGTCCTCATCTAAATGGTTTTGTTAAAATTAATCTAAGTGGGCAGTTCCCCCAGCTTCAGAACAGGAGGGGAGCATAAACGGGCCTCTGTAGCCCAGAGCATCCTGCAACTGCATGAGCATGAGTTTCTGTGGCTCAGGCAAGTGATTGGAAAATGTCATGCCCTTTCCCCCATTTTGCAAAAAGAAAAGAAAAACTCAAAAAGGGGGAAATAGAAAGAGTGGCCTCAATGGCCTAAAGCCCCCCCCACCACCACCAAGCATGAAATGGGTTTTCTGACAAGAGACAGGAAAAAATTAAAGCCTCAAAAAGGAGGAAAAATTGAAAAATGGTCCCTATGGCCCAGAGCTCCCTCCCCAGCATGAGTGCTTCTGCCACGTCCAGAAAACAAAAGTGACTGCAGAGTGTTGTCCCTTCCCTCTTGTACCCTTCCTGTCCAGAGTGGAAGGGAGGGAGGCTGGGATCTGATTGGAATTGACTGTGGAAAGGAGTGTGCTCACCCTACATGTGCCCCAGCAAAGAACTTTGAAGCTTGGTTTCTAGCCAGGTTTTCAAGTTTGATTATTGGTCATTTTCCCAAAGTGGTCATTGGACACTTTTGTAGGCATTGCAGTGAGGACCCCCTCACTGCATCATTACAGATCATCCCCAGAGGCATTGCTCCTGACTCCCTCTTCCTGCTGAACTGCAGAGTGGGGTAACAAAAGAGAGCCTTTTATTGAATGTCATCCACAAAGAGACTCACCTATTTTAACATCTTTTCAGCACCAGACCTTTATTTTCTCCCAGGCCTTTAACTAATTCTAACTGCAATTAATGCTTTTAACACTGTCTATGTTTGTTCTTGATTAACTTGAAGGTAATTGTGCTTGGAAAGGTGTGTTTTTGGTTGTTTTCGTTTAGGTTGTTTATCACTGATTTAGCTGCATTTAGATCCTCCGTGGCGCAGAGTGGTAAGCGGCGGTAACGCAGCTGAAGCTCTGCTCACAGCCGGAGTTCGATTCCAATGGAAGGAGGAAGTCGAATCTCCGTTAAAAGGGGTGGAGGTCCACTCAGCCTTCCATCCATCCGTGGTCAGTAAAATGAGTACCCGGCATATGCTGGGGGGTAAAGAAAGGCCGGGGAAGGAACTGGCAAGCCCCCCCATATATACGGTCTGCCTAGTAAATGTCGCAAGACGTCACCCTAAGAGTCGGAAACGACTCGCACTACAAGTGCGGGGACACCTTTACCTTTTTTAGCTGCATTTATCTTATAGCAGCATTTACTGTATTGAATCTTTTGAAGTGATTCTTGTATCCTGCCAGATGTTTTGGTGCAAGAGGATTAATTAATTCAATAAACTATTTTGTTACATTAATTTGAGGGGATGGAAATCTTTCAAAGCTTAAATAGTGACAAAACCTTCCAGTTACTTTGAAGAAATCCAGATTTCCTGGCCACTTGCTGTCACTGTTCTGTAAGTATATCATTGAGATCTGATTCACGCAAGTGAGCAGGTGTTTTTTTAATGCAGTTGTGTAGAGGCTTCTGCACACACCAAAGAATTTCTGTGCTGGGCTTGCCAGCCAGGTCTTGTGATTTTTCACTGGGCCTTCACATTCATAAATGGCACAAGAATGATTTCTACTCTGGAAAATGCTTTTATTGAATTAAAAAAAACTCAAAATATATTTAAGGTGCACATAGAGATAGGTATATAATTTTCAGCAAATGTTACTATGAGCAGTTTTGTTTGCTGTCATGGAGGAGGCAGACATTCATTTGGAAAGGGAGATGTGCCATTTGTTCAAAGCGCGCACACACAAGCTGTGGGCAGATTTCCTCAGGTGTTGAGTGCAGATTGGGATATATGGAGACTAAAATACAATTTTCCTATCAAGAAGAAGCAGAAATAGCAAAACAGCATAACTACAATATGCTTGGGTCTGTAAGCATTCATTTTTTGTTCCTGAGTAAAATTCGTCATTTCATATTCATTTTAAAGTTGCAAACAAAAATGTTTTGTGGTGATTAATTTCTACAGAACCACAAATAATTGTGTCATTCATGCCCTGAGATGCTTGTTACCACTACCCAGATCACTTAAATCATACAAGTTTCACATATGTTTGAAGTTCTTTTATTTACAGTGATGTATTTATTCTTGGCCAATATTTCATGCCCAATAGGTTGTGTATTTACCTATTTATTTAAACAGAGGGGAATTAAACATTTCCTATTCTATAACTTTGATTCATAAGTTGTTTTAAAAATCCCAAGGGCCAGAAGTTCCTCATCCTAATCTACAGGTAGGGCAGAGAAAGGCTCCATATTTCAATCAGAACTACTGTAAATGGAGCAATGGCCTGACTTGGTATAAGGCAATTTCCTCTGTCCCCTCTGTAGCAGCAACCAGCTTTCTAAATGATTAGATGGGACATTATATGGTGTCCTCCAGTTATTTTGGACAGGAACACCCATCATCCTCACCCATTAACCATGTTTGATGGAAGTTGTAATTTAAAACATCTGAAGGGCACTAGGCTTGCAAAGGCTGTTCTGAAGTAAGTTCTAGTAAGTTTCCACTTTGTACATGGTTGTCTGATTCCACCCCACTTCCTTTGTTGTGCAGGAAAGCGCAAGAATGCTTCTAGCTCTTAATTGAAGAAAGCTTAAGAAAGCTTGACCGTAAGTGATTTTAATAGGCTCAGATGGCATCAGAGACTCATGGTGAGGATATTAGATAATTTTAAATGCAACATTTTTCTTTTTATCATTCTGACCAACTCTGCTGTGGCGTTATGCAGTTGGAACTCTTACTGCCACAAATAGCAACTTTAGCCAAGGGGAAGGTGAATCACAGTGAATTCACCTTTAGTGAATTCACTAAAAAGAAAACCTCCATAAAGTTAATGTCTCAAGAAAAGAAAAGTTTATGACCTTAAATTAGATAAATCAGCTCTGTGACTATTTCTGTATGTGCCACTCAGAATCAGAAGTATAAAACATGTTTAATTTTCAGGAAACACAACTGGAGATGCAATTTTGCTCCAGTTCCAAATGTGGTAGTCTAGACCTCTGATCCAGCTAGCATCTATGTAACTATTCCTTATGTTTGAAACCCTTTCAAAAATTACAGTGATAGGAAGGCCTGGGCTGGTGGGAACTAAATCCCCCTGCCTGAATAGTTGATAGGAATAATTATTTTCACAATAAAAACAAATAGTTGAATATGTTGAAAGCTATTTAATTTATTAAAAATATTTCAAAAGTGCACTCAGGTTTGTTCTGAGGTGATAGGATGAGCACTGATTTTCAGGAGATGATACAGTGAGGGCCAAGTGAAACAAAATGACTGCTGTAATTGACAGATAGGGAAGTATGATGCTCATGCTGGCTTCTTTCACTAGCAGTAGAAGGCAGTCACTGCTTCCTTGTCTTATCTCTAACGGTTCCTTTGAGCTATTTAGCTGAAACTTTTGGGAAGGAACCTGGAATATCCTTGAGGAGACCCTGCTGTAACACGACTGTATGTTAGTTAAAACATAAATGTAAGTAAATTCAGACATGTGCTTTTCAGCTCTCATGTGTTTGTCCAAAATCTGTGCAAATAGGTTGGAGATCTGAGCTCAAAATTGGAAAGATCAACAATTAACTGTGACATCTCCTTTAACTGCAGTGACGAATGCCTGTTTAGTGTTTACCGTATTTTAGTGGGTTGGTAGAAGAAACCTTACAAAAATGCCAATTGCATTCTTCTGCTTAACCTTATGTTTGTGTAAGGCTATACCAGGCAGCCAGAGGTCACTAATGTTTTTGGACCAGTGGGCACATTTCAGATTTTGAGAACATACTGTGGGTGGCAGTCATGGAGGTGTGGTATAAAATTAGAGAGAGTACAGATATGGCTGCTTCATCCATTTATTCATGCTTGCTGTGGGGAATCACTTATGTTCTGTTGGTTGTGATTGTGCAGATCATGCAGTATTGATCATAGATGCACACACAATGATGCTGTTGCTGTCTAATAATAGGAAGGATGTCCCAATACCAGGAAAAATAAGCAAGGTGATTGCACCACACCCTCTCTCACACATACTCCCCACCCACAGACTCATGTCTGCCTGCCCCCCTCTGATGCTCACCCACATAAACATAGACCACAGATACTTCTTTCCCTGTCTCACACAGACTGCACATACAGACAGATCACACATGTGTTCATCAGCTTGTCATTGTTTTTTAAGCCCCCATGATTTTGTAAATCATGGTAAATAATTTATTAACTTACCTGATTGGAACAATTGCTAGTGTAAATTATTATAAGTAGGATGAAATTTGGAGACCACAGGGAACGTATTACAAGTATAAGGGTAAGACTTTTCTGAGTGATCAGCATATGTCCAGTACTAGTGATGACACCTTCAAAAATATTTGTTTTTTTACATGTTTTAATAGTATATCTTCTTATTTTGTAAAAAAATACCCTGTGGTTCATTACATAGTAAAATGAAGGTAAACTAGAATCCAGCTTCTGGAAAAGGCAGTGCCCACAGGGAATTTTATAAATAATCCAAACTTTTTAGAAGTGAGAAAATGAAACTCCTCTCTGTTATGTTATCCTTCCATTTCACACACTTGCTGGTTTGTAATTTATAGGGTTACTCATGAGTATTGTGCTTTTTTGGCATTCATATATTTTTCAGAAAAAGGAGAATTCAAGCATTTGTTTTGAGGAAAAAAGAAAAAAATAAAGAATTACATGGATTTTGCACACAGATGTTAGAACATGAAAGGTAGGTCGAATGTTGGGCCTACAAATAATGAATTCACAGAGGTATGCATAGAGCAATTTAACTATAGTAGTCAATGAAGAAATGACATACAAATCAATTTTAATTTTAACTTTAAAATGTGTATTTCATATCATTCATCATTAAGTTGAAATGCTATTGGCTAGATCCAGAGAAAGTTAGTCAAATCAATAGAACCAGCTAGTTTTGATTAAGTGACATTGAAATGAATGGGACATTAATCTGTCCAACAATATAGTCCTATGCATAAGTTAGCTCAGAAGTTAGCCCCAGGTAAATATGTGTAGGATTCAACCTAACTTTCTCTGGATTTGGGCTATTATTTAGAAAATACTACTTTTTTAAAAATAAGTAATTGATGCAATTGTCAACACTTAAATTTTTAAAATATAAAATAGTACCCAAAACATAGCTGGGTTTGTTGAAAAGCCCTGCAATTGTGCCTTCAAGGCAGTGTTCAGAATTTCATTAGAATATAATAATAAAAATGTAATAAAATCATCAAATTTAAACCACAGTACACCCCATTAAAAATGAGTAATAGCAGTGCATAAAGGGTGCCATAGTTAGATCAAGGTGTGATGGGAATTGCATCGTGAAGAGGTTTTGCTGCAGAAATCTGTTGATTTATCTGTTCCATAATATACCAGAAAATACAATACTTATGAGTTCACAGAATTGATTGTAATTCCATGACTAGTCAAGAGAATGAGGAAAGTGGGGCTTTTCCTACGTCTTTTTATTGTTTAAGGATATAACTTTATAAAAGAATATAGGAATTTTTTTGAAAGATTACAAAACTGTGTATAGGTATACAGAAGCACACACAAACACTCTTGTACACAGTGGGGCATGTCCTACCTTGGATCTAATATTTGTGTTAAATTTGGAAATAAATCTAATCATTTTCACACACTTTAACTTGGATCAGTCCGTGTGTAGGATGGAATTTACACATGGGTGGTGCTATTAATTACGCTGTTTTAAAAGATTCTCTTGCATGTGCAAGTTAGCGCATATGCATAAAATATGGCTAAAGGCATTCATTTTTATTACTCACCACAGGTTAATATTTTTTGTTTGTGATTAGATGCTTGATCAGAAGTGTTCCCTATAGAAAAAGTATTCACTGCTACTTGCAGTGGTGAAAATCTTTGGGCATATCTTGATTCAGAAAATGTTTAAAATAACTTTCTGAATAATTTGCTTGATTATATTGGTGAAGTATCTGTGACATCTTCAAAATATTGCCTGTCTGGAAATGTTTTGAAATTTTAATCTATTAAATGGTTAATAGGATAGTTTGCAAAATATCTTGAGTGGGCTGACAAAGCAATAGATCACCAGCATCTACCAGTATAGAAGAATGTATTATTGGTTCAATATTGCCCTTGGATCATATATACATGCATGATATAGTATGCCATTACAGTAGTCTGTTTCATCAGTGGTCAGTAAACTAAAGGCTGTTAAATTATTAAATTGTTAGCTAAGTAAATTAAAAGACATTTGGAAAACATTAAGGGTTTAACTTCATTCCCTAAGTACAGCAAATTCAAAGTTAAGACTTCTCACTGGATCGTTAGTTCTTCCAGCTGCAGTAAGTTTTCTAAGGTCATATACGATGTTTGGTGCCTGTCTCAAGAGAAAAGACTGACCTAGCTCCTATGACACATTTCAGTGCATTTATGAAATAGCTACTGAACTGCTCCCATGTACTAGTGAATTGTATATATTTATAAATGCATGCATTCACACAACACTATTATTTCACAATTGACAAAAAACCCCTCACAATTGCCTCCTAAATATGTTGCACAGGTTTTACAAACAAATTACTTTTTGGATGATAACATAGCTAATATCATCTTTTACGGTCATCACAGTTCACTCCTCTTGGTGAGCTTATCTTTTACTGACCCATGTAGTAGTTCTTGCCTTGCATTATTTCCCTTTTTGCTTTCCTTCTAAAAGATGGGTTCAGGTGCACTGCCAACAAATCTTCAAGCAACAAGACAAGATTTGGGGTGGGGGGGAGCAATTGTTGCTTCCAGTTTTTGTGTTTAGCTTACTGTACCACTTTCACATCATGTCTATGGATAGTTATTAACTTACCCAAGACAGCGGGGACAAAATGATGCAGTGTTTGCATCAGTATTTGCCTTCATCTCCTAATGTCAATGAAATGTTAAGTGAATGAAGGTAGCCTGCAGTTGGAAAGGAGATTCAGTGGGATCTTTTAAGTTTGAACCTGCTGGCTTTTACAGTTGTCAGACCCTTAATGTTGTCTTACTGTATTTTTTTGTGTTTTGATTTTTAGTAAAAAATTGAACTCGAGCCAAGATACAGAGGTTGCAGTGGATAAGAAGTTTTAAAAGATTTGATTCAAGATTGCAGGAGGCTGAAAGAAAAGTTAAAGAGATGAGGAGGAGGATCAAATGACAGTTTGCTGTGTTGACTTCCAGTACTGAAGACTGTAAATAGCTGAGAAGTGGAATTAATGACTCTGAAACTGAAACCCATTTTAAAAGATGTCAGGTTGGTAGGGGTTCCTAGAACTCTGGGATTAGTTTACAAACTGTTTTTAATCAACGTAGACTCTCTGTTTAAGGAAATGCTTGTCAAAACATTGGACCTTCAACACTGGTTTATGTTTGTGGTGAAAGGTCTGCTTTTATTTTTTTGAGTTCTTGCAGGTCATGCATTGTGAGGGTTTGATTTGAAGGCCTTTGTAGTGAATGGGCCATTTCAGATAAAACCCTAAACTAACCAGAGTTCCCTGTTATATGTGAATGCAAGGGAACTCTGGTAGCTCAAATTCGTTGTGATCAATCCACAATTAATGATCCTGACTTGTTCACTGACCATAGTGTAAAACGAAGTGGGGAATGTTTTTTTTGTCAAGGGCCACATTCCTTCAGGAGTAATCTGTTTCAGGCTGTAGGCCAGCAGTGGAAAGGGCTAAAGCCAAAAATGAATGGGCCACCACATTTTCTTTGTCTCTCTCAATTCAGTCAGCCCTGTTCTCTCCTCCCCTATCCCACACCCCCATCCACCAACATGAGATTAGGCCAAGGATGGCAGGTTGCCCACCCTAGTTTAAACTAACCACAGTTCCCAGAATTCAAATGTAATAGGGAGTTGCTGTTATTTTAAAACCAGAACTTTATGTCTACTCACACCTACACCACAGGAGGAGGGAATAGCACAGAACCACAAGGCTTGTGCAGACTTGTTCACATAACTGGAAACCACTCAGTGTTGCATCTGAACCAGATCTGTAAGTCAACATTATTACATAAAGAAAGAATGGACACAAATTTTCTAAATGCCTTAACTTTTCCCAGAAGTCCTTTCTTCAAAACAAGAAACAGAAACAAACGAGTATTTGTTGAGATTCTTACAATGTTGAATATTGGGCTTGTTTTCAAATTCTGCCTTTTGTTGTACTTCCAGAAAATTGCAAAATACGCACAGCCCTGGCTGGCTTTCATTATAATGAAATGTTATCAGACTGATCCAGGGTGCAAAAAGTGTTTTTAAAAAACCACCAAAAAAACCACATGGGAGTCAACCAGATATTCTAGGAGCTAGATTAGTAGAAGGGAGGGACAGAGAGCAGAGCACCATAGAGAGGTGGGAGCTTAACAGAAAGGTATCAGGGCTTAAGTCTAGCTTGCTAGACATTCTGCATATGCTCACAGCCATTCATCCAATTACTATTTCATATCTGCCACCAGAGCTCAGCGCTAGTATTGAAAGAGGCTCCAGAATAGCATCCTGGCAAGCCATGCTCCAATTAAATCCTCTTCCAGGGAGGGTGATTGGAAAAAGGAGTGCATAAAAAGAGAAAGGGGGGGAGTGAATGAGGGGGAAAGGAATAGAGAAGGAAATAAGTGAGTTGAAATTAGAGTGGGAAAGAGGGATTTCAATAAGAATATTTTTAAAAGAACAAAACTTGTGGAGGAAATGAGAAGTGGTACTAGAGGGTGGCAGGAGGAGATACAGTGAAGAACCGCATGGTAAAAGAAAATAGAAATGGAAATGAACTGCCTTCAAGTCGATCCTGACTTATGGCTACCCTATGAATAGGGATTTCATGGTAAGCGGTATTCAGAGGGGGTTTACCATTGCCTCCCTCTGAGGCTAGTCCTCCCCAGCTGGCTAGGGCCTGCTCAGCTTGCCACAGCTGCACAAGCCAGCCCCTTCCTTGTCCGCAACTGTGAGCTGGGGGGCAACTGGGCTCCTTGGGACTATGCAGCTTGCCCACAGCTACACAGGTGGCAGGACACGTAACCCCTGAGCCACTCACTGTGGGAGTGATCTTTAGCTGGCCCTTTACACCCAGGAGACACAAGCAGGGATTTGAACTCACCGACTCTGGACTTCTAGCCAGGCTCTCCTCCCCACAGTGCTATACCAGCTCAAAAACATACTAGCCTCATTTGTCATCTAAATATATACTTAGGTTAGGAATTAATGATGCACTGACAACCTGACAGGCGATTATGCAAATCTCTTCCAATTTACAAAAGCTTTCCTGTATAAGTGAATAATTATTCACAAGTCTTATGTAATGTAGAGAGCTGTTGCTAGTCGGGCGGTATAAAAATCTAATAAATAAAATAAATAAATAAATAAATAATGGAAGTAAAGACATGATTCACTGGAAAAGACAAA
Organism: Rhineura floridana; assembly: GCF_030035675.1. Classification (NCBI taxonomy): domain Eukaryota; kingdom Metazoa; phylum Chordata; class Lepidosauria; order Squamata; family Rhineuridae; genus Rhineura; species Rhineura floridana. The sequence goes on from NC_084484.1 coordinate 2,992,222, forward strand.
AATGCTGGGAAAAACAGAAGGGAGTAGAAAAAGAGGAAGGCCAAACAAGAGATGGATTGATCTCATAAAGGCAGCCATAGACCTGAATTTACAAGATCTGAACAGGGTGGTTTGTAACAGGTGCTACTGGAGGTCGCTGATTCATAGGGTAGCCATAAGTCGAAATTGACTTGAAGGCACATAACAACAACAACAACAACAACATGCTTGGTGCTCTCTTCAGCAACCCAGGTGCAGGATAACCCAACTTTTAAATTATCGATGATGACTGGGCACCTGGATTGTTGTCACATGTGCCCCCTTCTGACACAATGAGTCACAGTAGACAAATGGGTGCAGAAAACAACAGTCTTGAGGGGTGGGATGGTCTAAAAAAGACACCGAAGACCACATACTGAGCTTCATATCTAAGTGAGAATTTGAACCTGTATTTTCCCATTTTATACAAGTGCTTTATAGCTATGTCATTGGTCTTCAACAGGTAGGTCACTCTGGTGATACGAAAACCTTATTTTGGAGAGAGAGAAAGGGGAGGGAAGAAAAAAAGATGGAGAGAATGTGGAGATTTAGAGGGAAAAGGATGACTCTATGTACAAGAACTGCATGATAAATATGGTAAAGTGAAAAATAACATACAAAAGAAAGAGTAGGTTCCATGGTTCCTGTTGGGTTTAAAACTGGACTCTAGATCTGCAAATACTGAATGCCAGTGTTCTACGCCATGCTTGTTCACAATTTTTAGCTATGTTCTGTATTTTTATTTTATTTATTAGATTTATATCCCGCCCTTCTTCCCCATAGGAGCCCAACAAGAGATTTTGTTGTTGGTCATTGCACTGATTTTTAATTTTAAATGTTTTAATTCTGAATATTTGATTATTGCTAGGCTCTAGGCCAGAACCTGTAATGTGCACCACTTCCATGATACTGTCTGTTCCACAAATGTTTGCAGGACTTCTCATTTTCATTTCACCTGAGTGACCATGGACAAAACTCAGGGTTAAGGGATAGGAGTCGTGACTGCTATTTGTGCAAACAATAACAACTAAATATTTTTTATAAAACAACAGCTATTAAAAGCTTCCAAGGAAGCAGACATAGCTTCAGGGCTGCAACGCTTCCCCCCCACAATCAAGCGAGGCGGTATGTGGGGAAGCATTCCTTACTTTCTTCTGCTTCACAAGCAAGGATATGGACAAATGTGGAGTTTGAAGTCATTGTTAGTGGCTAAATATGGGAAAGAAATGGATCTGAGGAAACAAGCATTGTCAGACCCCTTTGGCCTCTCGCAGCAGCAGTGATCTAAATAATTGGAGAGGGAGAGAACATAAGAAGAGCCTGCTGATCAAGCCCATGGGTCATCTTCTTCAGCATCCTGTTCTCACAATGGGCAACCAGATGCCTATGGGAAGCCCGCAAACAGGACCTGAGCACAAGAGCACTCTCTCCTCTTGAAACTTCTGGCAACTGGTATTCATGGAGGCACAGCATAGTCATTGTAGCTAGAAGGCACTGATAACCTTATCCTCCATGAATTTGTCTAATCTTTTTAAAAGCCATCCATGTTGGTAGCCATCACTGTGTTCTGTGGGAGTGAATTCCATAACTTAACTAGGTGTTGTGTGAAGTACATTCTTTCGTCCGTCCTGAATCTTTCAGCATTCACCTTCATTGGGTGTCCGTGAATTCTAGTGTTATATGAAAGGGGGGGAAACTTTTCGCTGCCCACTTTCTCCATGTCATGCATCATTTTATACACATCTATCACTTCTTAATGTCCTTTTCTCTAACCTAAAAACCCCCAAATATTTTCTGTCCTTGTATGGGAGTGCTCCATCCCCTTGATTATTTTGGTTGTACGTTTTAACCTTCTCTAATTCTTCAATATTTTTTTTAAGTGAGGCAGCATAGATTTGTATAGTACCATTATGATATTGGCAGTTTTATTTTCAGTTCCTTTGCTAGTGAACCTTAGCATGGAATTTGCCTTTTTCACAACTGCTGCCACACACTGGGTGGTGGTGTGATGGTGGTTGCTAAGTTTATAACCTGTCCTTACTTGCAAACGGAGTTAACATCTTCATCAACCTATTGACTATGACCTGAAAGTCTTGATCCCAGTCAGTCATCACCAGATCAGACCCCATGAATATGTGAAATTAAGATTTTTTTGCCCCAACATGCAACACTTTACACTTGTTTGCATTGAGTTCCATTTGCCATTTTTCTGCCCTTTCACTCAGTCCTTTTGGAGTTATTCACAATCCCTTTTTGTTTTAACAATCCTGAACAATATAGTATCACAATATAGTATCGCCTCATCCCTAACTCTGGTTCACTGATGAACAAGTTAAAAAGCACAGGTCCCGATATCCATTCTTGGGGGACTCCACTTTCTACATTCTTCCACTGGGAGAATTGTCCATTTATTCCTACACTCTGCTTCTTATTACTTAACCAGCTCCTCATCTATAAGAGGCCCTCTCCTCTTACTCCCTTACTGCTAAGCTTGCTCAGGAGTCTTTGGTATCTTGTTGAAAGCTTTTTGAGACAAAGCACACTATGTCAACTGGATCATCTCTATCTATATGCTTGTTGATGCTCTCAAATAAAGCATTGGCCACTTTCCAGCCCTCAGATATGGAGGCAGATCTGAGGGACAAGTTACATATTTTTGTTATGGGATCAGCAATTTCACATTTGAGTTCTTTGGGAACTCTTGAGTGGAACTCTTGGGTGGATGCCTTCCGGACCCTGTGACTTGTCAATAAGGCCTACTTCAACTGTTGTCATCACTATTTGCCTCAGTTCCTCAGACTCTCTCCCTGCAAAAGATCAGGCATAAGGATCTGCCATATATCTTCCACTGTGAAGATGATGGTAAGAATTTATTCAGCTTCTCTACAATCTCCTGCAATTAGAGAGATACTGAGGAGGTGGGGAAAATTATTTTCCAGCTTATTGTTCCATAGTTTGAATAACTTTCATTGCTGTTGTCACAAGTGAAACGGAGGGAGGGATCAGGCCTCCCCCATTTCTAATAATGAGCCTGCATTGAAGATTGTGTCATCTTGTCGCAAAGCCAGGGTGAGCAAGGTTGTGTCCCACCAGGCCATCCAGTAGTCTGGTAGTACAAAAACAACAACCTCTTCCTGTTGATGCTGGTTCCAGGGTGGCTCACCAAGCCTAGCACAGCCTCTGAGGCATGGTGGCAGTGGATTTTGTGGTCAACAGGAGCTTCCACTGCTCACAGATTCTCCAGTGGGGTGCAAGGCTAATCCACACCAATGTCCCCAAAGTGGTTAGAGTTGGGGAGATGCTTTCAATGAGGGAAAGGGGCTGGAGCTTTCTGCCCCATACGCAGCCTTGTAGCTGGCAAGTCATTTAACTACATTGATTCACTGACTCCTTTCTTTTAAATAAAACACTTGGGATATTTGAGAAATAGAAATGCTTTTGACTGCAAGTTTCTTGTTCAGATCATGGGTGTATGTATGGTACATAGGAGAATATGAATCACTTTTAAAGGGTTTAGTGTTATGTTCAGGTAACAGCTGTCAAGTTTTGGCCACCTACAAGATTCTGAAACAATTGTAAGACCAGATAAGAACCTGTGATTACCATTTCCTGTCATGTGCTTAACCCAGATTTGCATAGCTGCACTATATTAAAGTGAAACTATATATTTGGGGGGTACCAAAGCCTAGCTCGCTGCATGGGGAAGTCATAGAGATTGAGCAGCTAGGTCTATTCACTCTGTCTCTTAAAGACCTATCTGGCGTAGGTTCTTGCCAGATACTTGTGTGCCTTCCTCAACTCTCAGGAACTCAACGAAGTTGGGATAGTTGAACATGGTTTCATGCAGTGCTTACGCTGATCAGCTGTTGCCTTTTGTTCCATAGGCTTCATAAACGATACACTTTCTTCTCATCAGAGTACAACCATAGAAGACTCATAAGGCTGTTTCTGCTCATTATATGCCAGCTTGATTACAGTCAATGCAATAAGAGAATATTCTTGGTGAATCATTGCATGGTGGCTTTGTAATCTTTCATTTTTCTGCTGTATGTGTTTTGGTATTTGGGGTGGTTCTATTTTCTAATAAGAAACCAAAAGAAGTGGCTTTAAAGTCAGTCATTGACTAATATCATTTTCTCTGCTTCAACCAATCAGTATTCCATATCTAAAAACTTTTAACCAGACTAGAAAAATATTCTGTTTACATTATTTCTCATAGAAATGGAATTTAGTGTATGTAGAAAACATTGTTTCCCCTTTTTTTATTTTAGGCATTCGACCACCAATCATGAATGGGCCCATGCACCCACGCCCTTTGGTAGCACTGCTGGATGGTCGTGATTGTACCGTAGAAATGCCGATCCTGAAGGACGTAGCCACTGTGGCGTTTTGTGATGCACAGTCTACACAAGAGATCCATGAAAAGGTAAAGCTAAGCATTTCTTTAAAACCTTTATTTAGGACGTGTTGTGTATGTAGCACTGCCATTTTCTCATCTTCTGAGTGGCATCTAAAAAGATAATAATCCATTTGGCAAGCTACAACAGAAAAATCCCTCTACAGGGGCCTGATATGTAGCAATGCTGCTCTGTACGGAACTGCCCTGGCTTTTGCCTGCCTGATATGTGCCCCTTAACTGTGATAATGCTTCTTGCTTGTCTGAATGGAGGATGGATGTGTGTGTGGCTGGAATGTAGCCTGCTCCACAAATACAAGAATTGCATCCATTGCTCTGCCCGCTTTCTGCCTCTTGCCCTACAACACCCAGAAGGTTGCCCATAAGGGAATGCAACCCTTAGGCTTTTTTAGATACCATTGGGTTAATGTACATGTTTTGAACAGATGAAATATGTTGTATAAATGCTAAAAAAAATTTAGCAGCCCAACAACTGACCCCGTGTAAATAGCTAGTTAGACTATAGTGTCTCCACAACTGTAGGGAGAAAATAAATGTGAACCAGTCTTGAACTATAATTCCTAATCTGTCTGTGAGTTCTCATAAAAACATTCCTCACCAAAGAAATTAGTGTAATTTCTATAAATTGTTAATGACTGACCTTTTCAGAGAAGAGTGCACCAAAGATGTTGACAGGTTCTTGCAGGATAACTCTTTTCAGATTGTAGTTCTTTAAACGCACGCAAATGTTTCCAGTCCAATATAGGTGACTGACCTTTAAATCAGAGGTTACCAGAGTTCAACCTTGATATTGATGTTTAAGATCTGTTTTTCTCCCCTAAAGATGAACACATTCAGTTTTCTAATTCAGTGAAGGGAGAGTGTTATGTATTGTTATTTCTCTCATTTAGTTTTGGGGACAAGGGTGTGCAGGGCTACTCAAACAAGATACCTCTTTCCAGGTGTAGTTAGGCCCAGCTTCAGCTCCACTAACACGGTTGCTCCTAGGTACCTTTTCCTATCTGTGAGTCAGGTAGCTGCATGGTCTACAGAGAAGCCGGGGTCAATGGAGCAACAGGGACAACTGTTGGAATGCAGATTATAAAAAACTTTGGTCAGATTTCATTCCAAGTCTATGCACTGACGGTGGTGGGGACATATAAGTCATTATTCTTCCTTATTAAGCACAATCCATTCATTTCAAGAAGTGGCAGACTCAGGCTTTGGAATGAGTTAAAGAACAAAGGACATGTGCTGCAGGATTAGTTTCTGTCTCTAATACTTACCAATATCTGTATGAAGCTGCTGGTTGTGGCTACAGAGTGTGGTATCTTTGGTATGCCGATGACAACCAGCTCTATTTTTCATTCTTGTGCCGCTCAGGACTAGCACTCCCAACTGAGAACCAGTGTTTGAGCCTTACAATGGGATAGATAAAGGTGAACAAACAGAACCTGAATCCAGATAAGAGAGGAGACAGTTGTGTGGCCCGTTTAATCTTATAGAGGTGAAATTGGCTGCCCTGAAAGAGGTCACATTTATTTATATTTATTTATTTATTAAATTTCTATACCGCCCCATAGCCAAAGCTCTCTGGGCGGTTCACAACAGTCAAACATTCCCTTTGCAGAGGGGTTTCATAGTCTGGGAGAACTCTTGGATATGTTTGGAGTCAGGTGGCAGCTGTGGCCTGGAGTACTTTTATCAGCATTATCTCCTAATGCCAATTGTACCCCTACTGGGAGAACAAGGATTTTGTCATAGTTATACACACACTAGGACCCTCAAGTATTCTATCTGGAACTTCCTTTGGAGATGATTAAATTGCTACAGGTAGTCCATAATACATTGGAGGTTGCTGATTCATAGGGTTGCCATAAATCGTGATCGACTTGAAGGCACATAACAACAACAAAGTCCATAATACAACTTGCTACCTTCTGCTAGAGTAGTGATTGCCAACCTGGCATCCGAAGGTGCAATGGCACACGTGAAGGACTTACTTGGTGCCCATGGGCAACTTGCTGGTGACCCTCATGATTTTTTATTGTTGTTTTAAATAGCAGACACTTCCTTTGCCTGTGGAGGGACTTTTCTGAATGTGGGGCTTGGGCTGCTCAATATGCTCTGTGTATGTGATTAAGAGAGAGGTATGCTTGGACAGAGAGAGAGAGATGTACATGTAGTGTGTGTGAGGGATGGGGAGTATGTGTGATGTGTGGTCTGTGTGTGCGAGAGGGAAAGATGTGTGAGTGGTCTTTGTGCTATCACTTATTGGAGATGATGGGAGATTATGCACTCATCCTAGATATCTCTTATATAAATGGACACCAGATTGTATTTTTGAATACAAAAACTTGGCTTCTGTGGGGACATTTGCATAATGCTTTCCTCTAGTTGTAAAGTTAGCTGGTGGGATAGGTAGGGATAAGAATTGCATTTTGAGGCTTTATTTGTGTAAATAATTGAATTATATGGTTATGCTTTTGTGTATAAGGATAAAAAAGGAACCACCATGCTTCATAGTACTAATAGCACCACAGAAAACATTGTAATTATTCAATAAAGGGTATAATAATAATAAAATAATAAAATTTTATTTCTTAGTCGCCTATCTGTCCGAACTAATGGACACTCTAGGCGACTTACAATAATATAAATGCAATATGCAAAGCATAAATCACAATCATCAATTAATCTAAAAGCACCCTTCAATTAATGCAACATAAAACTAATCCACCCCAGAAATCCTGTAGGCCTGCCTGAATAGCCAGGTCTTTAAGGCTCGGCGAAAACCCAACAGGGAGGAGGCATTGCTCTGTTTTTCTACAGGGCAGTCGTGTGTTAAACCTTTCGTGAATATGTGAGTTTTTAAAGGGCATGTTTTCCTGTGTGTTTGGTGGTTTCTTGTTATGCTTTTTGTGAGAGCTGAGCTGTCAAATGTATCCTCTACCTAATTTTTTAAAACATAACAGCCTCCATTAGGCAGGTATATTCCTCATCTTTTTCATTCAGATGAAATACAGCGTTGTAAGGAAATTTTTATTAATCTTTGGGAGGAAAGGCAGGATAGAAATTTAATTGATACGACTGCTACTACTAATTTGCATATAAATATTGCAACTAAAATCTGGGCTTCTTTAAAATGTTACTTTGACATTTTTGCAGTAGGATGCAAAATGTGTAGCATAATTCAAAATTCAGAGGAGTCGGGAGCATGAAACTGGAATTGAAATGCAGGGCATACCTGCCACTATCACCATATGTGGCAGCCAAACATGTCCATGCAGAGAACCAAATGCATTTTGCTCACATGTTCAGAACTCCTAAGGCTCATATTTGCTTCAAAGTCCTCTGTTCTAGTCTTAGAAGTTGACTTCTGGGAGCAATTTCTCAGTGGTAAGGGGACTCTGTATCTGCTCACAAGCTATTTTTCTATGTATTCCAAGGTTAAGCCTGCCACTAAATCATGTTTTGGGACTCATTACATTGTGTTTTGATGCCTGTGCAGGTGGCTTTGAGATCATGAATGTGTAACTCTGTACATGGCCTTTCAAACTTTTTTGTCCCATATACTAAGTTTTCCATCACTTGACACGGCACTTGAAAAGGGAATTAAAGTGGGAATCATTAGGGCTCAGCCAAATGTTCTATGGGTGACTTTTTCTGACTGAAAGGGAGACTTTGGGTTGAGGAAGTATTTGCAAAAGCCCTCTTGCGCACTTCCCCTTCATTACCTGCTTATGTACCTTGAGCAACGGCTGTACTTTCCACTCCTGGTCAACACCATTTCTCTCTCATTTTTTTTTTAAAAAAATAACACGGCACCAGAGTGAGGACAGAAAGCTTTACTTTCATTCTGAATTGTCTTTAAGATGTTATCACATAGCTGATAGATTTGGCTTCATGACAATTTCACACAGCCAAAGTCAGAGCAGTGCTTTCTGCCGTCTCTGTAGAATCATGTGGGAACTAGAGGGAGGAAAAAAGGTGCCAAGGGCCAGCAGGAAGTATGGGTAAAAAAGTCACCCCTGTTCCCACCCACCCCCAATGACTGCAAGGGGGGCAGTCCTCCTTGCAGCCTGAAAACACGGTGTCAACATTGGATAAAAGCATTTTGGCTCAGTTCTAGGAATAGTGTGTATTTGCATATGTTCAATAGATAGCTATGTCATCTGCAAATAAGCCAATCTTGTGTTCTTCATTTTGAATTTTAATTCCTTCTGTTGCTTAGTGTTAGTGGTTCCACTGACAGCAAGAACACCAGCCCTGACAGAGGGCAACCCTGCCTTGTGCCCCTTTCAATATTAAATAGCTTTGTTGTTACATCATTTATCAACAGACTTATCAACAAAGGTTTAGTATAAATTGTGTTTACCCACAATCAAGATCACAAAGTATCCCCAAATCCCGAGAACCAGCCTTTGTAGGCAAACAGCAGTTGCCAACTTATCAGGACAGAAAACAAACACTGCAAGGTAGAAAGCTGCAGCCACTCCTTATGTGCACAAGTTTGAGCTGGGAGACTTCTTTACCTTAAAATCCGGATGTCCCTGGGATTCCAAAGAAATCAAGTGTTAGGAATCAAGAGTCTCTGTTTCTAGACCTCCAAGCTAACAGGCTAATCAGTAGCAACTGGCCAAGGTTGGCAAGGTGCTAGATTTAGTACCAAGGTTTAACCTAAAAGAACACACGAGTAGATATGAGGTAGCTTTATTTAAAAAATAAGTAAGAATGGCAGCATAAAAAGGACCAGCACACCAGTAAGAAATACTGTTAGAAAACACCATTAAGAACATATTTGGGAAATATAAAACAAGATAAAACAAAACAAACTACCTAACTACAGCTATCTGATTCTAACTCTAATTCATACCAGCAAATTAAAGGAACATTGGCCCCACATGAAACAAAGGAACACAGCATACAAGGTGTTGCAAGTTTATCAGGGAGATTGTGAGCACCAGAACAAAAAGAGAGGCTAACTTTATCAGAAAAAGCATAGCATCTAAGATGTAGCCTAAGATCCAATCAGAAGGCTTCTGGGAGAGAATTTCCCAGTACTTTTCCTCTGCCACTGCATATGTGTGTTCCCACAACCAATCATCCATCCTAATTTGTAGGCCCCAACTTTGGCTTTGGAGTACCACTGTCTCCAAATAATGCACATTTCTATAGCATAAGATTATTTCTCTTCTAGTGAAAACAGGCTTCCTCCCAGCAACAAGATCTTATCCACAAATGCTTAGTAAAGAACCATTTTTCAGCACCACCCCCAAACCATTTAATTGATTTCAATCTTTTGAACTTTGGTTCAAATCCAAATTGTTCTAAACGTGCCGTCAAATATACCCATTCAAGTCTATCATATGCCTTTTCAGCATCTAAAAAAATACTGGCTGCCGTTAACTTGTTTTGTTTAATATAATTGAGTATATTCATTAACCTTCATATATTAGAATTTGGCATTCTCCCTTTAATGAACCTGGCTTGATCTTTCTTCAGTATTTTCCCACGGTCCTACTTAACTTTTCCATTCATGTAGCTGTCAAAATGTTATAGTCAAGTTTTAGTAAAGTTATGGGTCTGTATGAGCTTATTTGTGCTCTTTCTTTTCCTGCCTTATATACTAAGGTTATTCTCCCATTTTTCCATTCTTGGGGAATTTTCCCCTGGACCTGGAAGTCATTCAGTGCTTTAGTTAGTGGAATGTTTAAAAGGTGCTATAGTATTCTGGAATGACTGCATCCAGACCAGGGGTTTTACAATTTACTTTTTTTTTGTCTCACCTGTTCTACCTCCCCCTTTTTAATTTCCTATTCTATAGCTTATTTATCTTCTATACTTAATTTTGGAAGTTTAACACTTTTTAAAAAATGCCATCAGCTTATTGGTTTTATTTCCAAATTTGAAAAATTTTTGTTTGGTGAAGTGCATATGTCTATACAGTTCTTGTATATCCAAAACCTTTGTCTTTCCTTCAAGTTTCCTTTTTTTTACTGCCCTGCTTTAAACAGCTTTCCCAGCCTCACCCCTTCTTCTGATCTTTATTTCTTTAAACCTTTCTTTGTTGACCATGCCAATTAATTTATAAATTGATCTCTTATAAAAGCCTTATTGTCATTTCAGATTAACACATTACTAGTTCCTTCTGTACTGTTAATCTCAAAATACTTCTTTATTTCCCCTCTTACCTTCTAAATTACTCTAGTCTCTTCCAAAAGGTGTTCACTAAGGCTGCAGTCCAGTGCATGTCTACTCAGAAGTAAGCTCCATTGGGTTCAATGGGACTTATTACCAAGTAAGTTGTATATTGGATTGCAGCCTAAATCTCCATTCCTTCTGTATCTTGGCCTTTGATTTAATTCTAAAGAAATGGGGCTGTGGTCAGCATACAGGTCAGGCATTACTTCTGCATTCCCTACTGCTACTAATATCTTTGGGGAAACTACAAATAAACCTATTCTTTTATGAGTATTTTGTGGATTAGAATAAAAGGTATAGTCCTCATCTTGATTAAGTAGCTCTCTCCATACATCCTGTAGCTTCTGATCTTTGATTAATTTCTGCAACTTTTTAAAAAAGTTGTTTTCCCTTACTTGATTATCTGTCCATTTTATTATCCATAGCAAAGTGTATATTTATTGTTTCTGTACTTAACCTGGCTATGTATTACGTTTATGGCTAAATGTTTCCACTTGCCAAGTTTATAAAATGTGGAAGTAATGCAGAATGAAACATGACCCTTTAGCTACTCCAGATACCCACTGTTCAATGTAGTTAATATTGAAATTCTGTGGCCTAGATGGATCCTTGGTCTGACCCAGCAGGACTTTGCTTAGGTAACCAACCAAGATAAAGGTAGGGGTGGTGGAAGGCTGGGAAACTTGCCTTGTGGATCTGAGGCAGAGTTTTTGATATGGCTGGCAATATCACTGAGGCCCAGAGGGCAAGGCTTGTTAAGAGAATTGGCAGAAGAAGCTTCAGCCACTGAGGTATACCTGGCTTAGCATGGGGAATGAAGGAGAATCCATCTGTACTTGAGAAACCATAGCCCAGAGCTTGGAAAAGTTACTTTTTTGAACTACAACTCCCATCAGCCCCAGCCAGCAGGGCCACTGGATTGGGCTGCTGGGTGTTGTAGTTCAAAAAAGTAACTTTTCCAAGCTCTGCCATAGCCCCCCCCCACACTCTTCAACCACTTCTCCATGCCCTCAATCAAAGAGTTTCAAGATTTGATTGGGGAAGAGATTTATATTTTACTTAGGTAGCTAAAGCAGAGATGGCCAAACATCTGGCTTGAGCGAAATAATTCCTCCACCCACCCCCCGCCCGAAATTCCCTGGCCGAGCAACATGAGTTGCTCACACAATTGTGGCTTTGAAGGTGAAGCCAGTCATAATTATGTCCTGCGCCCCATGTGCCTTGCGCTGGGGTGGCATGATTATAGCAGTACAAAACCACACCTGTATTATTGCTGCTTCTGCAGCAGGGCTTTCCAACTCCTTCCACTTTAGCATGGTGTGCCTCCAGAGAAAAGTATTTTCTGCTGTTTGAGGAATATTCTTAGGAAAGGTCTGGGCTGAGTCAGTTGGGGAGAGGGCCTGCTGTTGTGAAAAGTGGGATTTTGGATTTTATTTGTATGTATTTTCAGGAGACTGAAGTTCAGAATGAAGAACTTTTAATCAGTAGCATGTATTTTATTATTTTTGTCACAATATTTAGCTTTTATACAGCACTTCAGAGCAGGGCTGAGAAGGTAGGTTGGGATCACTGTGTAACTATGTGATTCAAATACATCAAGGATTTCTGACTCCTAATTGTTTAGCAATGGCAACAGCAAAATGTATTCCTCCCCCCCCCAATCAAATTATATTGCTGAAATAATGAGAGCTTGGGGCAGGGCATCGCAGGAGTTGGTTTTTGTGTGGAAGGATGGTAAGTTCTGTTAAGGTTTGGTACTCAGAACAAATTCCTGATACAAGAATTCTCTCATTTTAAGTTTATATAATTTTCACAGGGCTCCAGCTGTTGGATCTCAGCATCTTGTACAAAAAACATCGATTCCATAAGCCTAAGTCTGTCTAGCCCTGATCTAGGTTGTTCAAATAACTTTATGAACATGCTCTTAGATATCTGAACAAGAACCCTAAAAGGCAGATTTGTGTTAAAATTGCATGGTTTCCCTGTAGCCCTCCAGATGTTGTTGGACTACAACTCTAATCTGCCCTAGCATGGTCAATAGTCAGGGATGGTGGAGGGCAATAGGTATCCTACCCTTTCTTTACAGTAAAGCCATACGATGCAGCTGCTTTGAGCAACAGACTTTACAGGAGGGCATCATTTTCTTGCACTTGAATTTCTAGTGTGTCTAGTTTTGGTGCAAAAGAGAAAGGCCTTTTTGAGGCAATCCTTACCTGAGAGAAAGCCCCATTGAACTCAGTGGGACTTACTTCTGAGTACACATTTTTAGAATTATGGTGTGAGCCCTCAAATACTGGCACATATAAGCTCTGTTTCAGATTCCTCACCTCCCCCCTTTTTTTGGCCTCCTTCAGCTTTCGCTGAAGCTCACTCATTTCTGAGCCCACAAGTGCCAGCTCACAGAAGCTCCACTTCAGGCTCACAGGTGGTCCCCCCACCCATGCCCTTCTTGCTTCCTTCAGTCTTTCTTGCTCTTTCCTCAAAATAACCCATCACCTTTGACCAGTTATCTAGCCTTATTCTTCAGTCTGTCCCTCAGAGGAAAATTGTTTATGAACTAAGTATCATGTATGGCATAGTTTGAGCAGGTGTGAGCAGGTGTTGGTAATGAATTCAAGCAGTGTGCCAATGGGACTTCAGAGTGCATATTGATAACAATGAATAATCATGCAATTGCCTAATGATTTTTGAGGTTGCATTACAGACATTAACCATAACAATTATTCTTCCGATTTGGGTAACATGGGCTCAGTTTTGCAGCGCTATGTTGCTCCTTGGTGGGGATACAAGGACCTCTGTATGCAGCCTGGCTCACCTCAAAGGGAGAACTAGCAAAACATGGTATTTGTAAACGGGTCTTGCTGAAAGCACCGGAACAGTTACATGTCTAAGTCCCATGGACTTATGCACTATAGAGACAATTCAGATAATATTTTTACTGTTCATGTTACCGTATCTGCACCTTGAAATTCTTTCTTGACAAATGACTCACAGAGGTGATGGAGCTCACCCCAGGCAGTTTAACCATATGAATGGGCTAACGTTTGCTGGATTGAATCTTGGGGTGTGGGTGTGGATGTGGGTGTGTGTTGAGAAAGTAATTGCATTTGTCTTGGTTTTCCAGGTACTAAATGAAGCAGTGGGTGCCCTGATGTATCACACCATCACTTTAACCCGTGAAGATCTGGAGAAGTTTAAAGCACTTCGAATAATTGTTCGAATTGGAAGTGGTTTTGATAATATTGATATTAAATCTGCTGGTGATTTAGGTATATCATTCAGTCATTCGTGTATTTGAAATTTTATGTAGAAACCCAAGAGTTAGCATTCAAAATTGGTGGCAAGTTTTGACCAACAGTATGTAAAAACATAATAGTTACATTTTGCTGACATTTTACTTGAAATTAATTGAATAACTTCAGTGGATTTTGTGCTCACAAAATGGCTTTTGACCCAGCCAACAGCCCTACTAATGAGAGGGGAGGGGGATTGTTTTGCCAATTTGCCCTTACCCCTGTAGCTGTACCACCTTCCATCCTGTTCTGGAGGTTCCCTGACTATCTGGAGTCAATTTTCAGCTTTGCATGTGTGTGTGCTGGGGGCTGCAGGAGGGAAGGGGGAATTGGTTTCCTTTCTTCCATTAGTGGAGGCACATGCTGGGTCAAAAGCATTTCTGTGAACATAAGGGCACCAGTTGGATTCCACCCAATTTAAACATGTTAGACTCCTTGCATTCAGGTGTTTGTTGCTTTGCACTGATTTATTCTGCCCCTTCCAGGTGCACTCTTGCACCTCACATACACCCAAACCTGTGGCCATGGGCCTGAATTAAAAACTATAAAACATTTTGCAATGATGATATTGCCGGTAAGTGTAGCATAACTGCATTTCATGTTTATTATTTCCATATGTAGACCACTTACAATCTGAAGATCTTGAAGTTTTCTGAAGATCTTGAAGCAGTTAACACATGTCTGTGTTGTCTATCACAGACAGAGATTGTGTCTGCTTAAATTCTGTTAAAGTCTGTTGTTGGACTGCACTACCCATCAGCCCTGACCATTAGCCATGCTGGGAGATGGAGTCTGGAGCAGAGTTGGCTTTAGGCTTTGAAGGGGCTTTGGGCAAGATACCCTCTATGGGCTCCCCTGCCTGAGTGACTCCAGCTCCTCACTACAGCAGGTCTGTCGGGCTTTTTGTCCATGGACTTCTTGCTGGAGTGTGAGCCCTCAACCATGCAGGCTGATGCTTGACCATACAGACCCTCGATGCCAGCCCTGATCTGGAGTTTTAGGTTTTTAATAATATATTAATTCCTAAGAGCTCTGAGGGCCTAGTTTCAGAGGCAAACGCAAAAGTTTGAGCTGGTTCCCAGGAAGTATTCTGGAGCCACCCAGGAAGTGAGATTTAACATATTGTGCTTTGTTATTTAAGGGATTGCAGTATGTAATGTTCCAGCTGCATCAGTAGAAGAGACAGCAGACTCTACAATGTGCCACATCTTGAACCTGTACAGACGAACCACCTGGCTTCATCAGGCCTTGCGAGAAGGCACAAGGGTGCAGAGTGTGGAGCAGATCCGGGAAGTTGCTTCTGGGGCTGCAAGAATCCGAGGGGAGACCCTAGGCATTATTGGGTTAGGTATGCCAGCTTCAAAGAAATATCTGATTTTGGGTACTATATATTGTCATGCTATCTGCTCTTTGCAGAGAAAGAGGGATTTTTTAAGTTAAATATATACACTGGTGCGGCTAACCTTTGGCCCATCAGAAGATATTGAACTAAAAATGTCCATCATGTTTGACTATTGGCCATGCTGGCTGAGGTGATAGTCTTAAAGTGAAGCAATATCTGAAGGGCACCATGTTGGCTTCCCTGTTCTAGAGGCATGGCGTTTTGGTCAGCTGAGCAAAGAGTTCTTTGCTGCCTTTGCAGAGGATTCACATCTGCAAAATAATCTTCCTCTCACATAGAGGCACTTGTCAATCTAGAAGGCAGGACCCTAAACACATTGCTAGGGATGATGGTATCCTATTTAGAATCACTGTCCTGGGTCAGAGAGTGTGCTAAGCTGCTTCAAACCTATTGCCTGTATTACCCAGACTGAATATCGTTAGAATTAAACCCAGTAATCCAGTTATTTCAGCCCTTGCATATGACTTAGACTAGATGGCAGGATATGGAATTCACTGTTTGAAGAAATGGAAAAAGGAGGAAATAACTAGGGATGCTAGCATTCATTTATGGGTTTGGTGTGCAAAGTGAGGAAACTTGGGAGCTGTTCCCCTCCCCCCCAGAAAGCACCAAGAAGCATCAGCTTGGGTTTAGCAAGTACCAAGAAACATCAAGCTGAGGGTAGTCCAAACCAAATGGTCCCAAAATGGTTATGATGCCCTTCTGCAGAGGACAATAGACAGTTAAGAGGGAATGGGCTTTAAGAGTGGTGGTTAGGTCTAATCTGTAACATTGTATATCTATTTATTTTGCTTGGTAGTTTACTATGTTCTTAAATTCAAGAGGTTTCCTATCACTCTGTAGCAGGAGAAGAAATAGTGTATTGTGGTGTGAACCATAGTCTGCAAGAGCCGGTCCATAATATTCATGAAGGGGGGGAAGGGGGAGAGTATATGTGAGACTTTCCTATTGGGACTTGAAATCTCTTCTCTCCAACATCCGCTCCGTGTTTCATTAGAATTCTTAATTTGGAACCACTGTGTACATACTTCATTACTTCATTCAGACATAACATTAAACTATGGTTTAGTATTATATGAATGACGTTCAGGCTTGTGAGCTCCCCTCTCCTCCTCTCGTTCAGCCATGAGGAGGAAGAGATGGGAAATGATTGCTTCCATTTTCAGTTGGTTACTCATTATCCCCAAATCTGGATAGGCTTAACTATTGTTTAGGGAAACAAGCCAACTTCAAACCTTGGTTTACAGTCCTAGCTTGATTCCTTAAACCAGTGTTCTTCAACATTGGGTTCCCAGATGTTTTTGTACTACAACTCCCATCCGTCCTGAGCCAGCTTAGCCAAAGATCAGGGAGGATGAAACATGTAGTCCAGCAGGATCTGGGGATCCACAGTTGAAGACCACTGCCCTAAACCATATATAAGATTCCAGTGTGGTGTAGTGGTTAAGGTGTTGGACTATGACCTGGGAGACCAGGGTTCGAATCCCCACATAGCCATGAAGCTCGCTGGGTGACCTTCGGCCAGTCACTGCCTCTCAGCCTCATGAAAACCCTGTTAATAGGGTCGCCATAAGTCGGAATCGACTTGAAGACAGTACACATTCCAGTTTGAGGATAATGATAAGCTATGGTTAATTAAAATCCGAAGCAAAAGCTTCCAATCTCTTCCTTACAGCCACATCAGACAACCTGGGAGCACACATGCTCATGGCTTGGGAGGTGATGCTAATTCATAATTTACCATTACATCCAAACCAGATCTATGCATGTCTACCTCTCTATATTTCCTGTAAAAAATTTTTTTTTTCCAGGACGAGTCGGTCAAGCAGTTGCTCTACGTGCAAAAGCCTTTGGCTTCAATGTAATTTTCTATGACCCATACCTCTCAGATGGCATGGAACGTGCTCTTGGACTTCAGCGGGTGAGCACTTTACAGGATTTGCTGTTTCACAGTGACTGTGTCACCCTCCACTGCAGCCTGAATGAACACAATCATCATCTTATTAATGATTTCACCATTAAACAGGTAAATTTCGGATTAGGTCAGAATGCTGACAATATTTAGCATTTATATAGTAATTTTTGAGTGTTCAAAGCACTTTACAAACATTATCTTAGAAATACTTATAACAGCCTTGCAAGGCAGGCCAGTGCCATTCTCTTCATATTGCAGATAGATTATTACAATGTATCATGACATGTGCACGGTTCTGCCATGCAAACATGAATATTTATATTAATACCAGTTTTGTCTGCTGTCCTATCACTGTGATTGATGTTTGTTTACTTGTGAACTGAAAAATTGCTTTCTGAGAAAATTTCTGCATGTCATAATTCATAGATTAAGTGACTGCTGCCCCCTCGTGTTCAATGCTAATACTCAGACCCCCCCCCCCTTTTACTTGGAATTCTATTAAGAATGTTTTGGCTGTAAATACTATGAACAATTTGCAAAGATTTCAGTTAAAACCTAGCATTGTTTTATTGATCTTATACAATCATTCCTACCAATTAAAAGGGCTATTTTCCCTCTTAATTCTGCAGATGAAGGATTGCCTGTGAAATGGATGGCCCTCTTGTAAAGTCACATTGTAATAGTTGAACTATGCAGCTCCTTCCCTGAGGTCTGATGATCAGGCCATGCATCTGATGAAGTAGTCTCTAGTTAATGAAAGCCTGTGCTATGATAATTTTAAAAACCTTTTCATCTGTGAACCTACATCAGAATTGCATTCCAATTCTGAGGCCCTTTTGTGACAGCTGGGCACAAGAGAGGCTTTTAAGTTTGTGATGAACAGAATATGGAATAGCCTTTGGCAGCCTCACTGTCTGTATTTAGATAGGCCGAAAAAACAGTAAAATTTCCACAGGCATTTTAAAAAAAATTAGTTTTTAAAATTGATTTTGAAGTTGGATTGTGAACCCATAGGAAACAGGACTATTAACATTTAGAAAAGGGGTTGTAACGTGCTTTGAACCCATAGGACAGAATGGGATATCAATCAAATAAATATCAATAAATATTAGCCTCTTGCTATTGCTGGATTCATATTACTTTAAATTGTTCTCTTAATGTTTATAATCATTACAGGGTCAGTGTGCTGCGCTGGGCTCCTACTGGGAGGAAGGGCTGGATACAAATTTAATAATAAATAAATAAATAAATATGTTGGTATAAATAAATAAATAAATGCTCTGATCTTTAAGGTGCCACGAGACATTTTTTGCAACAGATTAACAGAAGTTGTTATGAAGTTAATTCTGTGGGTCCTCTGTGATTTGTGATACTGAACACTGATTCTTTTTTCTGATCATATGCTTTACATTAACTGGTTTCTAAAGCTTTCTGGGTTTTATTTGCTTTTCAGTAAGAAAGGAATCTCAACAGTACAGGCTGGCCATTTGTAGGATTATATTTGAGTACATTTGCTTGCAAACATCTAAAAGTCATAAAACTTTCTGATGAAACAGGGAGTGTACATAAGCATCTTGCTGAAAGTTACAATTTAGTAAACATTTTCACTTTATTAAAGGAACTGCAAGTATAAACATGTTCTGATAAGTTATTAATATGTTACTCATTATTTTTTGACAACAGCACTTTTAAATGTTTCCATTGTTCTCCTATTGATATGTTAAGGCAAGTAGAAAATTGCAACATTGCATAAGTAAACAAATGCATTCTGTTTGCTGATGGGTGCATATTTTAACACTGCTCATTTTTAGTAATTTCTATTACTTTTACCTTTTAAAAAATAGTAATATTTTAGTGCAATTACTTGTGAAAGCTAGAGAAAACAGTATGTGCATTTTCTCCAAGCCTTTCTTAAACAAAGCCATAGCAGTTCCTTTCAATGATTGATTCTTAAAGTTCTTCAGTTATAGTTTGACTTAAAAGCAATAAAATAGAGCAGAAATTTTAAAGTCATTAACATTAACTAGATGGAAAGTATTGTTAAAGCATCAAACTGCCCATCATCTAAGCTTTTTTCCTAGGATCTCCTTAAGAGTTCAGTATAGCATTTAAATGCAAACTGAGCAACTGTGAAATGCAAAAATTCAGCTGTCTGACACTGTTATTTTCCTTCAGCTTTGTTGTCTACCCATGATGGAGTAGTTTTGTCAGTTTGGTGTAGCTATTTACACATCATTTCTAAGAAGACTTCTGTAGTATTTTTTTCCCAGTGCGGAGGAAGGCAATTGGTCTTTTTTTTAGACTTTTCTAATGACGGATGGTTCTTGTTCCACAAGGACTTTATTTCATGTATTTAATGCTGCTATATGCTTTTAACTTCCTGCAGATGCGACAGGGAGCCTTCCTGGTGAACATGGCTCGTGGAGGGCTAGTAGATGAAAAAGCACTTGCACAAGCCCTGAAGGAAGGAAGGATACGAGGGGCAGCGTTGGATGTACACGAGTCAGAACCATTCAGGTGACTGCATTTCCTGTTTTGAAAATATATTTAGTGCATGTTCTATCCCAAAACAAAGTGATTCCTTCTAAGTAAAATTGCTATGGTCCTCCTTAGAGTGTTCCAAATACCTTGCATACTTGCTGAGGTTTTCTTACTACTACATTATATCGTTGTGCGATTTTGGATTATTCAGAATGAGCAGCAGCCTAGAGGAGAAAGATAAATGTTGTCTTCCATTATTTGTTAAAATAATGATATGTGCCCCTGATGAACAACCTTTGCTTACCTTTGCACACTCTGGCATGGGTAGCAGCATGTTCAGCTCACTCTCATTTCCAATTAGTGAGAAATCAGTGGTTCTACAAAATCTTCCAAGATAATAGGTGTATTTCCTGGCAGAATCTGTTCCTTGATGACTGCATAGTATGCCCTTCAACTACAATCTCTTTGCTGTGGGCCTGTGAGATACTGGTAGTGTGTTGAATGATGTGTGAAGACCTAACAGACCCAAAGAAAAACGAAGATAACAAATGGGTTATTTTCATGGGTGCAGTCAACAGTGAGGTTGTGAGAGTCAGATCAGAGAAGTTATTTGATCCCTTTTAGCTACCCTCAAGATTCTGCATAAGAAAGCCCACTCATAAAACTTCATCATACACCAGCCTTTCCAAGCCTGTTTGGGGTGCCAAGATATTGATCTGGCTGAAGCTTGGTATGGTGGTAGGAAGAAGCTGTTGGAATGAACTATGTCTGCACAGACATAGGACCTCTCACGTTACAACATAATTGGCAACTACAAAACTAATTGTTCCAGAAGCTTATAATAAATACTCCATTTTACATCTAGGTCATTGGCTGTCTTATTATTTAATTATCCATTTATATCTTGTCCTTCCTCCAACAAGCTCTATGGAAACTTCTATACTCTTGGCTTTCAAACTGCCTCAATACTATTTCTTCATATGTTTTCATTATTATCACTAACTGTAGTATTAAGAGCTGAAATGGAAGTCTTGATCATAGATTTAAATCTTCACTGGTTAGTAAGCACCGCCTGAACAGAATTGCGCTAGGATATGGCCTGAAGGCACAAGAGGCTGCTACCTTGCTGAAGCTAAGAACGTCTGGGTCTGGTCAGTGTCAGACAGGAGACCTCCTGAGAACTCCCATCTGTATAATCATAGATGGGATATAAATGTAAGAAAATGAGATAAATTCCTAAGAAACAGGAGTGTAGTTCTCTTCTGGTTGTATACACTTATTAATAAGCACAACCATGCCTCTGTTCAGGAAGATGCGATGCCTTCTTTGATTCTTCCCTCAGCTTCAGTCAGGGTCCTCTGAAGGATGCACCAAATCTGATCTGTACTCCACATGCTGCCTGGTACAGTGAACAAGCCTCAATAGAGATGCGGGAGGAAGCAGCCCGGGAGATTCGGAAAGCTATTACAGGTGCCAGCCGTATTCTCCTAAGTGTTCTTTTACTGACTGTCTTAATGTTGACAAGTTGTTTTTGCTTATTATATTTGTTATGTCACTGTTTTATTATTTTTTGTTATTAGGAAATTGTTTTTGCAATTGTTTTTGAGATGTATTTTTGTTCCCCTTGCTGTAAGCCGCCTTGAGCACAATTTTATGTGGAAAGGCGGCGTACAAATAAAATGATGAAATGATGAAATGAAATGACTGTTTCTTTGGCTTAATGAGCAAATGAACAAACTGTTCTTCTGTTGCTAGAACATCCGTAGTACAGAGAGCACCAAACTGGCTTAGAACAACATTTACTACGTACAGCATTGGTAACTTTGCAAATATTGATATTTAAGTACAACTCTAAATGTGAACTTAACACCACTGCTGTTAAAGAACTGATGAAACACCATCAAGTCAGGTTGTGTGGGATCAATTTGTTATTGCAGGTTGTATCAGAATTTTTAGAATGGTCAGATATGTACCAGACATGCTCACATATCCAAAAGATTTAACATATGTTGTTCTGAAGGTCCAATGTATTGCATTTCTTTCATATATTCACGTATCTGAGGAATGTACCATCCTGCTATAATTTAAAATTATTTTGTTTTTCTCTGATAATCGTTATACATTCCTGAGCTTAATTGGTAACTATCATAAGTGTATTATCCTTCAAAGGAAAAATTAGTATAAATATTCCTTCTTTTGAGCACCTAGTCAGTTTTCTTCTTTGAGAGACTCACACCTTGCTTGTGACCAGATATCCTTGTGATTCAGGTAACTATGTGTTAAGATAGATAATTCAATTCTGCATCAGTGCTTTAGATTTGTAGTGTCCTAACTTGTACTTTACTCTGTTTCTATGTTATTGGCTAACCTTATTTATTTTCTCTTCTGTAATGTTTTATTAAGTAAAGGAAATGTCTTAACTAAACTTATATGTCTGAGACTCATTCCTGAATCCTAAATTTTCTGTGTGCTGAAACAGGGGGGCTAGTTTCTCCCCCCCCCGTGTGGCATCCGTTGCAGAGAGAATTAAGGTGGCACATAACTGTCAGACCTAGAGTTTGTCATATGGAAGGCATACTTAGATTTGTATTCTGAACAGAGCAAAATTTGCAATAGCATTTATATATTGTATGTATGAATGGTTTTAATACTGTAAATTGTTTAATTTGATTTTAATCTAGACTTTTGTATGTTTTTAATTATATGTGTGCTTTTATTTGGAAGCCGCCGTGAGTTCCAGTTTTGGAAAAAGGGCGGGGTAACAGTAATAATAATAATAACAATAACAATAATAATATATTTTATTTTTAATTTAGCATTATTTGCTCATACGGAGCTTACTTATGCTGTAATATTTATCTATCTGCTAGGTCGTATTCCAGACAACCTGAGGAACTGTGTCAACAAAGAACATCTGACTGCAGCTACACATTGGGCCAGCATGGATCCAGGAGTTGTCCACCCAGAGCTTAATGGTGCTGCATACAGGTAAGAACGTAGCAGCAAAGGTTGTTTATATTGCCACCAATTTCATCACAGCCACTGAAAAACAATCAGTTCAACTGTGTGATGTTCTCTTTTGCCCACTCTAGACAATTCCACTATATATCTGTTGACATACTGACAGTGAATTAATATTGTGAGGTGTAAACTGAGAATGAAGAATTATTCAAAATGTTGTTAATTGATTCAGATAAAATAGTGGATGTCAACAGATCTGATGTATGTTCTCCTTCCCCTCTTTCAGCAGGTATCCTCCCGGTGTTGTAAGTGTGGCTCCACCTGGCATACCTACAGCAGTAGAAGGAATAGTCCCTAATGCCATGTCTTTATCGCATGGGCTCCCACCTGTTGCCCACCCACCCCATGCTCCTTCTCCTGGCCAGACAGTCAAACCAGAAGCCGATAGAGACCACCCAAACGACCAATTGTAGCCTAAGAGAACATCATTCCCAACACTGGCAACTTTGGAAGGCATGTGAAAAATCAATTGGACTTTAAATAGATGCAAAATCATGAACATGCGAAGGAGGCCATATATGTTTTAGAAAGTGGTCCAATATGCAGTATAATGAGAAATGGTGGGAGATGAAAGAAGATTTGAAAACTTTATTCCTCCATATAAAATGTAGTTTGTCCCTGTTCAGTGACCTGATTCACTGTTTCTGTGTCCTATGGGTTCTTTGTTAAGCCAGAGAAGTTAGTAGTTAATTATATCATGAATGTACTTGTCTGTGTACAGTTTTTAGAACATTAACAAGGGTTTGTTTGCTTAGTTGTCAACAAGGAAAAAATATAAGGGAGGCATTTGACAAACCAATTTTGAGATTTGAGATCCTTTGTTTTTATATGTTTAAAACGCCTAAAAATTAAGGCAGTTGGTGAACTTCTCAGGACAACAATTTTTCCCATTTTTCTTTCTACGCCACACAGTGCATTCTTTTTTCTACCTTCTTGTCTTATTTTTTTAGAATAATTTAATAAAGTAAAAACAGTTTCTCCTAATTTTGGCACAAATTTCCCTTATTTCAGAATGAAGACATTTCAAAGAGATTTTTAGGTGCAAATAAAGGTTTTGTATAAACAAGCATTATGCTTTTTGTCACCAGTTAAAGTATATATTATTGGTGGGATGCAGAGAGAGATTGAGAGAGGCACTTGACTACTGAAAAGTAGCAGCATTTCATTGCCTACATGGATTCCTTCCTGGTAATGTCGTAGGCTAGCAATATTTTGGGTTAAAATCATGTTTGTGACTGTGTCCATTTGTATGAATTATTATTTTAAACAAATAAAAATTCCAAACAAATATCATGTGCACCATATATATGTATATATACATATTTGTTTCTGGATAACTGCTGAAACTGTATTAGGATTCAGAGATACTTTATGCCTAAGCTTACTTTACTCTCATTGTTTGAATTCCCTCTTGGAAAAACAACACTATTAAACACAGTTCTTTTAAATACAATATTTTGCAACAGGGATAGGGATACCTGTGGCCTTCTAGATGTTGCTGGAGTCCAGTTCCCATCAGCCGCAGCCAGCATGGCCATTGCCAGTGGTTAGGGTAAATGGAAGAACATAAGCTATACAGACATTTTTCTGTCTGTGTGAATCTGTTTTTCTATGTCTTGAACAATCCAAAAGATAATTCAGTTTTTGTTTTGAAAAAACATCAACCAGCTGTAGAACAGTCAATTTTTATACTTCCCCTTGAGTTTGCAAACATGTATAATAATAGTAGTAATACACATATTTTGTGCAAATATTACAAGACTAGGTTGACTATGAATAAATGGATTAAAGATAGAACACAGTCCTAAGCAATGGCATCACATGCACGGATACTGTTTTCCTGATTTCATTGGTTCTGAAACTGAATGTTCTGTTTCCTATATGTCTCCAAAAGTGCATTATAAAAGATTAGGTAAGATACTTGGTGGCTCTTTGTTCTAAATCTAAATACACCCTTCTTCCTGTCCCCATCCTCACCAGCTGCTAAAGGAAATTGTGGTAAAATATAATCCTGGTTAAAGCCTCACTCTTAATTTCACAGCACTATTTTCTGACAGACAAGCAGCCTGCCATGCTGTTTTGAATATGCTCTGTTGATGCTCATAAATCTTCATTTTTCTCTTATCCTTAGAATTTTATCACCTTTTCATCTTTAGATTAAATAATGGCTTCCTTGTTTGTATATTATAGCTCTGACACTCGCTTTCATGACCAGCTCCCATCGTCAACACACCGGATTATTCAGATTTCAGAAAATCCTCTGATAACAGTTGGGGAACCTGAAGCCCTCCCAATGTTGTTTCTTTGGCAGGAAGGGAAGGATATCTATGTAACAAATAAAACGAATAAATGAAATAATAAACTGCAGCTTCCAACATCCCTGACCATTGGTCATGCTGACTGGGGTTGATGGGAGCTGAAGTCCAACAACTTCTGGAGGTCCTTAGGGTCTTCTCCCTGCGTTATATGTTGCTTCCTTAGTCTTTAAACGGACACACTTCTTTTGGTTGGTTGGTTGGTTGGTTTTTGCAGAATTTTAATGTCTTATATATTGTAAGGATGTAAGAGTCGTATTGGAACAGACCAAGGGTCTGTGTAGTCCAGCATCCTTTTTCTGAGAGTCGCCAACCATATGCCTTCAGGAGCCCCACAGGTGGTACGTGAAGACTGTAGCCATCTTCTGTTGCTACCGCAACGGATAACTAAAAGAAATGGTGCCTCTGAAACTTAAGCCGTTTCATGCAGCCATGATGATTAGTAGCTACCGATAGACTTTTCCTCCATGAATTTGTCTGATCCCATTTTAAAGCCACCCAAGCGATAGTCATCACTGTATCTTGTGGTAATTAATTCCGTAAATGTTTCTGTGCCTTGTGTGTAGAAGTCCTTTTTGTCTGCTGTGACCCTTCTGCCAATCTGTTTCACTGGATGAGCCTATGTTCTGGTATTACATGAAAGGCAGAAAACCCTGGAGAGCCACGGCCAGTCATCGTAGACCACCCTGAGCGAGATGGAGCAATAGTCTGACTCAATACAAGGCCACTTCCTGGGTTCCTAATCTGAAAGGGAGATCCAGTGTTTACTCAGAATTAAATCCCATTTTGGTATAATAGGACTTACTGCCTGGAATGTGATTTTAGGATTTGCAGTTTTCTCTGTCATCAGCTGGTCTTCAGTGCTATTTGGGCGTAACATTATAAATGATCTAAGTTGCTCTGCATAAGAACAGGTTGCTTACCTGTAACCATAGTTCTTTGAGTGGTTATCTTTGTAGTCATAAATATGGGTTTTGTGGCAGCGCACAGCCCCTTTCAGGAAATTTGTAAAACCTACGCTAGAATTTTGGCAGGTGCTCTATCACTCTCCATGTGCACATGTCAAGGGACTTGTCTCCCACTTGCTCTTCTCAAAATCCTTGACCTCCACAGTAGTCATATAAAAGAGTGAAGTAGAAGAAAACAATGGCATCTGTTGTGGGGGAGTATGGGTTGGGTGACTGTACAGATACCCACTCAAACTATAGTTATAGGTAAGCTACCTGTTCTTCTTTGTGGCCTCTGTGTAGTCCCACACAGGGTAGACTAACAAGCTGACTTACCAGGGCTGGGACAGGTGCTAAGAAACCACGGAGCTAAACACAGCCCTTCCAAAATAAGCATCTTCCCAGACTATCACAGAGGAGGGAATGGCAGACAAATGTCAAGGATTGCATTCAAAATGGCAGCATGAGAAAGGTCCATCACTGAGACTCCTTGGAAGAATGCCGTGAAAGCTGCAACAGCCTTTGGGGAATAAGCTCTGACTTGTTCTCAAGCATGGAGTTTTGCTACCTCACAATAGAAGCAAACCATCAGTGACACTTAAATGTGATTGGTATGCAGGCTGTGGGGGTAATTGCCTGCATTGTGTGAAATGCATGGGGCCCCAATATTTACCTCATAAGGAACACTGATAAAACTGGTGCCAGTTTGGGTATTGGGTATTTTGTGACATCTGGAGGCAATGTGGCTATTTTAGTGTGGGGAATGTTGGGATAAATGTGCATCCCTCTTACATAGGGAATCTTACCTTGCATTGATGGGGCAAGCACACTATTTTTCTGAAACTAGATTTAAAATCTATTTTTATCTTGGAAATAAGTTCAGAAGTTATGAGTTATTGTAGTAAGAAAGCTTTTTCACTGAATTGAGTAAATTCAGTTTTATTCAGTTTTGGGGTTTTTTATCAGCCTCCAACCTCAACTATACATGGAGGTTATTCACCCATCTCTAGGCCAGTTTTGCTTACCTTTCTCTACAGCAGCGATTCTCAAACGGTGCGCCCAGGCACACTGGTGCGCCTCAAATATTATGAAAGTATATTTTAAAAATGAGAAGAAACCCATTTGTATAGGGTAAGTAATAGTTTTCTATATTTTTATTCATAGTTTAAAATATATTAATATATTTTTAATTTTGTACATGAAGTGCGCCAGAAAATTTTTATATGTTTTACAGTGCGCCGCGAACCAAAATTGTTTGAGAACCACTGCTCTACAGCAATGGCTTATCCAGCTCTAGCCAATGTATTTGTCCACATCTACACCATTTCATAATCATCTCACTAGCATGAACTACAGGAACTGAAGGGAAAATGGAAAAGATGGCAGTGGTAAAGATGCAGAGGAGGCATCTGACAGAGGTGAGGATCACAAGAGAACAGGAGATAGAATAAGCAAGAGAATGACCTTCCTGGATATTAAAATCTGCTAGTACTGGGATTGCTATTTGGATCTCAGAAGTGGCAAATGCTTCCTTGTGGGAGGGTGTGCTGCATTTTAAGGAAGAGATAGACCTCTGTTATAAAAACAAGCCAAACTTGGATCCTATGATCTGGAGAATTATTGCCTAAGATCTAATGTTCCATTCTTGCACAAAATACTGGAGAAGGTGAAGGACTCTAAACCCCAGGTAGTCTTGGATTTTATGTTATTTAGATCCATTTTTTTCTGGATCCTTGCTGGTTTAGAGACGGAAACAGACTTGGCCACTCTGGTGGATGCAACCCTGTTAGTTCTCCTGGACCTCTTGGTGGCTTTTAACACCAAGGTATCCTGAGTCTAGCTAGAATAGAACTGGATCTGGGGGGCAATGTTATGAAGACTGCAGTCCTTTCTGGAGAGGGCTGGGGGTGACTCGGGATTCTCTAGTGTCAACCATACTTTTAAATATAGAACTACTAGGGGAGATCCTCTGGAAATAAGAAGTAGAGCTGCATGTTATATGGATATACTTTAGCCAAAACTTTCATCTACTAATTCAAGGCAATCTATGGAACCATTGAACAGATGTCTGGAGGCAATTTTGGGATGGATGAAGGCAAACAAAAGGAAACTTAAATCTGGGGAAAATGTGATATTGTTGGTGGGAAAATCTGCTGATCTGGATGAATGTTTGTACAGGCTGGAATATAATGGTGCAATTTGGAGCAATTGCACCAGGGCCCATGCCTGCAAGGTGCCCAGTAAGACTCTAGTCCTCCTGGAAGGAAGGTTATGAAACAAAATGTTTAGGTAGCTCTCTAAGGTGGGGGTCACCAATCTGGTACCCATGAAGCCTGATCAGAGATGATTTTCTTACAGTTGGGAATGCCGGTTTCATAATGTTCTGCAGAGCAGTTTATACAGTACAGTTCTAGGAGTTGAAGGGCCCACACCCTTCCAATCTGCTTCCCCTTCTCTTTGGTGGGAACTTCTGAGAGAAGGTGGTTGTAGCCAGAGGTAGGCCTATCTGCCTTTTGTTTGTTTTTTCAGAAGGTGTTTGGGGGCAAAAAACAGCAATGGAGTGGGGAGGCATATTTTTGTTGCCCAGAAGCGCTTTTGAACAGAGAAGAAAGACAACAGCAAAGGTGACTTTCTCTCTGGTTTCACCTCATCCACGCCCACTGGCCTGTGTGCTGGTGACGACTTGCATATCTGCTACAGAGAGAAGAACGTTTGATTAGTGATTTCCCTTTTCCCCTCCCCTCCCCACACCTGCCCGCCCACCCACCTGCCTGCCCATTAGGGATGAAGGAGAGGATTCAGGTCACATTTAAAGCTGAATGTATCACTATGAGAGGTGAAACAGCCATCCTCAGAAATACTCACCCAGTTTTTGTGATACAGTTCTCCAACCAAGCAATGTTGCCAAAAAAGCATACATTAGGGGAAAGTGTGCACAAAATGAATATATTGGTGAAAATAACATTCAGAAATGTGTTGTATTAGGATAAATTGCTTCCAAAATATGGGCTTAATTCACGGGAATTAAAGCGGTCGGTACCTTGGGGGAAAATGACCATGTAATGCTGGAATTTGTGATTCTGGGGAAAGCCAAAGAAGAATATAGTCAAACATGGACTTTGGATTTCAGGAAAGCCGATTTTAGCAAGCTCAGGGAAATGATGGGTAGGATCCCGTGGCTAGATAGACTAAAGAAAAAAGGAGCCCAAGAAGCGTGGGAGTTCATGAAGAACGTATTACAAAAAGCACAATCGCAAACAATTCCAAAGAGGAAGAAAAATGGAAGACATTGGAAAAAGTCAATGTGGCTACACGGAAGACTGGTGGAGGAGGTAAAAGTAAAAAAGAGCATGTATAAAGAATGGAAGGAAGGACGCATCACCAAGGAAGAATACCTACGAGCGGCTCGGGCTTGCAGGAATAGCGTAAGGAAAGCTAAAACCCAGAATGAGCTGAGGCTGGTGAGGGAAGCGAAGTACAACAAAAAGGGGTTTTTCAGATATGTTCGAAGCAAGAGAAAGACCAAGGAAACGGTGGGACTGCTGCTCAATGAGGATGGCAAAATGTCGACAGATAACAAGGAAAAGGCAGAACTGCTCAACGCCTATTTTGCCTCCGTTTTCTCCCAAAAAGGGAACAGTGTGCAACCTTGCATCGGTAGCAATCTCAGTAAGGGGTCGGGATTGCAGTTCGAGATTGATAAGGAGATAGTCAGGAAATACCTAGTTAACCTAAATGAGTAAAAATCTCCAGGGCCTGATGAACTGCATCCCAGAGCATTGAAGGAACTTGCTGATGTGCTCTCGGAACCTCTTGCCATCATCTTTGAGAAATCCTGGAGAACGGGAGAGGTGCCGGAGGATTGGAGACGGGCAAATGTCGTCCCGCTCTTTAAAAAGGGTAAAAAAGAAGATCCGGGGAATTACAGGCTGGTCAGTCTGACTTCAATACCGGGAAAGATATTAGAACGGATAATAAAAGAGTCCATTGACAACTATCTCGATGACAATGCTGTGATTAGTAGGAGCATGGGTTTGTCAAGAAAAAATCCTGTCAAACTAATCTTATCTCTTTTTTTGATCGGGTCACTAGCTTAGTAGATGGTGGAAATGCTGTAGATGTCATCTATCTAGATTTCAGCATAGTGTTTGACAAAGTCCCCCACGACCTTTTGATTAGCAAACTGGTCAAATGCGGACTACATGGAAATACTGTCAGGTGGATTCACAACTGGTTGGAAAACCGTACTCAAAGAGTGGTCGTCGGTGGCTCTGCTTCGGACTGGAAGGAGGTTTCGAGTGGAGTGCCACAGCGTTCTGTCCTGGGGCCGATACTCTTCAACATTTTTATCAATGACTTAGATGATGGGGTGGAGGGAAGCCTTATGAAGTTTGCGGATGATACGAAACTGGGAGGGATAGCTAACACAATGGAAGACAGGAATAAAATCCAAAGGGACCTGGATAGACTAGAAAATTGGGCTGAAATTAATAAAATGACATTCAATAAAGACAAATGCAGGATTCTGCATTTAGGCCACAAAAACAAAATGCACGGGTACAGGATGGGAAATACCCGGCTTAGCAGTAGTGCGTGTGAGAAGGACCTTGGAATTGTAGTGGATCACAAGTTGAACATGACCCAGCAGTGTGATGCTGCGGCAAAAAAGGCAAACGCGGTTTTGGGCTGCATAAACAGAGCTATAGTTTCCAGGTCGAGGGAAGTAATAGTCCCACTATATTCTGCATTAGTCAGGCCTCATCTGGAATACTGCGTTCAGTTCTGGGCGCCTCATTTTAAGAAAGATATAGACAAGTTAGAGCAGGTTCAGAAGAGGGCGACGAGGATGATAGCCGGTATGGAGAACAAGTCTTATGAGGAAAGGTTGAAGGAACTTGGCATGTTCAGTCTGGTGAAGAGAAGGCTGAGGGGTGACATGATTGCACTCTTTAAGTACCTGAAGGGTCACATAGAGGAGGGTACAGATTTGTTCTCTGCTGCCCCAGAGGGTAGGACTAGGTCTAATGGTCTTAAGTTGCAGGAGCGTAGATTCAGATTGGACATTAGAAGGAACTTCTTGACAGTAAGGGCAGTTCGGCAATGGAACCGACTGCCTAGGGAGGTGGTGGGATCCCCTTTGCTGGATGTCTTCAAGCAGAGGCTGGACAGCTATCTGCGGGAGATGCGCTAGCTGTGGATTTCCTGCTGTGAGCAGGGGGTTGGACTCGATGGCCTGCAAGGCCCCTTCCAACTCTATGATTCTATAAAACTGTATGCAAAAATGTTTTTCTTATGAGAAATTCACGCTAAAATGCAAGTTTACACTGTGCAAATTTCCCCCGTTCAATCTGTGTTTAATTCTCAGACTTGATCTCGTGGATCATTTTTATTTCTTGTTCCTTGTCTGAAGCAAGCAAGTTCTGGAAGGTTCCATCTTGTTCCCCATGCTGTTTAACTTTATATAGCCACAAGAGTTGCCGTATATCATAGCCAGCATGGATTTTTCACATTCTGCCATGTTAAATTGAAAATACCCCCCATGCCATTCTGCTGTTTCCCATAAGCTCACTTCAGAACAAAACCTTACAAAACTTATAGTCCTGAACTCAGAAACGCTTGCTCTAAGTTTTCATGGTGATGCACAAAACACTCAGAGGCACATGCTACCAAATTCTTCCAAGCTATACAGGAAGAGGAATGGACTGTGAAAGACCAAGCCAAATTGTGTTTGCATTTTTACAGATTCGTAGGGCAGTCCAATATCTCAGAGAGGAGGTCAGGTCTCCTGCTGCCCTGGTGCATTCACTATAGCTGCCCAATTTCCCTGTTTTTTAAAGTTTGAAATATCAATAAACTTTGATAGAAATGTCACCAATATGCACATGATACTCAGTTCTACCTCTTTGTACCATCGTAAATCAGGAGAGGCAGTTGAGATGCTAGACAGGTGTCTGGAGGCAATGATGGGCTGGATGTGGGTCAACAAATTGAAACTAAATGCTGAAAAGACAGAAGTGTTATGTGTTCCAAGTTCTAGGGTCCAGGAGATGGGAAGATGACCTGTTCTGCATGGGGTTGCACTCCCCTGAAAGGAGCAGGTTTGTAGCTTCGGGGTACTTCTCAAGTCACTGGAGGTTTAGGTAGCCTATTTCCAGCTCTGGCTGGTGTGGCAACTATAGCCGCTTTTGGGTAGAGATGGTTTAGCAACAGTACTCAATGTTCTGGTAACGTCCAGACTGGATGTTTGCAATGCGTTCTACATGGGGCTGCTCTTGTAGACAACTCAGAAACTTCAACCGGTCCAAAATGCAGTGGCCAGATTACTGGTGGGGGTTCCTTTTAGAACTCATATAATTCCTGTTCTAAAACAGTTGCATTGGTTGCCAGTTCTTTTATGGGCCCAACTCAAGGTGCTCATGTTAGCATTTAGAGCCCTAAATGACTTCAGCCCCAAATATCTCAGAGACGGTCGTCTTCTCTAAAGACCTTCTCAAGTGTTAAGATCAGCAGAGGGAGCCTTCTTGGTAGTTCCACCATCCCCAGAAATTCAGGGGATGGTGGCCTGGGAGAGGGCTTTCTCTGTGGCAACTCCACAGTTGTGGAATTCCCTACCTACAGAGGTGCATCTTGCACCTTCACTGTACAGTTTTTGGCAAATGTTAAAGACACCTCTTTACCTTGGACTCTGGCTTTTGAGACTGTTTTATTTATTTAATTAATTAATTTAAATCCTGCCCTTCCTCCCCGAACCCACCCTATTCTTGTTAATGAAATGTGTTTTTAATCCTTTTTAATATTGTATTTTAGATTTTGTAAGCCACCCTAGGACCTATTGGAGAAGGGCAGGCAAATAAAGATCTCTCCAAGAAAATAGACAATAGGTTAATGGACACTTTATTATACTGATATTTTGTTTTCTCATTTGGTAAACTGAGAAGAAAAGTTGTTAGGAACAAAATCAGATGAGTGTAAAACTTACATTGAGCTCTATGGCTCTCAGGCATTGATATACTCCAAATCTGTGTCCTTTGAACCCGTCCAAACCCAATTTTTAAGATCCATTTTTGGGACACCGACATGTGTCTCAAATAATATTCTAAGACTGGAAGCTGGTCTCCCTACAATTGAGGCCCGCATTTGGAAATTAAGAATAAGGTTAAAACTGCGGTTCTGCCCCGTGGGCTTTGCCCTGCTGGTACTTTCTGACTCTTATTGATCTAAATGGCATAAGTCTTTGATTGAGAAACTTGCAAACCTTGGCTTTTCTCCTCCCGCGATTTTCACACTGGGCTATTCTAAAGCGTGGCTGGCTATATCACAACGAATCATGGATGTAGAATTACAAAGTCATCAATCGTCGATGGCATTTAAGGATGATTCTCTTTCCCACACCAGGGGCTTTGTGCTCCTGCATTACGTCAGCTCACTTCCTAATGTGAGATACAGAAAAGCATTTACAATGGCAAAGTTTGACGTGCTTCCGTCTGCTCTTCTTGAGGGCAGATATCGGGGAGTTCCCCGTACGAAGCGATTATGCCCCTGTGGGATGGGACAAATTGAAACAGTAACCTTTCAGTTAGGCTGAAAGGTGGTGACTGGCCAAAGGCAGGAAGTGAACAAAAACAATGCTGAGTTAAGTGGTCATGTTCAGAGTATTTTCTTTTTGTTTATCAAGGTTGGCAAATTGCTTTTTGGTTGCAGTTTGCTGAGAATTGTGAAACTGCATGTGCTTCAGGGTTTTTTTGTAGTCCATTAAAGCTAATACCATGTACTCTTAATCTGCCCTTTTTATCATGATCTCCGTCTCCTGCATATAACTCCAATCATCCTTGATTCCTGGCCGGGACCTTTCTTTTTACACCACCTATCTTCTATCAGATCAATATACTCAAATCACGTGTAGTGTTGCAAGATTCTGTGCTATGGCAATCATCCATCGCAGAACATTGTTAGCCCAACTGCCTATACAGCCATGATTATAGTTAGCAAATGTGTGATTTTTAACCAGTTTTATATCATAGAATCATAGAGTTGATGTTTGATATTGTGTACTGGTCTATGACCGCAAGAATAAATTCAATTCAAGTTATATTATAGGTCACAGAAACACATACTCCGCCCCAAACAAATTAAAACGCAATCCTTTATAGTAGAAAAATACGTCACTTAAAGGAACCAAACTTTGATGTCTGTGAACGATACAAGCACTATTTATTTATTTATTTGTTAGTCACCCATCTGGCTGGTTTACTAATTACTCTTTTGCAACCATTTGATTTCTCTTTTTGTATCTTCACAATAGCCATGTGAGATAGGTTAGGCTGAAAGGTGGTGACTGGCCAAAGGCAGGAAGTGAACAAAAACAATGCTGAGTTAACTGGTCATGCTCAGAGTATTTTCTTTTTGTTTATCAAGGTTGGCAAATTGCTTTTTGGTTGCAGTTTGCTGAGAATTGTGAAACTGCATGTGCTTCAGGGTTTTTTTGTAGTCCATTAAAGCTAATACCATAACAATTTTGTTAGTCTTTAAGATACCACAAGACTTCTTTTTGTTGCATCTTATTTCAGGTGTTCCTTTCTGGGGGAAGGGTGCCCATATATTGGGAACTGCACCAAGGTCTTCAATCACTTTAATCTGGCCTTCAGTGTGTGACAGGTGCTGGATAGTGTCGCACTCTCCCTGATAGACCATGTTCGCAGTTTCATGATCCTCCTGGACTTGATGCAATCTGTAGAATTATAGCTAGTGTTGGAAGCCAGGAAAACCTTTTTCAGCTTCGGCTGATTTGCTAGCTGCAAACCTATCTAAGGAAAATGTACCTTGCCACAGTCATACATGGCCAGATTAGACTTCTATAACTTGCTGTAACATAGGGCTGTCATTGAAGACAGTTCAAAGCTTCAGCTGATACAGAAAATATCTGCTCTGTTGCTTGTGTGAGGGCCCAAGCAACTGGATCATATAACATAATAATATAGCTAGTGTTTTTAAGGTCTATTTAAAGTGTTGGTACTCATCTTTAAAGCCCTAAACAGTTTTGCACCAGGTTATCTGAAGGATCCCCTGTACCATATGAATCTGTCTGGATCCTAAAATTGACCACAGAGGCCTGCTCGTAGGTCCGCCATAAAGATCAGTGAGATTGGTGGACACAAGGGAAAGGGTCTTTTCAGTTGTGGAACCATTCCTGTGGACCTGCCTCTCAAGGGATGTATGGCTTCCTCATTAGATGATTTTAACCAGGCTTTACAGAAATTCGTATTCTGATCTGCTTTTAATTGACGACTCTGGACAGGAGTTCTCAAACCATTACTGCTTGTTAATTTTATGCTATGGTACATTTCTTTTTGAATGTCATATATCAGGATGGGAAGCCGGATCCATCCGGTGGGCCAGATCCGAGGTTCTGCCACCCTCAGTGGACCACTTTTATGGGTGGTGTGGTGCCACCCATCTGTCAATAACCTGATGTCACTATGACCTATCTTTCCCTTGTGGTGCAGCAAGCTGTGCTGTAAAGGAAAATCCAAGTCCAGCTGAGCAGGGCTTGAAGTTACTGCCAATCAAGTGATTGGTGATGACTTCAAACCCTGTTTTGCACAGGATTCAGTGGCTCTATGGGCTTGCTTTCACCTCCAATCAGCTGAGAGTGAGCCTACCTTGCCAATGAACAATCAGGAGTGCACTTTAAGATTCCAAATTCTGCATTGGCAGCCAATTTTCTAGCTGCCCCATTCCTGAAGTCACATATGACAGGTGTGTGGCAGTGTTGAGCCTGAGCTCTCCCAGAAGGGACAGGAAGGGGGGAGGCATGAGTTTCAGGTACCTCCGCTGCCAGAAGTCACAGAAGACTTCGGAGTTGTTGAGTCTGAGCAGGACCTTGGGGGGGGGGGAAGCGAGCCTGAATTCCAGCCAGTTCCCACGGATGGCACAATCTCCGAGGAGGAGAGCATGCCACCCCCCAGTTGCTGCTGAGCACCTGTTGGGGGAAGCTCCAGCAAAAGTGCCAACTCCTCCCTTACCAAGCAGTTCACAGGATGTCACCAGCGTGACGCAGCCCCCTGACCTCGAGCCCATTACTCGGGAGCAGGTGTCTTCAGATGATGCCCCCCGTCACCTCGGTCCCACTGCCACGAGAAACAGACAGGGCAGAGTCAGGACTTGCGAAGGAGTCAGAGATTACGATCAAAAACGTTCCCTACTTAAGCTTGCCACTCACAGTGGGGAGCTGCTGAGTCAACTTCCTTCATATGCCACAGAGCATGTCTAGAGTGAAGTTAGGGATTTTAGTGAGTTAGTGCAGGTTTTTCTATGAAGCTCAATGCCTTTGATGTATCCATTACTTTAATAAAACAAGATTTAATTGCACCCGTGTGTCAGCCTTGTAGTTCCGGCTCTGGATGGGACAGGCAGTTGGGCATGGATTTAAGGAATCTGCCTCAGAGGGCTAATTGGGACCCATGCAAGACCTAATGAGGTCTGCAGGTCCCCATGCTTGTCACATTTGAATTACAATGTTCATACTGCTACTTCAGCATGAAATTTTTATATATGTTTTAATTTTTTTAAAAAAAAAGATAGTTTTGAGCTGCCTTGAGAGAGCTTGTAGCCTAGAAAAGTGGCATAAAAATATCAAAATGAGTAAATAAAAGCATTATACATAGTATATGGATGCAAGAAGGCAGCAATTGTTCCAACCTGTTGTTTGTCATAATGAGAATTGTTCCCATTCTACTGCAACTTGGTTTCCACCAAATACTACTTTATTCATCTTGCTGTCCACTATTTAATTAAGTTACATAACTTATGTAACTTAGATTCATTTCAATGTAAAGGAAAAATCAAAACAATGTAAAAAAAGTCATGTATTGTTTGCAGACTTAAATACAACAAAATGAACAAATACTGATTGTATTTGGTTGACTGATTTCCATTCCTGACCACTGACGAATATACAAAAGGCTACAATTTCCACTTTCTTTTCAGAATTCTCCAATAACCCTAACATGGTATAATACTTTTATATTCTTAATTTTTGTTTTGTACACTGATCAGTTTTATTTGTGATATAAATTTGTATTTTTATCTTGCTTTTATCCAGTTTTAACATAACTTTATTTAATGTTTACATTTTGATTATTTTCTTTTATTGTAAATCACTTAAAGAATTTTATTATATTAAGGGGTTACATTTTTATTAAAAATATGCATTGGAACAAGATCATGAAATATCAGTAGTAGTTGCTCATACATAAATATATACAAGCCACCCTGGGCTCCTACTGGGAGGAAGGGCAGGCTATAAATCAAATAATAAATGAATAAATAAACAAATATAAATATAATCTTGTTCAAGAAGTATCAGTTAAGGCTCTTGAGTCATTAATATTGTTTTGTAATAGCATATTACTAGAGATGTAAAATTCATGGTAATTGTAAAAAAAACATTTCCCCCCTAGGTTTTTCAGGGGGGGAAATTGAAATTTTGGGACTAACTGAAAAATATACAATAAGTGTTAGTACCTTTTACAAACTGAAAGTCACTTTGTTACTTTAGGAACATACAATACTGTATATTATGTATAACTTGGTTTGCTATAAAAGTATCACCTTTGGTATCTTAAGAGCACAGTTCATTCAGGCAATAATTACAAATTGAATTTACTTTTTAGAAAATTGATAAAAATGAAAATACAAGCTGAGGAACCTAACATCTCTTTTCTTTTGCCAGTTTATGAGGAGCAGACAAAAAACTCCTAAAAAACCCATCAACATTACAGCAAAACAAAACGACTATGCATTATGAAAATCATTGTCTCCTCCAGTCCTTCACAGTGTCAAACAGACATAAAGAACTCATTTTTAAAAAAAATGTTTAGGGGAGGAGACCAAGACTCAGTGAATACAACATTAAATTTAATCAGTCTCATTTTCTGAGCTATCATTACCAGTTTCGGCTTCTTTGTGTTGCTCTGTAACATTTCCCACTCCCAGTTCTTAGAGGCCTAAGGGGAAAGAAACAAATCCACCAACTACGCCAACAAGAGAAACAAGCAAAGGCGGCTTTGAATCCTTTCTTCTCTGCTGTTGGTGCCAGTGCCTCTTAGAGGCAGAAATATATTTTGCTCTTGTATTTGAGAGTTGTACTCAGGACTTGCTTGTCTTCAGTGTACAGGAATTGTAATGCTACTTATGATGATACTGTGCATCAGGGTA
Organism: Rhineura floridana; assembly: GCF_030035675.1. Classification (NCBI taxonomy): domain Eukaryota; kingdom Metazoa; phylum Chordata; class Lepidosauria; order Squamata; family Rhineuridae; genus Rhineura; species Rhineura floridana. The sequence goes on from NC_084484.1 coordinate 3,030,430, forward strand.
GGGATGGGCAAGATTTTGCTAAAATTGAACTTGGCACAGGAATTCACAATCGTCCACAAGTTTATGATCTTTGCGGATCAATCCTGAATGCTACAAGGTTACCTGGCTTTCCCCCACACCAGATTTCAATGAACAAAAAACCAAATCAAACTTTGCTTTGCTAATGTGAAACTGATCAGCTTACTCTTTGCTTTGCTAACTTGAAACTGACAAGCATTTGCTCAGCCCGCTCTTTGCTTTACAGCCCATGTTTTTGCTTTGCTAATGCAAAATTGACCAACTGTGTGTTTGGTTTGTTAAGGATAAACTGACAAGCCTATGCTTTTGCTTTGATAAGATGAAACTGACTAGCCTATGTCTTTGCTTTGCTAACATGAAAATTCTGTGCCAGTGGTTTTAAGCTCTATTTAAAGTGTTGGTAGTTATCTTTAAAGCCCCAAACAGTTTCGCAACAGGCAATCTGAAGGATCCCCTGTACCCTGCATCTTTGCTTTGTATTAAATCTATCTCTCACATTCTCTGAGGGTTGGGGGGAAGGATCCAATAACATTTGTTGGAGAGGAAAGGGATTTGGTGTGTGATAACAATATTGTTATTTTGGGAAGGGAAAAACTGCAACAGTAAAAGCAAAGTAAAAGTAACCCAAAACAGAACCCTCTGCCACTTCAACAGAATTCTATCAAACAGGTACTAACAAGCAGTAATCAGGGGGTCACCACCTTTTTGGACCAGAGGGCACACTGCAAATTTTGAGAGAATGATGGGGGTGCAATCATAAAATGGCTGCCAAGGGAGGTGGTACAACAAAAAATGGCTGCTATGGGGGCATGGCAGAGTGAAATTAGAGAGTAGTCATGATGCAGCTTTTCCCTTAATTGTGTTTCCATACTAGAAAAGGCTTGACCTGTTGAATTTCTGCCTGCCATACAGTTGCTAAAAGCACAAAAACCCTGTTTATCCTTAATGCCAATACTAGACCAAAGCCTAGGCTGCCACCCTGTAGCCACTTACCTGGAAGTAAGCCCCATTAAACATAATGAGACTTATTCCTGATTCAGCATGTATACTATTGTACTGTAGGGCTGCTTTCACACTGCACTTTATTCCGTTATTCTGATGATTTCTTACCTGGCAATTGGTGCATTATATTTGATCTTTCACATGATGTACAAGCTAGTGCAAGTTTAGCACTAATTTTCATGCTAAATAATACCAGAAATAATCTGTTTGCATAGGGTTGCCAGGCTCAGGGCCTGAGACTGATCCTGTATCTTTAGAAGAGAAAGTCAGCCAAGTGCAGGTGTTCTTGCAACAACTTTTACAGATACAGAAGACCTCTTGGAGGCCAGGCCTAAAGATACAGGATCAGTCTCAGGCCCTGAACTGGCAACCCTAGTTTGCAAGCCTGGGAACGCAGAAGATCATAGGAGATTTGCGCCAGCTGCCTGTCACATGACAGGCACCCAAGCTTCCTCTCTCTAGTCTCTCTATTTTTCTGTATTTTAAAACTCATTTCTGCCTGTGCCTGTTCCTTATTTGCCTTTTCTTACCTTTGGTGAGTCTTCCGTACATTGTTCTTCTGAGTTTGTCCTCTGATTTGTGCCTTGGAAGTCCAGCTCTTTTCTGCCTCTCCCTGCCAGGCAGCTGCTAAAAGCTGCCTTTTTTCTCTCGTCTGTGTTCAGTTTACTCTAGCTACTTTCCCCTGGCTGCTTTCAGACATGAGGCTTATTGTATGTGATAATTGCTGAAGTTGCTTTTCAAGTCCTTTTCTATTGTCTTTTAAGTCCGCTTTTGGACCTCAGGCTTTTTTACCTCAGTAGTACCAAGGCTGCCCCAGCTTGTATTTTTAAAGTAACCACTTCCCCCCTTTCCTCAGTGCTTCATTTCCGGTTCTTCCTTTTTGGAGTTTTTGCTCTCTTGCTGGTTTTCTCGCCTTTTTTTCACCTGATCCTGGTGTCTCCAGTTGCAGCAGCCTGGAAGATATTTGCGCAACTTGCCCATATATCAGTAAAAAACCCACACTTTCAGGTACTGCAGTGTGAAAGGAATTTTAGAAATTGGGACAGAAGTGCTACCATTTTAATCCGTTAAACTAACACAATAAGCCCCATGTGTGAAAACATTTCCATTAGCCACACCCTGAGGGGGGAACAGGTTTCTATGCTGATCAGCTGTGAACTCTCTTTGAAGCTGATTTTTAAAAAAGCACACTCAAGCAGCTCCCATAAGGTTTCATAGTAAAAAGAGGCAGGATTTAACTAGCGTTGTGTGCCCCAGTTTTCTGAAGAGAAAGATGGAGACATAGCAGGACAAGCAGGACCGGTAGTGTGTTTCTACCCAGGTTAACTATACAGTGGATTCTCGATAACTCCTGCAAAGCTGGAGACATACTTAAGCCTCTTTGCAAAATTTCTACTTCCATCAGCCTTTTACTTCTTTTCATTGAGATTCATGGAGAAATATATCCATTTTGCCTTTTTAAAAATTATAAAAATTATGTGGAAATCATAGTATAGTTATAACTAGAACTTTCTGACATGGAAGTATTTAACCTAGTTGATCTATCCGTCATCTGACAGATATGCTTTTTTTCTTTTTTTAAATGATGGTGGGCATTCACAGCTGAGCAGGAAGCAGTGTGTCTGTTATTGGCCAAGTGAAAAAGAACAAGAGTGTGTTTGGCAGTAACAGTTCAGGATTTATATATCTTTAGACCAGATATGGATCCAGAAAGGCTTATATACCAATTTAAAAGCTATGTGATGACTTGTAAGATTTTTTCTAACAGTTAACTCCGCTCAGAGCTAGATACTGACTATAATTGCTGTGGGTATGATCCAGCCAAGGTAACTCTTACTTCTAATTTTCTTTTAAGTGAAAATGCTTAACCTTTGCATTGAAATAAATGGATGTAACAGTACTTAACTTTGGCAGAATTGGGCCACATAATTTTTAGGTTTCCATTCCAAGGCATAAAGGTGGAGATGCTGAAAATATTTATCTAAACTAATTATCTGTAACTACCACTAGGTGGCAAAAATGTACTATATTGGTTCTGAGATATATTACAAAATCATATGATTTTGGGGTGCAACATAAATAAGTGATTAGAATATCTTATTAGCTATTGTATTTTGCATGTTAGGATGCTGAAACCTTGTTGAGACAAGATAGTAGAATTATTGAGGCAAAGTGGCAGAATTATTGTTACAAATAATTAGTAACTAGGCAAAAGATTAACTAAACTTTCTCCTGTCCTGATATGATTTTAAATGTCCTGGAAGGTTGATACATTATCCTACATTACCAAGAACTTCAAAGCAGAACATATTTGTAGAGCAAAATGACTCCTTGCAACATAATACTGAGTAACTGGCCTATTTATTTATTTATTTATTTAATTAAGCTTATATACCGCCCGACTAGCAACAGCTCTCTGGGCAGTGAACATTAAAAATACAATAAAAATAACACAAAACTGTACACAAAACTGTACAGTCTAAAATCAAAATATAATAATTTACAATTAACAGGAATTAAAATGCCTCAGAGAAGAGAAAGGTTTTAACCTGGCGCCGAAAAGATGATAGTGTCGGCGCCAGGCGCACCTCCTCGGGGAGACCATTCCATAGTTCGGGGGCCACCACTGAGAAGGCCCTAGATCTTGTCACCACTCTCCGGGCTTCCCTATGAGTCGGAACCCGGAGGAGGGCCTTCGTAGTAGACCGTAGTGTACGGGCCGGTTCATATCGGGAGAGGCGTTCCGACAGATATCGTGGTCCCGCGCCATATAAGGCTTTATAGGTAAGTACCAACACTTTGAATCTGGCCCGGAAGCATATTGGAAGCCTAGCTGTAAACTCAAGTAAAATATTACCATGTGAACTTGTTTCATATCCAAGTATTTCTCCATTTGTGTTATGTTTTTGTTATTTTCCTTCTTTAAAGCTCTTCAAACATATTGCTGCTTTCACATTTAACATAAAGCTGTATTATGAGCAATACAGTTTGTGTTGCTATAATAAAAAACTCAAGACAATAATCAAAGTTAAGTCAGAAACTACTGTGCAAGACTTCTGATGTGAGGACTGCATTAATAGGGTTTCCATGATGTTGGTACAAATGTTACTCTTATGTTCACTGATATGAGTTCTTAAACATCTACTAGTTTGTCCTACATATATTAATGAGCAAAGGCCCAGTGTTGCATAAACCACATTCATAGATTGACAGTTGGTGAAACTGTTCAACATGGATTTCCTTCCACCTTTCGGATGAGGAAACTGTTTTGTTTGTGATACTTTGTGAGCAGCATGAAGATTTCCTACACTTAAAATGTCCCCTGTTGATGGGCGATCTAATTGTGTAACTACTTAAATCAGAATGGATCACTTAATCTGTAAAATTGGCTGTTCTGTGAAAACCTATGACTGGTGGATCCTGATATCCAGAGACATCTTTAATTAAAATCAATGAATAAAATATACATTTTACTGCAGGAGATGTTTATACTCAATTGACCAGAATACCTTATTGATAGAAGTCTTTCTTTTATCTTTTAAAATATATTCCTATAGCATTCATATTCTCTTTTTATCACCTCCTGTGGTAATCCTTGTAATCCTAAAACATACCCATCTCTGTATTATATTATACAGCCTCGAGAATAGCTGTATACTACAGCCAGCATGGATGTTTCATATTCCGCAATGTTAAATTGAAAATACCCCCATGCCATTCTGATACTTCCTATAAGCTCATTTCAAAACAAAACCTTACAAAACTTAGTCCTGATCTCAGAAACGCTTGCTTAACAACCCTCTAAATTTTCATGGCAATACACAAAACAGTCAGAGAGAATCGAGAGTTCAAAGTTTACTTTTTTCTGTCAGAGTTCTCATAATCTGTTGAAATTCATTAAAAATCAGCCATTTTCACAGAGTACCTGGAATCCTATTACTGACCTTGCTCCATACTCTGACCGTCATCTTCTGCAGTTTAAACGTTTAAAAATGCCTTGCTGATTTTTAATTAATTTAAGAAATTTAGCATTGAACTGAATGATAATGTTGGGCATGCTCAGTAAGAACCGTCAGTGTTCTCAAAGCCAGACTCACAGCTGCTGGGCTTGCCTAATCAGGGGGCCACACCCACACCACACCTTTATTTCCCTTGAGACAGTCATGGCTTCACCCAAACAATCCTGGGAAGTGCAGTTTGTGAAGGAGGCTGAGAGGAGACTCCTATTCCCCTAACAGAGCTCCAGCGCCCAGAGTGGTTTAACAGTCAGCCACTCTGACTGAAGCTCTGTGAGAGGAACAGGGCATCTCCTAGCAACTCTCAGCACCCTTCACTAACTACACTTCCCAGGATTATTTTGGGAGAAGCCATGACTGTCCAAAGTGGAATAAAGGTCTGGTGTGGATTTGGCCAGGGATAGCTTTGGTTTAAATTTGGGTGGGAGGCTACATGTGCCTGCTGTAGAATAAAAAGCTGAGGGAAACCCATAAAAAGAATGATACTGTTCACAAAGTTTTCCTGTTGGAAAGGGGCTTCCCCTCTGCCACTGCCCACCCACCCAATCTCCTCCCCTCCCCCTCCCCTTCCAGTCCTCTGCCTCCCCTCCTCCATGGTTAGTTTCACCTATCCTAAGCATGATTGCATGGGAGTAAATCCCACTGAACTCAAAAAGCATGCAAATGATCAAACCTGCCCTCCCCTCCTCTTCCCTCCCATCACCTCCCTTTTCCTCTTTCCCTCCCCTTCCTTTGCTCCTCCCCTTCCAATCCCCTCCCTCCCCCTCCCCCTCCTTCCTCTCCCCCTTCCTCCTTCCCTCTCCTCTCCTCTTCCCCTTCCCCTCATGGTCAGTTTTACTTATCCTAACCATGTTTGCATGGGAGTAAATCCCACTGAACTCAGTAAGCATGCAAATAATCAGACCTGCCTTTCCCCTCCTTCCCCTCTCCTCTCCCTTCCTCCTACCTTCTTCCAGAATTTGGTAATGTGCCTCTGAGCATAAGGTGAGTGGTGGCAACACATGCAATCAGCCCAAATAACAGAAACAAGACATGTGCTGTGCTGATCTTGTTTTAGCAACAATATTAAAACAGTTGATATCGTTCAGATAGTCACTTTAAATATGTTTTATTTACTTTGCAATTTTAGTTAAGATTTCCTATAGTAAGTCATTCTCTTCTGCTTCTGCTTCTGTGAATATGTGAAGTACAGCAACACTCTGCAACACTAAAAAAAAAAGCTCCAAAAACAATAGTGGAATAATGGCACTGACTATTCTACAGAATAGTTTCCAGTAGACATCAGGCGTGTCTCAGTTTGCACAAGATAAAACAGTGGAGGTGAAATATATTCTAGGTGTGCTCTATATTTTTAATTGACCATTCCCACCTTTCCTTAAGTGGTGTAGTTTAAGCATAGCAGGCTGAAAACATGCATCTTGGGCAGGCCAAGTTTGTTTTTTTCCAAGAGCTAGAGTCATTGTTTAAGTAGCAACATATTGTAATCAGTCTGATTTTACATCAAACTGCAGTTTCAGATTCAACTGTTAATACACCCAAAATAGAAATAGAACATAGCCTCCAATTTGAAACACAAAAGGCTGTCTTCATCATCATATGACACTGAGCAATAAAAGGCTTTGAAATTAACAAAAATAAATTTGACACAGATTTCTAATTTAGAATTTCTAATTTCTAATCAAAATTTAATATTTGAATGTACTGAATTCATTCACGTAAAAAAAATATACTGGGCAATCCAGATGAATAATAACAAAGATATCATCTATATATCTCCCATAATACAACTACTGTTTGAAAAAGGGGTTGCCCTCTGAATTCAAAATTACTTTCTGCAGTGCTTATTTTGATAAAAAATGAGGTGCCAGGCTCATAACTTGATAAAAGTATCATGGATGCCAGAACAAAATAGCTGTCACAGGGAGCAAAAATAGAGGTGCCAGTACTCCGTATCAGGGAGTACCATCACACACACAAAAGCACGGTTTGTTCCAAATATCCCATATATTGTAACAATTGGCTATACTTGGAGCAGCAGGGCTTCCCGTAGCCAATCCCTTAATTTGATAATACAACCCTTCTTCACATTAAAATAATTCTTCTCCAGTATAGTATTCAATACGTCTAACAAAAACAATATGTGTAGGATTCCACCCTCATCTCTGATTCAAATGGTGTTGCATTACTTTCTGAGATTCTTCATGAGGGATGGATGTATAAAGAGAATTAACATCTATACAGCCCTGTAGCCAGCTTTCCTTGTTAAGTTGGATAGCCACATTTCTAGGTGGGGCAGCATGGGGGGGTGCATACTGCCAGGCAATCCCCTCCCCACTGGTGGAGAGCACATAAGGACCAGGCCAGAGGAAACAAAAGGCAGCGACCTTCCTCCTGACTCCTCCTCCCTATAGATGGTGTTACTGTAATTTATATGAAGGAAGATTAATTTGTTGAATTATCTCACTCTTTTTAGAGAGATCCCCAGGAATACCAGACTCAAAAGCTCGACTTTGCCTATAGCTACAGTCCCCTTTCACCTATGGCCTGTCTCTATATTCTAATTCTTCATGAAGTGAACTAGTTTGATAATGATAGTGAGCTCCTAAGCTTGGCTTTGATGCTGTATTAGGTATCTCAGTTTTAGATTGCACTCGAACAACAAACTTGTCTGTACTAGAAGTTAAGAAAAGGACCTCCTTCCCAAGGCTCCTCCTAAATGCATAATATAAGCAACATGATATAAACAAACAACTATGGTTGTGAGTAGTGTGAGTGCTTTAAAAGAGTAAAGGGTAGGGTTTCTATATTGCCCGGTTAGCTGGGTTTTACCCAGATTCTGTGCATGCCACCTGGTGCCCGTTTAGTCCCTTAGGTGGCCCGGATTCTCAGCTTTAATTTTTTAAAAAATTAAGTTTCTAGGTGGTCCGGTTCTCGAGATATACATACAAACGTCAGCCGCCCCCCCAACTATTAAATCTTTCTTTAAACAGTACTGTATGCACTTCCTAGCTTTAACCCCGCCCGTTCAAGATTGCATCCAGTCAGGGATTGTGTTTCAGTTTCATTGATCTGAGGCAGTGTCTAGAAAACAAAATGGTGGTTTCACCCCCTGTTTATCTGAAAATCTCATAAATTGGGTAAGTATATACATTTCAGGTTTTTTTCCTCTTGTGTGCAGGAGTCAGATCTTCGGCAGTGTTTTGAAAACCTTCCCAATGCTTGCTTTTTGTAAAAGCAATGCTAATCCCATATGCCCAGAGTAAATCCCATTGAATTCAATAGGACTTACTTTTGAGTAGACATGGTTCTGAATGTGCTGAAAATCAATGGGACTTTGGAGTGAATGTAAAAAAGAATTATGTTTGTGTTCTAACTCTTTCTGCCCCCCCCCTCCAGTTCTATTTTAAACCAAGTAGTCAGGGCTTACTTAGGTATTACAGTTTTTATTCTGTAGGAAACGAATACTGATTTTTTAAAAACTAATACTGATTTTTCTGCAATGACCAACTCATTTGACAATAAACTATTATATGGGCTGTATGTATTTATACATCTGCAGTGTGTGTGTGTGTGTGCGTGTATGGAGTGTTTCCAATAACCCTGTGAGGTAGGGTTGGAAACCAAAGCAGCTCACAACAAGAAATAAAGTCATTTAAAATTCAATAACCATAAAAACAAGTATAAACAGTTGCAAAACCACGTAAAGTGGCATGATTCAGAATTTTGGGTTGTGTGAATGAAGTTGCTTATCACTTGAGGTTGCATTTCTGTCCCTGTTTGAGTAAGCCCCACTGAATACACTGGGACATGCTTCTGAATAAATAAACCTAGGATTGCACTATAAATATCTTTACAGTTTGTGTAAATAATAAATATATTTGATAGTCATGTTTATATAAATATTTCTTCATATTATTATAGAGTTGGAAAAGAAGGCAACCAGAATGATCAAGGGGATGGAGCGACTCCCTTACAAGGAAAGGTTGCAGCATTTGGGGCTTTTAGTTTAGAGAAAAGGCGGGTCAGAGGAGACATGATAGAAGTGTATAAATTATGCATGGCACTGAGAAAGTGGATAGAGAAAAGTTTTTCTCCCTCTCTCATAATACTAGAACTCGTGGACATTCAAAGAAATTGAATGTTAGAAGATTCAGGACAGACAAAAGGAAGTACTTCTTTACTCAGCGCATAGTCAAACTATGGAATTTGTTCCCACAAGACGCAGTAATGGCCACCAGCTTGGATGGCTTTAAAAGAAGATTAGACAAATTCATGGAGGACAGGGCTATCAATGGCTACTAGCCATGATGGCTGTGCTCTGCCACCCTAGTCAGAGGCAGCATGCTTCTGAAAACCAGTTGCCGAAAGTCTCAGGAGGGGAGAGTGTTCTTGCACTCGGGTCCTGCTTGCGGGCTTCCCCCAGGCACCTGGTTGGCCACTGTGAGAACAGGATGCCGGACTAGATGGGCCACTGGCCTGATCCAGTAGGCTTTTCTTATATGCTTATGTTCTTACCATATTTTTGGTTTTTGGTTAGGAATCCTGACTGGTTGTGAGATGCTTAGTTTTCTGCCTTACTCATAGGAATCTTGTTGTGGTTGGTATGGTGTTGCATTTAAGAAATCATGGTACAAAATGGCCTGAATCAGTATAAGGCAGATTCCTTGGTTCCTAAAAGTGGGAAGAGACTCAAGGGCCATAGTGACTCCAACATTTATTTATGTATTTTTATTTCCAACATTTACCATATATTCCGGCATATAAGACGACTTTTTAACCCAGGAAAATCTTCTCAATAGTCGGGGGTCGTCTTATACGCCGGGTGCTGAAAAAGAGCGGGAAAATTAAGTCAAAAAATGACAGAGAAGAAGGGGCAATGGCGGCCGTATGCTGTTGAACTGGGGAGAAACTGCCCAGCACAGGCTTGCAGGAGCAGCCGCGGGGCCGATAGCCGCACTAGCAGCTCTGAAAAAGAAAAACCCCAGGAAGGGACGGCCAGGAGAATACTGTGAAGTGTAAGGCAGCAGGGACAAGCAGCCGACGGCGCCAACTGCAGAGCTCTCCGCGGCGGAATTTAAAGCAGCGGAGTGCGGCTAAGGAAAAAGAATCTCTCTAACGAGAGAGCCGCAGCCGCAGGCTCCTGTGGAGCGCGGCAATACCCGGGCAAGCTAAAAAGAGGTGGCGGGGAAAGGCAGGGAGCCGCAGCCGCAAGCTCCCACCTGAGAGAGAACCGCAGCCACGGTCTCTCCAACGACGCCACAGAACGCGGCTCGAGGCAGCCCAGCCCAGAAAAGCCGCTACGGGAAAGTCACAGCTGCAAGCTCGCAAGGGCTGTGACAGAACTCAGGGGGAAAAGCTTGGAAACGGCCAAAGCCGTAGAGACCCGCAGCCGCGGTCGCTCTAGGGGCCGTCAGACAATCAACAGGGAAAATAAACTGCCCGGGTAAATGAAATAAGCTGAAATAAGCAGTGAAAAGCAAGACAGGGGAAGGGAAGGACTAGGGAGACACACAAGAAACACTACCTCCGCACCTTGTCAAACAAACACACAAACAAATACTTAGCTAAATGCTACGCTATAGGATCTCAATCTTGTTCATACAAAGGCAAGAATGAACTGGAGAGTGGGAGGGGCCTGACGCCCCTAGTCTTGACTTCAAAGACATTCTTGCCTTCGCAGAATAGGCTTTGTATACAACAACCAGCCAATCGCCGGTAAGGTACATCGCTTACATGTCATAAGCAGGGGTAGTCTTATACGGCGAGTATATCCCAAACTCTATATTTTAACTGGAAAAGTTGGGGGTCGTCTTATACGCCCAGTCGTCTTATATGCCGGAATATACGGTATATACCGCTTTATTGTAAAAAATCTCAAAGTGGTTTACAGAAAGAATTAAAACAAAATTATTGGCAAAAGCATTAAGGACAGATACTTAAAAACATTCAAAATAATGAAACCAACAATGAATTAAAAACAGATTTAAAAACACAATAGCTTCCACATGCCTGGAGAGGCTTGCCTCAAGAAAACTGATTTTAGCAGGTGCTGAAAAGAGGCGTCTGCCTAATGTCAATAGGCAAGGAGTTCCAAAGTGTAGGTGCTGCCACTTTACAGGACTGATTTCTTACAAGAGCAGAACAAGTACTATGTGGCACCCATAACATGGAAAGCACAGCTTGAACTTGGCCTGCTAGCAAATCAGCAACCAATGCAGATTTCAGAGTAGAGGTATTATGTGCTGATAGGATCTCACTCATGTCAGAAATTGTGCTGCAGCATTCTGCATTAAGTGCAGTCCCCAGGTCAGGTTGTGCTGCATGGGGATTTCTGTGACCTTGGCTGACTGGCTGCTAGGATTTTTTTAGTTTGGGTTTCTGGTTATGAATCCTGACTGGTTGTGGGATGCTGAGTTTTCTGCCTTACTCATAGGAATCTTGTTGTGGTTTGTATGGTATTGCATTTAGGAAAGTGTTACTGCCTTTTGTGTTGTTTTTTCCCTATTTATTATTTATTATTTTCATTTCACTTATCTTTAACCTCACTCCGTTACAGCCATAGAAGCAACAGCAGCATATGCAAGATAATTAACTCCCATTAGTGATAAGAGCAAGAATGTATAATTATTATTTTAATTAAAAAAGAGGCTTATGAGTACTTTGAAGAGGACCAGATATTTATTTTCTTTCTGAGCCCAGGACTGGGTCTTTCATGATGCCCGGGGGGGGGAGGGAGCAGGAGAGTAGTCGATAAGACAGACATCCTGGCATTGGTAATCTAATTAGCAAGGTATGTGTGGGGTTGTTGCACACTTCCAGGCCCAGTTTCATTTTGAGTATGGAGGTGGAACCTGTGTAGATGTGGTTGATCAAAGGGAGAAGAAATTTTGAGTTTTTACTCTGCTTTTACAAAACCTAAGAAACATACAGATACTTTGAATGTCTGAGTGCCTGCACCAGTGGAATACTGGAGGAACTTGTAAAACTTGCTGCAACAGTATTTAGAACTGAGCATGTGGTGTGAAAGACTCCTTTTCCTAACATTTTGGCTTGTTTTTCTCCACCCACCACATCTTTGAAATATATCGTATATGGTTAACCGTACTGCTGCCCTGACTTACTTTATGTTTGTTGCTATCTTGTGTTTTTATTATGTTTTTATATTGATTGTGTATTTTTTTTTGTTTTTCTTATATTTGTAAGCTGTGCTGAGCTCTGTTTTTAACAGCAGAAGGGCAGGATATAAATCCTTTTAATCAATCAAGAAATATTCCATAGTGTTGGAAACTAGAGTCTAGGCATTTAAGGCTGAAAATTTTGCTTTTTTAAAAAAGATTTCTTACATCTTTCCCCAGTTTTTGGTGGTAATTCCTAGGCACAAAAACAAAACAACTGGACAATCCAAATAATAACATGCAAATAATTTACATAATATGCAAATTAGCCTGCCCTGATTTGTGGAACTGGAATATGGTAACCCTAGTAAGGGGTAACTTAGGGTAGCCATTTTTTCAGATTACTTTATCTCTCTTTATTTCACCCTTTAGCGATAAGCACCTCTAATTGTTATAACTGCAAAATAAACAAACTGTTACTTCTTATGGGCAAACAAATATGCTTCTTTATTGCTGCCTGGGTAGAGAACATAACAAACTGAAAAGCAGAGCAAAGGGAAGTCCAAGGTGGTGTCTAACTCTAGCTCATAACACAAAGTTCTAATATTTAATTCTTCGAGGCTGGTTTTTTCAGAACTATTTAGATAATTATAGGGTGATTGTGATCATGAAGGTGCCCCTGTTCCCCCCTTCCCTAACAGGGCTGCATCCATGGTAATGAGATCAGCTCGCTCCTCCACTAGTAACAATTCCACTGCTCTGATATAATGCTTAGTATCTTGAATTTAAAAATGGATGCTGTTGTGCAAAGCCTTGCAAAAAAGAATCAAGATACTGAGATAAGGGCTCCAAAATATATTCTGATCCTGTCACAATTGGTCTACCTGGCAGTATACAAAGCAAAACTGGAATTCTTACAATTTCTGATGAGAGAATATGTATTTGGTTATTTATATATCCTAAAGATACTGCTTCCAGAATAAAGATTTTACTGATAAATCTAATCTAATGAGCAACATGTACATAACGGGTAGGGTCATTACGTTGTCTATGTGTCTCTTAATCCTCTACATGTAAAATCACTATAGTTCCACCCTTGTCTGCAGGTTTTATGACAATATTAAGGTTATGGCCCAATTCTTCCAATGTCAGTTATGATAAACCTTTTTCTGTTCTTTTTCCAGTTGAGATATATCCCTCAGTACCATTTTTTTCAAAGGTTGAATATAAGGGTTTAGAGTTACTAGACTAAATAGTGATTTAAGTTCACCTATTTGTCTCCTGATTGTTACAGGCCTTTTAACTTTATAAGGCAGACCAATTTAAAAAAGTCAATCCTGGTAGGAAGAGCAATGTACACAAGGCTATGCACAAATGTTAAATCTTCTCATCTGCATTTAGTTTATCTGGTAAAACTAAAATCTGTCTTCTCTTGGAGTTCTGGAGTCTTCTCTGATTCATATATTTTGGTCTCTTAAAAACTGAGTTTATTTTGTTGCTGTCCCCTGGGAGGAGTACAAGGGAGATATTAGTGTGAAATTTTGTGGTAAGTACAATAACTGGATATTATTTACATCTTTTCCATCTCAGCTGGTCATTTGGAGGAAGCGGATTATCTGGATCCATTTCAGTCGGGCTTCAGGCCTGGACATGGGACTGAAACAGCCTTGGTCGCCTTGGTGGATGATATGAGGAGAGCGTTGGATAGCGGTGAGTGCACCTTCCTCATCCTCCTGGACCTCTCAGCAGCTTTTGATACTGGTGACCATGGTATCCTTCTGGATCGCCTGGAGGGGTTAGGCATAGGGGGCACTGTATTGCAGTGGTTCCATTCCTTCCTCTCTGATAGGCACCAAAGAGTAGCATTGGGGGATGAGGTTTCGGACCCTTGGCCTCTCACTTGTGGGGTGCCACAGGGCTCCATCCTCTCCCCAATGCTAGTTAACATCTATATAAAGCCGCTGGGGACTATCATCAGGAGATTTGGGCTGCAGTGTCACCAATATGTGGATGACACGCAGCTCTATCTCTCATTTAAATCTTCACCAAAGTTGGCTGTAGAAACCCTATCCAAGTGCCTGGAATCAGTGAGTGGCTGGATGGGAAGGAATAAGCTGAAGCTGAACCCTGACAAAACCGAGGTACTGTTCGTGGGAGACAAGGGAAGGTTAGGGAATTTGGACCTGGTGCTCAATGGGGTACAACTGCCCCTAAAAGACCAGGTCTGTAGCCTCGGGTCATTCTTGACTCCCAACTGTCCATGGAAGCTCAAGTTTCGGGTGTGAGCCAGGTGGCGCTGTATCAACTCCATCTGATACGGAGGCTACGCCCCTACCTTCCCAATCATCTGCTCCCATCGGTGGTACATGCCCTGGTCTCCTCTCGCCTAAACTACTGTAATGTGCTCTACGTGGGGCTACCCTTGAAAACGGTCCGGAAGCTGCAACTGGTACAGAACGCGGCAGCTCACCTGATTAAAGGCAGCCGCTGGCGAGATCATATCACTCCAGAGCTAAAAGAGCTGCACTGGTTACCAGTTGCTTACCGGGCCCAATTCAAGGTGTTGGTTTTGACCTTTAAAACCCTATAAGGTTTTGGCCCAGTCTATCTAAAGGAGCGCCTCCAGCATCATCAGCTATGCCGCCCAACAAGATCAGCCTCAAAAGACCTTCTCTCCATCCCATCAGTCAAAACAGCCAAACTGGTGAGGACTAGAGAGAGGGCTTTTTCAATTGTGGCCCCCACCCTTTGGAACTCCCTCCTGAATGATCTCCGCCATGCCCCTTCTATGATGAGTTTCCGCCGGGCCTTGAAGACCTGGCTCTTCAGGCAGGCTTCTGGGGTGGGTTAGGTTTTATCTTCATTGTTTTTAGATTTTCAATGTCTAGGTATTATATGCCTATGTTGTACGTTGCCCAAAGTGGCTGGACAGCCAGCCAGATGGGCGACTAATAAATTCTATAAATAATAATAAAATAATAATTAATAAACAAGGTTGCACTTCCTCTGAAGGAGCCCCTACACAGCCTGGATCCAGCTTTGTCACTTGAAGCTCAAGTTATCTCTGGAGCTAGCAGTACCTTTTACCAGCTTCAACTGATGTGCCAGCTGTGACTGTTCCTGGATTGGGATAGCTTGGTTATAGTGGCTCAAGATTGATAACTTGCAAGATATAAATACACACAGGCTGTTTCAGAAGCTGCAGCTAGTGCAGAATTCTGTAACCCAGTTCCTGTCAGGCACTGGCTACCAACCACATATAACTCCAGCGCTGGGGGAGCTGCATTGGCTAACAGTACTTCACTGAGCTATCTTCAAACAACCTGAGGCCAGTGGATGCGAATATTGCCTTATTCTTTCTAGTCTTGCTCAGTCTTTGTGATCTGCCACTCAGGCACATCTGCCTGGCAATGGCAGACTGCCCTCAACAAGAAATTGTGCATTTAGGGTGGCGGCACCGATTTCATTCTACCTAATGAAACCAAGCTGGCAGCATCTGTAATGCGTTTTCGGTGCCAACGTCTTGTTTCAACAAGCGCTTCTTATGAAAATGATGTATTTTTTTTAATCTTCTTGTCAGATGACCCATTTTGTACTTCTGTTTCTAATGTATTTTATTTTCATTTTATTATGCTTTTGGTTTGAGATTTTATACCCTGCATAATCTTTTTAGATTGTACGCCTGAGGGCAGGAACTGTCTTTTAGTGATCTGCAAGCTACTAGAACATAAGAGTCCTGCTGGATGAGGCCAGTGGCCCATCTTTTTATTTATTTATTTATTTATTTATTAGATTTTTATACCGCCCGACTAGCAATAGCTCTCTGGGCAGTGTACAACAGCATCCTGTTCTGACAGTGGTCAACCAGGTGCCTGGGGGAAGCTGGTAAGCAGAATCTGAGCGCACGATCACTCTCCGCTCCTGCGGTTTCCAGCAACTGGTGTTTGGAAGCATACTGCCTCTGACTATGGAGGCAGAGCATAGCCATCATGGCTAGTAGCCACTGAAGCACCTCTTTTTGCTGAAAATGGGGGGGTTTAAAATAAAAAAAAATAAAAAGCACCTATCCTTTAGGTTGGATTGCTTCCTGCTGTTTGTTGCTATGATTTGATAACTAGTTCAGTGGGTTTTTTCCTGTCCCTAGAATGGAACTAATTTCTATTCCTGTTTCAAGTATTTTGGGGGGGGGGGAATCCACTCTGGCTTTCCTCTGTGTTTTTCATGGCATGAAAAAGTGCACTTAGAGGTGAAACATCTTCAGTAATACTTTCAATGTCATTTGCATCTGGAGAGTACACTCTGGGGCAATCAGCCTTGACTAAAGAAATAATTGTAAGATGAATCTTGCTCTGGAAACGTTCTCAACATCTAAGTGCCAGTTGGCCTTTCATTATTTAGAGTCTTACAATGTCTCCTCCTCAATATATGATTAGAAGAACAGTCTAGCTGTAACATTTCAGACAATGCTACATAAAGTGCACCTAGGTTTACCAAAATGGTTACTAGTAGTTTCAATCCTTGCCTAATTATCTTGTAGCCAAAAGGTGCACAGCTACAAAGCAACATAAAGGGGGGAATTCATTTAAATTATTATTGTTTATTTAGTTTGTATCCTGCCCTTCCTCCCAGCAGGAGCCCAGGGCGGCAAACAAGGCACTAAAAACACGTTAAAACATCTAAAAACAAATCTTAAAATACATTCAGACAAAACAGCATTAAAAACATTTAAAAAACTTTTTTAAAAGGGTTAAAAACATTATTAAAAAACATATTAAGCAATTCTGACACAGACACAGTCAGGGATAACTCTCAAAAGGCTTGTTGAAAAAGAAATGTCTTCAAAAGACACAGAAAAGATAGTAGAGATGGCGCCTGCCTAATATTCAAAGGGAGAGAATTCCACAGGGTAGGTGCCGCCACACTAAAGGTCCATTACCTTTATGGTACAGAACGAACCTCCTGATAAGATGGTATCTGCAGGAGGCCCTCACCTGCAGAGCGCAGTGATCGACTGCGTATGTAAGGGATGAGACGGTCTTTCAGGTATCCTGGTCCTGAGCTGTATAGGGCTTTGTACACCAAGGCTAGAACCTTGAACTTGGCCCGGTAGCAAATGGGCAGCCAGTGCAATTCTTTCAGTAGTGGGGTGACATGTTGGCAATACCCTGCCCCAGTGAGCAGTATTGCCGCTGCATTTTGCACTAGCTGCAGCTTCCGTACCTCAAGGGTAGTCCCACATAGAAAACATTACAGTAATCCAGCCTGGAGGTTACCAGTGCATGGACAAGAGTGGTCAGGCTATCCTGGTCCAGAAACGGCTGCAGCTGTCTCACCAGCCAAAGCTGGTAAAAGGCATCCCTAGCCACGGAGGTCACCTGGGCCTCTAGCAACAAAGATGCATCCAGAAACACCCCCAGGCTACTTGCTCTTCCAGAGGGAGTACGACCCCATCCCAACCAGGCAACTGACCAATTATCTGAACTCAGGAACCACCAACCCACAGTGCCTCCGTCTTGCTAAGTTTCAGACTCAGTTTATTGGCCCTCATCCAGCCCACCACCGAGTCCAAGCACCGGTCCAGGACTTGCACAGCCTCTCCCGATTCAGATGTTACAGAGAAATAGAGCTGGGTATCATCAGCATACTGCTGACACCACGCCCCAAAGTTCCTGATGACTGCTCCCAAGGGCTTCATATAGATGTTAAACAGCATTGGGGACAGGATGGTACCCTGCGGCACCCCACAGCACAGCTGCCAGGGGGCCGAAAGACAGTCACCCAATGCTATTATCTGAGAATGACCCTGGAGATAGGATCGGAACCACTGTAGAACAGTGCCTCTGTGACGTCCTTCCCCAGCACCACCTGTGAAGCTCTCACTTTGTGGCTACGAGCAGACAGGAACATCAGGTTTATTCTTACCCTTTACAGCACTAGAACAGATCTCAACAGATCCCCCTGCTAGGCCACACTACCCGACACTCTGTAACCCTTTTAGCCAATGGACTGTGCCTAGTCTCTACCTGGCTATTCTGATACCTTGTGTCAATGGGTATAGGTAATTTGTAACCTCCCCTGCAGCCCCTTGACTCTGAAGCATACAGCCCTGGGTTTCTCTGTGGGACTGGATACACTTTCCTCCGATCCGCCGCTGCCACCATTCGATAGAAACTGTTCAGCCTTGGTTACTTTGCTATTCCCTCTGGTATGTGTATCCCAGCTGAAGGAATCAGGCTTTTATTTAACCAAGAAATATTTATTAAGAATTAGAAATAACAAGATTACTTAAGGAATGTTTCACACGCGTATGGTTTCATCTATATTCTGTTATGTACTTGACTTCTTACTAATTGCCTCAGAACTCCGACTCACTCTCAACAACAAGCTCCAAACGCCACCTCACAGCCACCACCTCAATTCACCACCAAACCTCCACCCAGATTCAACTGTCATTCTTCCATTTATACTCCCAGCCATTCAAACGCTCAGCCAATCATTCAGCATTCTACTGCTCATGTACTCCCCCTCCTCTTTCACTCCACTTGCCATATATCTTCTATATAACCAGCACTTACCATATTTACAATATAAGCAGGAACATCACAGCCTCCAATACCCATCTCACCAAGTCGGCCCAGAAGGATACCATGGTCAATGGTATCAAAAGCCACTGAGAGATCAAGTAACAGGGTCACACTCCCCCTGTCCTTCTCCCAATAAAAGTCATCCATCAGGACAACCAAGGCTGATTCAGTCCCATAACCAGGCCTGAACCCAGACTGGGATGGGTCAAGATAATTATAACTAAGTTCACCTTCTGCAACACCAGTCCTTAGTCAGTTCCCCTTCAGGATCTTTCTCTTTATTATTTTCTTTGCCTAAGTGCTGCTGGGAGTCCCAAAATCTCTTCTTTCTCTTTTACCCTCCATTAATTTATTTGCTTAAGGTCATCACAAAAGCAACACGCTCCAAACAGAAAAATGGTGTATCTTTTAATGTCATTGTTCACAATACTGGAGTTGCACTCACTAAGCAATATGGAAAATCACTGCTTTGATAAAGATGGAACAAACAAACTAAAAACAAGATTTGTGTTTGCCATAATAGCAGAGTAGATTAGAGCATTTCTCTACGGCAGAGGAGTAGAGTCAAGCTTGCTTGCCACATACCCAAACACCACTGTTCCTGCTGGTCTCACCCCTTGGTGACTGGGCACTCACTGAGGCTATGTGCACACTAGATGCTTCAAAAGCAGCAAGAATGGTTTTTCTGGCTGTATTTTGAAGTGACTTTTCCTTTGTCTGGACACACCTCCCTTCCCCACTGCTGACTTTAGATTTTCCAGGACTAGGGATACAGTTCACACCTTAAGCAGAATTTATCAAATTCACACTTTCTGAATCACTATGAGAACCAAAACACAGCCATCCTTAGAAATTCACATTTATTAGAAGTTTGTGATGCAGTTCGCCAACTAAACAATATTTACAAAAATGCATATATGAGGGGAAAGTGTCCCTAAAAATAAAGATATGAGTGAAAATAACATACAGAAATGCATTAGATAATGAGAAATGGCTTGCAAAAATGTTTACCTTTATTAAAACTGCTTACAAAAATGTGATTATTGGAGAAATTCGCACTAAAATGTTAGAGAATTTTCATGAGGATTTTTTTTAAAAAATGCAAATTGCTGCAGAAATGGGGAGAAACGAATTTAAGATTGAAAAAATGAGAAACCAAGAGAACTAAAATTGACAGATATTTCTATCCCTATCCAGGACCGCCCACAGCAAACTGTTGAGCCTGTCACTGTCTCTGTCAGAGCCTACAGCAAAGCGTTTCCATTGGCCACACCTGGAGGGGTAATAGGTTGATCTACCAATCAACTGAAAATCTGTCTGAAGCTGAATTTTTTTTAAAAACATACTGGAGCTGATCTGACCATGTTTTAGAGTGAAAAGTGGCAGAATTTGAGTAGCATCATGTGCTCCTGTTTTTAAGAAAGAGAAATGGAGATGCACTGGAACCCACACAACAGTAAATGTGTCTCTACCCTTACTATAAAGAAACCTGGTGTGTGCAGAGGGTACTCTGGCCAAGGTTTTAGCTCATTTAGAGGAGCCATTACACACCTCTGCATGTTTGTAGGGCTGCTTCATGATAATGTCAAGTGCATAACTACAATGGCCAGAAGGCATGTTTGATGCTGCTGGCTAGTGGGTCTGACCTTGCTCCCTCAGCCTGCATTCAGTGACAACCTCAGGTGGGCATGGGCAAAACCAGCAACACACTTCCCTATTAAATTATATTAATTCCAATACTAAAACTATTTAGTGTTGGTTTCCTGTAAGTGCGTTGTGCATAAACAATGTAAGCTGGCACGAGCATGCTAATGGAAAGATAAGAGCTAAATAAAACAAATGTTGGATTGTGTACCTTCACATTCTAAAAAGTTTTTGAATTGTTGGCAGAATTAGGAACTCCAGATTCCCACCATTTCCTGGGTTGTTATTTTACTAGATGCTATTTTTACACTTAGTTGCAGCAGTGAGGAGCATCTGCACTAAACATTTAAAGCAATATCATATCACTCTAAACAGCCATGGCTTCCAACAAAGAATCCTGGGGACTGTAGTTTGTTCATGGTGCTGAGTAGGGTTGCCAGTTGGGAAGCATCGCAAACCTGAGATTTCAGGAGCTGGCCCTAGTGATGTCATGGGGTCAGTCCTAGTGATGTCATTAAGCATGATACATTAAGCATCAACCACGGTTGCTTGGGGGCACACCACTCAAACAAAAAAAAAATCTCTGACTGGAAATTAAGATAGAAATCTTAGCTAAATGAGGGTGTTCACAGGTCCAGCTTAAGTGATGGGATCATTTCTTCTCACCTGCTTAGAGAGCCTGGGTAAGGAACATTTAATCTAGCCTACATATTTCTGGCAAGAAGAGTTTAAGTCCCTCAGGCCAGGCCAGTCATCAGAAGGCCATTGCAGGAAGAAAGCCTGGTGTTGTGGAGATGTTAGATGGGAGCAGTAAAGTTGGATGTCCCTGAAGGCTGCAACTCTAAAACACACTTGCTAAGGGACTAAGCCCCATAGAACTCAACAGGACCTACTTCTGAGTAGATATGGTTAGGATTGTGCTGTTGGTAAGGCTTGACTAGGGATCCTCTGCAACGATATCTGTATCAAAGCAGGTTTGGCAACCCCCGGCCTGGATTGCCCTGCCTGCCTTTCAACGTGGCTGCTCCAAACTTCTTTACAGATGTGACCCTTCTCTGCAGAGAGGTTTGAGAAATGAGTAGGAGTTACAAGATTCTCTACTCTTTCCTTCCTACTCTGTGGGCTGCTATAAACTCACTTTGACAGCCAACCCAGTAAGTAATAATTGACAAAGAGAAAACACACATGGTTTGGTCTACCTTCACAGGCAGTAGATTGGGAACAACAACAATTGAAGCCACACTTCCCAGTATATGAATTCTCTTTTACCACTATTGCGCAAGAAACAAACCATCATGCAAATAACAAGGTGCATCATCAGTGGGTTTAAGGGAGTTGAGCTGCCCACAAGAAACCACTGTTGTTGCTTCTATGGGTGTAAGGGAGTAAGGTCAGAGGTAAATGAAATGCAAATAGAAAAAGAAAAAGGAAAGACAGTTATAATTTCCTAAATGCAATGTCATACCAACCTCAACAAGATTCCTATGAGTAAGACAGAAAACTCAGCATCCCACAATCACTCAGGGTTCCTAACCAAAACTAAAAAAATTGTGGCAGCCAGTCAGCCAAGGTCACAGAAATCCCCTTGAAGTACAACCTGTCCCAGGGGCTGCAGTTAGTGCAGAATGCTGTGGCACAATTGCTGATATGAGTGAGACCTTATCAGCACATAATACCTCTGCTCTGAAATCTGCACTGGTTGCCGATTTGCTACCAGGACAAGTTCAAGATGTGCTTTCCATGTTAAGGGTTCCATATAGTACTTGTTCAGCTCTTGTAAAAATCAATCCTTTAATGTGGCAGTACCTACACTTTGGAACTCCCTGCCTATTGACATTAGGCAGGCATTTCATTGTACTCATTTTGGCACCTGCTAAAAACATTTTTGTTTACGCAAGCCTACCCAGGCATGTAGAACCTATTATGTTTTTAATGTGTTTTTAACTCATTGTTGGTTTTTATTATTTTGAATGTTTTTAAATACCTGTCTTTAACTTTTTTGCCAATAATTTTATTGTTTTAATTCCTTCCATAAACCTCTTTGAGGTTTTTTACAATAAAGCAGTATATAAATGTTGTAAATAAAATACATAAATAAATTTAGAGTCACTGTGGACTTTTGGGTCTCTTTCCTCATTTAGAAACAAAGGAATCTGTCTTATATCAAGTCAGGCCATTTGATACCATCTGGCTCAGTACTGATGCCATGGACTAGCATTGGCTGTCCAGGATTCCAGGCAATAGTCTCTTCCGAAGATTGAATTTTGGACCTTGGCATGCAAAGCATATGCCCTGCCAATGAGTACAACCCTTCTCCTGTTTAAAAAAATATCTTTTAAAATTGTTCTTTTCAATTCACTTATGAATGCTCAGCATACTAGGGCAGATCCACACCATGCATTTAAATCACATTCAACATACATTTGAAGCACATGAATTCCACCACAGAATCATGTTAAGGGTGGTGGGGAACTGTGAGAGGAAAACTACACTTCGCAGGATTCTTTGGGGAAAGCCATGTGCTTTAAATGTATTATGTGGATCTGCATTACTTCATAAACTTTGCCAGTATATAAATCATTTTAATTAAAATTTAAAATGGAAATAAGCTACAACATTTACTGGGTGACCATGGATTATGCACCAGTTTTCTACTTGCTGTTTAAAACTTTCATACATTTCTGTCTCCCATGCTTTAAAAGGTTTCATTCAATAGATTTGCTTTAGAAATAGAATATTAAAAAAGGTTCTGTTCTGTTTGTTTTTCCTTCCACATTTATTTGTTTTCAGAAGTTGTTTTCAGAAGTGATTTTAATCACTCTAATCTTTTTAGCTTTTTAATCTTGTATACTAAGTCTTTATTTTTATTTTCTGTTTAACTGTATTTGTTTTTGTCATATATGTTTTTGTGATTTTATTATTGCCATATATGTATTTTACCCTATGCTGTTTACCGCCCTGAGAGCTATTTGCTAAGGGCGGCATATAAATGCAACCAAATAAATAAAATAAATAAATGACCACCGCAAGGAAGAAAGGCACACTTAAAATGCAGAGGAAATAATTTGTAAATAATAAGTTACAACCATAGTGTGAAACCAGATCCATATCAGGGCATAGTATAATATTTAAATAAAGAAATATTTATATAAGCATGACTGTCAAAGATGTTTATTATTTACACAACCTGTAAAGATATTTATAGTGCAATCCTATGCATGTTTACTCAGAAGCAAGTCCCAATGTATTCAATGGGGCTTAGACAGGGAAGCATACACAGGACAGCTATTCTAAGTTCCAATAAGGAACTTCACTCATCCAATCCAAATTTCAGAATTGTGTCACTTTAAGCTGTTTTGCAACTGTTTCATACGTGTTTTATGGTTATTGGATTTTAAATGGCTTTATTTCTTGTGAGCTGCTTTGGTTTCCAACCCTACCTCACAGGGTTGTTGGAAATATTCCATAAACAGACACAATGGAGATGTAAAAATACAGACACCCCATATAATAGTTTATTGTCAAAACTAGTGGCAGAACGTTTTTTTAAAAAAGTATTAGTTTCCTGCCAAATAAAAGCAGTGACACCTCAGTAAGCTCTGCCTAACTGCTTTTAAAAAAAAACAGGATCGGAGGGGAAGAGAAAAATTTACAACACAATCTTCTATGTCCACTCAAAAGTCCCATTGTTCTTTTTCAGCACAATCCTAGCCATGTCCACCCAAAAGTAAGTCCCACTGAATTCAATGGGGTTAACTCCCAGGTATGTGGAATTAGCACTGCAGCTTTACTCCCAGAAGAGCTTCCTATTGGGAAGGTTTTCAAAACAGGTTATGAATGAGACAAATAAACTGCCCTCTTCAACAGTCAGTAAAATTTAAACTTGTTTGACTCCTTAATTAGAAAAGTATAACCAGAGCTTGGAAGTAACTCGTTATAAATAACGAGTTACTTGTAACTTATTTCTTTTTTGAGTAACGAGTGGGTAACTTCGTTACATTTTGCTGGTAATAGAACGAGTAGCCATTTCATTACTTTTGAGCTGCAACTTTAACGTTTGCACCATTACTTTTGGACGTTACTTGGGAGGGAGCGGGGAAAGTCTTGGTCTTGGGTGTGCGGTTTGTACAGCTCCAACTTCCCACAACACAAACGTGCAGGTAAAGAAACCCTCCAAGACTCTCCGAGGAGATGAAGGAGCAACTTGGGCCAATCAGTGAGGACATCTAGTGTTGGCCGCACTGTCCCAGGGCTGCAGCTTCCTTCTCTCCTCCCCTCTGGCACCAGAGTCACTCGGCCGAGGTGATGACAGAGCCGTCAGGCACTGGATTCATCTAGATCGGCATGGACTCCTTTTTCGGTATGGTCTCTGCAAGCCAGGGAGCTGCAAAAGGCTGTCGGGGAAAGGTGAGAGCAGGCAGCTTGCAAGAGCCTTGCTTGACATGTCCTCTAGCCCCAGGCTGCAGAAGCGGACGGAGCCGGCGCACTCCTCCCCTGTGGCTCTTAATCCCACCAGCCTGCTTCCGGGGCTCTTGCAGCTGACTGCCTTGGCTCCACTGCCTTCCAGGTGGCGCCTCCTGCTCCTGCTGCTGCGCTCGTTTCCTGGGCGCTTTAAACAACAAGGTCGGGGAGAGGAGTGCCCAAGTTACAAGGGAGGTAGAGAGAGGGGGGAGGGGGTACTCCTTGTGCAAGCCTGCATGTGCCCAGGAGGGGTCCAGCTCTGCGTGGGATGCATGTGTCCTGAGCCGTGCCAGCCAAGCCTCTTGCCCTTACCTTGCCTGGAATGGAAGGGAAATTGAAGTGAGGAGGGGCTGTGAAAGGCTGGCGGCGGCAGCAGCAGCAAAGGACCAGAGCAGCTTGGTGGTAAAGCACAGGCTTTGCAATTGCTTTGCAATGCAGAAACACACAAAGGTTCGATTCCCTGGGTGTCTCCGTGGGTCTCTCCTACTTCCAGGAAAGCTGCTACCAATCAGTGTTGACAATACCTAGTTGGTCTCACTACAAGGCAACCTCCTGTTTTCCTGGGAAGAGCCCAGTGGGAGAAAGTCCCAGCTCCTTTTCTGATGTTTAATAATTATTATTTTTGGTTTAATCTTTTAATTGTGTTCCTATTTTTTAATTTCAAAAAGTATAATGAACTACTCCTGAAATTTCATCTAGGATAAACATTGCTTCTATTTTCTAGATTAATCTTGACAATAATTAAAGGGCCCATAAAGAGTAAAAGCATCATCCTAATTAAATTTGTTTAAAAAATGGATAAATGCTAGAAACAAATTGCGATCACTGTAGAACGTTTACAGTAGTATCCTACACAGAGCCAACTGTCATGCCAGAACAATTAACAATTAATAATGTAAGTGGGAGAACTTCAAAGAACAAATTCATTGAAATAAGGCATATAGGCACTTGTGGTATAATTCACTATTCACTCTGAAGGCCATACTGGGTGAACAGATCCTTGGAATGTTTGAGTCCATGAATCTTGCTGATTCCAAATCTTGTCATAGATAATATCTGCTTGTCATGGATTTTTTTTTTAAAAAAAACACAAGTCCCCTTTCCCTTCCCACCCCCAAAAGGTAGAAATTGTATTTGTTCTATATGTACTTCAAGTGACATAGATGTGACTAAGCAAAGCTGAGGGCTTCTCGGTCAGAAATGTCAGTTCCTAGATGGGCTCAAGCTACAATGCTTACATTCTGAAGCAGGTGTTGGCAACTTTTGGCCCTCCAGATGTTGCTCAACTACAGTTCTCATCAGCCTCAGCCAATGGCCAGGGATGATGGGAATTGTAGCTCCGCAACATTTGGAGGGCCAAAGGTTCCCTGCAGTTGTCCTAAAGGCAGGCATTTAAGGCTGCAAATTCTAACTCCGTTTGTTTGGGAGTAAGTCCCATTGAATGCAATAGGACTTACTTCTAAGTAGGCATGGTTAAGATTGTGCTGTCAGCCTTCCTAGATGTCATGCAGAGCAGGCCTTCCTTAATCAGAAATGTACCACACACCTTAAATATGTGAGATTGGGGTATGGAGAAAGGTGCTGGTTGGATGCTGGATGTTTCCGATGATAAACCACAGCATAAATGAAGCACAGCTCAGTTCAGCTATTGATTTATGAAGGGAAACAGCAGGGCTCAGGCCTGCCTGGATGTCATGTCTGTTGATTTGGAAAGCCCCTGCCCTCAAGCCTGTGAGGGGCAGCTTCTAAATGCAGAATGCATGAGAGGCTATTTTCAAATGTCCACGGTGGTAGTCTGTCTATGCAACCTTTTCCCTAAGTTATCTAAAAGAGTTAGGCCTCCCACAAGGCCAGTTTTCTCAGTAACACTCCCCTTGCTGCTCTCAAAAATATTGTTTAATTCATAACCTTAATTCTCTATCTACCACGGTAATAGGTTTCCATTACTTAGGTAATTTGAAAAGCTCATCCTATTAGAATCATAGAATCATAGAGTTGGAAGGGGCCTTGTAGGCCATTGAGTCCAACCCCCTGCTCACAGCAGGAAATCCACAGCTAGAGCATCTCCCGCAGATAGCTGTCCAGCCTCTGCTTGAAGACATCCAGCGAAGGGGATCCCACCACCTCCCTAGGCAGTCGGTTCCATTGCCGAACTGCCCTTACTGTCAAGAAGTTCCTTCTAATGTCCAATCTGAATCTACGCTCCTGCAACTTAAAACCGTTAGACCTAGTCCTACCCTCTGGGGCAGCAGAGAACAAATCTGTACCCTCCTCTATGTGACAGCCCTTCAGGTACTTAAAGAGTGTAATCATGTCGCCCCTCAGCCTTCTCTTCTCCAGACTGAACATGCCAAGTTCCTTCAACCTTGCCTCATAAGACTTGTTCTCCATACCGGCTATCATCCTTGTCGCCCTCTTCTGAACCCGCTCTAACTTGTCTATATCTTTCTTAAAATGAGGCGCCCAGAACTGAACGCAGTATTCCAGATGAGGCCTGACTAATGCAGAATATAGTGGGACTATTACTTCCCTCGACCTGGAAACTATAGCTCTGTTTATGCATCCCAAAACCGCATTTGCCTTTTTTGCCGCAGCATCACACTGCTGGGTCATGTTCAACTTGCGATCCACTACAATTCCAAGGTCCTTCCCACACGCACTACTGCTAAGCCGGGTATTTCCCATCCTGTACCCGTGCATTTTGTTTTTGTGGCCTAAATGCAGAATCCTGCATTTGTCTTTATTGAATGTCATTTTATTAATTTCAGCCCAATTTTCTAGTCTATCCAGGTCCCTTTGGATATTGTCTGCTTTTATGATGTGAAGATCTGTTTTCAACATACGTGCATCTCCTTGCAATGATTCAAAATAATTAAATGTACTCAAATTCTGGTTCAAATGCTCTTTTAGAAATGCCACATATGCCTGGCAGGTAAAGATTCGCTAGCAGTCCTAACACACTGAATCCCACTAGACAGAAGGTGAAGGGAGTCACCAAAACCTCAAATCACCCTTGGTTCTTGCATGTATCTTTAACCCTCCCACCTTTTATAGTCTCAGGTAAGACCTGAAATCTTAGAGCTATGATATACAGGAACGGTGCTACCATTAGGCAGAAGGAGGGATGGCAAGGTGCTGGAGGACAGAGCAATGCATGCCACGTGGCCTGCTCTGTGTCCCCTCAGCCAGCAGTGAGTTGTGATGGAGGATGATGTCCTTTAGCAAGTACTGGAAGCAAGATTCAGTAGAATGCCTGTTCAGTACCGGTGGCAACGTAATGACTGTAAAAAGACATTCCTTGTCTGACATGCTCTTTGAGCATCTTGTTGTTTTGAGACATAACAGAAATGTATTGTAAAAGCAGCATTTCAAGTGTAAATTTGATTTCAAGTGTTGGGGTATCATCGTTGCTGGGGGTATGGGGGAATGTGAGATGCTGTTATGCCATTCTGTTAATCTTACAGATAAAAAAAAATTCTACTACCCTCTGTGTGTACATGCTTATTTTTAATGTTGTTTTAGGCTATCTAAATGTGCAGCAGCCAAGGCCAGCACCTTGTAGGCATTTTTTTAAAGTAACTGAAATGTAACTGTAGTGATTACTTCTGAGAAAAAGTAAAGTAATCAGTTACTGTCAGCGCAATTGTAATTGTAACAGTAATTACTACTTTTTTGGGCCATGTAATTGTAACTGTAATTTATTACTTTTTAAAAGTAATCTTCCAAGCTCTGAGTATAACACTGTAGCATGTATATTTTTTAAAACTTCTGTTCAAAAATTATTTGAAATATTAAATGTACAGTAGGGCCCTGCTTTTATTTATTTATTTATTTATTATTTCAATTTATATACCGCCCTTAGCAAAATAGCTCTCAGGGCGGTGAACAAACAAGATAAAATACACTATATCATAATAAAAATACAAAAACATATACAAATAAACAACAAAAAGCACAGCAGAAACAAAATAAATACTACAAAAATTAAAAATACAGATTAAAATATTAAAAAAGATTAAGAAGATTAAAATGCCTGGGAGCATAAAAAGGTCTTTACCTGGCGCCGAAAAGATGGAAGTGTAGGCGCCAGGCATACCTCTTCGGGGAGGCTGTTCCACAACTCAGGGGCCACCACAGAAAAGGCCCTAGATCTAGTAACCACCCTCCGGACTTCCCGATGGGTTGGTACCCGGAGGAGGGCCTTAGATTCTGAACGAAGTGAGCGGGTAGGTTCATAGCGAGAGAGGCGTTCCACAAGGTATTGAGGTCCCATGCTGTGTAAGGCTTTATAGGTCAAAACCAGCACCTTGAATCTCGCCCAGAAGCAAATAGGAAGCCAGTGCAGACGCGCCAGGACAGGTGTTATATGCGAAGACCGACTGGTCCTCGTCAATAATCTGGCAGCTGCGTTCTGCACCAGCTGAAGCTTCTGAACTGTCTTCAAGGGCAGCCTTCCATAGAGCGCATTACAGTAATCCAATCTTGAAGTTACCAGAGCGTGGACAACGGAGGCGAGGTCGTCCCTGTCCAGATAGGGGCGTAGTTGGGCTACCAGACAAAGATGGTAAAACGCATTCCGTGCCACCGAGGCCACTTGGGCCTCGAGAGACAAGGAAGAATCGAGAAAAAACCCCAAACTACGTACCTGTTCTTTCAGGGGGAGTGTAACCCCATCCAGAACAGGGTAAGCATCCACCATCTGAGCAGGGAAGGCGTTCACCAACAATGTCTCGGTCTTGTCTGGATTGAGTCTCAATTTATTAGCTCTCATCCAGTCCATTATCGCGGTCAGGCAACGGTTCAGCACATCAACAGACTCACCTGAGGAAGATGAAAAGGAGAAATAGAGCTGCGTGTCATCAGCGTACTGATGGCAACGCACTCCAAAACTCCTGATGACCGCACCCAGCGGCTGCATGTAGATGTTGAAAAGCATGGGGGACAAGACCGATCCCTGGGGGACTCCACAATGGAGAGTCCATGGTGTCGAGTGATGTTCCCCAAGCACTACCTTCTGGTGACGATCCGCGAAGTAGGAGCGGAACCACTGCCAAGCAGTGCCCCCGACACCCAACTCCGCGAGTCTCCCCAGGAGGATACCATGGTCGATGGTATCAAATGCCGCTGAGAGATCAAGGAGAATCAACAGAGTCACACTCCCCCTGTCCCTCTCCCGACAAAGGTCATCATACAGGGCGACCAAGGCTGTTTCGGTGCCAAAACCGGGCCTGAAACCAGATTGAAATGGATCTAGATAATCGGTTTCATCCAAGAGCGCCTGGAGTTGGCTGGCAACCACCCGCTCCAAAACCTTGCCCAAAAAAGGGACATTTGCCACCGGTCTATAGTTATTCAAATTATCTGGGTCCAAGGAGGGTTTCTTTAAAAGAGGTCTCACTACTGCCTCCTTGAGGCTACCAGGGACTACTCCCTCCCTCAAGGAGGCGTTAACCACTTCCTTGGCCCAACCGGTGGTCCCAGCCCTGCTAGCTTTCACTAGCCAAGATGGGCAAGGATCCAGAACAGACGTGGTTGCCCGAACCATTCCAAGCACCTTGTCCACTTCCTCGAGCTGCACCAACTGAAACTCATCCAATAAAGAAGGACAAGGCCGTGCTCCGGACACTTCAATGGATTCATCTGTCACAACATCAGAGTCAAGGTCCCTGCGGATACATGCGATCTTATCTTGAAAGTGTCCAGCAATTTCGTTGCAGCGGGTCTCAGATGTTTCCATAGTATCGTGGGGGCCAGAGTGTAAGAGCCCACGCACAACTTTAAAAAGCTCCACTGGGCGGCATAAAGATGATCTAATAGAGGCAGCAAAATAGAGCTTCTTTGCTGTGCTTACCGCTTTTGTATACAACTTATTGGTGGCACTTACCAAAGCATAGTTGTATCCACTGGGAGTTTTCCTCCATCTGCACTCCAGCCTCCTCCTCTCTTGTTTCATCGCTCTTAGCTCCGGAGTATACCACGGAGCTGTATGAGCTCTACAGCGGAGGGGGCACGCGGGAGCGATCGTGTCAATAGCCCGGGTCAATTCCGTATTCCACAGTGCGACCAAGGCCTCAACAGGAGCACCAGTCCTATCAGCCGGAAAATCTCCCAGAGCCCTCTGAAAACCTACGGGATCCATCCGGCTCTGGGAGCGGATCAACTTAATAGATCCTCCACCTTTGCAGAGGGAAAGAGCCGCTGTGAGTCTAAATCTCAACAAGCGGTGATCTGTCCATGACAATGGGGTAGATGAAAAACACCCCACCACCAGATCACCATCTCCATGTCCAGTGGCGAAGATCAGATCAAGAGTATGTCCCGACACATGCGTTGGGCCAGTAGAAAATTGAGACAGCCCCATTGTTGTCATGGAGGCAATGAAGTCCTGAGCTGCGCCAGATAAGACAGCCTCGGCATGGACGTTGAAATCCCCCAGTACCAAAAGTCTAGGGGATCTCAAGAGCACCTTTTTGGCGTTCCACTAATACAGTGGTTTTCAATTAGAGTAAGGCCCCACTCATACGGCACTTGTTCTACTTTTATGGCATTTTTTGGGCATCGGGCACCATTTTATTGACAGAGTTCTGCTTTTCGGCAGGTTTCACTTTTAGGTGGGGGTCTGGAATGTAACCCGCCATATGAGTGGGGCCCTACTGTATAATATGTCATTTTTGCAAGTAATTAAAAAACCCTGCATGTACACTTTTATTATAACTAAAATTGTTTACTGTGTATGCCCACTAAGATCCTGCTGTGATCTTCTGTTGTAGTGCAATCCTATGCATGTTTACTGAGAATCAAGTCCCAATCCTCTACAAAGTACTCTTTATGTTGCTGAAAGCTATATATTTACTGAATTTCTGATGTGATACAAGCAGGAAAAGGAAACTATTCTTAGAACGTGAAATGGACTTTAGGTACTGCCTGGGGGGTCAACAAATCTTGTCAATCACAACTCTGACTTCACTTATTGACTAAAAACCTGAAAGAGCAGGGATTAGAGCAACCACTACTAACAGAAGTTGCAGGGGGCGCTGACATTTTTATTTATATCTTTTGAACCAGACAACCTAGAAACTTAATTTTGTAAAAAAATGAAAGTAAAAAGTCCTGAGATTAAGGTGACTCACCTGGAGAGGACTCCTAGAAACTGGAGTCTCCAGGCGAAAACTGGAGATCAGGAATCCTAGTGCTGAGTGTTTTTAGGAGATCCCTGTTACCTTAACAGAAATAATTCCCTAGGATGAAGGATGAGGCTAGGGTTAAATAAACATATGAAAATTCCAGTATTTATTGCTAGAGTTTTAATTGTGACAAGCTTGTCAAGAGTCAAGCCCTGAGAGATCTCACTCTGTGTGAAGTATTGCTATTTAATGTGGAAGACTTGGATAGTGGTTTAGTGTCCCGAATATATGCCCTCCTTTTACAGAGGGATAGGGAGCAGAAAGTGGAAAATGAGGAGGCAGAGTGGATATCTATGTGAACTAAATTTCCATATAAAACTATATCTGCAGCGACAAAGGTACAGTGAGAAAGAATGGTATTTAACCCCTGTAAAATTATCCTATATCTCTACGATTGCTTCCCCTCTTTGATGGAGCAGTTGCACAGAGAAAGGCTCTTTCACCCATAACTGAAGTGAAGTTATGAAGTTCCAGGATGTAGTGCTTTCAGAAATGGAAAAGATCACAAATAAAAAATATATATAGAACTCCCAAATTGGTTCTGCTAAATTTGTTTCTAAATGAACTTTTGGCCCTAAAGGATAAGCAGTTAATTAGTTTTATGTTAGTGGCAGCCAGGTCTCTTGTTGCTTGATTTTGGAAGGACTTGAAGGGCATCTCCATCCTCTTGAGGTACAAAAACATTTGACAGTTAGCATTAATAGAAGAACTTACACAAAAAGATAAAGATTGCAAAAGGCAGAAAACAAAAGGACACATTTGTTGCAGAATGGTGGAGTTTTATTTCCTATACTAATGAGGCAGATAGCAATATAAATGTTCCCAAGGTTTTCTGCAATCTATGGATTTTGTAAAAGTGAATAGTTTTTTTGGTACTATATCCTCTTTCTTTATATCTTTGTATCTAGGT
Source organism: Rhineura floridana (assembly GCF_030035675.1). Classification (NCBI taxonomy): domain Eukaryota; kingdom Metazoa; phylum Chordata; class Lepidosauria; order Squamata; family Rhineuridae; genus Rhineura; species Rhineura floridana. The sequence goes on from NC_084484.1 coordinate 3,063,364, forward strand.
GCAGAAAAAATTGTTTTTTTTAAGATAGATAGACAGACAGACAGACAGACAGACAGACAGACAGACAGACAGACATAGATATATAGTTTGTGGACTCTCAATATGCAGTCAATATATTTTTAATTTCCTGTTTTTGTACTCCACTATTTTGGTTGTTGTGTTAAATCTTAAATAATAATATATTTTTTAAAAAAACTATTAAAAATAGTTCCCACCACCCTTAACAAACTACCTTTCCCAAGATTCTGTGTGGGATTCATGTGCTAAATGTATGCTGAATGTGCTTTAAATTCTCTCTCTGCTGTGAAGGGTCAAATCTGTAAAGAAGTTCAGAGCAGCCACATTAAAAGGCAGGGGCAGGGCATTCCAAGCAGGGGGTTGCCAACCCTGCTTTATATGGATATCTTTGCAGAGGATCTCTAGTCAAGCCTTACCAATAGCACAATCCTAATGTAACCATATCTACCCAGAAGTAGGCCCTGTTGAGTTCTATGGGGCTTAGTCCCTTAGTAAGTGTGTTTAGAGTTGCAGCCTTCAGGGACATCCATCTTTACTCCTGAGTACTCCCATCTACCATCTCTTCCTACAATGGCCTTCTGGTGACTGGCCTGGCCTGAGGGCACTTAAACCCTTCTTGCCAGAAACAAGTAGGCTAGATTAAATGCTCCCTAAGCAGGTGAGAAGGAATGATCCCGTCACCTCGGCTGGATCTGGGAACACCTTTATTTAGCTAAGATTTGTATCTTAATTTCCAATCAGGGAATTTTTTTTGTTTGAGTGGTATGCTCCAAGCAACTGTGGATGATGCTCAACACATCATGCTAGGGCACACCCCATGACATCACTAGGGTTAGGGCCTGGCCTGTGACATCACTAGGGCTAAGACCTGGCCTGTGATGTCACTATCAGGGTGAAATCTCAGGGTTTGGGATGCTTCTGACCTGGCAACCCTAATGTCATCCAACTAGGCATAACTGTATAACCAATGTGCCCATACCATATTTGGCAGGCCACCTTCCATTCATCTCCTTCTTTGATATGTACTGAATTATATGTCCCCCACACATCTAATTTGTTAATATTGTGGCTGCCCACAGGTACTTAAAGAGCTCAGGGATTTGAGGCAGTAGATAGCAATTCCAGACATTAATAACATTCAGGGCTCAATCGTTACATAAGTGCAACTCACCAGAATTTTTCTTCACAAAGCACATGGGGGCCACAGCTAGGGAGGTGGCAGGCTAGATAAACCCAACCTGAGATTTTTATCCCAGAGGGCAGTTAAGTTCTGGCTTGGACAGGGAATAAAGGTACTTTGCTCCAGTAATCAGGTTGATCATATAGTCATATAGAGGCAGTGATCTGACCATCCCTGAAAAAGCCCATCCTGGACCCATTGGTTAGTGACAACTACCACCTGGTTGCAGATACCCCTTTTAAGGGAAGGCGATTGAGAGAGTTGTGGCGCAGCAATTGCAAGTACTCTTGGATGAAAGATATTATCTTGACCCATTCCAATCTGGGTTCAGGCCTGATTATGGGACTGAATTGGCCTTGGTCACCCTGATGGGTGATCTTTATCAGAGGAGGACAGGGAGAGTGCATCCCACAAGATGCAGTAATGGCCACCAGTTTGGACGGCTTTAAAAGAAGATTAGACAAATTCATGGAGGACAGGGCTATCAATGGCTACTAGCCGTGATGGCTGTGCTCTGCCACCCTAGTCAGAGGCAGCATGCTTCTGAAAACCAGTTGCCGGAAGCCTCAGGAGGGGAGAGTGTTCTTGCACTCGGGTCCTGCTTGCGGGCTTCCCCCAGACACCTGGTTGGCCACTGTGAGAACAGGATGCTGGACTAGATGGGCCACTGGCCTGATCCAGCAGGCTCTTCTTATGTTCTTATGTTCTTACTGATCTTTTGGCGGCTTTTGATACCATTGACCATGGCATCCTTCTGGGCTGACTTGGTAAGATGGGTATTGGAGGCACTGTTTTACAATGGTTCCAATCCTATCTCCAGGTTTTTTTTTTCAGAGGATAGCATTGGACAATTACCTTTCGGTTCTCTGGCAGTTGTGCTGTGGAGTGCTGCAGAGTACCATCTTGTCCCCAATGCTATTTAACATCTAGATGAAGCCCTTGGGAGTGGTCATCAGGAGATTTGGGGAGAGGTTCAGCAGTACGCTGATGATACCAAGCTCCATTTCTCTGTAACATCTGAATTAGGAGAGACTGTGCAATCCCTGGTCCGGTGCCTGGACTTGGTGGTGGGCTGGATGAGGGCCAATATACTCAGTCTGGATCCTAGCAAGACAGAGGTACTGTGGGTTGGTGGTTCCCAATTTTGGATAATTGGTCGATTGCCTACTTTGGATGGAGTTGTACTCCCTTTGAAAGAGCAGGTTCATTGTCAAGGGGTGCTCTTGGATCCATCTTTGTTGCTAGAGGCCCAGGTGATCTCAATGGCTAGGAGTGCCTTTTACCAGCTTCAGCAGGGAAGACAGCTGCAGCTGTTTCTGGACAGGGATAGCCTGACCACTGTTGTCCATGCACTGGTAACTTCCAAGCTGGATTACTGTAATGAGCTCTATGTGGGGCTGTCCTTCAGGTTGGTCTGGAAGCTGCAGCTGGTGCAAAATGCAGCAGCATGACTGCTCACTGGGGTAGCATATCACCAATGTTACCCTGCTTCTGAAAGAATTGCACTGGCTACCGGGCTAAGTTCAAGGTTCTGATTTTGGTGTATAGCTTGGGACCAGGATACCTGAAAGATCTTACCCTTTATATACCCAGTTGATCACACTCTGCAGGGTGAGGGCCTCCTTCAGATCTTTTCAGGAGGTCCATTCCACACAACATAGGAAGTGGACCTTTAGTGTTAAGAAGATTACCCTTTGGAATTCCCTCCCCTTAAATATTAGACAGGTGCCATCTCTGTCTTTTGATGCCTGCTGAAGCCCTTCCTCTTTCAACAAGCCTTTTAAGTGCTTATCCTAGTCTGGTCTATGTTGGAATTGCTTTTAAAGATGTTTTTAAAGCTTTTTTTAAAAAGATGTTTTTAAAGCTTTTTTAAAAAAGATATTTTAAAGATGTTTTGTTTTAATATATTTTAAAGTCTGTTTTTATGATGTTTCAGAGTGTTTTTAGTGCTTTTGTTTGCCACCCTGGGCTCCTAGTGGAAGGATGAGATATAAATTTAATAAATAACAACAATAATATGGCCAGTGTAGTGGTAAAGTCTCAGCTTCCACAGGACTGAAGACATCCTGGAAATCAAGGTACTTACCTAATCCTAATGGGGCATGTGCCCGCACAGTCTGGGGGGGGCTGGGCGCTCCCTCTCTGTGATGTGCAGCAGACTCAGGAGTCGAATCTACCATGGATTGTGGAACAGAAGTGGTACCCTCCTACCCTACGGAGGAGCCCTTCAGGGACCCCTCTGAGTCACAGGGGCCCTTCGCCAGGGCCCAATCTGGCCTCCCTCTGGCACCAGGCCTGTATTTATTCAATCATTCATCTTACACCCCCTTTGGCCAATGAATTTTGTAGGAGTGCTCCTCTACTTTTTGTCAATGTTTTCAAATTCTGTTCAACTTCTACCAAAAAATCTTTGTCCCCTGTTCCTAGTCCCACACCATCAATATACCAACTGCATGGGGAGCTCTGCTACACTGTGATCATTTTCTATTCTAGCCACTGGGGCCCTCTCCAGACTGGTGTTTTTTGCAGTTGTATTCTTCAGCATGTCATTGATGCAATAATAGTGCATTAGTGGTGGATTTATACGGAACCATTCATGCTTCATTCTGCTTTATTAATTGTTCTGCGATGATTCCCCAATGTTATTGCATTATTGCTCTCTCGAGGGGCACTGTTGCAGTGTAGCATAACAAAAGTGGGACCAAACAAACAAACCTGGAACATTTGTGGTATGGAAAAGTTACAGGATTTCAGTGGTAAGCTATGAGACATGCACATATTGGCAAAAATACAATTTGTATTGCAACACGAGATAGTGCTGGAAGATGAGACCCCCAGGTCAGAAAGCAACTGGGGAAGAACAAAGGACAAGTATGAGTAGAGCTGCGACTAATGATGCAGCTCGGTCAAAGCCAAAAGGAAGCCCAGAGGCTGATGCGCACAGATGCGAAAGGAGAGTCCGGAGTTGTACAACACACACAATAGGAACATGGAATGTGAGAAGCATGAACCAGGGAAAGTTAGAAATTGTCAAGCAAGAAATGGAACATATCAACATTACAATACTTGGCGTGAGTGAATTGAAATGATAGGAATGGGACATTTTCAATCAGGCAACTACAAAATATTTTATGCCGGGAATGAGAAATTAAGAAGAAATGGGGTTGCTTTAATAGTGAGAAGTGATGTAGCAAAAGCAATTAGGAGCTACAACGCAAGATCTGAGCGAGTGATATCAATGAGACTAAATGGGAAACCTATTAACACAACCATCACCCAAGTCAATGCTCCAACAGCAAATGTAGAAGAAGAGGAATTGGAGAGATTTTAAGCAGAATTACAGGAAGAAACTGATCACACACCAAAACAGGATGTGGTGATAATCATGGGGGACTGGAATGCGAAAGTAGGGAACAGAGAAGAACTAGGAATTGTGGGAACTAGGAATCTGAAAATTAAACAGTCAAAAGATCTCCTGTGCTCTTGTACATACCCTAGGGCCTAAGGGGTGTGGGTATGATTGCTTTTTGTTTCTTGATCACAGGTTCCCTTATCTTTGTGTCTCTGTTATGCAGTCAAACTTCTCATTCATTTCTGTCAGTTTTTATTATGAGAAAGAACTATAGGAGACAGATATATATCTTCCTTGATTTTTGTAATGATACATTTCTGATCCCAGATTAATCAAGACAACACTGGACTAGAATTCCCATCAGAAATTCCCTTTGCAACTTCCTGCATTAACAGATAATAATGTTCTTTTTAGAGAGCCTATGTTCTTCAGGAAAAGCTTAACAGATTGTACAAGCTATGACACAAACTACAAAGAATTTTACCAGTGGTACAATGTAGACAGATTTATGGAAGCTGGAGGAATCGAGCATTAAACCCTCCTCTGGCTGGTGTAAAACAACCTGATATTTCTAGCCAGCTGGAAAGGGAGATTGTAGTAATGTCAAACCAAAGAAAATTAATCTGTTTTCATAGTGTGGTGTTGTCTGGAGATGACGACATATAGCAGTTGTGGAGACAAACAAATATAGTTTATTACTTGGATTCACAAGTGTCAAAAACAACAACAAAGCCTCATGAAGACGGAGCCCCACATGTGTTAATTTCATTGTCTTGGTGAAAAAAGCAAACAGGGGAAAACAGAAAATGAAATAAATGTCTTCACTAATTTATGGGGCTTAAATGAATTGTATCAATGGGTTCAAGTAACCTGTTGTGTGAGTTGAACCCTAAAAACTCTTTAAGTAATGCCAATATACTGGTAAAAGTATGGGCCAGAATATATTACAAGGTTAGAATTCCATTTGCATTGTGGTGTTTGGCTACAGTCACTAATCTGAGCAAGATAACATGCAGATGGTCTCTGGGATCAGGGCCTTATTGTGGAAAAGATGTTCTGCATGAAGAAGGGTTTTCCTTGCTGCATTAAGACTGCTGTGTTATACAATAATTTTCGATTTACATGAGCTATAGATTAATTAAGATTCTTAGATAGATATATAGATTCTTAAGCTAAATAGCAATATTCATAAATAAAGTGGTTCTGGTGTATGCCATGCTGCATCTGCCCCTGGATGTGAAATCGACCATGCAGGAGCCCCTGGCCACAGAGGGAGGGAGGCTGGGACAGGGAGAAGGTTGAGGCCTCATCCCACCATAGCCAGGATCCCTTCAGAGCAGATGCTCAGAACTGTGTTGCCAAGGGGTTATTTGGGCTGTGATCTGGCTGTCCCTCAGCTGCCTGGGGCCACATGCCTCCCCTTACTCTTCTGGATCCCCACAGGTGGACTTGCAGCTCACTCCCCCATCTGCTGCCTCCGTTTGCCTGCATGGGAAGTGGTTTCCAATTGCCAGTCCCCCTTTCCCTTTCAGTCCCCCCCTTCCAGTTGGCTGTGTGTGCGCGACTGACCTTGTTGCCAAGCTCCTTTGCTGTTTTCCCTTGTGGGTGTTGGCTGCTGTCGCCTGTTCACCAGAGGCCTGTTGCTACTGGATATCTGTTGTGGGAAGATGCTTGAGAGAGAAGTGTTAGCATGATGGCATTGTTTGTTCCCTCTTGCTGAGGAATAGACTTTATGTGAACAGGGCTCAAAACACCTAGTGTTTGTGGAATGTGCTCCCTTGAGTGCACAATGCCTTTTCCCCAAGTGCCCTGTGCCACTCTACTGATCACAACGTCCCATCATGGGAGAGGGCAGGTTGGCAGCATGCCATGCCACGGGTGTCAGGGGGTGGAGTGAGGTAGTCTTGGAAGGGTACAATCTATATCTTGCTCCTGCTGCTGCATGATTGGCCACATGTTATGCCAGATGCAGCAAGCTTGTTTGGAGAGGTGAGGGCATGTTTGGCAGGTGAGCCTGGGTGAAATCCTTGAGGACTGGGCCCGTTGCATGGCCTTCCATTGTGTATTTTTACTTAAACTACTCCTTTTGCCAGTATATCTTCCGCCAGGACTGGGGATGGCATTAGCAAGCTGAACATGTGTAGGATGCAACGTAACTCTCCTTCCCTTCAGTCTCACCCTCAACACACCTCCAGAGTGTCCCTTGGGGGGGGCTTTCCCCAGCTTCATTGTGCTGTTATTGGCTGCACCACCCGAGCCCTAGCTATTCTGGGGGGCCACTGGTTTTCCCTGGCTGTGTCATGGCTGTGTTGAGGGGGGGGAATTCTGCCAGTGCAGTCTGACTACACTTCTTCCTCTGCTGGAGATCCACCCCATCTTGAATTCCATTGGACTGGCATAAATACCAGTAGCATTGAGCTCTATAGCTATATCCTGTGGTAGCAATTTTTTTTTAAGCTAGTGTGATATTAGCCATTTTCCCATCCAAAGGTGTGGAACCAATCTTAGGGACAAATTTCATTTGAGTTCTTTAATTGTTTGGCGTTGCCATCTGGGCCCAGTAATTTATTCATTTTTATTTTTTCATTAAGGTCAGTTTTAAGGTTTTAGTGATATGCTTCTCAATTTTTGTTTGTAGCCCTGATTGTCTGCTTACATGTATTTTGCCAAACTTTGTGTTCCCTGTTGTACTCTTCATTTGGACAAGACTTTCATGTTTTGAAAGATGCCTTCTTGTCTGCAAAGGCTTTTTTAGCATTATATTTCAAACAGTACAGAATACTAAAATCAGCATAAATTAACAGTATCCAACACAACATGAACATACAAAAAAACAAGACACAACCACAGACTAGTCACTAAAAAGGGTGTCCCTTTCCTCCCTCACCACTCCATGTGCATCCCTCCCGAAGCTACGTGCGCAGCTGAAAAGGGCAATCATCCCAGATAGAAGGAATTTACCGTTCTTCAGTCAAGGATATACAATACTGTGCTCCTCTGCTAGAACCCCCAAAAAGCTCAAGGTCCATTTGTAGGTACTTAAAATGTTTTCTTGGGAATTAGTAGTAACGATTTCAGTGAGATTTACTTGCAAATAACTATGCTTGGGATTGTAGGCTAATACTACAATCCTATGTACATCTACTCAGAAGTAAGCCCTAACGGGGCTTACTTCCAGGCAAGTGTTGCAGGAATGCAGTATCTGTTGCGTGTGCGTGTATAGATCATACAAGGATGGAATCCAAGAGTCGCATAGAACAGGAATAAGCCAGGCCAGGCAAGTTTCTTGTAAGAGTCTTTACTAGGCAAAGACATTAGACACAGTTCTCTTCACAGACAGCATTTCTTCCACACTGAGTTTTTCCAAGCATCCCACCTTATCAGGCTTCCCAGCCAGCTACTGACCTTGGCAAACTGGCGCTCTGTTCTCACAGCTTAACCCTTCTGCTTCAGGTTTCACTCTCTCTGCTAAAAACCCTGTCTGTGAGTCTCACAGCATGCTTCACTGACCAACAGCCCCCACCTGAGACTCACAGATTACAAAACTTCATTGTTCATCATTACATTTCTACAACATTAATTTTTCATTACAATACATATCAGTTTGTTTTCTTACAGTTTCTATTTACATTTTCAGTTCAGTTCAGGTTTCTTTATTTCTTTATTCACACAAGTTTTACAGAATCATTTTTGTTCACTTTTATTTGATAATACATTTATATTTCATTCCTCAACACAAAACTTCCACATGAGATCCATGTGTTTCTTTATCTATTGGTCCTTCTTTTTCCCATTCTACTGGATGTTCACCTGTCTCATTATTCTGTTGTGTAACATTAAATGTGAATCTCTGAGGTGGTTGACCTTTCGTTTTTCTTTCTGATCTCCTAACATTATCTATTTCCATTTCTTCCTCACTTTCAATTTTACTTGGACCTGCACCTGTTCCTGCACTGGTACTTGGCATTTCTGTATCTTGCATTGCCATGTCTTCACTTCTCAGTCTTTTTACAGTACGTTTGCCACCGTGTATTAGATCAGTCAATGCAGTTCTTAATGGAATTGGCTGCCCAAAAGGAACATCTGCTGCTTCCTGCTTGCTTGCACTATCTAGGATCACTGTTTGACTGTCTCTCCAAGGTTTATCTATCACCTTTATGCTTCTGCTTAACACCAATTGTTGTTTCTCAGGCAACCAAACTCTATAGTATGAATTCTGAAATCCCAAAATGCGTCCTGCCTGAGCTCTTGAGCCTAATTTACCATGCCTTTTCTGTTTTGCAACATGTACCCAGCATTTTGCCCCAAAACGTTCTATGTGTTTCACCCTGGGCTTTCTTCCAGTCAATTTCTCATAGGGAGACATGCCTATTGTTCTGTGCATAAGGTGGTTCTGAATATAAACAGTGTACAGAATACATTCACCCCAATAAGTGTTATTCATATCTGCATCTGCTAGCATGGCTCTCATTGAATCCTGCAATGACCGGTTCCTCCTCTCTGCAGTTCCGTTGGAGGATGGGCTGAAGGGAGCAGTGAGACTCTGTATTATTCCCTTCTTTTCCAAATATGTTTTAAATGAATTACTGGTAAATTCCCCACCTTGATCTGATTTGATATTTTTGATAACAACCCCATATTGTGTCTCTGTCCTCTGTATAAATGCCTTCAATTTCTCTTCTGCTTCACTTTTCTTTTTCAATAAGAACACATGTGTAAATCTGGAGAAATCATCCACAATCACTAAATAAAACCTTGCTCCACCTTTTGAGCACTGGAAAGGTCCAGCCAAATCCACATGTATGAGCTGATAGGGTTCAGTGGTCGTGCTTTCACAGCTCTTATTTACCGGAGTCACTGTCATTTTTGTTTTATAGCATACCTCACACTCATCCACATGCTCACAATGTGTTAATTTCAAATCTTGACTATGCTTTGGGGTGTTTTGTACCTTTTCGAAATGTGTGTGTGCTAATTTTCTGTGCCATTCATGTAAACAATTATCATGTTTATTTTTATTAACTCCTATCCAAGCACACGTGGGTTTATCAAGATTGCACTCAACCATAAACATTTGGTTCTGTAATTTCCCTTGCATGCATATTTCACCATCCTTTCTCACAAAACATCTATCCCCTTCAAATGTAACTTTACAACCTATTTGAGCCAATTTTCTTACTGATAGAATGTTATATTTTAAACCAGAAACCAATAACACATCTGTTAATATAGTTCTCAAATTACTCAACCTGAGCGTGCCTTTTGCAATCGCGTCCTGAGTCGATCCGTCAGCCAGATAAAGCTTCTCCTGCGTCGGCTTTGAAGTGTAAAATAAACTAGAGTCTGTGATTATGCAATTAGACGCTCAGCTGTCGAGAAGCCACTTAGAGTTAATGAGTTTATTGTCCTCCTTAGTAACAAAGTTCACGCTTGTTCTCTGACTTCCAAAGTCCCTGTTATTCCTCTTCTTTAAACAATGTCTCTGTATATGTCCACGGGACCCACAAAAGTAACATATTTTATTCTCTTGCCTGCTTCTTTGATTTTGTTGTTGTTGTACAGCCACAGTCTCTTTTAACTCTGTTTTCTTATTCTCTTGTCTTCTATTCCACTCTTGTTGAAGGTTCTGTTCTACAAAGTCCAAATTCAGATGTCCGTCGGGTAAAGTTTCCAGACTAGAGACCATGACATCCCATTTTTGATCAAATAAAGATAACAGTATATAGACCATCTGAATGTCACTATGATGCACTCCTCTATCTTGCAGCTCAGCATTTAATCTACGAAATTCAGCCAGATGCTCTGTCATAGTCACTTCATCTGTAAAACGCATCTGATAAAGTTTCCGTGCTAAACACAGCCTGCTCCCAGCAGTTTGCTGCACATGAGCGGCTCTTAGCTTCTCCCACATCTGATTAGCTGTTGGCTCATTACTCACCAGCAACAGTTGAGAATCAGACAGCCCCAGAGTAATAAAAGCCTTCGCTTTCTCATCTTTCTTCAACCACGCTGCTGAAGGAGCTGCCGGAGGGGGTTTTTCTACAACATCATTCAAATCTTCTTTAATCAGAACTGCTCTCATTCTCCATTTCCAGCTGGAGTAGTTTACAGCATTCAGTCTCTCCATCGGCATCCCGGATAACAGGTTTACAGCCATGTTGCCCACTCTTACTTGCCTCTTTCTTGCACTTTGGTTTCTCTCTGCACCAACGTCACGTCAACGGCTCTCTCGAACCCGTTACCTTGTATGATAAGCTGGGCCCATAACCCCTGTTGCGTGTGCGTGTATAGGTCATAACCCCTGTTGCGTGTGCGTGTATAGATCATACAAGGATGGAATCCAAGAGTCGCATAGAACAGGAATAAGCCAGGCCAGGCAAGTTTCTTGTAAGAGTCTTTACTAGGCAAAGACATTAGACACAGTTCTCTTCACAGACAGCTTTTCCCCCACACTGAGTTTTTCCAAGCATCCCACCTTATCAGGCTTCCCAGCCAGCTACTGACCTTGGCAAACTGGCGCTCTGTTCTCACAGCTTAACCCTTCTGCTTCAGGTTGCACTCTCTCTGCTAAAAACCCTGTCTGTGAGTCTCACAGCATGCTTCACTGACCAACAGTATCAAGCTGGAATTAAGTAGACTTAATGTTTGTGTCAAAGGACCACTATGCTAAAGCAAATTCTGCAGCAGCAGAACAATGAACAGCCCACAAATCAGTCACTACTATTTGAAGAAGTAGAAAATAGAGCCAGTGTGGTGTAGTGGTTAAGGTGCTGGACTAGGACCTGGGAGACCAGGGTTTGAATCCCCACACAGCCATGAAGCTCACTGGGTGACCTTGGGCCAGTTGCTGCCTCTCGGCCTCATGAAAACCCTCTTCACAGGGTCGCCATCAGTCGCAATCAACTTGAAGGCAGCACATTTACATTTAAGTGAGCCTATAGTGTCAGGGACTCTCCAGACATCCTTTTTATTGTGCGTTCATGGTTTGTGCTCATTATGGTATCAGGGCAGTTATACACAATTCTGCACTTATACACACTTCCAATACTGTTTGCACCTGCAAAAGTGTCAGGGCAGCCAAATGGTTGTTATGTGCCTTCAAGTTGACTATGACTTATGGTGACCTTATGAATCAGTGACCTCCAACAGCATCTGTCATGAACCACCCTGTTCAGATCTTGTAAGTTCAGGTCTGTGGCTTCCTTTATGGAATCAATCCATCTCTCGTTCGGCCTTCCTCTTTTTCTACCTCCTTCTGTTTTTCCCAGCATTATTGTCTTTTCTAGTGAATCATGTCTTCTTATGATATGTCCAAAGTATGATAGCCTCAGTTTCATCATTTTAGCAGGGAGGGTTCTGGCAGACCTCAAACTCCCATGCCCAGCACTTCCACAGAGGCAGTTCCTGCCCTCCTGCGAGTCCAACGCCAGAAGCAGTTGGGAAGCAACTCTCCGATTGTGCCATACGCACCCGTGCAGGAATCCCTGCCAGACACTTCAACGCTTCCCAGCCAATCAGCATCCAGATTCCAGAGGCTGTGCTGTCACCTAGAGAAGCCCCGCTGTCGGATGGGCTGTCTGAGACTCGTCCCCCCTCACCCTGCACGAGGAGGCATGAGAAGAGAGACTTTCAAAGGGTGACACTCAGGCAGAGCCACCACTTACGAACAAAAAACTTCTCTACTTAAGCCGGTATCTTGCAAGGCACAAGTGCTGAGTCAACTCTCCCCAAATGCTGCAAAGATTGCTTAGTTAGGATAGCTAGGAAAAGCAGTGAGTCAGAGTAGACAGGTATATGAAGTGCACCGCTTGGATGTAATCATAACTTTAATAAAAAGAGAAAAAGACATCACCTCGCCTCAGTCTGAATCCTTCGGCTCTGGGCAGGACAACCTGAAGCAAAGGGAGGAAGGGAGAGCCAGCAAGTGATCAGGCAGACAGGGAAGCAAACAAATCTATTTCTCCCCCAGAAAACCTTCTCAAGTTCTGTACCACATTGTAAGAAGGGAGGGGGAGAGAACAGGTTTCTTTTCTTTTATTTTGGTGGGTTTGAGGGGGGATAAAAAGGGACCTATTCCCCTCATTTACTATCCAAATGGTGGAAAAATAATAAACAAGTCCCTTTTTTACATCCCCCATCATGAACTGTTTACAATGGTTGTTGGGTGTATTGGAGCGAGTTGACTGACATCCTCTTTTTTTTTTAAACACAGTTAGTGAAAGGGACCTGTTCATTCTTGTCCCTGCTGCCAGGGTGGGGATGGGTGGTTGGGAGGTGGGGACAGAGCACAAGATTCTTTTTCTTTCCTTTTGTATACTATCTAGGTGGTGGAAAGGTAACAAATGGGTCTTTATTTCTTCACAAAACTAAAGGAAGAAATTGGGGTCTGGGAAGTGGGGTGAGGGGTAAGTGAACAACTAGGGCAGTGGAGGGGGGGCAAAGTGGTGTGTGAGCCGCCTAGAGGGCATCTTGTCCAGGGCCCCCTCAAACCTGACAGTACCACTGGGCGTGGTGACGTCAACTATATCATTGTCATCTATATAACTGTTCGCATTGAATGAGTCCTTGGAAGAACGGTTTGTCTTTGGAAAGATTTGTCTTGGTCTGCAGAATTTTAAGGGATCACAGAGGTAACATCAAGTTGTGGAGAATGTGCACCAGCCATCTTGGTGATCGTTCCTATTTGGATAAGACTTTAAAACACATTAAAGTACTAAAAAGAGGAATCCCCCTGTCCTCACTGATCTGCTGCAGGGTGGGTTAAGGAGCTACTACCTATTATTTTGATATATTTTTAGCAGTTCTTCTGTTGCTGAAAGCAGTTGATCCTAATGAGATTTCCACGTCTGTCACCCCTGAGGAACAGTTAATAATCTCACAAAGAGTATAGAAAAATGTCAGACCTTTTCCTATGTATTTTGTTTATCTAATGTAGATTAAGTGGATATGATGGGGGGAGGAATAGGTGAATACCCTGTTGTTAAGGAAGTCACAATATCTGATAATGTTAAAAGCTCGGGGGGGGGTAATTCTGGATTTACCTCTGTTACTTAATGATAGGGTGAACTCCCCAGTTTCCTATGGCTACCAGGGGAAGCTCTGCTCTGAACACCAGTTGAAAATATGGACGGTGACATGGATCACCACCTTTGCAGTGACAGCTATGGAACTCCTTTTGTACCAAAATTAATTTCCTGGTGAGGTCAGAAGGCTGGTAAGACCTTTCCATTTTAGGACTACCTTTGGGCAGTAAGCCCAGATCTCTGTGTTACCTATCTTGTTAGTCTGTGGTCTTTTTTCTTTTAAATTGTAAGGTGCTATCTTTTTTGTGTGTGTGTGTAGTCTGTCCTAGGTGAGGTAATAGGGCAGGATATGTGTTTAATCAATGTGATTAAATGAGTTGACTAGCCAGAATTTTTATATCATGGTTACAAACATTTTCCTGACACAACCTTTTCTCCTAATGTGTTTGAACTTATTCTGTTCATTACTGTTCCTTTTTTTCAAAAGCTTCTTATAAAATTTATAATATAAATGCTTCACTAATCAGTTTTTGAATTGTGATGGTCATTCATCCAAATTAGGGATGCCATGAAAAATCAGAAGAAAAAACCCCAACCCACAGATTCCTGTGTCAAATCCTTGCACGTGCCCCTGCTCTCTGGGTCTGGCTGAAGATTTCTGGAGATTTATTTCTTCTCCCCTCATTAGTTTGGCAACCTGGAGTACTCTTTTCTTTCTCTTGTTACTCCTCTGGGCAAATAAATTACTCACAGATTAGGGATGGTTAAGCATTTTGATTCAGTTCTCATTTCAAGCTGAATCTATCAAATTCACTCTTTCCAAAACAATATGAGACCCAAAACACAGCCATTCTTCAAAATTCACACTTATTCAAATTTTGTGATGCAGTTCATCTGCCAAACAATGTTTACAAAATGCATATTACGGGAAAGTGTGCATAAAAATGAATATATGAGTGAAAATAACATGCAAAAACACATGACAAGAAAGTGCTTGCAAAAATGTGTACATGAGTCAAAACTGCCTACAAAAATGTGTTTATTGGGATAAAGTCACATTAAAATGCTGGAGAATTTTCATGAGGTTTTTTTTTAAAAAAAATCACAAACTGCTGCAGAAACATGGAGAATTTAATTAAAGATTGGAAAAATGAGAAACTGAGAGGACTAAAATCAACAGATCTTTCCATCCCTGTCACAGACTAACAAAGAGTGTTAAAGAGGCATAACGTGATCGTTGTAAACAAGAACTGTGTAGAGTAATCTCTGACCTGCACGTCCCTCCTTTTTAAAAATTTCCCTGGCAACAGACTAGGGAATCTGTACCATCACTCCAAAACAGGCTTCACACATCCATAATCCAAACTAAAGCAAAGGTAGCAGTGCTGAGCTGTTTGGAGATAAATTATGAAATGAGTCTAATAAGTTGTACTTTCTTTATGTATCTCTAAAGATGGTCAACTTTCTAGAAGCTGTGCATCATTCAGTCACACCCCAAACTCATGACGCCCTTTTAATGAAACTTCTAATTGACATCACAGCATATTTTAATCTTAACTGAGGAGTTAGCCCGAATAGTGCTCTTGCCATCTGCTCTTCCATCATTTATGATTGTACAAAGAACATATTTTACAACCACATCAGTAAAATAAAGCCTTAATGACTGAAATAATGCAATATTGATTATGTGCATATGTTCATAAAGAATGCCATACAGATGGTGATGGTGATGTTTACTCTTTGCTTCAGGCAGAAATGGTTACTCTCTGACACTTAATATATCATAACAGCTGTTAATTTATTGTGGCAGAAAAGGTTATTTGTAGGGAAATATTCACTAACTGAAAACTAAATACAATACTGTCACAACATTCTGGCAGAACACCTAAAAACTAAGTTTTAATTTTACTATTAGAGGGCATTAAAGACAGCCATCTTCCATTTTAATATTACGGGAAAATGAAGTTTTTTAATGTCTCTTTGTATATTTTCTAGCTTTCTAAGAGCTACTGCAGCACAAGGAAACTCAGCAGGTTCTGAAGAAGCTTACCCCCAGGCATTCTCTCACCGTCACCAGCGGAAGCCTGTGAAGAACTGCTACCTAAATATTTCTGTTGGTTTAGCTTTCTTCTTCTGAAGCTGGAGTTTCTAGTCCTCCAGGCATTCCTATCCATTTCACCTTTGCTCCAAAGATCCAGCTCCTTATCCTTATAGTAGTGTAGTTTAAAGGCATGTCCTGGTAGAAGTCTAACCAACAGAAAAACATAAGTCTTTTTAAAAGGATAAAAGTTTACTGAATGCATGCTTTCATTAAAAATGGGTGAATAAATAGGGAAAATACCATAATTTAACAACCTTGAGCAAAGAATGACAAGTTTATATGCTTCTTGTCTGTTGCAAAGCGTAGACTCTACTGTCTGAAGTTGCAGATTATACAGCCACTAGAGTGGCTGTATACTGTAGCCAGCATGGATTTTTCACATTCCGCAGTGTTAAATTGAAAATACCCCCCATGCCATTCTGATGCTTCCCATAAGCTCCTTTCAAAACTTATAGTCTTGAACTCAGAAACACTTGCTTAACAACGCTCTAAATTTTTCATGGCGATACACAAAACAGTCAGAGAGAACAGACAATTCAAAGTCTAAAAAGAGAAAAAAAAAACCCAGATCCCTTTTAGACTTTTTTCTGAGTTCTCATAATCTGTTGAAATTCATTAAAAATCACCCATGTTCACAGAGTACCTGTAATTCTATTACTGACCTTGCCCCATACTCTGACCTTCCTCTTCTGCAGTTTAAAAGTTAAAAAAATGCATCGCTGATTTTTGATTAATTTAAGAAATTTAATATTGAAGTCAATGATAAGCATGAGCATGCTCAGTAAGAACCAACTGTCAGTATTCTAAAAGCCAGACTCATAGCTGTTTGGTTTGGCTAATCAGGTGGCCACATCCACGCCAGACCTTTATTTCACTTCAGACAGTCATGGCTTCCCCCAAAGAATCCTGGGAAGTGTATTCTGTGAAAGATGCTGACAGTTTGTTGGAGACTCCTATTCCACTGACAGAGCTCCAGTGGCCAGAATGGTTTCACAGTCAGCCCCTCTTCTGGGGATTGTACTCTGTGAGGGCAGTAGGGCATCTCGTAGCAACTCTCAGCACCCTTCACCAACTACACTTCCCAGAATTCTTTGGCAGAGGCCATGGCTGTCTAAAATGAATTAAAGGTCTGGTGTGGATATGGCCAGTGACAGCTTTGGTTTAAATTTGGGTGGGAGGCTACATGTGTCTGCTGCAGAATAAAAAGGTGGGGGAAACACTATGATACTGTTTACAATGTTTTCCTTTTAGAAAGGAAAGCTTTCCCTCTACCAGGTGCCCACCCACCCCTTCCTCCTCCCCTTTCCCCTCCTCCCCCCCTGCCCTTCCTCCAGGACAATTTCACCTATCCTAAGCATGATCGTACAGGAGTAAATCTGACTGAACTCAAAAAGTATGCAAATGATCAAACTTCCACTCCCCCTCCTCCCTCCTATATCTCACTCTCACCCCTTCCCTCCCCCTTCCTTTGTCCCTCCCACCCCTCCCCCTTCCTATGCCCACCCACCCAATTTCTTCCCCTCCCCCTCCTCCTACCCTCCCTGCCCCTCCCCCAGGTCACTGCTGGACTGCGATCTGGGAGACCAGGGTTCAAATCCCCACACAGCCATGAAGCTCACTGGGTGACCTTGGGCCAGTCACTACCTCTCAGCCTCAGAGGAAGGTAATGGTAAAACCACCTCTGTATACCGTTTACCATGAAAATCCTATTCATAGGGTCGCCATAAATTGGGATTGACTTGAAGACAGTCCATTTCCATTTTCAAACATGATTGCACAGAACTCCCACTGAACTTGAAAAGTATGCAAATGATGCAAAAGTATGCAAATGCTGTGAGCAGGGGGTTGGACTCGATGGCCTGCAAGGCCCCTTCCAACTCTATGATTCTATGATTCTATGATCAAAACCACCCTCCCCTCTCCTCCCTCCTATCCCTTCCCTCTTGCCCCTTCCCTCACCCCTCCCTCCGCCTCCCCAATCCCCTCCCCTTCCTCCTCCCCATGGTCAGTTTTACCTATCTTAAGCATCATCGCATGGAAGTAAATACCACTGAACTCTACAAGCACGCAAATAATCAAACCTGCCCTCCCTTCCCCCTTCCTTTGCCCCCCTCCAATCTGCTCCTTCCCCTTCCCTCTCCCCCTTCCCCATGGTCAGTTTTACCTATCCTAACCATGATTGCATAGGAGTAAATCCCACTGAACTCAATAAGCATGCAAATGATCAGACCTGCCCTGCCCCTCCTTCCCCTCTCCTCTCCCTTCCTCCTCCCTTCCCCTATTCCTTCTTCCTCCTCCCTTGCCCACTCCAGCCCAAATTGTGTTTGCATGTTGACAAATTTATAGGGCAGTACAATATCTCAGAGAGGAGGTCAGCTACTCCCCTGGTGCATTCACTATAGCTGCCCAATTTCCCTGCTTTTTAAAGTTTGATAGAAATATCTGTGGGCTATAGGTATGTTCTTAAACCGCAAGGTTTTTTTGCCTGTTAGTGAATAATCCTCTTTAAGGATTGTCCCTGGTTTGAGGTTTAGGGTGCTCAAGTAGCTACCAGCATCCTTGTGTCTTCATTTTAGCATAATCTGCCTCCCAGTTCTGGAACATCTGGAATTATCTGACCACAGGATCTCTCTTTGCCATTTATCTCTTAGCTTGACCTCTGTTTTGCAATATAAGGGTGATAGCCAACATTAGTAATAGAGCAGACCCATTAAAAGCAACAGACTTAAGTTACTTGTCTGCTAATTTCAATAGGTGTATTCTGAGTATGATTTAGTTGGCCATTACCCTACATTTCTAGTAGGTTATCTCCCCAGATGATCCTCTAAATTGAAATCAGTTATAATTTTCATATCCTTGGCAATAAAACAGTCCTCAAATTGTTGTCCAACAGTTTTTCTGGGTGGTAAAGAGGCTGCTGAAATTTGGCCTGCAGTTAAGAATATCAAAACACCTCGAAGTCTGCTATAAGTTTTGCAAAACACTTTGAGGACAGTTGCTTGAATTTGCTTAGAACTTGATAACTTAATTGGGGCAGGTCTGGGGGAGGTTTCCTGAGTGATGTCTTGTCAGGTTTTGTAGGATTAATATCAGCTGTTGCAGCCTGAGGATGTGGACAAAACACTGGAAGATGCCCAGCTTACTATATGCCCTCTAGACTCCTTGTCCTTTTTGGTATACCAAGTGGTATATCAATACATTATATGAAATATGATTATTTTTATGTTGTATTTTCTAGGCTATCTTGAATTCACTTGGAAAAAAGGTAGGGTGTAAGTTTTTAAAATAAATAAATTTATTTTAATCCCCCCCCCTCGTAAGGTTCTCACATTTATTTTAAAGAATCCTCTGGAGTGTTGCAGCCCTTCCTTAGTTTTGTGTTATCCATGAATTTTATAAGTATCCCAACCATGCCTTTATTAAGTACATAAATGGAAATATGTTTTGAAATTAATATTGTTCTGCTACTCCCTTTAAAAGATAGTAAGGGTGTTCTGTGTTTA
Organism: Rhineura floridana; assembly: GCF_030035675.1. Taxonomy (NCBI): domain Eukaryota; kingdom Metazoa; phylum Chordata; class Lepidosauria; order Squamata; family Rhineuridae; genus Rhineura; species Rhineura floridana. Next base: position 3,082,541 of record NC_084484.1, read on the forward strand.
CATATGAATTCCATGAAAGGCAGACAAGCAAAAAGAACTGCCAAGTGATGTGTTAATCTGTTTTGAAGATGTCAGTTCCTGAACAGAATAGGAAATAATGACCCACTTTTCCACACTGCAAACTAAGAAGTAGGTCATCTAAAATGTAATGAGATGTATCGTATTCTATATGTATGTGTTTGTGTGTTGATAAAATTTGTGGATGCCATTGTTATTTCTTTGTTTTAATATTTCCTTTCCATAATTGCTTAAGGCAGCTCACAATATTGACTAAACCAATTGAAAACAAACAAATGAAACAAAATAAACTCTAAGACAGTAAATATTAAAACAACAGCGCATTAGAAACCAGAGTATATTCCTCCCTCCCTCCCTCTAACTATAAAGGACTACCCACTTTGGAAGTCCTTAAGAGGCACCTAAAGTCAGAAAGAGGAAAAACTAATAAACCTTTTGGAAAAGGTCATTCCCCAGAAGTGGGGAAACCAACAAGAAAGCCCTCCTCCTCGACAGCTTAGCTTCCCCAAAAGAACCCATGCAGTGTAGGAATCTCAGTGCATTTAAGAAATAAGTGGCCTCATATAGAGAGAGGCACTATCTAATATAATTTAGTCTCACCTGTGAAAGGCTTTAAATAAAGGTAAGAACCAGCACCTTAAGCTGGGCGCAGAAGCTCAGGGGCAGCCAGTGTAGTTGGCACAAAACTAGTTGGATATGTTCCCACTTACCGATGCCCACCAACATTCTGCACTAGTTGCAAGTGCCACCTACACCTTCTTCAAGGGCAGCTTCAAAGAGACCTCTTTACAAAGTGTATTAAGTTACACAACTAGCAGGATTGTCTCCCATAGAAACCCACACTATGGCCAAGTTCTAAGCCTCCCCCCCCCCCGTGTGCAGAAACTGTTTCCGTGCACAGACATTGAGTGCCAATGTTTCTTTCTGGCTGCAACTCCATGTGATGTCATTCTGGAAGGCCAATGACCTTTGAGGGGCACAAGAGGCTGCTGCTGGAAGGGGATAACAGAAAAGCCCCCATAAATGAATGGAACACCACCCATAGGACTTTGAATTCTAGAATATATGTGCTAGGGAGCAGAGTGTCATTTGGTATACTATATAATATATAACTACATCATCATAAATTGCAGAACAATTTGCAAGATTAAGTAAAAATAATATATCAATAAAACTACAAGTGCATAAATCAGCACCAAGAACATTTCAAGCATACATAAAGCACCAGAAATAATATGCATGGTCCAGTACCTGATCTTAGAAACCATTTGTGTAAATAAACATGACTTAAGTTGACAGTGAAAGAAAATCACTCAAGGCGCTTGACAAAACTCCAAGAATAAGGAGTTCCACAAGCAGGGTGCTACCTTTTGAATGCCTAACAAACAGGATTACCTCATGGATTGGAATAAAAAAATGGAATGAACTTTAATAGCATGCACTGCAATATCATGCATTTGGGAATTAATAGCAAACATATTTGTTATTGGCTGGAGACTCATCAGCTGAAAACAGATGATTGACTCCATGGTGACTTTGATGTAGATGTAAATAAGACAAATTCAGTGCTTAACTATATTAAGTAGGAATTTCTGTTAGGGATAATACAGCTGTATAAGAAGAGAAGGTTCTGTCTTATCTAGAGCACTTTTTTATTTTTATACCAATGTAGCCATGAGAGGTACCTACATATGACCCCCAAATATGTTTTCCTCAGAGGTGAGATTTTTTTGCACACAGACTATCCCACACTGTACCACATAGGTGTCTAACTTATCCTACACCCAAAAATACACTATCAAACCCAGGCCCGGCTCCAGCAGTGGCCCAGATGGGGCCCAGGAATGCAGAGGGGGCCCTCACTGGCCCCAGCGGAATGGGACCTGCTGCTTGTTGCCGATCCTATCCTACTCCAATGGACAGGAAATGCCCCCCCCGCTTCTCTTTTTATCTGATGCAGGAGAGTGGAGGGGAAATTGACGGGTTAATACCACAGAGTTGAAAAGCTGAGCCCAGAGGGTCTCCCCAACTTGGCAATTGTTTTTTTCAGCGCTGATGTTGGGATCATCTAGGCTAGTTGCCTCCTAATCTCTGTAGTATTGACCCCTTAACTGCCCTCCAGCAGAAGGGCAGAAGGAAAGAGCAGTGGCAGCAGCTCCAAGCCAGGCTGGACCATGAAGGAGCAAAGGAGGAAGAGGAGGCTTCCTGGCATGGCGTGCTCTGTTGCAGGGCAATCAGCAGGGACTCTGTAGCCATGGCAGGAATGCCCACAATGAACTTACAGACAGAGGTTTGGCATTCCCTCTCTCTCTCTCCTGTGTAATTCCTCTGTCACTCCAGTCTTTCTGTTCGGGTTTTAAAAGGGGGAGGCCAAGAGGGGGGAGGAGGGTGGTTTGAGGAGGAAAGCAAGAGGGCAAGGGGCCCCTCATAGCCTTTGCCCATGGGTCCCCAGAAACCTGGAGCCGGCCCTGCTCAGACCAGATTATTCCAAAGAAAGGTCCATTTATTACTCAGAAAACATCACAGATAATTCTGTTTATGTGGGTGTGTGTTTGGAAGGACTCTGTGTGCTGCTGCAGCTGTTGCCATTTGCCCACAGCTTTGCCATGTTCTCTTCTTCTGCTCCAGGTATGTAAAGGGGAGGGCCTGCCTGAGGCAGCACCTCAGCATGCGCCTCGGCATCGCACAAAGTGCAACGCCAAGTGCTCACTTAGCATCGCACTTCGAGTTGTCTTGGAGTCCTGATTCCATCGCCTGCCAAGAAAAATCCAGCGGCAAGTGCTGGAGAGAGAAGGCAAGCCAACGAGCTGTTGTGATTGGAAGCCTGCCCTTCTTTAGGGCGAATATTTGAGATCTGAATGGTTTTTATTCCTCAGTTGAGAGATGAGGGAAATGTCATTGCCTACTATGTTGGAAAAGGTGTTTTCCATACCCCCAAGGTGAGAGCCTGGTGGGCATAGTTTCTGCCCCCTTGAGTGAAAGAGAAGGGGAAGTGTTTGGTATGAATGTTGTACTCAGAATATGTGCGTGCATTATTTGGCTGTATGTAGATTTGAGTGATTGTCATGGTGATATTTACGGTATGTACATGTGAGTATACTGTTTTTAGGATGTGAGGTTGAATTATGTGAGTGCTTGTAGAGTGTGATTTGAGGTAAGTGTCAGTGTATTGGTTTAGAATGTTGACATGTTTAAATATGAATGTGCTGATTTTGTAAGGTGTGTTTGAGTAAACTAAACAATCCCCCCCCCCAACGGTAGTAAGACAAAATTCTGTTGTAATGGGGGCCTGCTGTTTTAATTGTTTTGCTTTTTATTATACCGTGATTAAGAAACCTGATTTGATTAATCTATTAAGTTTAAAAATAAGCTGGTTTTAACATGATTGTTTTTCCTTGAAACGTAAGGAATATTCTGTTTAGTCTATTATGTATATTATGATTTTTTCCTTGTATTTCTTGTACTTAATTTTATACGCAATGTTTATATTATGTTGATACTAAAGAGGATGTTTTGTTCAGTTAACTGTATTTTGATTGTTTTTTTCAGTTGTTTTCAGATGTTCTGACTTGTTGTACACTGCTTAGAGTTTTATTTAAATATAAGCGATATATAAATGGACTAAATAAATAATAAATAATAAGCATAATGCAAAATAACTAATGTGATACAGCAAAAATATAAAATTATGGGTATATTTAAGCTAACATCCTAGCACAGTGGTTCTTAAATCTTTTTTGGGTCATAGACCCCTTTGAGAATATGATGAAAACTATGGACCGCCATAAATAAATACAATTTATTTTATCGCATTGGAAATTTATTTTTTTTGTGCCTGGTTCACGGGACCCCTGAAGACCATCCACCTACCACAGGTTAAGAACCCCTGTCCTATCACATTCTCACTCATAGACTAAATAGGAAATCCTATCCTATAAGGTGAAATACAGTAGGTGAGCATAACACTTTGTTGTGAAAACGTTTAGAAAATAGGGATAAATGTAAAGTTTTACCTAGCTTAGCTCTGCCTAGAGCTTTCTTGTAGTGTTGAAGATGCAATGATTTCAGCTCTTTTAGAAATCAATGGTAGAATTCTAGGCTGCCAGGCATAGAATTCTTACCCAAAGGTCTGGTGCCCAACAATGCACTGAAGATGTTCCTTGAGAGCAATATGTAGGTGTGAAGAATGGTTGGAGCTAAGACAACTAGCTAACCAATGCCAAAACCTGATCTTAAGTAGGATTTTGTGTTTCATAGGTGGGCATGTAAAATGGAGTGGTATAATTTGGTGAAAAGGGCAATGAGGAAGGGTCCTTCCAACATGAAAATTTAGAATTTTCTTCAAGGTGGGCTTCTAGATTATCTTACTGTCTACATTATGTGTTTGATGTTAATTCCTGAGGTTTTAGTAAACAAGGATTGTTCTGCTGACTCTATTGTGTCATAAATTACAGTTCAAATGACATCTCCATCTTATCAGATTAAATATGTTCCCTTGAGGGCAGAAAATTTGACATCTGGGATTTTTCACCCACTCAAATTCTGCACTGCCAATTCTACATTGCAATGCAAGCCTTAATGCAATCCTGCACAGGAAGTCTAGTCTTCAGTTCCATGTCACAAACAAGAGTAAGGGGCTGTTCCCATCATGTAACACTAAAATTGCCTGCTCTTTAGATTCAGTATAAGAACTAAGGAAAAGTGACATGGAGATGCGTGGCCAAACAACAGGGAAGACTGGACAAAGGCAGAAGTACTGACTTTTTCTTGGCATGCCTAGGTAGTCAGATGATAATTCCAGCTTTAATAATAACCCATATTATGCTGTTATCACAAGTTACAAAGAAAGGGGGTGATACATTAGTGCACTGAAAATACAACAGAGTTTTTTTCAGACTTTCTCTATGGCCCCAACACCTTTCTCTGGGCAAGGATACCTATTTTATTATCAAAATGTAACAGTGTGCACAGATATCAGATGGATAGTTGGTACAAGAGACATACTTTTCTTTTACTAGTGTGGAAAATCAATGTGGTATTATTCATAAACCGTTACCAATATATAGCTTGTCAGAAACATTTTGGATCTGTTTAGATTAAAACCTAATAAACAAAACAAAAATATAAAGACAAGAATTATATGAGACTGTTGTGTGGGGAACCTTCGGCCCTCCAGATGTTGCTGAATTAATTACAGCTCCCATCATCCCCGTCCATTGGCTATCCTTGTTGGGGCTGATGGGAGTTGTAGTTCAGCAACATCTGTAAGGACAAAGGTTTCCCACTCCTGTGATACAGCTTAAAATCAGTTAAAATTAACCATAAAACCAGGAAAACATACTTAATATGCCTGCTGAAATAAAAAGCCTTCACCAAGCACTGGAAGTTCAACAGGGAAGGCATCTTCCTGGCTTAGTCAGGAAGGAGTTCCACAGAATTGGACACATATTACTATATGCAATGCTCCTGATGGATACAAACTTTGTGTCTGAGCCATGGGGGACCACTAGCAGCAACTCCCCAAAAGTTCTCAGTGATCATGCGGAGAGGTATCCAGAACCCAAGTCAGGGCCTTGTATATTAATATAAGAACACTGATAGCATCTGGGTAGCCAGTGCAAGTTTTTAAGCACTGGAATTACGGGCTGGTGGTAGTCTGCCCCCACCAAGAGTTTAGCCCCACGTCATTGCAATGATTGATGCATAAAACACTGTGGTCCCATGTGGCTCAGATGCATGCCTTGTTTTCACTAGGCAGGATGTACATGGGTTAAAATGGCAAGAAGCTGGCCCCTCTATCAAGCCATATAAACTGAAATCAATCCCATACAATATGAGAAGACACTGTATTGGGCACCTTGACTGGAGTTGCAACAACTATAGCATCACAGAGGCTACAGATCTGAGACATTTTATCCTCAAAGTGCCATGCAAACAGCATGCCACTTAGTGCTCCAGAGGACCACTTGGTGTAACCAGCCCCTGAACTACCTGAAACAACTCTACTGGACAGCTCTTTGAAGACACAATGGAGGCAGCAAAGTAATCTGCCACCTTCTCCTCTGCCCAGTAGGCAGAATTATGTAACCTAACAAGTGTTTGGCAAGCATCATCATCATAATAATAAATTTTATTTTCCACTAACTATGATATAGTCATCTCCCAGCCTGGCTTCATTACCTTCAGCTCCTCAGAAAACCAAGAAGCAGTGTGGGCTCTGCAGTACCAGAGAGGATCCTCAGAAGCAACCATGTTGACAGCAAAACTAGGACTTGATCCACTAGAAAATCCCCAAGAGCATTCAGGAATCTACTGGGTTCTATTTGTTTCTGGGAGCAGATGGTCCGAGTTGGTCCTCCACCAATGCAGGGTCAGGTTTTGCCAAAAGTTCAAACTTCACCAGGAAGAGGTTTGACCATGACACCATCCCCAGGGCTTTTTGTGTGTGACAGAACTCACTGGCAGATGCAGACCAGATAGTCCATTTTCAGTTAATTCCTTGGATATCTCTAATTATTCCACCAAAAGCTAATCGAATAGAGTTGTGCCCTTGCCTTCATCCCAGGCCCAAAGTGCCAATCTCAAAGGGATGTACCCTTTTGCTGTCAGCCCACCAACCTGCTGCAGCTAATCTTATAAACTTCTTGGGCTTCCCACAACCACCCATACAGCTCTTGGAGCCGCATTCTCTAGGCTACAGCTGTTAACAGTTAATGACTCAGCAGCAAAGAGCAGAGAAAAAGATCCTTCAGTTCTGCAAGCAGCTACAGCTACAGATGGAGAATATGAATTCATTAAGTACTCATTAAGTCCCTTATATGATGGGCCAAGGAGAAGATTCTCAGAAATTCTCTCATTTAATTTACCAACCTGTTCTGCTAGTAGTCTTTGATTATACAGCCACAAGAGCGGCTGTATACTGTATGTATACTATAGCCAGCATGGATTTTTCACATTCTGCAATGTTAAATTGAAAATACCCCCATGCCATTCTGATGCTTCCCATAAGCTTATTTCCAAACAAAACTTTACAAAACTTATAGTCCTGAACTCAGAAACGCTTACTTCACCACACTTAATATTAAAGTCAGTGATAAGTCCGGCCATGCTCAGTAAGAACTGTCAGTGTTCTAAAAGCCAGACTCACAGCTGCTTGGCTTGGCTAATCAGGGAGCCACTTCCAGACCAGACCTTTATTTCACATTAGACAGTCATGGCTTCCCCCAAAGAATCCTGGGAAGTGTAGTTTGCGAAGGGTGCTGAAAGGAGACTCCTATTCCCCTGATAGAGATCCAGTGGCCAGCATGGTTTAACAGTCAGCAGCTCTGATTGAAGCTCTGTGAGGGGAACAGGGTGTCTCCCAGCAACTCTCAGCACCCTTCACATCTGGATTAAAATTAATGGGGCAGGGAATGAAAAGAACATGGTGGTTGGAGTCTACTACCAACCACCCAATCAAGGAGACGATGAAGATGAAACATTAATGAACAAGATGATGCAAATTGCCAATGTTTCAAGGAGGCATGATGTAGTGGTAATAGAGGACTCCAATTATCCCGATATCTGTTGGGATACAAAATCTGCCAAATACGGCCCCTCCAAGAAATTCCTGACTTGTGTTGGAGATAACTTTCTCCTACACAAAGTGGAAGAAGCAACTATAGGATCAGCTATCCTCGATTCTAATGAACAGACATGACTTGGTGGATGAAGTGGCAGTTACGGGAACTCTGGGGGAAAGTGACAACGCTATATTAGAGTCTTTGATTTTAAAGGAAGCAAAAGCTGTGGGTAGCCATACATGTACCCAGTGCACAAAGATAAGAGTCACATACATTTCTCCATCCACTTTTGCTTCTGGCTCTACCCACTTTTGTCTCTGGCCCCACCCATCACTGGCATGTAACAGCCACCCTGGGTCCTGAGCTGCCTGAGGGAAGGGTGGTCCTCTCTCATTTAGAGTCTTCCCCCCATTCATTCCACCCTTTCTCTTTAAACAGCTCACTGCCACAAGATAGGGGGAATTTAACTATAAGTCTACCCTGTGATGCCCTTCCCTGGCTCTCCCTGTCAGGTTCCTACCTGCTCGTGGCTACTGCCTGTCACTAGGCACCACCAGGGACTCCACCAGTCCGGACTGTCCTTTTTTATGGTTTCTCTCTCCGCTCTAGCATAGACCTCACCAGATCCCCCTGCTAGGCAGCACCACCAGTCACGTCCTATAACCAGTATCCCCAGAGACTCTGCCTGAGTTTCTCTCAATCAGGTTACCTCTGTGACTGCGTGCTTAAGCTGTCCCAATCCCTTTGATCTATACAGAATGCATATAATTCTGGTTTGCTCTGGATACTTGTGGTGTTATATTCTTCACTTCACCGCTGCCACCATTTGTCACTGTTACCCTTCAGCCTTGGTATTTACCCTACCCTCCCTTCTGGTCTGTGAAACCCCAGCCAAGGATCAGGCCTTTGGTAAACCAAAAGTATTTATTAAATAACAGAGATAACAAGATTACTTTATAAAGGCACATAAGCATATGGTTTCATCTATTACTATGATACTTGTCTTAGTATTAATCCGAACTCCACACTCTCCTCACATCCACCAACTCTCCACACAATCTCCTCTCAAAAACCCACCAAAACAACCCACTCACGTCCACACAGCTTCCCGTCATCCTTCCATTTATACTCTCCCCCATCCAAACACTCAGCCAATCATCCAGCATTCTACTGCTCATTTACTCCCCCCTCCTCTTTCATTCCACTTACCATGTATCTTCTATCCAAACAGCACTTACCATATATACATTAATACAGGAACATCACATACCCCTTATCAGTCAACCTAATAATAATAACACATTCCTTGGTCTTTCTGAAGCCTCTAAGAGTAGCAGTGGCTTCTGGACATGGGGGTGTTAAAATAAGAAGAGGCCATACTAGGTTTATGACAAAAGATCTGATGTTTACTAGAAAAAATATGGAGTTTATGAGAAAGATATACAATGAAAAAGTTACAAAATAACCAGTATATTCCCTTTGGAGTAAAAAAAAGCAGGGCTGTGGAGTCGGTATGCCAAACCTTCGACTCTGACTCCTCTATTTTTCTACTGTCCGACTCCGACTCTGACTCCAACTCCACCCAAAATTGCTTCCAACTCCACAGCCCTGGAAAGGGCTGTAAATGTCTTTTTAAATTGGAAGCTCACATAGGAAAATTTTTATCGCTGCCTGAATATGCGCTGATCTTGGCATCACAGCATTTGTCTTCATCTGGGTCCTGTGTCATACACTGACACACAACATGTTTTCCATCTTGAGTTATGGTGAAATGCTCAAATACAGCTGACTTCATGGGAAGCTTCTTTGACATTTTGAATTTATATTTTTAAAAAATTGTCAATCAAAATTTATTTTGAAGCCGGAGTTGGAGTCGGTACATTTCAACCGACTCCAACTCTGACTCCACCCAAAATTGCTTCCAACTTCGACTCCGACTCCACAGCCCTGAAAAACAGACAAACCAAACTGAGTGTAAAATGCAGTCCTCTATCCCTGAGCCTATTACATACCCTACAGGAGAATCCTCTCTCCTTTCCTTGTTCTTACTATGCTGAGATCCGCCTTGATCTAAAGTGCCTCCAGACTGTCCACCTGTAGACATATCACTGTTTTCCTTGTCCCTTGCCAGTCACAGGCTGCACCCAGCATGATTCAGTGAACAGTATTGGTGCCCCGGTTATAGGCAACAGGAAGTAGTAGTGCATTTAATTTTCCTGCCCTCAGATAAGAGACATGTTGTCTCTCAAGTATCCAATGGATATTGCCTGCCTTCTCAGTTGTGCCTCAGGGTTAACCCTAAAATTCCCAAAATGGAAAAGTTATGGACTGCCTTCAAGTCGATATAAAAGTCCATATAAAAGCATAGTCTATAAAAACTATCTAGGACAATGAAGGCCCGTTCTTTCACAGGCTATACAAGATTCCCCATTCTTGCTTTAAAAGCTCAGTGTCCAGATAAAACATGGCTTTTCTTAGTCTAGACTCGTGTAATTTGTCAATCAGAATTTTTCAACACTACATAGGTGAGAACAGGGCCGGCAAAATACCTGTCGAGCCTCCTCTCTCTCTCGACGAGCAGGGAGGGGGAAGGCATGAATTGCAGGCGCCTCCACGGCCAGAAGGCATGGAAGGTCCAGCTGTTGTTGTGTCTTTTCCAGCCTTGGAGGAAGGGAGTGTGTTAGATGCTCCGCCAATTCCCACAGGTGAACCCTCCCCCTTTCAGGATAGTGCTCAGCCTCCAAATGCCCTCTCGGAGCCATTAGGGGAGGATTCCGAAAGAGCAGTAACTCCCCCTTTGTCCACCCGTAACTTAGAGATGTCTGATGCTTCCCAGCCTTCTACTTCCCTGTCTGTTGATAAGGACCCTGTTTTGTCAGACGAGCCCTTGGAAGTTCGCCCCCCTTTACCTCGCTCTCGACGGCAGGAAAAGCGTACTGGTCAGAGGGCGGGGGTACGAAAGAGTGAGTGATTGTGCTCCAAAACTTCCCCTATATAAGTCTGCTGAGTTTGGAGGGGGGTGTTGCGTCAACTCTCTTTTACGTTGCAGAGCATGTCTAAAGTGTTGTTAGGGAATTATAGTGAGTTATTGTAGGAACTCTATGAAGCGCACTGCTTTTGATGTATCCATTACTCTAATAAAACAAGATTTACTTGCACCAACTTCTCAGCCTCTTGGGAACGATTCTGGATGGGACAATACCGATTGGACCGATTGAGCCCAATCAGACCCTGCGCTTAGCGGGGGGGGCTAAGCTCATGGGGGAATTGCACCTTAAAGACTTAGCGGGGGCCAGGGCCAGCTCCAGGCATGCTGGGGCCCTTGGACACCAGCCTGCCCCGGGCCCCAGCACTTCCCTTCTGCGATTTGCGGCAGGACTGGTACTGCAGATCGCAGGGCGGGAGATCCCAAGCCGCCCACCATTCCCCCACTCTATTTACCATTCTCTGTGCTGTTTTCTCAGCTGCGCACACTGCATGCGCAGGTTTGCCATCAATCAAGATGGCGGCCGAGGTTTCCCTAAGGGGCTGAAGCCTCTGCCGCCATCTTGGTTGATGGCAAACCTGCGCACACAGTGCACGCAGACTCAAAAAACAGCAGAGAGAAAGGTAGGTGAAGCGGGGAATGGTGGGCTGTGTGACGTCCTCCCCCGGCACCACCTGTGAAGCTCTCACTTGTGGCTACCAGTAGACAGGAACGTCAGGTTTTCTTCTTACCCTTTACAGCTCTAGCACTGATCTCACTAGATCCCACTGCTAGGCAGCACCACCAGTCACTTTCTGTAACCAAAACTCCCAGAGACTTTGCCTCAGTCTCTCTATAGCTTGTTACTTTGTGACTGTGTGCCTATGCTGTTCCCAACCCCCTTGTATCTTTATATTTAAAGCATACAACTCTGGGTTGCTCTGGATACGTGACTTGTTACAATCTCTCCCTTCACCGCTGCCACCATTAGATACAGTTTCTGTTCAGCCTTGGTAATTACCTTGCCCTCCCTTCTGGTCTGTATATTCCCCCAGCCAAGGACCAGGCCTTTGGTAAACCAAATAAGTATTTATTAAATATCAGAAATAACAAGATTACTTAAGGAACGTTTCACAAGCGTATGGTTTCATCTATATTCTGTTAGGTACTTGACTTTTTACTAATTGCCTCAGAACTCTGACTCACTCTCAAACACCACCTCTCAATTCACCACTAAACACCACGTCAACCTCCCTCTCAACCTTCTAAACACCCTCCAGATTCAACTGTCATTCTTCCATTTATTCTCTCAGCCATTCAAACGCTCAGCCAATCATCCAGCATTCTACTGCTCATGTACTCCCCCCTCCTCTTTCACTCTACTTACCATATATCTTCTATATAAACAGCACTTACCATATTTACGATATTAGCAAGAACATCACATTTCCCCCCCTTAAAATAACAGCAAAGTATTATTCCTACTCTAGGATTCATACGTTGTGTTAATAAAAAACAAGTCTCTTAGGGGAAAATGTCTTTTCGAACCCACATCTGGGTCACATCACTGCCATCCCGGCCATCTGTCTTGAAAGTCCATCGGCTAATACATTGTCCTTGCCTTTTATGAACTTAAAGTCCACCTGGTATTCTTGTAAAGCCCAGGACCACCTCAGCAGCATGGTGTTATTATTTCTCATGGTCTCTAACCATAGCAATGCTCGATGATCCGTTGTCACTGTAAATCTTCATCCCCACACATATGGGCACAACTTGCTCAGTCCCCACACAACCGCTAGGCACTCCTTTTGGACCGACGAATAATTCTCCCGCGATGTCAGCTTGCGACTAAGATACGCCACTGGATGTCTGGTGCCTCCCCTCTCTTGCAGCAAGACGACTCCTAGCACTAGGTCCAATGCATCCGTGGCCACGATAAATGGTTGCTTGAAATCTGGTGCTATCAATACAGGCCCTTGGCACAAGGCTTGCTTTAGAAGGTCAAAAGCCTTTTGACATTCATCCGTCCACACCACACACTCAGGACACTTTTTTCTTGTTAGCTCATGCAAAGGGGTTGCTATTTCCCCAAAATCTTTTATAAATCTACGGTAGAAACCAGCGACACCTAAAAATGCTCTCCCTTGTTTCCTGATTTCCTCAAGCACTCTTTCATTCTGACTCACTCGTTTGTGTAATAAGAAAGAAATAATTGGGCTTGACTCCTTTAAACTATTGGGATGCTTGGGTAAGGTACATGTTATGTCTGCACCATGAGGCTTTTTAACCACATGATCTAGAGTCATTAGGATTTTTACTTCTGTAGACAGACTAGTGAAGAAATCCTTCAAGAACCCCAGAGTATCCTGATCAATATTGAGACGAAGTGGCACTAATGACACTCGTAAACAACACTCTTGTGATCTGCCCAACTCAGGACACACCTGCAATGCTTTGACTGTCAACATATTAGAATGTGCCTTTCTAAACATTTCTTTACTACAGTAAAGGTATAGAACTTTATTCATCTGAGATGTATCCAAACGATCTCTGTTCTCAAGATCTTGAACCACAACCACTTGACAAGAAACTGGTTGCTTTAACAAGTTGACCTCACATTCTGGTTCGCCAGATGGATATACTTCAGGCTTGAATCTCACCCTGCTTAATTGTATTTCCATCAAGAAATCTGGGTTCCTTCCTCTTCCCCCACAGGATGTATTACACCCATGCCTTGTGGATGTATGAGAAGGAAAACTCTGAAGACTAATGTAGTTTTTAACCAAAGATGTAGGTGGTGCATTTCCAAAGTCCTTCTCCCCATAAAGATACCAAATGGGTGAGGTTTCTTTCACAGCATAGCACACCAATGGAATAGGAAATCTCAGTGGAGCTTTTGTTTTTACCCCACTTTTCCCCACTTTATGACATACCATACTTGATGAACAATATTGTTTGACATCTTCAGAAATGTTTGGCCAATAATAGTGTTCAGGCAATCTTTTCTTGGTCTTCTTTATTCCAAGATGCCCTAAACATGGGACATCATGGGCTACCTCTAGCAATCTGGCTCTGTATTTGCTAGGTACCACCAATTGTTTCACTGGTTCACATTCATTCTCTCTCTCAGCAGGCATCCACAGTCTGTACAGCACACCATTCTCCCACACAGTTTGATCCCTCAGAGTCTCTGTAAAGGGGATTCTGTTTTGGAGGGCTTTTCCCTTCATTATATTCAAACTGCTATCATTTTTCAGCTCCTCCCTGAACCTTTGTGTCTCTGTGTCAGAGACCATTCAAAACAGTGTATCTCTCTCCGCAGCCTGCTAGGGGTTGCTATGGCGACCTCAGGCTCGAAAACAGGTTCCACTCTGTTTTCTTCAGCCTCTGTTAAAATGGTTTCTGTTGCTTTGCCAAGTTGTTGTCTGGTCACCACATATATTTTTCCTTGTGCCCCCATCTCTTCCCAGTATCACTGGTTCTTGTTGTTGGTCATTAATACCTACTTTACATATTTCCTCCTTTCCTCTCCACTTTAATTTTATCAGGGCCATGGGTATGCTTTCTGGTTCACCCCTCACTCCTTGGATTGTCACCGTTTCCTGAGGTAATATTTCCTCAGATTTTATCAAATCTGGCCTCAGTCTGAGCGGCACCAGTATCAAGCAATGCCCAATAATTTGCCCCTTGCGCACTCACTTCTTCCCTCAGACTCAAATCAAAATCTTTTACATTTGTCCAGTTTATCTGGCAGAACTGAACCTTCTTCGTTTCTAACTCCCTGGGTTCTGTTTTCACTGCCCTTCCCTGAGCAGGATTACCAATGGGGTTGGCAACCTCACATTGAAAACGTAGGTGTCCCGGTCTACCACATTTATAACATAATTTCTCCTCCATTTTGGGGTACACAGATCCACTCTGGGGTGTCCTATGCCCTTCAGACTTTATTGGAGGACTTGCTCGCTGTGGTACCACATCCTTTCTGCCACCATTATATGGTCTGGGTTTAAACTTTCTCGATGTTTTGCTCACCCAGCCAGTTCTATTGGAGGCAAAGTGATCTGCCAACTCTGCTGCCTCTTGAACAGATTGAGGGGAACGGTCTTTGACAAGGAGCCTTATTTCTGGTGGCAACTGATGGTATAGTTGGTCCAGTATCATGAGGCTTTTCACCTCTTCCACTGATTGAGCTTTGGCACTTCCCATCCACTTTCCAAATATGTCCACCAGTTTTGCTCCCAGTTCAACAAAAGACCTTCCTGCTTGGATCTGGCAGTTTCGAAATAACTTCCTGAAATAGTCAGGTCCCAGTCTGAATCTTTTGTACACTGCCTCTTTAAACTCAGCATATGTGACGGGCCTGTCTGAGGGGAAATATTGGTATACCTCTGCCAATCCCCCTTTGATCAAATTTGATAAATATTGTCATATATTTATCCTCCGGTAGCCCCCACAACTGAGCTGCCTTTTCGAAGGTGTTGAGGTAAATTTGAGGATCTTGTCCAGGCTCATACACCGCAAAATCTTTTGGTGTAACCTTTATCTTTGTTTCATTTCTGTCTTTTCTTTTTTCATCTGACTGAAACTTCTCTCTTTCAAATTTTAACTTTTCCACCTGTATCTCAGCATCCAATGCTCGTTGCTTCTCCCTCTCCTCAAACTCCATTCTCATTCTCTCAATTTCCAACTCCCACTGCTTTTCTTTCTCATCAGCCTCCATCTTAAATCTTTCAGCCTCCATTCTCACATTCACTATTGCAATCTCTCTATCCTTATCTTTTTCCTCACATTCCCATCTTAACTTCTCTCTTAAATATTCTATATAAGCGGGATTGCTCGAGTACCCTTCTGGGGTCTCTTCTCTGACAGGTTGTTTTTGTTAGACAGATGCAAATGCTATCAATGCTACTTGCAATTCATCTACCCCTTTACCCTCGTGAGGTAAATTGAATGTTATGCACTTCTCCACCAGCTCCTCTCTTTTCATCTTTATATATTCAGCCATGTTTTTAGGAGTTCACTCACTCTTTGCCACAATCTCTTTGCCAGTCACTCTCACAAGTAATCTTTGTTATTTCTTTTAGCCACACCACTTTTAGGGACTCTCTGTTGTTCGTATCCCACCACTACAGCCACCACTTGTGACGTCCTCCCCCGGCACCACCTGTGAAGCTCTCACTTGTGGCTACCAGTAGACAGGAACGTCAGGTTTTCTTCTTACCCTTTACAGCTCTAGCACTGATCTCACTAGATCCCACTGCTAGGCAGCACCACCAGTCACTTTCTGTAACCAAAACTCCCAGAGACTTTGCCTCAGTCTCTCTATAGCTTGTTACTTTGTGACTGTGTGCCTATGCTGTTCCCAACCCCCTTGTATCTTTATATTTAAAGCATACAACTCTGGGTTGCTCTGGATACGTGACTTGTTACAATCTCTCCCTTCACCGCTGCCACCATTAGATACAGTTTCTGTTCAGCCTTGGTAATTACCTTGCCCTCCCTTCTGGTCTGTATATTCCCCCAGCCAAGGACCAGGCCTTTGGTAAACCAAATAAGTATTTATTAAATATCAGAAATAACAAGATTACTTAAGGAACGTTTCACAAGCGTATGGTTTCATCTATATTCTGTTAGGTACTTGACTTTTTACTAATTGCCTCAGAACTCTGACTCACTCTCAAACACCACCTCTCAATTCACCACTAAACACCACGTCAACCTCCCTCTCAACCTTCTAAACACCCTCCAGATTCAACTGTCATTCTTCCATTTATTCTCTCAGCCATTCAAACGCTCAGCCAATCATCCAGCATTCTACTGCTCATGTACTCCCCCCTCCTCTTTCACTCTACTTACCATATATCTTCTATATAAACAGCACTTACCATATTTACGATATTAGCAAGAACATCACATTTCCCCCCCTTAAAATAACAGCAAAGTATTATTCCTACTCTAGGATTCATACGTTGTGTTAATAAAAAACAAGTCTCTTAGGGGAAAATGTCTTTTCGAACCCACATCTGGGTCACATCACTGCCATCCCGGCCATCTGTCTTGAAAGTCCATCGGCTAATACATTGTCCTTGCCTTTTATGAACTTAAAGTCCACCTGGTATTCTTGTAAAGCCCAGGACCACCTCAGCAGCATGGTGTTATTATTTCTCATGGTCTCTAACCATAGCAATGCTCGATGATCCGTTGTCACTGTAAATCTTCATCCCCACACATATGGGCACAACTTGCTCAGTCCCCACACAACCGCTAGGCACTCCTATTGGACCGACGAATAATTCTCCCGCGATGTCAGCTTGCGACTAAGATACGCCACTGGATGTCTGGTGCCTCCCCTCTCTTGCAGCAAGACGACTCCTAGCACTAGGTCCAATGCATCCGTGGCCACGATAAATGGTTGCTTGAAATCTGGTGCTATCAATACAGGCCCTTGGCACAAGGCTTGCTTTAGAAGGTCAAAAGCCTTTTGACATTCATCCGTCCACACCACACACTCAGGGTTGCTCTGGATACGTGACTTGTTACAATCTCTCCCTTCACCGCTGCCACCATTAGATACAGTTTCTGTTCAGCCTTGGTAATTATCTTGCCCTCCCTTCTGGTCTGTATATTCCCCCAGCCAAGGACCAGGCCTTTGGTAAACCAAATAAGATTACTTAAGGAATGTTTCACAAGCGTATGGTTTCATCTATATTCTGTTAGGTACTTGACTTTTTACTAATTGCCTCAGAACTCCGACTCACTCTCAAACACCACCTCTCAATTCACCACTAAACACCACCTCAACCTCCCTCTCAACCTTCTAAACACCCACCAGATTCAACTGTCATTCTTCCATTTATACTCCCAGCCATTCAAATGCTCAGCCAATCATCCAGCATTCTACTGCTCATGTACTCCCCCCTCCTCTTTCACTCTACTTACCATATATCTTCCATATAAACAGCACTTACCATATTTACAATATTAGCAAGAACATCACAGGCTGCTCTGAAGCTCCTGCCCTGCTATCTGCAGATTGCAGAAGGGGAGCGCAAGGGCCCCGCAGATTCCCAATCAGGCCCCACGTTTGCAAACACTGGCCCTGGGTGAGAAGTGAATTATCCAGGGTTGCTGCATCCTTAGGCAAATGCCAGGTGACAGTGCCTCGTCTACTTCAGGGGCACTGAGGTCAGTTTTCCCAGGGAGCTCTCAAACCTGGAGCCAGCCTTAGAATCAGCCTCTGATGTTATCAATGTACAACAAATGGACACATCGCTTTCTAGATTGCAAAACATCAGAATATGCCCAGAACATCACAATAGGAGGAAAGCAAATAACTTTAAGTATAAAGTATGTTTAATACATGATGCAGTAAGTTCAAACAAAGATGTTCTGTGCTGGTAACCATGGAAGAATATATCATAACTGCAAATATTTCTGCTAAAAGTCTCGAAGTGCCCTCTGATTGGCTTTCTTGGCCTTTTGCTCCTCCCTCTTCCCTGATTTCCTTCAAGCTGCATCCTATTAGAATCAATGGGAGAAGTCCCATGAATTTTTAATAAAGGTAGCTTATAGTCAATATTAACAGGAAAATTCTATATATAACAACAACACCTTTGCAGTAGAGTGTTCCAAGGGCACCTTTTCCATCAGTGATGCCTTGTACTCCTTTCCACATAGTATGCAGTAGTTAAGATATATACAGTATGCCATTGTTTTCCTAAACTACATCTGCAGTTATTCCAAACAATGTTTTTCTTATAGGCATTTTCATATTTCATTTCCCAGCTCAGACATGTGCAAACGGGTGTATTAATTTAGAGGGAGTGCTTTCAGTAAATACTTGAAAGAGCCAGAAATAAAATTTACAAAACATGCTTCTCATACAAAACTCTTAAATGAGAAAGGTTGTGTGTTGGAAGCAGTTCATCCTTAGCTTAGGGGCATGAAAGCAAGAACACAGAAAAGTTCAGTCCCCAGAAACCTTGAACTGATGGCAATAATGCAGGTCCTCTAAAATCTTACTTTGTCTACTCTGCAGCACAATTCTAATAGTTTTTTTTAGTTAAAAAAAACATAACTGCTGTACAACTAACCTCATAAAACAGTGAGAGCATTTCAAACAAGGACAAGATGCATTCGGCTAGTCTAGTCTAAAGGTTGCAATCAACAGTGGAGCAAAGGGACTATCTTCTGGCATAAATAGCAGGACTCCCGCTTTCCTCTGTTGCAGAACTGCTCAGCTGCAAGCAAAAGGCTCTTCACTTATCAGTGCTGCAGAGGAAACACCAGTAAGTGTGAAATATTTGTATGTAATATGAGTTTTAATAATGTCAAATTCTCCAAGTACAAAAGTTTGAAAGATAATATTAAAAGTTACTGTTTAAAACAATAATCTAATAGTTTGGTGCAGGATTGTTTGCACTGATATTATTTTGATGCTTTGTAAAATGTATTTCCTCTTAATTCCTGCAATACAAAATATGGCAGCTAGATAATGAATTAAATTTTCAATGTCCAAACACTGACATTCAGTGTTGCGCCATGAAGTAGATTTTAAACTCAGATTTTAAACAAAGAATGTCTCAGGGCAAAGTAACATGCACTTCAATATTTTAAAGTGTATATACCATCTGCATTGAAACATTTGCTAACGTAATTAAGCTGAGATATGATTCCAATAAAACTGAAGAAGCAAAATCGGAAATGGACATTGAAAAGCACAGTATTAGAAATATGTTTTATTTTCCAATCAGAGATATTTATTTGAAGTATTGTTCCAATTTTAAATTATTTGCTGTACTGAAACACACACTAAAGTCTTGTATTCTTAAAAGCAGCAAGGTTTCTTGGCAGTGTACTTTGTGCTCAGAATTTAACTGCATTAAGCATTCATTTGTTTTAACTTAGACTAATGTGGCTGGTTTTCCGCATGGATAAGGAAATGGAAAACTTGAAAGCTGTCTCCGGCTCCTACAGAATGATCACACTGCTTCTAACTTTTCTGAGCTCTGTTACTTGTTTGCCTCTTGATGAAGAATCAGTTTGCACAGCAGAAGAACTTGCAAGCTACAGCATTGTTTTCACAGGGAAATGGAGCCAGACAGCTTTCCCTAAGCAGTACCCGCTGTACAGGCCTCCAGCACAATGGTCTTCTCTTCTGGGTAAGTGAAGTTTATGCCCCTTAAAGGCAAGTTAATTCTTTAAAAGCTTACCATCTTTCCCAAATTCTTTGTAATTAAGTTACAACTGAATTCATGCAACTGAGAGATAAATCATGCAGTTACCAGCACAGAATTATGGGGTTGTTTTTTCAGCCAGCTTCTGTTTTCAGTTTTACTATGGCTACAGTAAACAGCATACCTTACATTTTTAAACACATACTGTCCCACTTTAGAAAGAGAGAGAAAAAGGACGTATTATTAAGTAAATCCAAACCAGACATTCACGTACTGCAATCCCTTCCCTTCAACAGGCGTTGCCCATAATTCTGACTACAGCATGTGGAAAATGAATGAGTATGCTAGCAATGGCATGCGTGAGTTTGCTGAAAGTGGTGAACCATGGGCATTAATGAAGGAAATAGAAGCAGCTGGAGAAGAAATTCAAAGCATTCATGGAATATTCTCTGCTCCTGCCATTTCCAGTGGCATGGGGCAAACCTCCACAGACATAGAAGTACATTCAAGGCACCCACTGGTAAGTAGGAAAATGCTCATTGGCTTCTTATTTGTAAGAGCAAGTGCAATGGCAAAGGATAAGGGCTGTCACCTGATTAAAGAAGTATTAGTCAATTACTAAAAATGAGTGTGTTATTCAGTCAATTAAATTTGCATACGATCAAAGCAATAGCTATCAAGAGCTAAGCATCCTTGAATTTTAGGTGGAATATATATATGTCATACAGCAGGCACATTTTTGGAGAGGGTTTGAGTACAGCTGGAATGCCTCTTTTAACATGGTGCTTGCCACTTGCAGGTTTTTTTATAAGTACTGTAGTTAAATTAAAAATAATTACTTTTTTTTTAATGTGCTGCCAAAATAATTTTAGTCAATTTAATTGATCCACCCAATTGCTTAGTCAATTAAAGGTTGTAGCTCTTGGAAGAATGGGTGGAATCCAACTTTATGCAAGTAGATCTCCTCTTGTGCAATGGAACTTGACCTTCTCCTCATCCCTGCAGCCCCCTGCAACTCTCTGGAAATGATTTTGAGGATGCACAGGGGGCTACAGATAAGAGAAGAAAAAGGTGAAGTCCCGTTGGATGAGAGGAAGTCAATTACACTTGTGGATAGGCAGATTTGTAAACAACCCAATATATGCATGACTGCAACCAAATACTATTTTTTATAGTATAGAACCCACCAGAGTTTAATATATTTCACTCAGAGGCTTTCAAGTTTGATTTGAACTTCTTGGGAAAAGAGCATATACATATTGTGATACAAAAATAAATGAAATAAACTAGATTATTTTCAGTCAAAAAATTACAATATTGCAGCTACGCCGGTTTAGTTAAATCAATATTTGTGGTGCTATAATCTAATTGGGGAGAGCTGTGCTTAATTAAGTTTTTGAAATTACTTTTTTTTAACTGCTAGGTGTCCATTGCAATACGAATTGTGCCCAGCCCTGACTGGTTTGTGGGCATTGACAGTTTAAATCTGTGTGAAAAAGATCACTGGAAACAGCAAGTATCTTTAGAGCTCTTTCCGTATGATGCTGGAACTGACAGTGGTTTCACATTTTCCTCCCCCAATTTTGCCACTATCCCACAGGATACTGTCACAGAGGTAAATTTCTGTAGTTTGTTGACTGGTCAAAAACTCCATCTCATTCAACATTAATATCATAATTACTTTCTGTTGCAGACATAATTGTGATTAATTCAGAGTATTATATCTTAGTGAGTTAAGACCCATTCTTACCTGTACCAAAGGGTACATGTTCCAATCTTTAAGCAAACTGACATGTGTTATAATTTATTAGTGGTGACACAATTATTATACATTTCAGTTGAAGTGTGCTCTATTGCAGTTTTGTTGTGGGGATTTCCCATCAAAAACATCTGATGAGTCCAAATCAAAACCATTGTTTGATTGAGTCTACTGAAGTGGAAGCTAATGGAGAAATTAAATTTGCTGGCAACATTTGACCCAGGGTGGAATAAGCTGGTTGGGAAAACTGGTACAGTTCCCAAAATATAGGTCCCCTTCCTTGAAAAATGAACATCTGACATAAAGCACCACCAAAAAAAAGTCTTGTGGTGTCTTAAAGACTAACACATTTATTATAGCGTAAGCTTTCAGGAAGTACCAAAAAAATCCCCTGAACATAGGCATACCGCAAAAAAAGAAAAAGAGAAAGAAAAAGAATTTGCCAACTCTGATAAACAAAACAAAAATAGTTTGAGCATGAACTCTTAACTTAGCATCGGTTTTGCTCACTTTCTGCCTTCGGCCAGTCACTAACTTTCAGCCTAACCTACCGCACATGGCTATTGTGAAGATACAGAAAGAGGAATAAAATGATGCAAAAGTGGAGATAGGTCACAGTTCAAGTCGTATTTATGCCAGGCTGGGGGGAGTTACATATGGTGGATCCCCGGCTGAGCTGGCAGGGTCCCAGCTCTGCTGGGCTTCACCTGCAGAAGTCCCTCATCCCGACGCAGCCATGGTGGAGCTGGGAGCTTGCCAGCTAAGGCCCCAAAAAGGGGAGTTTCAGGGGCATGTCGGAGGAGGGGCCGGGGAGGACTTAGGCAACATCCAACTCATGTTCAAACACCCCTGCAGGTCCTGATTCGGGCCAAAGTTATGCCAGGAAACAGGTTGGCCTAAGAAAATCATTACAATGGAAGTCTGTGGAGAGGGCTTACTCCCTGGTAAGGGTAATTGTGAGAGCCGGCTTTTACTTTCTGGTCCTCGCACGCAGCTCCTGGCTGAATCCACATTCAGCCAGCCCTACAGCTCCCAGATGTGAAATGCATGCTACGGACCTTTCTGCCAGCTCCCCTTCTGCCAGCTTCCCATGAGTTGCATTGCTCTGCCTGTGCATGTATCATAGAATCAAATTTTGGTTCCTTTAACTAGAGTGTTGCATCTTTCTACTGTAAAGGGTTATATTTTTACACACACACTGCTCCCCCCCCTGCAAATTAGTACAGCCCCAAGGCTTCAACCAATCTTCATCTGGCCTGATGATTGCATGTTTTAGACCCATACGTCCCAGTAAAAAAAAACAACTGCTCCCACTTCCCAATATTCTGCATTAGAAATAATTGTGCCTGGGTGCTTCCTGCTCTGGCTTTGTCACGGGAGGCCCAGGTAGTGTCAGTGGCTAGAAGTGCCTTTTGTCAGCTGCACCTGATAAGACAACTATGACTGCTCCTGGAGTAAGAGAGCTTGGCCACAGTCATCCTGGCATTGGTCACTTCAAGGCAGGACTACTGCATTGCACTCTATGTGAGGCTTCCCTTGCACTGGACACAGAAACTTCAATTAGTGCAGAATGCTGCAGCCAGATTGCGGACAGGAGTGAGACTCTGTCAACATATAATCCCTCTCCTCATAGATCTGTCCTTGTTTCCAGTTTGTTACCTAGCCATGTTCAAAGTGTTACTGCTAGTATATAAAGCCATTAACAGACTGGGACCAGTTTACTTCCAGGATTGCCTTATTCCATATGTACCCACTCGAGCGCTTTGATCTGCAGAACTGGCCCTGTTACAGGTGCCACATAATACTCATTCTGCACTTGTAAGAAATTGTCCCTGTAGTGTTGCAGCACCTACTCTTTGCAACTCCCTACATATTGACATCAGGCAGGTGCCTCCACTGTATTCCTTTTGGCACCTACTTAAAACTTTTTAGTTTAGGCAAGCCTATCCAGACACATAGATGTTATGTTCTTATCTTTTTAGTCTGTTGCTATTTTAATTATTTACAAATATCTTAATTATTTGTTTTTAGCTGTTAATTGATCATTTTAATGTTTTTTGTAAATCGCTTAGAGGTTTTGTACAAACAGTATATACATTTTGTTAAATAAATAAATAAAATAAATAATAAAAGGCATCCCAGATGAAAAAAAATTAAATCCTGTATTTAACAATGAGTTTCATTGGACATTCTAGTCCAGTCATATTCTCTCTCTCTCTCTCTCTCTCTCTCTCTCTCTCTCTCTCACTCACACACACACACACATACACACACACACACACACACACACACACACACACACAGAGAGAGAGAGAGAGTGTACCAGGGATGGGCAAGAATTTTGCTAATTGGCACCAGATTTCCTAATAGTCCACATGTTCACTATCTTTGCAGAATGATCCTGAATGCTGTGAGTTTCTGCAGCTTTTCCCAACACTGGTTTTTTTTTTAAAAAAACTCATAGAACTTTGCTTTGCTAATGTGAAACTGACTAGCCTGTGTCTTTATGTTGCTCAGCCTGATCTTTGCTTTGCAGCTTGTGCCAGTTCTTTGCTAAATAAAATTGCCCAGCCTGTGTTTTTGCTTTGCTAACTTGAAACTGACAAGCTTGTGTCTTTGCTTCCTTAGCATGTGCCTTTGCTTTGCTAATGTGAAACTGAGTAGCCTGTGTCTTTGCTTTGCTCAGCCTATGTCTTTGTTTGCTAACCTTAATGTGATCAGCCTGCATCTTTGCTTTGCTAACTTGAAACTGACTAAGCGATTTCTTGCTTTCTCTGATCGTAACTGATCAGGTGATCTCTCACTTTCTCCCAGGGCTGTGTGGGAGGATCCATAACAATTCAGGAAGAGGAGAAGGAGGTCAAGTACAGGATGGGTGGGCACTGAGCAGAAGGAAATGCAAAACTGCAAAGCAGCAGATCACAACAAGCATGCCCCCTGCCTTTCTGCCCCCCCTTCAAAAAGGAAAAGCAGATCACAAGCAGGGGAACACCCACCCCCTCTTGCCTTTCTCTCCCCTCTTCAAAACAATAATGCAGCAGACCACAATGAAGGAAACAAGCTACCACCCTCTTGCCTCCCCCATTTCAAAAGGGCAAAGCCGATCACAACTACTCCCCTTGCCTTTCTGCCCCCCCTTCAAAAAGGAAAAGCACCAGATCACAAGGAGGGAAACAATCATTTCCTTTCCTCTTCCCCACCTTCTTCAAAAGGGCAAAGCAGCAGATCACAATGAGGCTAGGATGGAAATCGCCACCCCACGCCTTTTTCTTCCCCCTCCTCCTTTTTGGCAAAACAGGAGATCTGCTCCCTGACACCAACAGCACAGTGGCAGCCCTGGTGGGGTGAAATGGGAAACCACCCTTTTGCTGCTTGTGTCTCCCCCCCCCCAAAAAAAGCCCTTCTGTCCACCACCAGCCCACAGGCAATTGAGCGGGGACGAGGCAAGGCAGAATTCAGAAGCCCTTCTGGGCAACAAAAATACCCCTCCTCCTATTCCATCATTTTTTTGCTCCCAAACACTCTGAAAAAAAGAAACAAAAGGCAAAGAGACCTGCCTGTGGCTCAGAGCTTGGAAAAGTTACTTTTTTTGAACTACAACTCCCATCAGCCCCAGCTAGCATGGCCACTTGATTGGGTTGATGGGAGTTGTAGTTGAAAAAAGTAACTTTTCCAAGCTCTGCTCTGGCTGCAACCACATTCAGCACAAAGTCTCAGAGTTCCCTCCAAAGAGAAAGGAATGGGATTACTTCTACTTCTAGTAGTTCTTCTGACTACTAGAACTGCTCTGTAGAAGCTGCATAAAGCCCTGCACTTTTAACTTCCAAAAAGCATATTTCTGATAAAGCCTTGCATGCACTAGGTTGGCAATCCACAGCTTAGAAAGCTGCCTACACATATTACTTCTTAACTTTCCTTCCTGGAGAGCTAGAAACCTAATATATTATACACACACACACAAGGTTAGAGTCTGGTCCCCCTTGCTGGCATGGGCCCACCCTTGCATTTGACTTTGTTGGTTTACATTCTGAAAAATTCTATAGCAACTAACTCTTAACAACATGGAGAGTCTTCTTTCCCCCAAATTATTTTTCTACAAGACTTTGATAGTGGAATGATTATTGTGATTATTTTTGAATATGGGGTGCTCCATTTTCTGCGTTTCCATTTCTACTTTTCCCACTCTAGATGCATATTAATATACTATACTGTTCCTAAACACACAAGAGCTCTATGCAGATTTTACTTGAGCCTACACAAAGTGAGGTTGTGATTACACCTGTTTTCCTCTATCCCTCAGTATCCATGATGTCCATACTTTGGGCAACTTACAGACATTAATTGGACATTTGTATGATAGAAGCCTCTTTCACAAGAGCACTGCATTGTGATTTTAAGAGTTAGGACATCAAACTATGCACACTGGTCTATGAGTATAGGCCCCCAGTCAAATGTGATGTTGTAATGTATGGTTATTAGGTGGAGTCTAGGGCAGGTTGATCGAAACAAACCATGATAATCTATTCAGACGTAACAGTAAGCTAATCTTGGTTAGTTTCACTTGTGCTTTAGCACACAGGAGAAAAGTGGGCAAGATTGACATGTCCACACTATCCCATTAATTATAGTTTACTGTAAACTAAATTATAGTTTACTGTGACCTGTGAACAAGGCTACTTGGTCATTGCCCAACTATGGGAACAAAGCAGGCAATTGTCAATAGCTTCCGGGTTCTTCAGAGATGGTGTAGCCTCAGGCACTTCTCTCCTATTGGTTTCCAACTGTTTTATATCTTTATTAAAACATTTTCATAATGTTTTCAAATGCATCTTGCACTAAGCAACAAAAAAAATTAAAACCACAATAAACTCAGCTATAAAACAAAGGAGAAACCCACCCCTACAACATAATACTAAGATTTACCAGTATCATTTGACAGCTCTGGATTGCTCTGGGCAGACCCAATGCAATCTGGGGCTGCCTCAGCCCACTCTAGCTGCCTCCCAGATCAACCTGAATTGGCCTGATTCGGTTCGGGATCTGAGAATTGACCAGAGCTGGTGTACAGCCCTAATACATATTAAGAATATTCTTAGATCTCTGAGTGCTGGTCCTTCTGCAGCCAAAACAACACCAACTATTCACAAGGGGAAGGAATCAGATGTTTTGGTAGAATCCCAAGTTTTGAAAAAGAACAAAAAGAAACCTTTAGGAAAAAAACCCTAAGGGGGGGGCAACCAAATACAGCCAAATGATGACTGAGCATGCTGAGTGGGCACAGAATTCTGATCACAGTTGTTATTCTGTATGTGTGGGTGGGTGACAAGAAATTAAAATGGTGGAAACCTTACCAGAAGCAATCCACACTGCAACATTTAGTTGCAGGTACCAGTTGTGATACTAAATTAATATCCTTTGTCTATGTGTTTTAATTCCTAGATCACTAGTTCCTTTCCAAGTCACCCAGCAAACTCGTTTTATTATCCCAAGCTTAAAAAATTGCCACCAATTGCTCGGGTAACCATGATGAAAGTTAAGAGACGCAAACTAGGTTTTCCTCTTCCTCAACCCAATGTGACAGCAATCAGGAATGAAATAGATGATTCTGTTTCCGGTAAGTGTTTAACACTTTGATAAAGTGGGCTGCATTGCTGTGAATAAGTAATGTTAGAAACAAATGCACAAGTAGATCCTGTGGAGAATGGGCACATATTTTATTTATTTATTTATTTGTTTATTTATTAAATTTTTATACCGCCCCATAGCCGAAGCTCTCTGGGTGGTTCACAACATCAAAATATCAACATACAATTTAAAACCACACATTAAGCAATTTAAAACATAACTCATTAAATTTCCAAAAAACCTGTACTAAACAAAAATACTAAAATACTAAAAATACTAAAATGCTAAATGCTACAATACTGAAATGCTAAAATGCTAGAATACTAGAATGCCTGGGAGAAGAGGAAGACAACAATGTTGGCGCCAGGCGTACCTCCTTCTGCAGGTAGTAGCAAAGTTTACTTCCACAGGAGTACTGGATAGTGGGATAAGCCTAGGGTAGCGTTTCCCAACTAGTGGGCCACCAGATGTTGTTGGACCACAATTCCCATCTTTCCTGACCGTTGGCAATGGTGGCTGAGGCTGATGGGAGTTGTGGTCCAACAACATCTGGAGGCCCACTAGTTGGGAAAGGCTGATCTAGGGACTGGGGCCAGGGACTGGCAAGGAGGGTCATACAGTGGATTTGGCCAAAGGCTGGACCACATTGGGCAGATTCAGGGGGATCTGGGCTTCGCCACGTCAGGTGGAGACAGCCCCGGATAGCAGCTGGTCAAGTTGGGCCGCCCAGAGCAGTCCACGGCTGCTAAGGGGTCGGGGTGTCAGGCAGGATGGAGAGAAAACAGGAGAGGGAAGAAAGAAGCAGCAGGGGCTCATCTACACAGCAGTTTAGTGTGTGTCTGGTGCTACTGGCATCCCCTGTTAATTTGCATAGTTCACATGACGTTACTGGCAAACAGAAGCTATCACACAGTTTTCCCGCTGTAAATCTGTACTAACCCAATCTGCTGATAGTACGAAAAGTTTGGAACAATACGGCTCTGCTCTGCTCCACACATTTTTGAAGATGGTTTGCTTTGATGGTTTTTAGTGGGCGGGTGAATCATCACTTCCAGCAGCTCCTGTTCTCTGCCCCCTGAGTCTCCCATCAAGTCCATTTTGTTTCTGGTGCTGCAGCCCTGCCTCCTTTCCTTCCTTCCTCCCCAAGCAAGCTTTCTTCACACCTTTTGTTTCGTAAAAAATCTAAAGCGGATTTAAAAAAAAGTTGCCGCAGAGATATCAATATAAATATTGATATTTTGAAAAAATAGCAATACTGGTTTTGATATTTTCTGAAAATATTGATACTGATATTGATGTTTTTTTAAAAAATCAATATTATGTTGATTTGTTTTTTCAGCGGGGGAAAATTAACTCAGAAAAAGCAAGGGGCAGTGGGGGGGGCAGATGACCCTACTTCTTTTCAACCACCAGACTTTAGGAAGCGGGGGGCAGGAGGGAGTGGAAATACTGCTCAGGTAAAAAATATTTGCACATGCCCAGTAACAGAGCACCCGGAGGGAGTAAAAATGTAAAATTAGAGGGTGGGGTCACAAGGAAATGCAACATAAATCCTTCCCAGAGGAATCCCTACTTGTGTGAATGGGAAACAATGGATTTGAAGCAACCATTGAGCATGAAGTGTGGTCCTGTAAACCACCCGGACAGCTTCGGCTATGGGGCGGTATATAAATGTAATAAATAAATAAAGACCTTGCAAATTTATTACAGTGGTAAAAGTTGTATGTTTGCTGCGATGAGATGCTCCCATGTGGATAATCCCTAGGAGGGAGCTCCCGAGCTAGATCCATCTTCCTGGGAGAAGGCAGGGGTGGTGGCAGTGCAGGATGCCTTTGGCTGCAGGGCACTCCTTTCCCACCCAACCTCTCTTTTCCCACCTGACATGTCACCATGTGCTGAAGTGTAATGCTCAAGCTAATTTGCATGTGAAAAGAACAATAATGAACAGTGTATTCCATTGGTTTTTCCGCTTCACAGTAGGAAGTGGACTAAGTCCTCATTTCAGTGGGACTTCTGAGTAAACAGGGTTAGGATTGCAGCCTTAGTGCACATCAAACAATTTACAGAAAATTAACTTACACGCTTCAGAAAAAGAAATGGGGCACCTGTCCGGGCAGCTGTTATACATCAGTGAATATGTAGATAATGTATATTGCAAAGCAGTTTGTGTATCTTTTTACATATAATGTGCCCATGGTGCAGTGGTTAGAGTTTTGGACTGGGATGTGGGAGATCAGGGTTCTAATCCCTGGTTGGCCATGGTGCTCAGTAGGTGGCTTTGGGCCAGTCATTGTCTCGCACCTTAACCTACCTCATAGGATTGTGTGAGGATAAAATTGGGAGGGGGGGAAGAACCATGTTTGTACATGACCTTGAGCTCCTTAGAGGAAAAATGGGATACAAATATCATGATCATCATCATCATACAATAGTAAGTCCAAGCCATGATGGGAGTCAAATAGGCAGACAGAAGAAGATTTTCCCACAACCTGCACCTGGCCACAGTGACCCACACTTGAATAACCTTTATGTTAGACTACGGCAGAAATGTCACTTAGTTTAAACCCAACTACAGGACTAACCGGGGACAGGATACAACTCATCAGCTCTTAGCCAACTATACTGGCACAACTCAAAGTGCTGGTGCTTACCTGTAAAGACATATAAGGCTTGGTACCCACTTGTCTGAAGGATTGTCATGACCTTTCCCATTTATTACCATCAGAGTTTGCTTGTTTGAAATTAACCACAGCCTGACACAACAAATGGCAGCTAAGGGAAAGTAAAAAGCTTCCAACTCCTCTTCCTGTCCACAATGGGCAAGGACAGGTGACAGAGGAAATGCTTCCTGTGGCTCATGTAAACATGGCCATGGGGACTAGAGTTTGGAAAAAAAGAAACATGCTTAGGATTATAATGAAGCCGCCATGA
The DNA here is from genome assembly GCF_030035675.1 of Rhineura floridana. Lineage (NCBI taxonomy): Eukaryota > Metazoa > Chordata > Lepidosauria > Squamata > Rhineuridae > Rhineura > Rhineura floridana. Next base: position 3,112,577 of record NC_084484.1, read on the forward strand.
AAGTTGTAAAACCGAGAAGTGGCATTTACATATTTTATATTTTTAAATAAATAAATAAAACAATAAGTAATACAACTGACTTATCAAAATAAATAAAGCAATATGTTCCTGTTTCTAACAAATATCTCTATACTGCAGAAACTCCCCTGGACTGTGAGACTTCCCTCTGGTCTTCCTGGGGCCTTTGTAGAGGCACCTGTGGGCATTTAGGAACGAAAAGAAGAACTCGTTATATACGACTTCAACCTGCCAACAACGGAACACCCTGCCCAGATCTGAATGAAGAAACAGAATGCGAACCAGATAATTGCGTCTGAGACAGCTCTTTTGGACAAGTATTTAGATAATTTAAAGATAGGATATACGTCTCTTCCTGTTATACTGCATAGCTGTAGTATTTTGCTGAAATGTTTTTGGAAACTTTAATTGCTAGATGTTTGCTTTATACAAGAAAAAACAGTATTTTTATTATGAATTCCTGCAGTACCCCCTAGTGGTAGAAAAAGTATCAAACTTATAGTTCAATTTTCAGACATACCTATCTGTAAAAAAAAAAAGTAAATACCCCTACTTTAAAAAATTGGAATGTATAGTTTTGAAAGATATTTATATGTTGTTTGAAATTAACCACAGTCTGTCAATGTAACAAACTGCTGTTAAGGGAAAGTAAAAAGCTTCCAACTCCTGACCACATGGGCCAAGGGGGAGGGAATGGCCATGGGGACTAGATTCTGTTATGTTTGTTTTCCTGTGTTATCTCTTGTGCTCACCTGAATTATTTTGCTAGAATTTTTGGCATTTATTTTTGCAAGCATATTTAATGCAGGTGAACGCACTTCAGAAAAAACAAAAAAGCATACAAAACAAGAAACCTACCTTTTCCTAGGGCTTGTCCGCATTTGATTTCTAGAGGCTTGTCCACATTTGAGCACTGCTTAGCTGTTAATCCAGTTTTCCCCCATTCAAATTAAACCAGAGTAGTCCACACCTGCATGTATTTGACTTAGTATATGAGGAGCAACTTCAGTCCTTCTCATTCATACCAGTAGGTGTTCACTGTTGTGTTTGACCCCACCTTCTCATTTGTTGATTCAGTTGTGCCAATTAAGTTCCGACAGGGCATGTACAGGGCACGTGCAGATAGCTGTGTGTGTATCTTTAAAAGAAAAAAAATTCACCCAAGAAGTGTGCAAAACCACATAGGCAATTGTAAATTTGTTTGTAAAGTTTTCTGGTTTTGTAAAAATCTGAGAAATCAAAAGAATATGGCTAGTGCCATTTGCTTGTGCAGTTTTCTGCTTGTGTGCAAATCTGAGGGATGCAAAGCTCCTCATGCACCCTTCCTCACAGGCTGGATAAGAAATGAAAGCTATTGTAAATTATCAGCACACACTTTTCAGATTGCTGCCCAATATATCCAGCACTGAATTTTTTTATGTGATTTGCTTGTGCAATTTTCTGGGTTTGTGCAAATCTGAGGATCAAAAGGGAAAAAAAATCCTTTGGAAGCACATCAGAAAAAGTTACAAGCACGGGGAAAGCATCAACATTAGTGTTGTTTGAGGATAAGGTTATGTGGTCAACACAAATGAAGTAGGAATGCAAACAGCTACAAACATACAGTAATACACAGGAGACTCTGGTGTGGACAATCCCGAGGATAAGAATGCCCTATTGTAAAATAACTTTGTTAGCAAATAAACATATGTTTGAGGAGAAAAAGAGGCTTGGTTCACATGCAGCAACAAACCACAATTTGGTGGTTTGGTTGCTTATGTCCAAGCCTCACACTTGCTTACTCCCCTTGCCCCCGATGCAAATGCCTCACTCTGCTTCTGATGGTCCTGCCTGCAAATCATAATTGGAAACCATGTCAGACAGTTCCAGCACAATACAACATAACATCAGACGATGGTATCTTCCAACAAGGGAGGGAATTGGAGCACGCAGACTCCTTTAAGCTAGTGGCTGTCACCACATCCTATGGCAGTGAGCTCCATGAATTAATCACCCACTATCAGTAGTGCAGTGGCAAATTCAGAAGTGCAGGATCCCTTCATAATAGTCACAGACACAACCCCTCACAGCCACGCCCCCTTCTAAGATTATAGAATAATCAGGCCAGGTCTGCATATTGCTTTCTGCTTCTTTATCCTTGTTAATGCCTTCTCCCACAATAGCAGACTAGGAGCTAATTAGCATGAAAGAAAGTGTGCTAGCTACTGAGTCTTCTCAGTGGCTGACTCATCTCCTTTCACTCTGATTGGCTCCAACATCCGGACAAGGAAGCATGTTAGAAGACTCTTCTCAGTGGCAAACACGTTCCTTTCATGTTGATTGGGTCGTAAGATACTGGAGACATAGGGACCCTGATGGGACCTGGCATCCAAAAATTAAGGGCGCAAAGACCCCTGTCATGACCTTGGATGACTATACTCTTGCCCACTATGCAAAGAAGCTTTTCCTTTTATCCATTGGTTTTATGGGATGACCCCAGGTTGGAATTTTCAGTTATGTGGCTTTATTTCTGTAGTGAAACCAATACACTGATAATTTTCCATTGTTCTGTGTCTTATTTCTCAATTACACAGCCACAAGAGTGGATTTTTCTCATTCTGCCATGTTAAACTGAAAAAAACCCCAAGTCATTCTGCTGCTTCCCATAAGCTTATTTCAAAACAAAATCTTACAAAACATATAGTCCTGAACTCAGAAATGCTTGCTTAACAACCCTCTAAATTTTATGGCAATACACAAAACACTAAGAGTGAATCTAGAGTTCAAAGTGTGAAACAAGAAAAAAGAATCCAGATTCCTGCTGGACATTTTTCTGTCAGTGGTCTCATAATTTATTGATTTTTTAAAAATAATCAGCCATGTTCACAGAGTACCTGTAATCCTATTACTGACCTTGCCCCATACTCTGACCATCATTTTCTGCAGTTTAAAATTTTTAAAAAATGCATACCTGATTTTTAATTAAAGAAATTTAACATTGAAGTCTATCATAGCACAGGCATGCTCAGTAAGAATCGATTGTCAGTGTTCTAAAAGCCAGAGTCACAGCTTGGCTATAGGTACATTCTTAAATTGCAATGCTTTTTTGCCTATTAGTGAATTTTGTATAGAATACTGTTAATGCACAGTTTGCTGCAACATTCATTCTGCACATAAAGAACCATGATGCAATCAAACATATAATTACAAGCAGTGAAGGCATTGCCCACTCTAAACTCCCATACCTATAATCCAATCCCTTTTCTGTTCATTAAATTCATATTCAATAAATATTCAATTTAGAGACACTCTGGACTTGTTCCTGTTAATGTGCTAGCCGCACACAGCCATCACAATCATTCCTATGTTATCACTTCTATATCCAGGGTTTAAAAAAGCTTTTAAACAATATGTTCCAATAGCAGTGAGTTAGGGAGCGCAGGGGCTCCCTCTGAACCCACATTCTGATTTTATTTCCCTTTGAATAAGCTCTAGCCAATCAGGAGTCCCTCAGAAATGCATAGAAAGTTCCATAGCATTAGGGCAGGACTTTGAAGAGCCTCCACAAGCAATCAGATGCGTACATTTCAATCTGAGTCAATCAGGTGCATGCATTTGCAAGCTGCTTGCTCCTTTCTTGGACTGAGATATTTCCCCCTCCTTTTGTAAACACCAGGCTAAAGCAGCAGCAAGCACATTTGTTTTCCTTTCCTGTGGCTACCCAGCCTACCAGTCTTTGAAATCAACAATCTATTTGCTTTGAAATTGGCAGCATATTTCTGTGAGTTCATTGTTCAACTTCTGGATTCGTCACTACCATGTGTATATGTATGAGTGAGTGTGTGATATATATACACACACACATTGTCAGCAAGAGGAGTGGTGACAAACTTCTCAAAAACATGTTTGGCTAGCACGGGGTGGTGGTGGTGGAATCTGATTTCTTTCTGAGCTGGGCTGGACCTTTTTATTGGCAGTGTGACAGGGAGAGGAGACTCGTGGAGGCAAATTTACCCTGCCCCCCCCCCCGTGTCTGGCTGGCATCATAAGAATTGGGGGGGGGAGAATCTGGTTTCTTCATAGGCTGGGCTGGACCTTCTTTATTGTCAGGGTGGGAGGGAGAGGAAATTATTGATGGCAAACTGCCCCAAGAATGTATGGGCCCTTTTATTTATTTTTATTTATTTAAAGTATCTGAAAGTTTGATATGGGATTATCCAAGATAATTAACTCCCATTAGGGATAAGAGCAAGAACTTATTATAATTGTTTTAATTGAAACAAAAAGCTTAGGAGTGGTTTGAAGAGGACCAGATGTTTATATTGTTTGTGGGCCCAGAACTGTGTCATTCCTGATGGGTGTGGTGGGGGAAGAGAGCAGGACAGTGATTGATAATACAGAAATCCTGGCATTGGTAATCCAATTCGCAGGGGATGTGCAGGGTTGTTGCATACTTGCAGCCTTAATTTCACTTTGAATGCGAAGGTAGAACAATGTCTTGACCTGGCTGTACAGATGTGGTTGATCAAAAGGAGAAGGAATTTTGAGTTTAAAAAATCCTTTTTATAAAATCCAAGAAACTTAAATTTGTGTGAAAGTCTGAGTGCCTGCACCAGTGGAGTACTGGGGGGATTTATGGAACTTGCTGCTAGAGTATTAGAACTGAGTCTATGGTGTGAAAGACTCCCTTTTCTAACATGTTGGCTTCTTGTTTTTCCCCACAAACCACATCTTTTTCTCTGAGTAATAACAGCTTACAGTTTACACTCTTGGCTTTATTAAAAAGAAAGAAAGAAACTGGAGATCTTTAGAATATTTAAATGCACTGCTACAGGTCAGGGAGGTTCTTTCTGTGTACCAGAGAATAAGCAAACCTCTTGCTACCTTCTACTGCTCTGCATTTGGCTACTGCTCTCTCCAAAAGGAGAGGAGAGCCTGGAAAAGACCCATCCCCCCACTGATTGCAGCAGTTGGTTTTGAGGCCAAGAGTCCTGGGTGGGGAGGGATGGAAAATTCCCAGAATAATACACCTGACCTTGGGCTTGGGGGATGTTTATGTTTGTCTTTTATTTTTATTTTTTATCTGTTGGAGGGTGGGTGAGGATTTTTCCCCCTTTGGCAGCCAGGATTAATGTGCTGCCAAAGCTTTCTGTGGCTGTGTGGGGCTGGTTAATTTTAATTATGTTGTACATCAGTTGGAGACCTTCGGGTAGCAAGCGACTAATAAATCATGTTAATAATACTAATACTAAGAAGGAGAAGCGAGGTATAGCTTAAATGTAATATTCCTGAATATTTGCTATTTTCTTGATAGGAGTGATATAATCTTGCATATGTAATGATTAACTATACCAAGGAGGAGGTATGATTTAGCTGTGGTTACTAACAATCATTTTACTTAGAAGTAAGCCCCACCGTGTTCATTTAAGTGGGTATAGAATTGAACCCATTTCTTCCAGGTCCTAGTCCAACATTTGCACAATTACAGATGCTCTTTTTAAATATTTTTTAAATTTAAAAATATATTATCTAGTTGCCCAAATGTGTGTTTTCTTTTCTTTTTACTCTTCACTTGAATTCTTTGCATACTTTAGGGCTGGCATTGTAGAAGAGCAGGACTCTTGCGCTTTTAACAGCTGTGTGGCAAGCAGAAATTATTATAAACTAAAAGTGCATTTGGATGAACTTGAACTTTTTCATTCCTTTTTAAAATGAACTTTCCAAGCGCTGCTGTTTATTAACACAATTCTCTTCATCTTATTCAGAAGTAAGTAAACCCCAATGTATTCTGTGGGGCTTACTCATGAAAGCCAGCACAGGACTGAAGCATTTTGTAGGTCCTGTGAAATGTGAGTTTCCAGCAACACTCTCTCTCTCTCTCTGTGGGCTCATCCAACGGCAATTTAACGTGTGTTTAGTGCTACCTGCATCCCTTTGTAATTCGCATGGTTCACATGATGTTGCAGGCAAGCAGAAGCTATAACACAGTTTTCTCCTTTAAATCCATATTAACCCAATCCAGTTATAATGCACAAAGGAAAGGAAAAACCATCTTAGCTTCGCTGCACTCCTCCGTGTAGATGCTTTGCTTTTATGTTTTTTTACTGGGTGGGCTCTGTTATGCCCCATTGCCTGCTCCCTCTCTCTCTGCCCCTGCAAAAGCTGCCGCAGCTGCTGCCTATGTGCCATTCACTCACTCCCCCCTCTAATCAGTTTCTTATAGTTTTGTGTCAGTTGCACCTGAATGCTCTTCCTGCTTCAGCCCAGGCATGCAATTGACAAGAAACAATGAAACATTAAAAAAAACCCTCCTCTACTATTTATTTATTTATTTCATTTATACCCCGCCTTTCTTTTCATCATAGAAACCCAAGGCGGCTTACATATGGTTTTCAGGCAGCCTCCCATCCAGGCGCTGACCAGACCTGACCCTGCTTAGCTTCAGCAGGGTGCTAGCCTCATGTGCCTTCAGACCATAGCCTGGCAATAGCGATATTCTGGAGGGAGTAAGCATGTAAAATTGGGGGCATGATCACAAGAAAACAGCAATACTAAACCTTTCCAGAGGAACTCCTACTTTTGTGAAAGGAAAACAGTGGATTGGAAGCTACCACTGAGCAAGAAGTATGGACCTTGAAAAGCTATTGCAATGGTAAAAGCAGCTTCTTTAATATGAAGTTAGGCTCCCATGCGGATAATCCCTGTGTTTCAAACAGGATTGGGAAAGCATTACTGAATGAGCAGAGATCTGGGTTTCTGTTCACTACTGAGGAGGTACAACTTAACTTTGCACACTCATGACAGCCAGGATAGGACTAAAGATATATTAGGCACTAAGTATTAATAAAATGACAATGTTTAAGTGTTCACTGTTTCTTTGCAAATGAGGAGGATAGGGAGAGATCCATAACAGGTGGAGGCTACACAACATTTTTTCCAGCATAGAAGCAACTATCACAGCATGGAACCCTTCTGAATCCATTTGTAAAACTGCAATGCTTAAGGGTCCACAGTATGTTTGCACGGGGGGAGCATGGGGAGAAAACCAGAACTTGGCTATGCTGATACAACCTTGGAGGGAATGTTCAGTTATTATGCTAAAAAAATTAAAACTGAGGTCTTGAGCCTAAACCAGTCTGCTATTTGATTTGGTGGAGGTGGGTGGTGTGGATTAATTTACACCCTCATCAAGCTAAGGCTCTTCTTTTATGGCAGGCCTAACAGGCCTTTCAAGAAATCCTTGCTTGTGACTCTGTTTTAAGGCTGCAAATATTAGAAGTTGCTTCGCTGTGCCTAAAAATGAAAGTAACTTGCAAATGCTCTCAAGAGTCGGGGAAAGAGGAAGTAGTCGTCAGCACTAAGATTTCACATCCCAAAAGTGCTATTTGAACAGGCTGATAGCAGTCCTGAAACAATAGCTTTTAGAACTGGCACTTTCCATCTTGGCACGTGTAGGGGCAGGACCACAAATGTGTACGGTGACCACCCAGAAGGTGTAAGATAATACTAAATAAAGCAATCAGGTATGCATTTTGCTGTTACATATGTTTGACATGTAATTCATTTATAAAGCCCTGTGTGGCATATCTGGGGCAGAGAAGTTCTTTCTGACCTCTCTCCCAATGGCACATTGGTTTATGTATTTCTTTCAATAAACTCTGTTCTTTGGAGCACAATCTAATGAGTGGAGAATATTCCTTCCACAGTGGCAATATCCCCAAGTATTAATAATACCCCATAGTAGGTGCCCATAATCATTAACACTCTCACACACACCCCAATCCAAACACACACAATTGGAATTCTGATAAAAACCATTCTAGTACAATGGTACTACAAGTAAAACTTGCACAAGGAGCAACAATCCCACAAAAAGCACCCATCTGAAAGCAATATCAGGAAAAAAAGACAATTTTTTTCTTGCATGTGGTAAATGAGATTGCCAGTGTAGGGTTAGGGTGGGGTGGGGAAGAGAAGTCTCCCTACTAAACTCGCTAAGGATAGATACTGGATATGTAAAGTACTGTTCATGTGGTTTCTAACCGCCTGGAAACATTGATATATGTTTCACATAGAGATTATCCCCCATAAACTGATCAGAGTCAGTCAATTTCTGCAAACAGGAGTGGGGAAGCCTTCTTCTCAAGGCAGAGAGAGAGAGAGAGAGAGAGAGAGAGTAATAAAAGGTAGAAACTGTTTCTTAAAACTTAAAAAACATTTTGACAGTGTTATTGGCCTGCTGCCAGTTGATCATCCTTCTACTACATCATAGGATAAGAACATATGAACATAAGAAGAGCCTGCTGGATCAGGCCAGTGGCCCATCTAGTCCAGCATCCTGTTCTCACAGTGGCCAACCAGGTGCCTGGGGGAAGCCCGCAAGCAGGACCCGAGTGCAAGAACACTCTCCCCTCCTGAGGCTTCCAGCAACTGGTTTTCAGAAGCATGCTGCCTCTGACTAGGGTGGCACAGCACAGCCATCACGGCTAGTAGCCATTGATAGCCCTGTCCTCCATGAATTTGTCTAATCTTCTTTTAAAGCCATCCAAGCTGGTGGCCATTACTGCATCTTGTGGGAGCAAATTCCATAGTTGAACTATGCGCTGAGTAAAGAAGTACTTCCTTTTGTCTGTCCTGAATCTTCCAACATTCAGCTTCTTTGAATGTCCACGAGTTCTAGTATTATGAGAGAGGGAGAAGAACTTTTCTCTATCCACTTTCTCAATGCCATGCATAATTTTATACACTTTGAGATGAGGTGACCAGAACTCTTCCAGAGCTTGGAAGTAACTAGTTACAAGTAACAAATTACCTGTAATTTATTACTTTTTTGAGTAACGAGTGGGTAACTTCATTACATTTTGCTGGTAATAGAACAAGTAGTAACTTCATTACTTTTGAGGAGTAATTGTAATGTTTCCAGCATTACTTTTGTGCATTACTTGGGGGGGGAGCAGGGGAAGTCTTCTGCTCCTCTGATTTGTGGATGAAAATCATGTGCTTCAAATTGGGCTTCTGTGCAGCGTTGTTATTCCTTCATGCTCTATGGAGGTGCCGAGGGAGGAGGCGGAGAGCGAGATGGGGTGGAGAAAACAATTGTTTAAAAATTGACAGGAGTGGAAGGAGAAAAGAGCTGGAGACAATATATATATATACAAAAAATATGTGTGTTGGGGTATCATCATTGCTGGGGGTGGGGTGAGGGGATGTGAGATTCTGTTATGCCATTCTGTTAATCTTATGGATAAAAAAAAATCTACTACCCTCTGTGTGCGTGTGCTTATTTTTAATATTGTTTTAGGCTACTAAGATGTGCAGCAGCCAAGGCCAACACCTTGTAGGCGTTTTTTTTTAAAGTAACAAAAATGTAATTGTAGCAATTACTTTTGAGTAAAAGTAATCAGTTACTTTCAGAGCAATTGCAATAGTAACGGTAATTACTACTTTTTTGGGGCCATGAAACTGTAACTGTAATTTATTACTTTTTAAAAGTAATCTTCCAAGCTCTGGGATGTTCCCATATACAATTCTCATGCTTTAGCCATTTATTTACATATACAAAACATTCAGAAAAACACAAATTTTCTCTGATGTGGGACAGGGACATGCCAAACACATCTCGCACATTTTATTGATATTAGTATCAATGATGATCATTATATATTTGAACTCCAAATTTCAACCTACATAACAATTCTCAATATTTATTTATTTATTTTATTTTATTTTATTACATTTATATACTGCCCTATAGCTGAAGCTCTCTGTTTATGGCTTTCTGTTAAACTCTGGCTCCTGAATATTTATTTATTATTTATTTAATTAAAATATTTCTATCCCGCCCTTCTACCCTACAACTCAGGGCGGCTACAATAAAAACGCATACATACATAATAAAATACACAATAAAAACACAAAACATTACAGTAGATTAAAATGCATAAAATACAATTAAAATACATAAAATGCATTATGCACATACATACATAAAATGCAATCATGCAAACGCATACAAACATGCATGTATAAAAAAGTGAGACTAAAAGAATTTAAGATTTAAAAATGAAGAATAAAAAGCTTAAAACAGTATCAGGCTGACCCGTCAATCCCAACCAAAGGCTCTCTGGAACAAAATAGTTTTGACAAGTTTCCGGAAGGCCATCAGGGAGGGAGCAAAATGGGCTTCTCGGGGCAGGGAATTCCAAAGTCTGGGAGCCACAATTGAAAAGTCTCTCTCCCGCGTGCCTGACAATCTAACTTCTTTCATTCCAGGCACGCAGACGAGACCAGAGGTAGATGATCTTAGATGCAGGCTAGGAACATATGGACATAAGTGGTCCCTTAAGTAAACTGGTCCAAGGCCATTTAGGGCTTTAAAGGTCAAAACCAGCACTTTGAATTGGGCTCGGAAACAAATTGGGAGCCAGTGGAGTCCATAAAGCACAGGGGTGATATGCTCCCTGCTCCGTGCACCAGTTCACATTCTGGCTGCTGCATTTTGGACCAACTGTAGTTTCCGAACCGTTTTCAAAGGCAGCCCCACATAGAGTGTGTTGCAGTAAACAAGCCTCAATGTCACCAATGCATGTGTCACCGTGGCCAAGTCAGCTGCTTCCAGGAATGGACACAGCTGATAGACCATTTTGAGATGGCCAAAAGCACCCCTGGCTACCACAGCTACCTGATATTCCAGCAGCAGGGCAGGATCCAGAAGAACTCTCAGACTGCGTACCTGCTCTTTCAAGGGGAAGAGTTCCTGCTCTAAGGCTGCAGATATATTTTACTTGAGAGTAAATCCCATTTAACAAAATGTGCATTCTGCTTAACCATGCACATTACATCTTTTTGGACACTGAATGCTTTTTCTCAGGGTGGAGAAAACACCAGAGGGCGCCAAGTTACCTTAAAATCAAGAAACTGATATGGTAGACTTGAGGAAAGTTTAAATTTCATAACTGCAAGAGCCCTTCTGGTGTCCTCAGTTTTAGATTCATGGAGAAAATTTTTACAGCTTAATATCTAGAAAATGCTAAACTGAAGCCATACAGTACATTGTGTTTAGAGTCTGGAAACATTTTAAAATCGTCACTGCCCCAAATCAGCTACCAGTTTAGGCTCCACTGTACACACTCAACTCAATAGCCTCTGATTATTCCCTTATTCATTGTAATGATGGAAGTGAATCGAGAATTCCTTTGTGTGTGTAGATTTGCGTCTTCCATTGACAATAAAAAGAACAAAATACCAGCAATCAGTTTTTACTAGAATCACTGCGATACTGAAAATGTCAAGAACAAAGCATGTACAGCAGTAATGTGTTTTTTCAGACTGCAGAGCAGATAACAGACTAGCCCCACCCCCTTGCCCTAAAGCAGCAGGTTCAGAGCTTGGGTGAGGAGACTGGAAATAAACAGGCAAGACACAAAGGTACAGGATTAAACTAGGGCCACTTTATTAAATATAACAGATCTTATGATCTACTTAGAGGAAAGTAAATGTGCAAGTAATACAGACTCTTACGCCTGTCACCACTGGGCAAGCCCAGGGCCGGAGCCAGAGGGCGAACAGGTTGGGCCCTGGCTGAGGGCCCCTGAAGGGCCCTTCCTTAGGCTGGGTGGGTAGCACTCCTATTTCATGATCTGCAACGACGTCAGCTTCCAACCCTGCCATGGATCTCAGAGAAGGAGCTCCCAGGCACCCCCCTACAACCATGCAGGCCTACAATGCCAAGATGCATGCCCCACCAACGTTTCCCATTGTGGTGAATGCTGCCCACACTGCACACGCATGCCTACCATCAACCAACATGGTGGCTGAGGCTTCCTAAGGGGCTCATGCCCCTGCCGTCATCTTAGTTGATGGCAGGCATGCACGTGCATGTAGCGCGCATGTGTGCCTTCAACCAAGATGACGGAGGAGGCATCATCCTCTTAGAGAAGGCCACTCCGCCATCTTGGTTGTTGGCAGGCATGAATGTGCAGCGTGGTCGGCATTCACCGCAGTGGGAGAAGTAAGTGGCACAAGTAAGTGGCACATGCGGGCAGGTGCCATTGGCCCTGGGCAGGCTGGTGCCCAAGGGCCCAGTCATGCCTGGTGCCGGCCCTGGGCAAGCCTACCACGCAGGGAGAAAAGGTGGCTTTAATTCCATCCATCCCCGTGTCACACCCCTTCAAGTGACAAGGAAGGCCTTCCTGACTCACGTCCCCGCATAGCCCCCAAATTCCAAGTGACGCAGGTTAGTCTCAGAAGTTATCCATATCCTGCCACATGGGTCCCACAGCTTTATGTACAAGTCTCTGGCATCACTATTTATCTGAACAGTGTCTCTGGGAAGTCACCATTTGTGCCAGCGTCTTCCCTTTCACAAACCTGCAGCAACTTTCCATCTCACTCATTCCCCCCTTCCAATGCTCACCACTTACCATACTAACCTACTAAAACTCTCTGACTGTGTAGATCATGAAAAACTATGGAATGCCTTAAAAGAAATGGGGGTGCCACAGCATCTGATTGTCCTGATCCACAACCTATACTCTGGACAAGAGGCTACTGTAAGGACAGAATATGGAGAAACATCGAAAAGGGTGTGAGACAGGGGTGTATTTTATCACCCTATTTGTTTAATCTATACACAGAACATATCATACGTAAAGCAAGATTGGACCAAGATGAAGGAGGTGTGAAAATTGGAGGGAGAAATATCAATAATATAAAGATATGCAGACGATACCATACTACTAGCAGAAACCAGTAATGATTTGAAACGAATTCTGATGAAAGTTAAAGAGGAAAGTAGAAAAGCAGGACTACAGCTGAACGTCAAGAAGACTAAAGTAATGTCAACAGAAGATTTATGTAACTTTAAAGTTGACAATGAGGACATTGAACTTGTCAAGGATTATCAATACCTTGGCACAGTCATTAACCAAAATGGAGACAATAGTCAAGAAATCTGAAGAAGGCTAGGACTGAGGAGGGCAGCTATGAGAGAACTAGAAAAGGTCCTCATATGTAAAGATGTATCACTGAACACTAAAGTCAGGGACATTCAGACCATAGTATTTCCGATCTCTATGTATGGATGTGAAAGTTGGACAGTGAAAAAAAAGGATAAGAGAAAAATCAACTCCTTGGAAATGTGGTGTTGGAGGAAAGCTTTGTGCATACCATGGACTGTGAAAAAGACAAATAATTGGGTGTTAGAACAAATTAAACCAGAACAGTCACTAGAAGCTAAAATGATGAAACTGAGGTTATCATACTCTGGACACATCATGAGAAGACATGATTCACTAGAAAAGACAATAATGCTGGGAAAAACAGAAGAGAGTAGAAAAAGGGGAAGACCAAACAAGAGATGGATTGATTCCATAAAGGAAGCCACAGACCTTATTACAAGATCTGAACAGGGTGGGTCATGACAGGTGCTACTGGAGGTCGCTGATTCATAATCCCGTTCCGTGCCTGGTACTGCCAGGCAAAGGGGCGAGCTTGCGGCCACTGCCGAAGCACAGGCCGCCATCAGGGGTGTGTGTGTGTGTGTACGCAGCGCGCCGGCGCACTGGCGTAACACGCAGAAAGGAGGCGGGGCGGCTGAAGGCCATTTAAGGCCACTCCACCAGCCTCCCGCCACCAGCCTTGGCGGCGACAGAGCTTCAGCGGCGCGGCGCGGCTCCTTTGCCTTCGCACGTGGGCCTCCGGAGGCTTTTCTGAGGCCAGGCCAGGTGCTCTGTGGCGATCGCCCCCCCCACGCCCCCTCGGGAGACAGGGAGGCAGCGGCAGTGAGGCTGGGCATAGCGGAGCTTGGCGGCGGCATCGAAGCCTACGCGGCCAGGCCCTGGCGGCGGCGGCTCACTCGCCAGTGCACGTGGCTTCCTAGGGCTCGTTCTCGGGGCAGTGCGGTGCGGCGGCGAGGCCCCTGGCTCAGCAGTTTGGCAGCAGGGAGCCCTCGGCCATGGGAGTCCCTCCAGCAGCGGCAGGAGGCATCAGCAGAGGCTGTGGCGCGGCGCAGACGACAGCAGCAGCGACTGACCACAGCGGCGGCAAGGCCTAGCGGCAGCGGTGCTACTCACGCAACGCGGTCCTGTGGCTGCTTTCTTTGTAGGATAGCTACAGGGGGATCCCTGTGGGAGGGTGGGAAGGTTATTGCCCCTTACTCACCCCATAGTAAAGGAATTGGGTTCCAGCCCCATCACCCCCCCCAAGTAGGCACTTGTTGGCCCAGGCGGCCTGGATCGCTGGGGCTGGATAAGGGGGCCTATCTGTAGGTGGCCGGGGTGTGCGGGGTTAGGAGAGGGCACTGTCTGGCTGGGCTGTGAGGGTGCTGGTCCCCCTTTAGGGACCCCCAAGCTGACCACTCCTTATTTCTGGGGAGGCACTCCCTCCCTCTTGCTTTGGCAATGGAGCATAGGCCGTGGGGGCGTCTTTAGTTGAAAGGGATTGACCTGGCTAAGCTCCAGCTCAGGATGCCACCCAAAAAGGGCAAGGAGGGCCGAAAGGGAAGGGAAGGGCCCCCAGGGCGGAGGGTAGACGCCCACCCCCATTCATGATAAAGGAGAACAGTAACGTTATCTGCCTCCTCTGTGCAAGACATTTTCCTGGCTGTCATAACCTTTGCTCTCAAACAGAGGCTGAGCACAGATTTTGGAATATGCTTTTTAAAAGTAGGAGCTAGACCACAACAGAGCAAATGCGCAATTGCAACACAGCTGTATATGACACTCTCCTCTATGTTTAAACGCATTGTTTTCGATAAAGAAGCATTCCCACCTTTATTATCCTGCACCCAGATAAGCCCCGTCACACCCCCCATTAGGTGCACCCAGATAAGCCCCGTCACACCCCCCATTAGGTCACTTGGTGGCCCAGGAGGCCTGGATTGTCTGGGGCTGTATGGGGGAGCCAATTGGTTGGTGACTGGGGGGTGCAGGGTGAGAAGAGGGCACAGTCCGGCCAGGCTGTGAAGGTGCCAGGGCCCCTCTAGTGCTCCCTCACGCTTACCACCTCTCCTTTCTGGATGAGGCACTCCCCTGGCTTCTGCAACAGGGCATAGGCCGGGGGGGGGCTTTAGTGGAAGGGAATAGACCTGGCTACACGCTCAATCTCAGGATGCCACCCAAAAGGGGCAAAGTGGGCCGAAAGGGGAGGGCAGGGCCCCCAGGGCGGAGGGTAGATGCCCACCCCCAGCTGTGGAGGAATGGAACATAGCCAATGCAGGAGACACTTCTATTGCCCACTACAGAAGGTGAAATAGGAGTAGACTCCTCTTCTTGATACTGAAGTGTATTTTTAGTTTAAACCAACTGTTTCTATTCATTTACCAAGTACCTAGAGAGGTGCTGGGCTATCTGGCAGCTGGACAGCCATCTGTGGGGATGCTTTTATTAAGGGATGTACTGAAAAGGCCATTCCACTTCCACACTGTCTTTGCAAACCAGGAAAGTTTGGAGATGCTCTGTCATAACGTAGCAATATTCTGAGATATCATATAATGGTGGCCTCTATGGCATGCACCATTAAAATGGCAGCCGCAAGCAGTGAACGCTGTGGGTGATGTTTCATCCCAGAGCATTTAGGGAGAAACATGTGGCCATCAGTTGGAGGCCATTTGGATTGGAGCTATGCAATGTAATGACAAAGAGCAGAGGCTTTTTGAGGAGGGCAGGTGGCAGCCACAGGCAGAAAGGAGGCTGCAGGAGCCAGTAGGGATCCCAATTAGTGCTGCAACTTCACCTCCAAAACTACCTCACTTCCGCAAATGCACAGGGAGCTCATCCCCTCTTTTCACTGTCAAGATTCTCCTCCCCAAATACGTTCTTCAAAACCCTGCGATATTCTGAGTAAACATAATTGGGATTCTGCTGTATGGGCGCAATCATGGACGCCCTTCCATGGGAAGAAGTAACAATACACTCGGTGGGATTTTCTCATAAGTAAATGTGCATAGAATTGGTCCACGTCATATTTCTCTGAGTAAATTATCTAAACATAAGGGAATTCTTTGCAGTAATCATGTACAGGCTGCACGTTTGCTTGCATCTTCTTTTTAGCTAGTTTGCAAACTGACTGTAGATAAGGTGGCCACCCTTGTTTTACAGGCCACTAGTCCTGTGCTTTTAAGAGTCAGTTGATCTGCAGACATTAGAAGATGACATTGCTCAACTCCATCTAACAACTGCTGGATATGAACCCGCAATTAAACACGCCAGAAGAATAGCAGAGGCTGCTCAAGGAAAGTGCCCCTTCCCAGCTGGCAGACTGCTCGGTTTCTGGGGAGACTCATTTTATGATGCGGTTTTTCTTTATTAGGTGGTTTTCTGGATCCTATACTGTGGCCCCCGGCTTGCCCTTATGGCTGGCAATTTTAAATCAGCCTTAGGTCCGGATGCACTCGTCCAGGGGACGATAGATAAAGACATACACTTGGGCAGGGTTATTGGCCCCTTCCCATCATCCCTACAAGTGAGATAAGTCAGTAGTGGTTTCATACCAGATAGTCTATGCACAGTGCACTACACTGCATTCAATGTGGTGCGCGCCTGTGGCAGAGGTGCGTTATGGGCAAGTGTGGCAGATAATGTGCCTGCATTGCCGGCTCTCGAGTTTTTGCCTTTTTGGTCGACTATGCAGCAGAGCATTACCTATGGGCTGCTGTATTCTTGTATGGAGCACTTCAGCTCCTTCTTGGAAGGGACAGTCAGGAGACGAGGGGGCTCTGAAGTAGTAGGGCACTATTTTCATGATTTACGGTTCATGGGTAGGGTGGACTTTGGGTGCAGGTTCCTTACCACAGCTTCAGGGTTTGTCTTTGTTTTGTTTTGGCTGCCTTACGTACCAACCTGTGGTGTGCCCCCCCCTTTTCCTGCAGTGTGCCCATGGTGTTTCAGTTAGAGGAGGGACCGACTCTGGGGGGGTGAGAACTGCTAGTCCCATACCACACACTGGGAGATGGGGGAGGGGAGTCAGAGATGGCCATATGCCTATCTTTGCCCCAGCATGCTCACCAGCTATCAGAGAGCAGGAGATGATTTCTGGAAGTTACAGGCCGGCAGGGGCTATACAAAGTGTCCATGTTCACCTGACCCGCCAGGGATTGTTGGTCAGGGAGGTGCCCTGTGACCAGCTGTTGCAGGCAGCGGCCCTCACACCATCCGGCTGTCCAAGGTTTGTTTCCAGGCAGACCAGGGGCGCAAGAGGCACACCATTATTTTATCCTGCCCCAGGACTGGACACTTGTCCCGTGAGGGCGTCATGGTGTTTTTGTTTTTGTTTTTGGCCTGTAGCTACAGGCCCGATTGCCTGATAATCAGGGGGAGGGATCTTCCCTCATAAAGTTTCGGCCTAGCGTCACAGAGCCTAGGAGCAGACGCATGGGGGTTTTGGGGGGACATGCTCCTATGGAATTAGGGCTGCATACCCGGCAGGTGAATTGCCTACCTGGAGTACATTCACCCCTGGGGTGAGTCTGAAGGTCCAGGACCCAATTGTTCATGATTGTTTCTGTTTTGGCAGGTTGCTGGACGGGGATGGAGCAGTTTCACAGCCTACTCTGCAGCCATGGCATGATCTTCTAGGCTGGCCGTGGGGCTGCAAACGCACATTGGTTCACAGCCAGGCCTCTGATGGTGGGCCACAGTTTGGTGGCTGGGTCGACAGAGTATGCGCTGGGGATGGTCTCCTATCCATGTTGTTCCAGCAGGGTTCAGTGCGGAAGGTCCCGCAAGTGGTGGTCATTCCCTGGTGTGGGAATGACCTTGGTTACTCAAGGGCAAGGCCCTCAGGGGCAGGCATGTGAGGACATGCAGTTGAGGCCACGATAGCCTCTGGTTGTCTGCCGTGGTCAGACATGGAGGGCAAGGCCCTCAGTGGCAGGCATGTGAGGACATGCAGTTGAGGCCACGATAGCCTCTGGTCGTCTGCTGTGGTCAGACATGGAGGGGACATTCCCCTGGGTGGGAATTACCTTGGTTACTGAAGGGCAAGACAGGTGAGGACATGCAGTTGAGGCCACAATAGCCTCTGGTCGTCTGCTGTGGTCAGACAGGGAGGGCAAGGCCCTCAGTGGCAGGCATGTGAGGACATGCAGTTGAGGCCTCGGTAGCCTTGGGTCGTCTGCTGTGGTCAGACATGGAGGGCAAGGCCCTCAGTGGCAGGCATGTGAGGACATGCAGTTGAGGCCTCGGTGGCCTTGGGTCGTCTGCTGTGGTCAGACATGGAGGGCAAGGCCCTCAGTGGCAGGCATGTGAGGACATGCAGTTGAGGCCTCGGTAGCCTTGGGTTGTCTGCTGTTGTCAGACATGGAGGGCAAGGCCCTCAGTGGCAGACATGCTTGACATGCAGTTCGGGAGGCAACAATGCCATCCTCCTGATGGACCTGCAGAGGGGTCTGCATAAGATTCTTATCGGGTGTGGGGTAAAGGGAGACTAAGCAGAGGCTTGTCCCCCTTTTGTGGCAAAGAAGTGCGGGAAAAGGTTTAAAGGGAAAGGGCAGCTAGGTGACACCTTTAGGCACCTTTGGGGGCGATTGGCGGTCCGGGGGCCTGCAGCTCAGGGCTATACGGCCCGGGGGGCAGAACACGGGCCGCCTTTGGGGCCAACGTGCCTCATCCGCTCGGAGTTTCACGGCTCCGGGGGGCGGTGATGCGGGTTGGACCCCCTACACATCTTCAGGGTGTGGCTTGAGCTGGGGTCTGGCACAGGGCAGCCCCGGGCTCAGGCAAGGTTTGGTCGCCCTATGGCTGCAAGCAGGCTTTGCCTGGATCATCAGAATGCTCCCGCACTTGATTTCCCCTCTGCAGGTTCATTATTCTAATTGATTCCGTTTAATAAAGTGGCCCATGATTTAACCCAATGAATGGTGTTTGTGTTTTAATTCGGCAATAGGCCGCAAGGTCACCATAAGTCATAATCGACTTGAATGCACATCAACAGCAACAAACCATAAACACCATAATGCAAGCACATATCACATTTTAACCTAAAAGTGTGGAACACAAAATGGCTCCTTCATCACAACATGCTTTTTTTTTTAAGCCCGGATGGAGGAACTAAATTGGGAGTGCTCTTTGCTCCACCCCTGTGGTCTCATAGCCTCTTTGTCACCAAACACCTTTCTCCAGTTATGGTAGGTGTGCCAGCTGTGTTCCCCCTCACATAACATCTTACTTGGACTGCTGTAATGCATCATAAGTGGCAGCCAGAGACATATTGTTGTGTGCCACCCCAATCTCAGAGTAGTAAGAGATCTCCAGGGGTCCCTGCGCTTACCCAGGGTTTGGTTTCCTTGGAAACACTGCTATGTTAAAAAATACCAAACACAGATCTTATATACAGTAACGATAGCTAGGATACTCTTTGTCAAAATGTGGAAACAGGAAAGAGTCCCAAGAAAATTAGAATTAATAAGAAAAAAGCAGTTGGAAGTTATTAAACTGTGATGCTGCGACCCTATAAAACAATCAAGGAAGATATGGAAAAATGGATATCCACAATAGCATATATTAAAAGAGAATTGGGTATAACAGATATAGGATTAAATTATTTGCTGCCATAAAGTATTGAATCATTAACATGTCTCTGAACCCCAAAATATATGTTGGGGTACCCCGTATCATATATCGCTGTGATCTGAGGACTCTCCCTGTCAAGAATAACAACAAATTTATTCAATCAAAATTATCAGGCTTCTGAAATGCTCATACATGCATAATGATGTCATAAAATCATAAAAAATAAGTAACTGGGTGTACCCACCCTACAATCTGTTCTGGGCCAGGACAACTCATACACCCCAGGGAAGGGGAGGGTGTCCTCTATGAGATGGCAGTGCGTCCCGCCTGGCCCAGAGCTTCATTATGCATTTATGAGCATTTCAGAAGCCTGATAATTTTGACTGAATAAATTTGTTATTCTTGATGGGGAGAGTCCCCAGATCACAGAGATATATGATATGGGGTACCCCAACATATATTTTGGGGTTCAGAGATATGTTAACTTTCCTATGGAGTTGCTGTAGCTGTGAACTTTTCTTGTTCTTTAGTGTTTTGAACTTTCAAGCAAATAAGGAACTGGGACCTTGTAGTGGTGAGTGGGCTTGCGTGTTCCGATGAACCCTATGAGCGATGCCGTCGGGAGTCATGTACTCCCAGCAGGGTCACCCATGGCGGTAAGGTCAAGGGAAAGGAACCAAAGAACGATCCAAGAATGTCCTCAACGGCAGAACAGGTGGAGGATAACAATGTGTGTTACAACGGCTGTGAAGGCAGATGAAGGCTGCAGCAGATAAAAGACTTCCAATAATCATGGTACCCATGCCATTGGATCAAAGCCTTTTTCTGTCAAGATTGTGTGTTGATCGTGGTGCACCGATCTCCCCACGTAAAACAAAACCACACACAGGCGTCTTCCATAACAAAAGTCCCATGGAAAGACTTTATTTTGGAAGACAATCTTACTTGGTCACAAGTGATCGCCAAGCTACATTGGCTATCTCTGATCTGTAAGGCCCCACAAGTAAATGTTGTTGTTTGTTACAATACATACAAGAACATAAGAAGAGCCTGCTGGATCCAACCAGTGGCTCATCTAGCCTAGCATTCTGTTCTCACAGTGGCCAACCAGATGCCCTAAAGGGAAGACTACATGCAGGACCTGCGTGCACAAGCAGCGCTCTCCTCACTTGTATTCCCAGCACCTGATATTCAGAAGCATCCTGTCTCTGACAGGGGAAGTAGAACACAGCCATCATTGCTAGGTGCCGCTGATAACTTGATCCTCCATGGATTTGTCTAATCCTCTTTTAAAGCCATCCAAGTTGGTGCCCATCACTGCTTCTTGTGGTAGCAAATCCCATAGTTTCACTATATGCTGGGCAAGACCACATTCTTAATTGCAGGAGAAGGGATAACGTTTATGCTGGTGGATTATTTTTGATATGTGCATTTTCTGTTTACCTACGTTATGTCTCTTAAGTTCTGCTTCTGACAGTTCAATTGTGCATACATGTCTACCCAATGAGTTCAATGGGACTTACTCCCAGGTAAGTATGTACAGGATTAAGTTACCTCTAAGTTATACTGTTGACAAAAAAAATCACAAAGGCAACTAGTAAAGTACTCAAGTTTGCATTTTTCTTTGATGGTAGGGGATTGCCATATTGATCAAAATGTATTTTAGTTGTAAATGTTTAGTGCTGCGTTGCTTTTTGCAGCACAACACAGGCATGCCTTCAAGCGCCGCAGTAGAACGCCTGTTCAGTACTGGTGGCAACATAATCTGTAAAAAGACATTCCTTGTCTGACGTGCTCTTTGAGCATCCTGTTCTTTTGAGACATAACAGAAATGTATTGTAAAAGCAGCATTTCAAGTGTAAAATTTGATTTCAAGTGAATTATATGTGTGTTGGAGTAACATCATTGCTGGGGGTGGGGGAATGTGAGATTCTGTTATGCCATTCTGTTAATCTCACAGATAAAAACAATTATTCTACTACCCTGTGTGTGTGTGCTTATTTTTAATGTTGTTTTAGGCTACTTAGTTGTGCAGCAGCCAAAGCCAGCACCTTTTAGGCTATTGTTTTTAAACAAAGTAACTAAAATGTAATTGTAGTGATTACTTTTGAATAAAAGTAAAATAATCAGTTACTTTCAGAGCAATTGTAATTGTAAGGGTAATTACTACTGTTTTGGGCCATGTAACTGTAGTTTATTACTTTTTAAAAGTAATCTTCCAAGCTCTGGTTGACAGCTAATAAGCATTACTACAGGGCCTCTCTCAGGGTTGAAAACACTGTGGGAAGAGGACCTTGGGGTTCAGTTTGAAGACATTAAGTGGTCACATTTATAGTTTTAAAAAAGATATAAATTCGTATCAGCTTTTGTTAGAGAAACCATGCTCAAACTCTCTCTTCGATGGCACAGGGCCTCAGTCCAGCTTTCCCTTGTTAGTTATAGTGTCTCTCTAGATCTGCCTTTCCCAACCAGTGTGCCTCCAGATGTTGTTGGACCACAATTCCCATCTTTCCTGGCCATTGGCAATGCTGGCTGAGGCTGATGGGAGTTGTGGTCCAACAACATCTGGAGGCACACTGGTTGGGAAAGGCTGCTCTAGATAGTTAGAATCATAGAATCATAGAGTTGGAAGGGGCCTTGTAGGCCATCGAGTCCAACCCCCTGCTCACAGCAGGAAATCCACAGCTAGAGCATCTCCCGCAGATAGCTGTCCAGCCTCTGCTTGAAGACATCCAGTGAAGGGGATCCCACCACCTCCCTAGGCAGTCGGTTCCATTGCCGAACTGCCCTTACTGTCAAGAAGTTCCTTCTAATGTCCAATCTGAATCTACGCTCCTGCAACTTAAAACCATTAGACCTAGTCCTACCCTCTGGGGCAGCAGAGAACAAATCTGTACCCTCCTCTATGTGACAGCCCTTCAGGTACTTAAAGAGTGCAATCATGTCACCCCTCAGCCTTCTCTTCACCAGACTGAACATGCCAAGTTCCTTCAACCTTTCCTCATAAGACTTGTTCTCCATACTGGCTATCATCCTCGTCACCCTCTTCTGAACCCGCTCTAACTTGTCTATATCTTTCTTAAAATGAGGCGCCCAGAACTGAACGTAGTATTCCAGATGAGGCCTGACTAATGCAGAATATAGTGGGACTATTACTTCCCTCGACCTGGAAACTATAGCTCTGTTTATGCAGCCCAAAACCGCGTTTGCCTTTTTTGCCGCAGCATCACACTGCTGGGTCATGTTCAACTTGCGATCCACTACAATTCCAAGGTCCTTCTCACACGCACTACTGCTAAGCCGGGTATTTCCCATCCTGTACCCGTGCATTTTGTTTTTGTGGCCTAAATGCAGAATCTTGCATTTGTCTTTATTGAATTTCATTTTATTATTTTCAGCCCAATTTTCTAGTCTATCCAGGTCCCTTTGGATTTTATTCCTGTCTTCCATTGTGTTAGCTATCCCTCCCAGTTTCGTATCATCCGCAAACTTCATAAGGCTTCCCTCCACCCCGTCATCTAAGTCATTGATAAAAATGTTGAAGAGTATCGGCCCCAGGACAGAACCCTGTGGCACTCCACTCGAAACCACCTTCCAGTCCGAAGCAGAGCCACCGACGACCACTCTTTGAGTACGGTTTTCCAACCAGTTGTGAATCCACCTGACAGTATTTCCATGTAGTCCGCATTTGACCAGTTTGCTAATCAAAAGGTCGTGGGGGACTTTGTCAAACACTTTGCTGAAATCTAGATAGATGACATCTACAGCATTTCCACCATCTACTAAGCTAGTGATCCGATCCAAAAAAGAGATGAGATTAGTTTGACAGGATTTTTTCTTGACAAACCCATGCTGGCTCCTACTAATCACAGCATTGTCATCGAGATAGTTGCCAATGGACTCTTTTATTATCTGTTCTAATATCTTTCCGGGTATTGAAGTCAGACTGACCGCCCTGTAATTCCCCGGATCTTCTTTTTTACCCTTTTTAAAGAGCGGGACGACGTTTGCCCATCTCCAATCCTCCGGCACCTCTCCCGTTCTCCAGGATTTCTCAAAGATGATGGCAATAGGTTCCAAGAGTACATCCGCAAGTTCCTTCAATACTCTGGGATGCAGTTCATCAGGCCCTGGAGATTTTTACTCATTTAGGTTAACTAGGTATTTCCTGACTATCTCCTTATCAATCTTGAACTGCAATCCCGACCCCTTACTGAGATTGCTACCGATTCAAGGTTGCTTGTTCCCTTTTTGGGAGAAAACGGAGGCAAAATAGGTGTTGAGCAGTTCTGCCTTTTCCTTGTTATCTGTCAACATTTTGCCATCCTCATTGAGCAGCAGTCCCACCATTTCCTTGGTCTTTCTCTTGCTTCGAACATATCTGAAAAAACCCTTTTTGTTGTTCCTCGCTTCCCTCGCCAGCCTCAGCTCATTCTGGGTTTTAGCTTTCCTTACGCTATTCCTGCAAGCCCGAGCCGCTCGTCGGTACTCTTCCTTGGTGATGCGTCCTTCCTTCCATTCTTTATACATGCTCTTTTTTATTTTTACCTCCTCCACCAGTCTTCCGTGTAGCCACATTGGCTTTTTCCAATGTCTTCCATTTTTCTTCCTCTTTGGAATTGTTTGCAATTGCGCTTTTTGTAATACCTTCTTCATTAACTCCTACGCTTCTTGGGCTCCTTTTTTCTTTAGTCTATCTAGCCACGGGATCCTACCCATCATTTCCCTGAGCTTGCTAAAATCGGCTTTCCTGAAATCCAAGGTCCATATTTGACTATATTCTTCTTTGGCTTTCCCCAAAATCACGAATTCCAGCATTACATGGTCACTTTCCCCCAAGGTACCGACCGCTTTAATTCCCGTGACCAATTCGTCCGTGTTAGTTAAGATCAGGTCCAGGATAGCTGATCCCCTTGTTCCGTCTTCTACTTTTTGAAAGAGGAAATTATCAGCAAGGCCCATCAGGAATTTGTTGGAGGCTTTGTGCTTTGCAGAGTTTGTCTCCCAGCAGATATCCGGGTAGTTGAAGTCCCCCATCACTACTACTTCTTGCCTCCTTGAGATTTCAGAGATTTGTTTGAGAAAGGCCTCGTCTACCACCTCTT
The DNA here is from genome assembly GCF_030035675.1 of Rhineura floridana. NCBI lineage: Eukaryota > Metazoa > Chordata > Lepidosauria > Squamata > Rhineuridae > Rhineura > Rhineura floridana. Next base: position 3,137,187 of record NC_084484.1, read on the forward strand.
CTTGGCCAGGGGGTCTGTAGTAGACACCTACTACCATGTCGGTTTTATTTGTTTCTCCATTTATTTTTACCCAAATGGTCTCTACTGGACCCCTTTGTTCGCTCTCTTGGATTTCCATAGAGGTGTATTTGTCTTTGACGTATAACGCTACTCCCCCTCCTTTTCTGTTGCTTCTATTCTTTCTGTAGAGTTTATATCCTTGAATGGCTATATTCCAGTCATGGGAGTCATCCCACCAAGTCTCTGTTATCCCTATGAAGTCATATTTTCCTTGATGCACTAAGACTTCAAGCTCCTCTTGCTTGTTTCCCAAGCTCCGCGCGTTGGTATATAGACAGCAGAAGTCTCTTTTGTCCTGATTGGATTCCTCCGTTAATATACCGTGAGCTTTGCCGTGCATCCCTTTCTCTCTCCCAGTGTTTCCTGTACCCTTCAAATCCTTGCGTTTACAACCCGCTGTCTTTGGATCGGTATTTAAGCTATCATCTCCATCCCCCAGAGGCTTTAGTTTAAAGCCCTCTTGATGAGTTTTGCCATACTTCTGCCAAAGAGATTCTTCCCAGTCCTCGTGAGGTGCAGCCCATCTCTTGCCAACAGTCCCCCCTCCAAGAAGCTTAGACCATGGTCCCAGAATCCAAAACTCTCCTGTCGACACCATCTGCGTAACCAGTCGTTGACCTGCAGTATCTTCCTTGAAGAGGTAAAAGTTGAAGAGGGTGTGGGGCCCATGGCACCTATTTTAATCTACGGTGGGAATGCTCCCATATACAACCTTTCTGGATTGAGGTTTTTGAAGAAACATCTAAAATTATCCATACTCCCATTCAGATGTTACCGCAGTTGGTCTTCCTTTTGATTTTTGATTATTGCAGCTCTGATATTTTATTTAACTATTTTGTAAGGTATCTTTTATTTGCTGCTCATCTTTCAATTGCTCAAACATGGAAAACTTTGGATAATTTGAACATTTCCCTCTGGTATAAGAACACCGGCAACATTGCCATTTTGGGGAAAAAAACCCATTCTCTTTATAATTGATCAAAGGAAGAGGCTAAACCATGTGATATGGTGAGATTTTATTTTGTATACCTCTGTACATAAAATGCAGTAGCACTTGTCATCGGCCGTTTGAGAAATCTGGGACTCATAATTTGCTTTTCGACTGTTTGTCATGTCACTTTATATTTCCATCCTTCCCTATTTTTCTATTGTTTATTTTGGTAAAAGAAAAAATAAGGAAAAAAATAAAAAACTATTTCACTGATTGCAGCATATGTTTCAAGTAACACAACCTGCACATGGAAATTGGATTAACTCTAAAACAATGCCATCCCTACCGTTTGTGCCTGGACCCAGCTCAATCGGAGAACAGTAGCAGAATGACTGTAGTATGTTTTCATCATTATTTTTATTTTCATTATTGTTTCTTTTTAAAAGCAATGAGATGCTTTGGAGACAAGTTTTGATTGAAAGCAGGATTTAAAGAATACATAGATAGCATCACAAATAATTTTGAGCAGTGCAGTACAAATTAAGTAAATAACTGAAATAATAATAATAATAATAACATTCTGCCAATATGTTGTGCAGCAATATGAGAATTTGCAATTGCTTTCATTTCTTCACTTTTACTCCCTCAGATTTGCAAAAAAAACAAAAATATTGCACAACCAAACTACAGATTTCTTTTGATCCCTCAGATTTGCACTCAAGCAGAAAACTGCACAAGCAAACAAAATTAAAAATGTCTACACCAGATATTGCATAGCAATCTAAAAATGGTGTGCTGAGAATTTACATTTCTTTTCTAGTCCTATTAATAACAATTTGCAGCAGCTCCTAAACAGAAGAACATAGCCTTATGTTTCTTCCTTTTTTGATCCCTGATTTGCAGAAAACCAGAAAAATGCACAAGCAAATGTATAATCACCTGACTGTGCTTTTTGCACACTCCTTGGGCGGGGAATTTTTTTTTTTAAAAAAAAACAAGGCGTGCATGCCTTGTTCAGTACTTAATTGGCACAACAGAATCAACAAATGAGAAGGTGGGGTCAAACACAACAGTGAACACCTACTGGTATGAATGAGAAGGACTGAAGTTGCTCCTCATATACTAAGTCAAATACATGCAGGTGTGGACTACTCTGGTTTAATTTGAATGGGGAAAAGGTAGATTAACAGCTAAACAATACTCAAATGTAGACAGGCCCTTTGTTACACTAATACCATAAGGTATATGAACCAGTATTAATTAGATAATATTTATTTATTTTTACATTTACACCCCACCTTTCTTTTCATCATAGAAACCCAAGGCAGCTTACATATAGTTCCCAGGCAGTCTCCCATCCAGGCACTGACGGGACCTAATCCTGCTTCATTTCAGCAGGGTGCTGGCCTCATGTTCCTTCAGACCATAGCCCGGGACCTATGGTACATGGCATGGCAAGTACATGGCAAGACTGCAGCAAGTGAATGTAAATTAATCCTGCGGTGATTGTATGGCCAAACTGCTGTTCTCCGTGTTTGTATGTTCTGCTCCTTTCTAGGAAGCTTTGACAAAGAATAGCAAGCCCTATTTTTTTATAAACCACTTTATTCAGAGGTCCACTTTCTCTAATGTGTGATCAGCACGGCAGATTAGCTTCAGTCTAACCTCTCTTACCCTCACTCCCCCCTTTCCTCTTACCTCAAGAAATACAGTTCCGGGTTTACTGAGGGTAGAACCCTTAGTAGCCTGCTAAGCATTTTGAGGATAACATTGCTTGTATTCCTAGAGACCTGGACTCTGCTATTGTAGCAAGTCAATTTCCCGGGGTGCCTCCAGGGTCCGGTGTTAATGGGTGAGATCAGTTGATACAGTTCAAGGATGTGGACAAGGTGTTTGGATGGTTTGTGGACAACCACTTGCCTCTTGTGGCTGACAACATCTGGCAGGGGCTGATGGCTGGGCTAAGGAGGTAACTAATGCCTGGGCAATCCCAGGCTGTCTGAAAGAGGCAGTATTGAGACTACACACTCCTTAAGAAATCCTTCTTGGATCCAAAATTGAACAACTATACATCAGTTGAAAATGTCCCCTTCCTGAGCAAGGTTCTTGAGCAGGTATTCACTGAGGAACTTCAGGAACGGTTGAATGAGACTGATTCTGTACATCAATTTAAATTGGTGTTCAAGCCCAGGTTTGACACAGTGTTGCTTTAAAGACATTGCTTGGGCCTGTGAAGCCAATGTGGATTTCCTCAGGGTTCAGATTTGGTGTAGGGTACTAGATTTGCTGTTGGAGTGTTTAAGTGATCTGCTTTTGCGTTTGGTCAACCTTGCATATTTACATATAAAACTCAAATTTTATTGGTAGTACAAGTAGTTACTTTTATTTCTCAAGATTAAATGCTGGCTTTTAGTTGCCGAAATTGCCTCTGTGTGATTCATTCTCTGAGGATGCAGCAGCATGGAGTGGCCTGCCCCAGTCACAGATACAACTACAGTTATTTCTACTGATTTATTTCTGTGAGTGAGGAAACTTGAACAAATACCATCACAATAATTGTCCCATGCTTAATGTTGCATAGAATTCTGCCAGAGCCTTTGGATTAGTTCCACACCATGCTTGTCACACTTGAGTCTCACTGAAACCAGTGGGACAAGTTAGTAAAAGACTAATGTTTTATGTTGCTTTCAGTGGGAACTATATATGTCTAACTTGGTTTGGACCCAATTTTATTAATCAGACTCTTCAAAAGTATATGACTTTTGAAATTTTTGTAATCTGCACAGAGATTTTTTTCTCCCAGCAATCAACACAAGGATTTTTTTTTTCTTACTGTGAAGTGCTCTGAGCCTTTATTTGGCATTACAGAAACAGAACAAATAAAGGGGAATTTTGTTGGAGAGGTAACGTAGTATTTTAAAGGGGTCATTTACTGGTGAACTACTGGGAAACATAAATGGCAAATAAGGACCTGGCATCAAACATGATATATACAACATATAAGCAGATTCTGCCAGATAATTTGATGATTAATCAGGCTTCTGACTGCTTTTTTTATAACAAGAAAAGAAACCAATTAGTTTTTTGTCTAACAGCCAGTAGTACTTATGTTTGAAAGCTTTTCAATATATTTGAGGGGGTTTTCTTTCTTTTGTCTAGTGGCATTGCTTGCACCTTTTAAATATAGTATCGATTACTGGGGTAATAGATAGCCATTGTTAACGTTCACAGAATAATTTAGCAGGGTTCAGACAAACTTGGAGAAATGTATACAGTTCCTTCTTGGTACAGATTTCCACGGGTCATAAATATTTTCTAATTTGGATGAAGAATTGTCCATTGCTATTTTAATATTAATTTTCTGATAATTTTTAGTGTGCTGCCTGTTTTGTTAAAGTAGGGTTTATAATTTTCAAAGGAATCTGACTTCAGATTCCCCAAATAGATTGTATGTCAATTGAATCTGGGCATTTAACATTTGGCAATTGATTTTACGTTAATAGTAATTAATTTAGTGGTTTAGTGAGAGACCATCTTGGCTGTAAGACCCTCTCCCTCCTTGCTGGCCTCTTTCCACCTGGCCTGGAAGGGTGGGGCCTTGACTGACTGCAGCTGCAAAAGAGATCACTACCTGAAGATGCCAGAGACCACCTTGACTGTGGGGTGTTGTTTAGGGGCTTCTGTTTGGGTAAAAGTTTAATTTCTGATGGTCGTTTTTTTGTTTTGCTGTTATTGGGATTATGCTTCTGTATTTTATTGTTGGATTTAATTAGGAATTATAAGGATGTATCAATTTATTGTATGTTTTTATGATGTTTTTGTTAACTTATTGACAATTTGAATTTATTTCTTACAGTGAGTTGTGTAACTTTTTTTCTGTTCACGTTGTGAGCCGCCTTGTGCATAAAGTGTTATGGAAAGAGGCATACAAATAAACAGTGATGATGATGATGATGATGGTTTGAGATAGGGCTGTGCAGTGGATTCATCCAAATCCAAAACTGAATTGGATCATTTTGGGGGGATCTGGCCTTCACCTGAGTTCGGTAGGGATAGACTACAGCAACTCCCCTTCCTCAACCTTCAAATCTGCCCTGTTGCTGCACCAAGGACTTAGCTGTGCACAGCTGTGTAAGACCAGCTCCACCCTGCTCACCCAAATCAAGGATAAATTTCCTCTTTCGTACCACGTCAGGCCATTTGGTACCATCTAGCTTAGTACTGATGACATGGACTAGCATTGGCTCTCCAAGATTCCAGGCAATAGTCTCTTCCAGAGATTGAATTTTGGACTTTTGCATGCAAAGTATGTGCCCTACCACTGAGCTAGAGCCCTGTTAGTATCTTTTAAAATTGTTCCTTTCAATTCACTAATGAATGCACAACATACTAGGGCAGATCTACACCATGCATTTAAAGCACATTAAACACACATTTGAAGAACATGAATCCCACCACAGAATCCTGGGAACTATAAGGGTTGTGGGAACTATAATTGTGAGGGGAAACTACACTTCCCAGGATTCTTGGGGGGAACTCTTGTACTTTAAATGCAAATTGGATGTGCTTTAAATGTATTATGTGGATCTGCATTACTTCATAAACTTTGCCTGCATATAAATCATTTTAATTACAAATTTAAATGGAAATAAGCTATAATGTGTATTGGGTGACCATCGGCTACACACCATCTCTCAGCCTAATCAGCCCCTCAGGGTGAAAACAACAGAGGGGGACCATGACCACCCCAAGGAAGAAGGGTACACTTAAAATGCAGAGGAAATAATAATTTGTAAATAATAATTTACAACCATAGTGTGAAATCAGATATATATCAAGACATAGTATGAAGAAATATTCATATAAGCATGACTGTCAAAGATGTTTATTATTTACACAACTATAGACCGGTAGCAAATGTTCCATTCCTGGGCAAGGTTTTAGAGTGTGTGGTCGCTCGCCAGCTCCAGGCTCTCTTGGATGAAACTGATTATCTGGATCCATTTCAATCGGGCTTTTGGCCGGGGTTTGGTACAGAAATAGCCTTGGTCGCCCTGTATGATGACCTCTGTCGGGAGAAAGACAGAGGGAGTGTAACTCTGTTGGTTCTCCTGGATCTCTCAGCAGCTTTTGATACCATCGACCATGGTATCCTTCTGGGGCGACTTGCGGATTTAGGAGTTGGAGGCACTGCTTGGCAGTGGCTGTGCTCCTACCTCGAGAATCGTCTCCAGAAGCTGGTGCTTGGGGAGCATTACTCGAGTCCCTGGATACTCCAATATGGGGTCCCACAGGGTTCAGTTCTGTCCCCCATGCTCTTTAATATCTATATGAAGCCGCTGGGTGAGGTCATTAGGAGATTTGGAGTGCGTTTCCAGCAATATGCTGATGATACGCAGCTCTACTTCTCCTTTTCATCTTCTTCAGGTGAGGCTGTTAATGTACTAAACCGCTGCCTGGCCGCGATAATGGACTGGATGAGAGCTAATAAACTGAGACTCAATCCTGACAAGACTGAGATGCTGTTGGTGGGGGGGCTCTCTGCCCAGATGGTTGATGTCCGACCTACCCTAGATGGGGTTACACTCCCCCTAAAGGAGCAGGTCCGTAGTTTGGGGGTCTTATTAGATCCGCTCCTGTCACTGGAGGCTCAGGTAGCCTCGGTGGCAAGGAATGCGTTCTACCAGCTTCGGCTGGTAGCCCAACTACGACCCTACCTGGACAGGGAGAACCTCGCCACAGTTATCCATGCTCTGGTAACCTCTAGATTGGACTACTGTAATGCACTCTATGTAGGGTTACCTTTGAAGACGGTTCGGAAACTTCAGCTGGTGCAGAATGCTGCGGCCAGAGTTCTTACTTGGACTAAAAAATCTGACCATATAACTCCTGTCCTGGCCCAGCTGCACTGGCTACCAATATGTTTCCGGGCCAGATTCAAAGTGTTGGTTCTTACCTATAAAGCCCTTAACGGCATCGGACTGCAATACCTGGCGGAACGCCTCTCCCGCTATGTACCTACCTGTTTGCTGCGCTCGACGTCGAAGGCCCTTCTCCGGGTTCCAACGCATAGGGAGGCCCAGAGAGCAATAACTAGAGCTAGGGCCCCCGAATTATGGAATGCCCTCCCTGACGAGATATGCCTGGCGCCTTCTTTGTTATCTTTTCGGCGCCAGGTAAAGACCTACCTCTTTGCCCAGGCATTTTAAATTTAAATTTTAATCTATTTTAATTTTAATCTTTTTGTCTTAATCTTGCTTTTAAATATGTTTTTATAGTGTATTGTACCCACACCCACCTGTATTTTAATCTGTTTTTATTCTGTTGTACACTGCCCTGAGAGCTTGTCACTAAAGGGCAGTCTAAAAGTGCAATAAATAATAATAATAATAATAATAATAATAATAATAAATTTATAGTGCAATTCTATGCATACCCAGAAGCAAGTCCCAATATATTCAATGGGATTTACTCAGACAGGAAAGCAGGACTGCAATTCAATGATAAGGAATTTCATTCACCCAATCCAAAATTCAGAATCATGCCACTTTAAGCTGTTTTGCAACTGTTTTATACTTGTATGATTACTGGATTTTAAAGGGATTTATTTCTTGTTGTGTGCTGCCTTGGTTTCCAACCCTACTGATGTTGATAAATATGTACTGTTGCTGAACTATTCCCCATTGAAATGTTGTGTGTATATTTTGATTCTCCTTTTGTGTACAATAAACAATATCGTCATTTTTAAGACTTGTGTAAGTGTAAGTTACTGGGTAAATCTGCCAAGATGCTATTGCCACTGTCTAAATACCCTAATTTGTGAGACTCCTAGAACATGTTTATTTAATTATTTATTTTCTTTATTAAGTTTCTATTCCACCCTTCCTCTGAGAAGGCGTCCAGGGTGCCAAACAAAACACTAAAAACACTAAAACATCTTAAAAACAGACTTTAAAATATATTAAAACAAAACATCTTTTAAAAAAGCTTTAAAAAAAGCTTTAAAGCATCTTAAAAAGCAATTCCAACACAGATGCAGACTGGGATAAGGTCTGCACTTAAAAAGCTGGTTGAAAGAGGAAGGACTTCAGTAAGGACCAAAAAGATAGCAGAGATGGCACCTGTCTAATATTTAAGGGGAGAGAATTCCAAAATGTCAGTGCCACAACACTAAAGGTCCGCTTCTTATGTTGTGCGGAACAGACCTCTTGATAACATGTTATGTTATGTCTAAACATCCTAATTTGCGAGACTCGTAGAGACATGAAACACGTGTCCGCTGAGGAGGGTTAACAGTTTGTAATGTTTAAAATCTAATAGATAGGAATCTGCCACCTTTTTTTTATGAAACTCATGGTTATTCATGAGGTCCAATCTGAGGGACTGAATAGAACTTCTATGCCAGTCATTTGAAGGATGGTTGTTGTTGTTGTTGTTATGTGCCTTCAAGTCGATTACGACTTATGGCAACCCTATGAATCAGCGACCTCCAAGAGCATCTGTCGTGAACCACCCTGTTCAGATCTTGTAAGTTCAGGTCTGTGGTTTCCTTTATGGAATCAATCCATCTCGTTTGGCCTTCCTCTTTTTCTACTCTGTGTTGTTTTTCCCAGCATTATTGTCTTTTCTAGTGAATCGTGTCTTCTCATGATGTGTCCAAAGTATGATAACCTCAGTTTCATCATTTTAGCTTCTAGTGACAGTTCTGGTTTAATTTGTTCTAACACCCAATTATTTGTCTTTTTCGCAGTCCATGGTATGTGCAAAGCTCTCCTCCAGCACCACATTTCAAATGAGTTGATTTTTCTCTTATCTGCCTTTTTCACTGTCCAACTTTCACATCCATACATAGAGATTGGGAATATCATGGTCTGAATGGTCCTGACTTTGGTGTTCAGTGATACATCTTTGCATTTGAGGACCTTTTCTAGTTCTCTCACAGCTGCCCTCCCCTGTCCTAGCCTTCTTCAGATTTCTTGACTATTGTCTCCATTTTGGTTACTGCCTGCAGCGAGGTATTGATAATCCTTGACAAGTTCAATGTCCTCATTGTCAACTGTAAAGTTACACAAATCTTCTGTTGTCATTACTTTAGCCTTCTTGACGTTCAGCTGTAGTTCTGCTTTTGTACTTTCCTCTTTAACTTTCATCAGCATTCGTTTCAAATCGTTACTGGTTTCTGCTAAGAGTATGGTATCGTCTGCATATCTTAAATTATAGATTTTTGTCCCTCCAATTTTCACACCTCCTTCATCTTGGTCCAATGCTGCTTTCCATATGATATGTTCTGCGTACAGATTAAACAAATAGGGTGATAAAATATACCTGTCTCACACCCTTTCCGATGGGGAACCAATCGGTTTCTCCATATTCTGTCCTTACAGTAGCCTCTTGTCCAGAGTATAGATTGTGCATCAGGACAATCAGATGCTGTGGCACCCCATTTCTTTTAAAGCATTCCATAGTTTTTCATGATCTACACAGTCAAAGGTTTTGCTGTAGTCTATAAAGCACAGGGTGATTTTCTTTTGAAATTCCTTGGTCCGTTCCATTATCCAACGTATGCTTGCGATATGATCTCTGGTGCCTCTTCCCTTTCTAAATCCAGCTTGGACGTCTGGAATTTCTCGCTCCATATATGGTAAGAGCCTTTGTTGTAGAATCTTGAGCATTACTTTACTTGCATGGGATATTAAGGCAATAGTTCAGTAATTACTGCATTCTCTGGGATCCCCTTTCTTTGGAAGTGGGATATATATTGATCGCTTCCAGTCTGTGGGAAGGATGGTAGATGTGCTTTATCTGACATTGCTATAAGGAGAGGGTACATCTTTGCTTCTATCTGGACCACTGTCTGCTTTTCAATTGAGATATATAAATTGTCACTGCATTGTTTACAGGCCACTTTAAGGATTACTTTCCTGATGCTATCTAGAAGTGGAATAAACCAAACAGCATTCACAGTAGCATGCACTCTCACTCCTGGATATGTCACTTAATGAAGAGCTAAAACAGGCAAAAGCACTTAAAGTAGCCAGAAAAAAAGCCATTTCTCTGTCTCCCTGCACCCATTCAAACTAGGGATCATAGACATGACAGACAAAGGCTTCTCCTATGTGGAAAAAATGACAGATCTGTCCCACCACTGTGAGTTTAATGAATCATTCCAGAATGGCAATAAACCAAAGAGAACCTTGTGAAACTGATACAGGGGCATGCAACTTGAGAAGGCCCATTGTAATGAAAATGATTATGTGGGAAATAATGTATTTTCGATCTAGTAGGCTGAATTTATGCTGTTTTATTAAATTATGGACATCTTAACCCTATTCAGTCATGCTGCTCATATTGAAAGGCTACATGCAAGCAGGGACAAGTGCACTAAACTTCCCATCACACAATTTTGCAGGGTTCTAAATTGTGCAGAGAGCCTCCATAAGTAGAGAAGCCTCCCTGCTGGAAACTTAATCCTTCAACTCATGGAGAGCTATCAGCAGTGTGTCCCTCCTTACCCCGCTCATTTATAGCATTTACACTTAAGTAGCACACCTGAGGTGGGCTCTTGAGAAGTATTTTGTACTGTATTTAACTGTTAACCAAACAACGTTAACTTATAGTGCAATCCAAACCTAACATCCATTGGGATGAGTGGGTTAGAAATAGGCAGCCTTTTGGCTACTCCAATGCAATTCCCCCATCACGGGGTCAGCCAGAGATATGTCAGTGTAACTCCCTCATCCCAGCTCAGTTGGCACAGCTGATGCCGACGGAACTTACGCCAGTGTAGGTCCTGAAAAAGGGCCGTTCCAGGGCCATGGTGGGGGCAGGATGCACCCCTGTTCCAACTTCCACTCTGCTCAGGCATGTGACCTAGCAACATGGCAGACAGGGTGGTGTAAGTCCAAAGTTTCTTGCCCACCAGCCAGAATTCTGAATGAGATTATGTTTCCAGATACAACCCATCCCAGCAGCCTGGACACTGAGTTAGAGGTGCAATTAGTCTTTTGTAAGGGTAACTTCCCACTACTGGGATACCCCAACCTGTTTGCTTTGTAGACATCTGCCTAAGCTATATCTTACCCTCTGACTGCCAAAGTGGTTATTGCTTTGGTGTTCCTCTCCTTCACCCTCTCCACCAACCGTATGTTTATCCAGAATTTCAAACCCTAATTAAACTTGTGGTCAGCAGGGGGAAGAAGGAGACACAAGCATCCAGACTGTACTTCTCCTCCCCCCTCCTCACATCCAAACTTCCCCTCCTTTTAACAGCCCTTGTTCACTCCAGCTGGACCAGATTTGACCCAAGGCAATAGGGTTGCCTCAACTCAATCTGGCTCAATTACGGACTGACACAAATTGATCCAATTCAGGATCTGGGATTCAGCTGGATCTAGTAAATAGCTCAACCTGTTTTTTAAAAAAACATATAATTACAAGTACAAGTAAAACCAAAACATATAATTTTAGTAGATCCCTATATAGTGATATACAATGAGAAGTCACATAAGTTAACTAAGAGAGATGCATTAATCACCATGTGTTGAAGTTGGTTTTAATAAATGATCCAGTCTTTTGACATATGTGATGACCTTTCTGTGTCAAAATTGTCCTTTCTCCCATTTGTTTCCTTTAGTTAGTTTTGTGTTAGTTTCTTGGCTAAGGCTATTTGTCAGACATTTGTGTACCATCTTGTTAACATTAAACCTAGGACTGTCTTCAAATATTTGCTGATTAGTTGGCAAGCAGAAACCATAAAGAATGTTTGCTAGAGTTCTGATCATAAAAAATTGATAACAATTGTGAGGTGCATGTAGTTGACATCCTATTACCCTTCTGCTTTCTACAAACACCTCCTGCCAAAATTGGTTGATTACAGACCAATCCCATCACATGTGGAAGAATGTTCTGAAAGTGTTGCAGCCTCTCCAGCACTGTTTGCTTAAGGTCTTATTAATCATTCATTCATCATTGGTGATCACTCATGGTCGAGTAAGATTGTCTTCCAAGATATGGTCCTTAACAGTGGGTCCGTAAGTGACTGTGGAGGCCAATTCTGAATCCACACAGCCTCTCACAGTGAGGACATAGGTTTCCAGATGGAAGATGGTCGCTATCAGGATTTGTTTGACGTGCCTTCTGCTTAGCTCGTTTGTCCCGTTCGTCCTGTATTCATGCTTCTTCAAAGTCCATAGCACCTTTGATGATAGCCGACCTCCATTTGGGACGTTCATGGGCCAAGACTTCCCAGTTGTCGATGCTCATGTTACATTTTTTTAGATTTGCTTTAAGAACATCTTTAACCCTCTTTTGCTGTCCACCGATATTCCGTTTTCCATCCTTAAGTTGGGAGTAAAGTAGCTGCTTTGGAAGATGGTGGTCAGGCATTCGAACAACATGGCCAGTCCAGTGAAGTTGATGTTGAAGGATCATTGTTTCAACACTGGTAGTCTTTGCTTCTTCCAAAACACTAACATTAATCTGTCTGTCTTCCCAAGTAATTTGCAGAATTTTCCGGAGGCAGTGGAATCTTTCAAGAAGTTGGGAGTGGTGTTTATAGATGGTCCATGTTTCACAGGCATACAGTAAGGTCGGTAGTACAATGGCTTTGTAAACAAGCATTTTGGTCTCCCTGCGAATATCCCGATCCTCGAACACTCTACGCTTCATTCAGGAGAATGCGGCACTCACAGAGCTCAGATGACGTTGAATTTCAGCATCAATGTCAGCTTTTACAGAGAGATGGCTGCCAAGATAGAGGAAGTAATCAACATTCTCCAGCGTCACAGCATCAAGCTGGATTGATGATGCTACAGAGGGACTAGTTCGTACCTGTTGATGAAGCACTTTGGTTTTTTAATATTAATTGAGAGCACAAGCTTTCCATATGCTTCTGCAAAGACATTTAGGATAGTTTGAAGATCTTTCTTTGAATATGCGGAGATTACACTATCATTGGCATGTTGAAGTTCTACTTTCTTTTCGATGATATGTTCAATCTCACTATCATTCTCATCAAATCAATCCTGATGTTCCTTAGTTTGGTATCCAATAGTTTGTTCACATGCTGCAATAATGGATGTCTTCAGTTTAATCCAGTGTTCCTTGACATTTTCAGGGAATTCCGTCAGTAGATGTTTCTTGAGAGTTGTTTGAAAGCAGGCTCGCTTAATAGGATCTTGAAGGGCATGGATGTTTATTTTACGCCTTGGTTTTCTTCCTTGGAGCCTACGTTAAGGAACAATATTAATGGCCATAGTGGATCGAATTAATCGGTGATCTGTCCAGCAGTCATCAGCCTTCATCATGGCCCTAGTGAGGAGTACATCATGACGATCTCTGGCACAGACAATTACGTAATCCAGGAGATGCCAGTGTTTTGACCAATGTTTTAAATTTATTTTTCTGGTGAAAGAGTGTGTTTATAATAACAAGATTATGTTCTGCACATTTAGTCAGAAGTAGAATGCCATTCAGGTTGCTATTGCCAACTCCTTTCCCAATGGTTTCTGGCCATAAATCGAAATCACGCTCAACTCTTGCATTGAAATCGCCCAAGAGGATAATTTTATCCTCCTTAAGTATCTCTGATAAGATGATGTCCAGCTGGTTATAATTTTTTTCCTTGATGTCTTCATCAGCATCTAATGTTGGTGCATAAGCACTTACAATAGTTGCCTGCTGGTTTTTGGCAAATTGTAACCGGAGAGTTGAGAGCCGTTCATTAATGTCAATAGGAACTTCTTACAAGAGCTTCACAAGATTATTGTTAATAGTAAAGCCTACTCCATGTATTTGCCGTTCTTGTTCAGGCAGTCCTTTCCAGAAGAAGGTATAACCTCCTTTTTCTTCCTTTAGTTGTCCTTCCCCTGCTCTTCGAGTTTCTTGGAGTGCTGCTATTTCAATATTAAAACATCTCAACTCCCTCATGATGATGGCAGTCCTGCGTTCAGGACGTTCATTGTCTGCATTGTCCAGCAATGTCCGTATATTTCATGTTCCAAAATTCAATTGTCTTTTGCAACTGCTAAGTGGTGACCCCACTGGATGTGGTAATCCAGTCAGGGAGAGAGATGAGGCAGACTATGTTTAGGGCACCTTTTCTAACTCCCTCCCCATACAGGGTGAGCAGAGTGGATCCTGAATAGGACTGCTCAGTTGTGGATATAGCTGCAGAACTACTCAACTGCCTCAGTCCTTGAGCCAGGACAACTGTCTGTATCCACTGCCCATGTCTAGGGGCTTCCGGATTTCACTGTCCTGCCCCCGTCACCATTCGTCGATCACCATGGGACTTTTGGTTTGGTTTGGTTTGATTGGAAGACACCTATGTGTGAATTTGTTTTATGCAAGATTGTGTGTTGATCACTGTGTGCAGATCTCCCCTTGCTGGATCGTCACCTTGCAGTGGTGAGTAGGCTTGTGTGTTCCAACGAACCCTGTGAGCAATGCTGTTGGGAGTCATGTACTCCCACCAGGGTCACCCATGGCAGTAAGGTCAAGGGAGAGGAACTACTTGTGGATTAATTTTGGAATATTTTCATGGACAGCTGGTGCAACTGACTTCAACTCCCCCCCGAGATCTCCACCGTGCTTCTGATATGATATTGAGTTATATGATTAGTAAGTATAGGTAGAATTCTAAAATAGTTGAGTTCCTCATCAGAGCACTCTATTTGTATCTATTGTTTGTCTTGTCTTTAAAAAGAAATGTGCATGCTGCATGAATCTGTAAGCATTTGCATGCCGATGTAACTGTAGGATTCCTACCCTTCATCCTTAGTTACATAATAATTTTTTTCAGTCTTGACCTTTTGCCATTGTGAATGTATGAGTTAATAAGTTTTGGAGTGTTTTTGTAGTCACAGGGATAGGTAATACATGGATGAGATGTGTAATTTGGGGTAATATATTCATTTTAATGGACAAAATTTTCCCTAGCCAGGAAATATTCAGCTTTGCAAAACCTTTTTTATTTTCTGAATGAGATGTTTATAATAATGTTTTGCTAATCAATTAAAAATTTTATGGAGCATTACCCCTAAGTATTTTATTGCTTTATAATGACTTGATATGCCTGTTATTGTTTGCATTTTTAATATATTTTGCTTTCATTGTTTAAATTAAAATACAGTAGTTCTGATTTTTTTCAGGTTAATTTGGAGACCAACCCATCTTTCATCACATAATTTGTTGATTATTCCGGATTTGATAATAAAAGAAGGATGGCATCTGCAAACATTCTTATATGATGTTGTGTTTGATTTATTTTTTATGCCTGAAATATTTTGATTACTCCTGGTAAATTTAGATAAAGGTTCTAAAACCTTGTTTTGTTCCTTTGCAGATTGTAATTTGTTATGATGTTGTCCACTTATATGAATATGAGCCAGATTATTGTTATAAAGTTGATTGATTACCCCTTAAAAAATTCACCACATTCCTGAAATTTTAATAATTCTTTAAGAAAGTCCCAGTTTGCTTTATCAAACCTTTTGGTTGCATCAGGGGTAAAATTACAGTGGGAATTTTATGGGATTTACAGTGATGTATAATGTTCAATGCTTTCCTTATGGGCTCAACAATATGCCTTGATTTTATGGATCCAGACTGATTAATGTTGATAAATTTTGGTGCTATATAACCTTGTGGCAGGCTGGGAGGAGTTGGATATTGCAGACCCCTGGTGGCACTGGAAGGCTCCTGGCGCCGCTGGGCTCCGCCAGGCTGACTCTGTCAAGGGTGGACAGAGTGCCGTCAGAAGCCGGTGAAAGCCCCAAAAATGGGGTGTGGTGGGGGCTGAGCCACAGGGGATATCCATGCGAGATCCTCTGGATACCTCTGCTGGTTCCCAATCCACCTGGAATCTCTGCTGGCCAAAAGGCCGGTGCAGTGAAAACATTTCCATAGTGGCCTACAGGGAACGCTAACTCCTCAGGAGGCCAGTTTGTGGAGCTGGGGCTTCCTGGCTGGCTCATGCATGGGACTGGGAGAAGGATCCCGTGGAGCTTTCTGCCAGGCCCCCTTCTGCCAGCTCCCCATTATTTGGATTGCATTGCCTGTCTATCCACTCATATTTTGGAAAATAATCTTGCATCCTGATTAATTAAAGAGATTGGTCAATAAGGATCAGTATTATCTGGGTCTTTACCTGGTTTCAATGAAGATTATCCTAGACTTATGCTCTGGTATAGGAGCCTCTTCCTTTGAAATATTTTCATGTTTATGTACTAGTAATCTTGAACTTTTATCCCCAAATGCAAAGATTATAACGGGCCATTAGATTTTTGAATTCTATACTATGCCTTTTTATGATTATTCTTCATTCACTTTTGTGTCCATTCCCATCTTTGCTATTAAGTTGAAGTCACCACCCATGATAATTTCACCTTACTTAAAAGTCTCCAAATTTTTCAGCATTTCTTTTAAGAAAACACTTTGACCTGAATTAGTGTATATAGAGCGCCAATTGTCATGAGTTTCTCTTCTAGTTCCCCTTTCAATAATATGTTTCACTCTCTAGTGTCATGTTTAACATCTAGCACATGAAAATTAATCTGTTTACTTATTAGGAGTGACAACCTTCTTGCCTTTGAAGTACCAGCAGCTGTGAAGATTTGTGAAATCCAAGGAGCTTTCAAAATCAGCTCCAATTCTTTTAATTGTTTTTGTGTATTCCTGTAATAACACAATATCAGGTGGTTGTTCTTTTCCATTCAGATAGTACGCTCTTTCTTTTTATTGGTGTTATCGATATTTATATAGATTATTTTAACTGTCATTAAAAAAACAAATAAAAAATGTATAAGTAGCCGAGGGTTGACTGTCAGACCTGGAGCGCATATAACAATAAACAGCAAGCCAACATTAATGTTGGCTCAGCTGTGACCTTATCTGGACAGGGATGGTCTAGCTTTTGTTGCCTATGCTCTGGTAACCTCTAGGTTAGATTACTGCAATGTGTTATACATGGGGCTGCCTTTGAAGACAGTTTGGAACCTGCAGCTAGTGTAGAACTTAGCAGCCAGATTGTTGACTGGAGGTAGAAAATCTGATCAACATCAATCCTGGCCTGACTTCATTGGCTGCCAATTGGTTTCTGGGCTCAATTCAAAGTGCTGATTTTGACCTATAAAAGCCTTATGCAGTTCAGGAGCCCAATACATTGGGGACTACCTCTCCCCACACGAAACAGCCATGTGGTAGGCCCAATTATGAGCCTGGAGATGTGCTTGGTTGGCTCTGGAGTGAGACTTATGCCACTTACATTTTAGCCCTTGCCAAATTGCTTTCATCGATCGCAGCTTCCAGTATACCAAGGATGAATCGAGCTCCTCAACAGCAGAGAGGGCTCCCAGAAGCAATCATGTCAATGACCCTATGAGTCTCACCATTCCATAGTGGAACTAGGACCTCAATAGGATCACCTGCTCTGTGCACTGGGAAATCCACCAGAGCAGTCAGGAATCTATCAGATTCCATCAGTTTCCAAGGGCGGACCATTCTAACTGGTCCCCCCCACATTGTTACTGTAAGTCCAAACTTCACCAGGAAGTGGTCTTACTCTGACATCTACTGGGGTGATATCTACCCAACCTATTTCCAGACCACTCCCCTCGCCACATGGAGCAAAGACAGAATCAAGGGTATGTCCTGTTCTGTGTGTTGGATTGATGATAATTTGTGACAGGCCCATAGTTGCCATGAACTCCTAAGCTGGACCATCACCAGCATGAATGTTGAAAACATCCAAAAACATCCAAAACCACTGTTCTGGGTTCCTCCAATACCACACTCAAGGCAACCTTAGTCAGGGAGGCTGTTGATCAGCAGTGTGGATCACTATAACCTGTCTCGTAGGCCCAACCAGATCCAAGCCCTCTAGTCCTGCTCCAAGAAAGAAGAGTTTCCCAGTGATGAGAAATAAAGTCCTATGGACTAAAGCAACACCTCCCCCACCCCATGTCTCCAGCCTGGCTTTATGTCATACTGAGTACCCGGGCAGGCAGAGCTGAGTAGGGTTGCCAGGCTCAGGGCCTGAGAGTGATCCTGTATCTTTAGGAGAAGAGAAAGTCAGCCAAGTGCAGGTGTTTTTGCAACACTGTAATGGGAAAACCACAAGGTGGAATTCTCCCTCCCCCCTCCACAACTTTTAAAGGTACAGAAGACCTCTTGGAGGCTGGGCCTGGCAACCAAGAGGTCTTCTGTATCTTTAAAAGTTGTGCAGGGGGAAAGGAGAATTCCACCTTGTGGTTTTTCCCATTACGGTGTTGCAAGAACACCTGCACTTGGCTGACTTTCTCTTCTCTTAAAGATACAGTATCAGTCTCAGGCCCTGAGCCTGGCAACCCTAGCAGCCGAGTATTCAGTACAACACCAGGTCTTTGCCTTAAAGCCCTTACCTGCTCCAAGGGCAAAGACCTTTAGTCAGAGATAAGGAGAAAAGGACATGAAGCCCTTATCTGGTGCAAGGGAACTTCTGGACCTCCCCCTCCTGCTGCAGAAGAAACCGCCCCACTCCCACCAATATGTATTGAGCCAGAGGGGAAGCGCAAGCAGGCCGTACCACCTCTTTTATGGCAGTGCTCCAGCCCTGAGTACTTCTGGAAAGGCATGACTTTCCTGTGTGCCTGTGTCTGCAGACATGTGTGCCAAGACATATCTGCAGGTCTTTATACAGGCCCTTGAATCTCCTGCAACCAGATCTTGTCAGATTTTGAGTCTGTGAACTCTTATGATGATTAAAAGCTCTTCAGTCACTGCAAGAGCCCAGGCAGCTAAGGGACAGCCAAGTGTCCCTCCCTGCCCCACAAACCTCCCTTTCATGAGTTGGGGGGTCATTCCAATATAGAGAAGTGAAGAGATTACGTTCATAAGGGTTATCAAGGAACTTAATTTAAAAAAAACAGGTCGTGCTTACTGGAAATGATTAATCAAAAAAAGGAAATATCTTTTGATACTACAAATCATTGATTATCCTGGCTTTATATAAATCATCAGTCTGTCCCTTTAATTTATTTTGAATTCAAAGCACCTGGCTGGGAACATACCTATTTTACACATGCAAAAGGCCACTGAAGAATCTTGGTGTCATTGCGAGCAGATAATAGAATATACAGCCTGGCCACATTCACAGAAAACATATGTATTTCTTTGTAGGAAAAAAAAGCTTTCTCTGCGTTTGATCTCTTGTTCCTGAAGCAAAGTTCTGAGAGGGTAACAATGTCTGTTTACATATCATTGTCTTGCTGAATAGCTCCACTGCCGATGAAAAGGTGCACCTGGTTCTGTATGAAGCACACACAAATATGAAAAGTGCATACAAAATGCTATATTGTTTCTGAGGTCAGATATAGCTTCTAGGTCTCAGGGAAGAAAAGAGGGGATTGGCTAGCACCAGACCTAGGCAAAAGTCTGGTGGCCATTAGCCAGTTCCCTTGCTCATTTTCTTATCTAATGAAGAATATCTAAGTGTATGTAGTTCTTCTAAATTGTTGTTGTGATTAATAGGGTACACGGTGGTGGTAGTGATGGCGGTGATGCAGGTCAGTCAGATATGGTGAACCTATTACAAGTTCGGTGCATGTATTTGCACAACAGGTCTCCTACATGACACTGGGCATCTGGAAAGTTACCACTTGAACTGGCTCTTGGAGAAGGCCAGTGTTTTGTTCAAGTGAAGCAATATGGTACCTGGCATTCTGAAATATACTCAGGCCCTACATGTGCAAAAGTTTTGTCCTGGGAGAAAGTCACATTGAGACACCTGTAATGTACATCTTACCAACATTGATTTATTCTCATGGATTAATACTAGGGGTACTTGAATGAAATGGATGATCTAGAACCATGTCAATCTAGATTCAGACCTGGTTTTGGGACTGAGACAGATCTGGTCACCTTGGTGGACAATCATCACCGGGAACTGGACAGAGGAGTGAGTCCCCATTGGTTTTGCTGGACCTCTCAGTAGCAATAAGTAGTACTGACCATGCTATTGCTCTGGATCACTGGCAAGAATGGGATTAAGAGGAACCATTTTGTGATGGTTCCAGTTCTACCTTGAGGATTGGCTCTAGAAGGTGATGTACAAAGGTCAAATTCTCATTTGTTGTTCTGCCAACTTTGTTTCTGATCATGCCCACTTTTGCCTCTTGCCTCATCCATCACTGGCATGTGGCCCCTGGAAGATTGTCCAGAAGGTAATGTGGCCCCTGAGTTGAAAATGTTTCCCCACATCTGGTTTGTAGTGTCCTACAAGGATCACTCTAGTTCCCCATATTATTTAACAACTACACGGAACTGCTGGGAGAGATTGTCCTAGGATCTGGAGTGTGTTTTTACCAAAAACCAGATGATACACAACTCTGTTTCTCCTTTTCATCAAATCTGAAGGAAACTGTTGATGTTCTAAATTGGTAGCTGGTGGCAATAATGGGCTGGATGAAGGCTAACAAATTGGGCCTTAATCTAGATAAAACTGAGATGCTTCTAGTTAGAAAAGACTCTGGAATTCAACCTGCTTTTGACAGGGTTGTACTCCCCTTGAAGAATCAGGTTCATTGGCTGTACATGTTCTTGGACGTGGTTTTATACCCAGTGATCAGATGGTGGCTGTGGCCAGGTATGCCTTTGGCCAGCTGACATTGGTGTACCTGCTGTACCTGTTCCTGGCCACAGTAACATATGCCTTAAGTTACATCCAGGTTAGATTATTGCATCCAGGTAACTACATTTGAAAATGCTTCAGATGCTTCACTTGGTCAAGAATGCAACTGCAAGGATCTTGTCTATAGGAGTATATTACACCATTCCTGCGACAGCTGCACTGGTTACCTGCTTCTGGAGTGGATATTTCAAAGTTTTGGCGATTACCTTTAAAGTGCTAATGATTATTTATTTATTTATTTATTAAATTTATATCACGCCTTTCCTCCCTAAAGGAGCCCAGGGCGGCATCCAGGATACCTTGCCCTCTAACATCAGAAGGAGGGGCCTTCTCTGTGTCCCACCTAGGGTGGGAGTACATTTGAATGGGACAGCAGAGAGAGCCATCTCGGCGGCTGCACTTAAATCATGGAACACCTTGCCAATGAGTAAAGACAATCGCAGAGACTGTCTTTATGTTTGGTTTCAAATGTTGTTCATGTTTCTTTGGTTATAAAATTGAAATTGTAGATGTAAGCTGCCCTGAGTGGTGCTTTTGTACAAGAAGAGTGGGATATAACTGTTTTAATAAATAAAATAAAAATACTGGTATTATTACACCTAGGACTAACTTTCCCAATGCAACTTACCATATAGCTAACAATGCTCCTATTGGCAGCTGTGGCTAGGACAGCATGCCTTTCCCCACCCTGGATTAGTGAGCTGATTGCACCATTTTCTGGATGGAACAGACCTGGTCTCTTTTGCCCATGCTCTGGCAGCCCTGCAGATAATGTGTGTCTATAGGGGCTTGATTGCTGGATTTTATAAAGGAAACTGATCGTGCAATTTTGACCTACATATATAGGTCCCATTCCAACAGGGTCCCCATGTGTTGACAGCAGAGGCAGGGCTGCCAGACTGGTTCCACAGGTGCCACAAAACAGAAGGTGATTTCCCCAGAGGCCAGGATATAGATGTTAGCAGCTTCCCCCCCCCTTCGGGTCGGTATTCAAGGTGCTAGCACAAGGA
Organism: Rhineura floridana; assembly: GCF_030035675.1. Lineage (NCBI taxonomy): Eukaryota > Metazoa > Chordata > Lepidosauria > Squamata > Rhineuridae > Rhineura > Rhineura floridana. Next base: position 3,158,854 of record NC_084484.1, read on the forward strand.
ATAGCACAAGTGCAATGGGATTTACTCCCTCTCCTCCCCCCACATGCCCCCCGCACTGCTTCCAAATCTGCTCTGGAGACTTGGGGGATGCTTCAGAACAGATTTAGAGGGGGTGCAGGTGGAGGAGAGGGGGAGAACATTTCATTGCACAAGGAGAAATCTTACCTTAGCACTATTTTAAATACAATTCTATTGATTTTTCTTGACTGCAGAAGTGAAAGGCCAAGAAAATACATAACTTTCTATATGGTTGCACCCACACCATAAAGCTGAAGTAGTCTTATACCACTTCAACATTCGTGGTTTCCCCAAAGAATCCTGGGACCTGTAGTTTGTTAAGGGTTCTGAGAGTTGTTAGGAGACCCCCTATTCCCGTCATAGAACTACAGTCCCCAGGATTCTGGTAAGAGTGCTTTAAATGTATGGTGTGGATGTGACCTTGAATACAAAGAATGTATTACTTAGTCCTGGGGATTTTAATGATGAAAAGGAAATGTGTTTCCTCCACTGCAAGCAGGAAGCAAGGAGCTCAAGCAGTTTTTTTCCCTTTGAAAGAGGAGACATGTTTTGGTAAGCTGCAGCATCAATGGTATGTGCATGTGTGTGAGAGTGACTGTCCTGTTTCACTAGGTCCCCAATGCCTTGCTCTGGTTAGTTTTTGTGCCCAGTGATGGAACTTTGATGGAGTTGATTTGGGGAGGAATGATAATAAATACATTAAAAATGTGATTGCTTTTCCACACAATCCCGAGCCCTGGCATGTGCAGAAACTGCAGCAAACCTTGTTTTTTAATGTCCATCTTTTTCAGTGTAGCAGCTCTTACCCTTTGATATCCAAAGTTAATTTTAAACATCTTCAAAACTGTTTTTAAAGAGTCTCAGGGCATGGTCTGAAGGCACATAATACACCTATCTGGCAGAAGATAAGCAGGTCTGAGTTTGGTCAGTGCCTAACTTAGTTGGGAAACCTGTGTGCTTCCTTCTTAGGTTCCATGATGGACGAAAGGTGGAATATTAATGTAATAAATAAAAAGGGGTGTTTAAGAGAGAATACAGAAGCCCAAGTTCAGTGCCCAATCTCCAAGCTTCACTGGATTTCAGCAAATGTATCTGAAACTTGGGTTTGCTCAGGAGACTTATGAGGGCCAAATTAGATGTTATATTAGCTCCATATCTGTGCCCTTATGTGCAGGGTTCATTGGTTTTTTAAACAAATTGCTTGATCCAGATCAGGACCATAGAGTAGGAGGTAGGTGAGTTTTAACCCTTTGCCCCCCATTAGGGTTCCAATCTATATCACCAGCCCTCCATATTATATTCCAATAAAGGAAGAAGTGAACAAACTTTCTTTTTTACAGAAATATTCCTGCAGTTTCACAGAGGCCCAAAATAGGACTCAACAGTCTAGAGCTCCTTTTCAACTGCCCCAAAAACCCACACTTCCCTCTCTTTTCCTAGAGTTGTACTTGATTTTTACTTACAGCTTCAGTAATATTGTAACTAACAATAAAGACAAAGATTAAGGCAGACTGTAAATTTATATACAATTAAATAGAAATGGACTGCCTTCAAGTCGATCCTGACTTATGGCAACCCTATGAATAGGGTTTTCATGGTAAGCAGCATTCAGAAGGGGTTTATCATTGCCTCCCTCTGAGGCTAGTCCTCCACAGCTGGCTAGGGCCTGCTCAACATGCCACAGCTGCACAAGCCAGCCCCTTCCTCGTCCACAACTGCCAGCTGGGGGGCAACTGGGCTCCTTGAGACTATGCAGCTTGCCCACGGCTGCACAGGTGGCAGGGCACATAACCCCTGAGGCACTTGCTGTGGGGGTGATCTTTAGCTGGCCCTTGACACCCAGGACACACAAGCAGGGGTTTGAACTCACAGACTCTGTGTAGTGGGAAGCCGGGTGGGCCACTCCCATCTGTTCTCACTGTCCCAGGAGTGGCTAGTTATCTAGCCAGATGGGCAACTAACAAATCTCATAATAAATAAATAAACCCCCAGCCTTGGGCAATTGATCCCAGCAAATCCTGGTTTGCCAAGGTTGTGCACGCTCACACCAACCCTACAAGGTAGTAACTGCCACCACCCTTCAAACTGGTTAGCTACTCTGGAGCGAAGGGACCTCCAGAGTCCAGTTAAACACCAGAGCTTCTCAGGGCAAGAGTCTAAATGTACTCCTTGCCCCTTCTAAAGTCTCAGGTAAAACGTTCCTTTGTTACACGGTAGTTGTAGTCAAATGGCAAGGACTGAATTTAGGAACTGATCCCTCTCTCCTGGAATGAACACATGTTGGTTAAAGTAATTAAAGTTTATTAAAAAGAAAAATAAGAAAAGTATAAAAGTACTACAAATAACAAAGAGGTGCACAAAGTAGTTTTAGCAACAAATTGTATCCTGTTACTATACACCCCAAACAGGGTAAGGTTTGCTAAGAAAAACAGTAAGATAGATTTTTGGCACAAATCAAAATAATAAAGCTTTCTGGCCTAAGCTATACTTACAGACCATCTCTAGCTGGATCTCTAGCTGGATAGCTTTCTCCCCTCAGGGAATTGCAAGTCAGGATGGAAATGGAGCCACAACAGAACATCACCTAAGAGACAAGGTGGTGCTCCGAAGTGGGACACTTAACCCGAAGTTCTGAGCTTCTTCTTATGGAAGAAATCTTCTGCCCAGCCAGAGACAATTAACCAATTAACATTTTCATCAAAGGGATGAAAAACCGGTGTTCCCACAGCACCTGGCACCTCCTCTTGGTTTCCCATAACAATTCAAGGAGTTTTACGGCCTTGACGGAACTAGGTCCCTTCTGCTGATAAGAAGGTGCGAAGCTAACTGTAAGCTGATACAGCTGTGTTGTAAAATCACCAAGTCACAGTGATGAAGGAAAATCCAATGTTTAACTGCTTGCTAGCAAGTTAACCAAAAAGATGTCAAGGGGAAAAATCCCCACAAGGCTTTGGTGTTCAGCCATTTTAACTACAGGCCAGGATGAGGCTGGCAAGCTGGCACGACACTCTGGACACCCAACCAGGCTCTCTTCCCCACTGTGCTATACCAGCTGTCCTATAAATCAGTCTCAAATTACCTTTCACGTACACCAGCAATTTGCATATAGAAAAAGCTTCAACTGAATTGAATTGATTTTTCCTATGCAAATTGCCAGCAAGGGAGGGTGTACAAATCGAAACTGAGACTATAATGGGGGGGGCAAATGGTTAAAGGAATGTTGGGGTCCTAATCCAATCTAGGGTGCCATGTTGGCAATTTATGTGAAAAAATACCATGCACTTAAGGTGCTAACTAAACGTTGTGAAGAAATTTCCTTGTTCTTTTCCACCCACTTTACATTTCATGAAGTGTTTCCTTTATTTGGACTAGTCATGTAAATGTGATTGGTTTGAACTGATATAGTTGAGCCTCTTTTCAAAATTCCAAGTCTAGTTTATTAAACTAGGGTATCCAAAGACAAGGCTAGTGTTGCACTAGCATTCTTCCTAGGATGCATTTTGGAAACAGCCTGGTACTGTTTGCACTAAATTCTAGGTGGAGTCTCTCTAGTGGCCCATCTAGTCCAGCATCCTGTTTTCGCAGTGGCCAACGTCTGTAGGAAGCCCACAAGCAGGACCTGAGCACAAGAGCACTCTTCCCTACTGCCGTTTCCAGCAACTGGTATTCAGAAGCATGCTGCCTCTGACCATGGAAGTGGAGCATAGCCATCATCGCTAGGAGCCAACCCATTGATAACCTTATCTTCCATGTATTTGTCTAATCCTCTTTTAAAGCCATCCAAGTTGATGACCATCACTGTCTCTCCACTGTGTGGAGAAGTACTTTCTTTGGTCTGTCCTGAATCTTCCAACATTCAGCTTCATTGGATGTCCATGAGTTCTAAGTTATAAGAGATGAAGAAAAACCTTTCTCTATCCACTTTCTCCATGCTATGCACAATTGCATACACTGCTGTCATGTCACCTCCTACTCGCCTTTTCTCTAAACTAAAAAGCCCCCAAAGCTGCAATTTTTCCTCATAGGGGTGTTGCTCCATCCACTTGATCATTTTGGTTGCCCTTGGGGAGGAGATGTACTGAAGGTGGGCAATTTCCAGCTTAGCTGCAGCCACACACAAAAAAACCAGAGTGTCATGGCCCCTTCAGAGGACTCATCAGGCGAGGATGACTCAGGAGTAACAGTAGCAGACCCAGAAGCAGTAGACCCAGAAGGAGAAACGGAGGAAACTCCTGAGAACCCAGCGCCTTCTCCCCCTCAGCTGCAGAGCACCCCAGACACAGCTGAAGCCCTTCAGCCAGACGCAGACAGTGAACAGGATACTCCCCCCTCACCTGCAGAACGTAGACAACAGAAGGTCAGGCAGAAGAGGGGCAGGCCTGTCCACCTAAGGCCAAAATGCTGATGGCTCACACCTGCTGACAACCCTGCTCCTTAAAAGACAAACCTTGGCTTCAGCTTGTTGCTGACTACAACGTCAGGCGTGGCTTCTTGTGTTTCCAGATTCCCTGAGCCTTATCTTGGACTGATCCCTTGGCATTTGAACCCGGACCTCTACTGACCTCGCTTCTGGATTTCTGGCTTGGCACGTAAGCTTGGAAAGGGCCTTGCCCTTTTCACGCTTCATCCTTGTTAGCCTGGCAGATTTACGACCAGACTGCCAGCTAAGGACTTTCCCGCCCTGGTAGATACCCAGGAATTTCCAGCCCCGCCTGCACTGTTGTCTCAGTGCAGAGCTGACACAGAGTCTGATTTGTCTCATTCCAGACAAACCACAAGCTGTAATCAAGGTTTGTTCTTGGTTTACCACTTATGGTTTGTTTGGAGAAGACAAACCATGAGCCTAGCTTCATATGTAATGCTAAGCCAAACCATTACTTAGCCCTGAGTAGCACAGCAGCACAGTGGCAGATGTTTTCTCTCCAGCAACCCACACACTTGCTCATTCATGCTAAGCTATGGTTTGGGTTAGCATTATGTTCAAACGTGGTCGCTGAGAGAGACTGATGTACCCTATTGAATGCCTTACCACATAAAGTTTAAATTCACTAACAGGCAAAAACTCTTGTGGTTTAAGAATGTACCTATAGCCCACAGATACTTCTATCAAACTTTAAAAAGCAGGGAAATTGGGCAGCTATAGTGAATGCACCAGGGGAGCAGGAGACCTGAACTGCTCTCTGAGATATTGTACTGCCCTACAAAGTTGTCAAAATGCAAATACAATTTGGGTTGGTCTTTCAAGTCCAATCCACTTCCTGTGTAGCTTGGAAGAATTTGGTAACATCTGCCTCTGAGCATATGGTGAGCGGTGGCAATACCTGCCATCTCCAAAGATGGAGAATTTCATTTTTGTATGTTTGTTGGTGTTCTTCTTACTTTGCTTCTTTCCTGTGTTACTAATGTTTCTACAGAGAATCTAATCTAGAAAATTTTATTTCTCTCATTATTCATCCTAGAAACCTGTGTCAAATTTATTTTTATTAATTTCAAAGCCTTTTTATTGGTCAGTGTCATATGATGGTGAAGACAGCCTTTTGTGTTTCAAATTGGAGGTTATGTCCTATTTCTATTTTGGGTGCATTAACAGTTGAATCTGAAATGGCAGTTTGATGTTAAATCAGACTGATTACAACATGTTGCACCTGCTATGTTTAAACCACTTCATTTAAGGCAAGGTGGACATGGTCAATTAAAAACATAGAGCACACCTAGAATATATTTCACCTCCACTGTTTTATCTTGTGCACACTGAGACACTCCTGATGTCCACTGGAGACTATTCTGCAGAATAGTCAGTGCCATTACTCCATAATTATTTTTGGACTTTTTTTAGTGTAAATTTTGCAAAGTGTGCTGTACTTCACATATTCACAGAAATAAAACAAAAGAAAATGATTTCCTATAGGAAACTTCACTGAAATTGCAAAGTAAATTGGACATATTTAAAATGACTCTGGACTATGTCAGTTTTAACAATGTTGCTTCTTCCCTGCTAAAACAAGATCAGCACAGCACATGTCTTCTTTCTATTATTTGGCAGATTGCAGGTGTTGCCACCACTCACCATATGCTCAGAGGCACATGTTACCAAATTCTTCCAAGCTACACAGGAAGTGGATTGGACTTGAAAGACCAACCCAAATTGTATTTGCATTTTGACAACTTTGTAGGGCAGTCCAATATCTCAGAGAGGTCAGGTCTCCTGCTCCCCTGGTGCATTCACTATAGCTGCCCAATTTCCCTGCTTTTTAAAGTTTGATAGAAATATCTGTGGCTATAGGTACGTCCTTAAACTGCAAAGTTTTTGCCTATTAGTGAATTTCTCTGCTTTTTAATCTGGGAGGTAAGACATGGGATACTGTGCAAGCTTGTTGAGAATGGATTGATCGTTTGCATGCTTATTGAGTTCAGTGGGATTTACTTCCACAGGTGAAACTGACTACAGGGGATGGGGAGGAGGAGGAGGGAGGGGAGGAAGATCAGAGGGGATGGGGGATGGGAGCAGGATGGAGAGGGAGGGGAGGAGAAGGACAGGTTTGATCATTTGCATGTTTATTGAGTTCAGTGGCTTTTACTCCTGTGCAATCATGAGGAAGAGGGGAGGGGAGGAGGAGGGGTAAGGAGGGGAAAGCTAGGTCTGATCATTTGCATGCTTATTGAGTTCAATGGGATTTACACCTATGTAATCATAGTTAAGATAGGTAAAACTAACCGTGGAGGAGGAGCAGAGGGAGGGGAGAGGAGAGAGAAAGAAAAAGGGAGGGGAGAGGGGAGCAAAAGGAGACGGATGGGGAAGGAGGGGATTGGAGGGGGAGGGGGAAAGGAAGGGCAGGTTTGATCATTTGCATGCTTGTTGAGTCCAAAGGTATTTACTCCTGTGCAATCATGCTTAACATAGTAAAACTGACCATAGGGAGGAGGAGGGGAGGGGGAAGAAAGGGGCAAGAGGGAGGAGATAGGAAAGAGAAGGGAGGGTGGGTTTGATCAGTTGCATACTTTTTGAGTTCAGTGGGATTTATTTCTGTGCAATCATATTTGAAAATGGAAATGGACTGCCTTCAAGTCAATCCCGACTTATGGCGACCCTATGAATAGGGTTTTCATCGTAAACAGCATTCAGAAGTGGTTTACCATTGCCTTCCTCTGAGGCTGGGAGGCAGTGACCGGCCCAAAGTCACCCAGTGAGCTTCATGGCTGTGTGGGGATTTGAACCCTGGTCTCCCAGGTCGTTGTCCAACACTGACCCGGGGGAGGGCAAGGAGGGTAGGAAGAGGGGGAGGGGGGAGATTGGGTGAGTGGGCATTGTGTAGAGGGGAAGCCCCTTTCCTTTCCAAAAGGAAAACATTGTGAACAGTATCATTGCTTTTAAGGGCTTCCCCCACCTTTTTATTCTACAGCAGGGACATGTAGCCTCCCGCCCAAATTTAAACCAAAGCTGTCCCTGACCACATCCACACCAGGCCTTTCTTTCACTTTGGACAGTCATGGTTTCTCTCAAAGAATCCTGGGAAGTGTAGTTAGTGAGGGGTGCTGAGAGTTGCTAGGAGATGCCTTGTTCCCCTCATAGAGCTTCAATCAGAGTGGCTAACTGTTAAACTCGTCTGGCCACTGGAGCTCTGTCAGTGGAATAGGAGTTTCCTCTCAGAACCCTTCACAAACTACACTTCCCAGGATTCTCTGAGGGAAGCCATGACTGTCTCAAGTGAAATCAAAGTGGCCCCCTGATTAGCCAAGCCAAGCAGCTGGGAGTCTGGCTTTTAGAACACTGATAGTTGGTTCTTACTGAGCATGCCTGACATAATTAAGTTCAAGCCAAAATTTATTAAATTAATTTAAAATCAGCCAGGCATTTTTTAAACTTTTAAACTGCAGAAGATGAAAGTCAGCGTATGGGGCAAGGTCAGTAACAGGATTATAGGTACTCTGTCAACATGGCTGATTTTTAATGAATTTCAATAGATTATGGGAACTCTGAGAGAAAAAAGTCCAAAAGGGATCTGGGTTTTTCCCCTCTCTCTTTAGACTTTGAACTCTTGATTCTTTCTGACTGTTTTATCACCACGAAAATTTAGAGGGTTGTTAAGCAAGTGTTTCTGAGTTCAGGACTATAAGTTTTGTAAGGTTTTATTTTGAAATGAGCTTATGGGAAGCATCAGAATGGCATGGGGGTATTTTCAATTTAACATGGCAGAAAGTGAACAATCCATAATGGCTATACTATACAGCCACTCTCATGGCTGTATAATAATATTTAGCCTGTGTATAGCACTTTTAGTTTTCAGAGTACTTCACATACTTTATTTAAAAATAAAATAGTTTTCCATAAACAGATAGGTGCATATACATGTTTGTAATCCCCCCCCCCAACAGTGTCTTGTGTGTGTTGAATATGGATCTACGGAAGCCAAATCCATAAATAATTTGGTAAGGATGGAGAAGTGGTAATTATCTCTAAACCTCCATTCCCCATATAACATAACAATATGAGACCTAACGATATATAGCTTAACGAAGTGTTATCCAAGAAAACCAATAAGAGACCTAAGCAGTGGGTCTTCTGCATACATGCCAAACACCCTTCCCTAGCCCTGCAGCTGCAATATCATGAAAAAAGAAAGATCTAAAGAACAAATGTTGAGAGAAGATTTCTGTCTTCAGTCCAGCTTTGGAAGATGAGCTTTGAAAGAGCCAACAAAAACACTTGGGTTGGGTTGCTGTTGCTTTAGCTCAGTGAAAGACTTTAAAGTCTTGGCAGAGAGCCAAAGTAGAATGCTGGATGTTTTGTACACGTTCTCTCTCGCTCACTCTCATTTGTACTGATACATAGTGGGAAAGGCACAACGTCAATGCAATGGGGTATAACTTGCTTTCATTTGTCAGTTCATCATTACTTCTGTCATCATCCAAAAGTGAAACCATTGGAAATTCAACCTAGCAACACCATTAAAAGGCTGCTAATGAAACTTGCTTTTTACAGATGCATAAAAGTGTGGATTTCTGTCTCAGAGCTTCTGGAGCAGTTTTGCCTCTGAGAAACTTCATAAAGCAAGTACCAATAACTGGTACTTCACTGGGAAAACTTTGTTGAGCTGCGATGGGGCTTCATCAAAGAAACCTTCCTCTTGATAAACTTGCACCTATAAGCAACTATTTAGTCTTCATTTTTCTTTTATCTATAAAGTGCCACAATTCCTTGTGCCCAAAGTGAGCTTCAGGGCTAACCTACTCAGGTGCTGATTGTGCCATGCTATTCAGTAGGTTTCCTCTTGAAATCGCTAGGCAAGACAGAAAATGCAGGGAAATGCGTGCATATATTATTATTATTATTATTATATTAATATTAATTAAATTTATTAGTCACCCAACTGGCTGGTTGTCCAGCCACTCTGGGTGACGTACAAAATAAAAACATACAAATACATTAAAACATTAAAAATCTCAACAACAATAATAAAACCTAGCCCACCCCAAAAGCCTGCCTGAAGAGCCAGGTTTTCAAGGCCCGGTGGAAGCTCATCATAGAGGGGGCATGGCGGAGATCATTTGGGAGGGAGTTCCACAAAGTGGGGGCCACAATTGAAAAAGCCCTCTCCCTCGTCCTCATCAGTCTAGCTGTTTTAACTGGTGGGATAGACAGAAGGCCTTTTGAGGCTGATCTTGTTGGGTGGCATCGCTGATGATGCTGGAGGCACTCCTTCAGATAGACTGGGCCGAAACCGTATAGGGTTTTACAGGTCAGCACCAACACCTTGAATTGGGCCCAGAAAACAACCGGTAACCAGTGCAACTCCTATCATTACAATTGAGCAAATAAAACACTGAGTGCAGCCGGGAGAGCCGAAGAGAGGCACGCTTTCTCCTTTCTCCTGTGACAAAGACCAAAACATTGTCTTCCAACTCCAAAACAGCACTTGCAGCTGGGAAGGGGCCTATAAA